>NC_133110.1:34567560-35204182 GCF_022965805.1 Primulina eburnea
TTATAATTAAAAATTACTATATTAAATTTTTACATGTGAAAAATTATATCATTTTTTCGAATTAATGAGTATTATTAATTTTCTTTTTCAATGAACAATTTTTTTAACAATATAATACTATTAACATGTTAATGCTTAAATTAAAATTTAGAATATTTCTATCATGCAATATCAAAAACTAAAATTCAACACCATATTTCCATCAAAAATAAATAATTCATACATAAATTCATAATTTAAAATCCCGACACATTCTTCAATATTTTTTTAAATAATTATTGATTAAATATAATCTACTAATTTAATACCAGAACCATATATTTTTTTAAAGGTAGCATCGGCAACCGCAAGCTATACACATAATTAATAAGAGTTTCAGATCAATAACACCATAAAAATACAAAAAAACAAAATCAAATAAAAAAATCAATAGCCAAACAATTAGAAAAAGAATTAGACATTTAAAGGAACAAGAAAATAGAACCTTATATGTTATAGTATTTCCTGTGAAAATAAATCTACTAATTTAATACATATCAGAACCATATTTTTTTAAAAAAAATTAAAATAATGTTAAAAGAAAGCCACAAGCAAGTTAAGCCAAGAAAAATTCATCATCTTTATCAAGAATTATTGAATATCATGAGCTAAAACTTAATCCTACATGGTTATATAATTCACACACAAATCTCCTACAACGATGATATTTAAAGGTAGCATCGGCAACCGCAAGCAATACACATAATTAATAAGAGTTTCAGATCAATAACAACATAAAAATACAAACAAACAAAATCAAATAAAAAAATCGATAGCCAAACAATTAGAAAAAAAATTAGACATTTAAAGGAACAAGAAAATCGAACCTTATATGTTATAGTATTTCATGTAAAAATAAAAAATAATATAATTGAGTGAGAGAGAAAAAACGAGAAAAAAGAAGAAAATGGACAAAAAAGACGAGATGAAATAGTTGAGAAGAAAAAAAATGTATATATTATTTCATATAAAATTGTCTGTCAATGTTTGTGGAAGAGAGAGAAAATGGAGGAAAATTGAAAGAAAAAAAATGGTTGATTCCATCCTATATGTAGGGGCACTACCCCATGATAAAATCAAGGGTCCAAATTTAACCACACATACATGGGGTCCACTAATTTTTTTAAAATCACATATGTGTGTAAATTTTGTCCATCCAAATCATGTGGGGACAGTGCCCCCACATGTAGCATCGACCTAACCATTTCCACGACAGTTACGCGACTTAAAAATCGAACTCCAGATTTTGTTTTCTAGAGAGTGAAGTGAAACTTCCTAATATTCTTCTTGCTGGCTATTGGATTTTGTTTATAATACCAATTTGTTTTAAGCTATTTATCATTCGCTAAATATCACAATATTATTAAATTTTATTTGTTACACACTAGTAATAATAAAATTTCCTACTAGCCACGTCAATATATATGACAATTGTACAAACATTAGTAATGAATCAAACCAACCTTTGTTCCAATTTCCATATAAATTATGAATTTATGAATTATATATATATACATATATATATATATATATATATTATATATATATTGCACAACAAATTGGTTTATATTTGGTACAAAAGATAAAATTTTGAGTATAAAATTAGAAATACTATATTAATATCCATACTTACTACACTTGTTTTTATGCTCAAATATCATATATTAGTATTTGATCTGAAAGATTTTATACTGAAATATCATAATAATACCACAAATTTAATATTTTGTATCAATTTTCATCCAAAAAAAACATCTCATTAATACAAAAATTTGTTATACATGTTTGTGTACTGAAAAATCATATATTAATGTCAGATGTAGTACTCAAATATCATATGTTAATCTCAGATTTTCAATGTTTTGTACCGAATTTTCATTCAAAAATATGTGTCATTAAAATCAATTTTTTTTATATATTTGGGTACTAAAAAATATTAATATATTATTGTCATATATAAAACATCTAGTTTGGAAATATCATATATTTGTTTTCAATTTTTTGTACCGAATTTCATCCCAAAAAACACATATAGGCCTAAGGACTGCATAAACATTTTTTGAATTAGTTAAGTTTATATGGATTGAAAACATATTTAACTATTGAGAAGTGATTTATTGATCATTTGTTCTTATATGTTACCCAATTTTTTTTAATTGACAAGATAAAACAAGTGACAACTCATACGTGCATGCCTACGTATTATTATGTTATATTAGAATTAATTTTCTATCACACTACACATTAATATAATGATCTGAAACTCTTCATACCGCAGAAGTTTCAAATTTTTAATATATCTGATTCCGTTTAATCTAATTGCTTTTTACCTTGGAAAATATAGAACAATTCACGATCCTTGAAAAATGTCGAATTTATGAATTATCATAATATAATGATATGCCCTTTGTCCAAAAAAATGTCTGTAATGATGAGAACCCAAAGCCTCGTCTCACTGCGCTTTACACACACAGTTTTTGGGAATTGCATACACAAGATTCAAGCATGCGTTCAATTTTCTCCGAGATAGAACCCATCGCAAAGTTCTTTCCTAATTTTAGACACCTCAGATATATCTTGAATTCACTCTATGTGACTTGGTGGAATTTATCAGAAATAATCTCAACATTATTCAATTTAAGGTACGTTTCTTTTACCATAAGCGAAAATTGTGTGTCATGTCCAAATGGGATTCTCGTCTCATTATCCAAACTTCCCAATCTGGAGACTATAATTGCTAACATGACTTACTACAAAGAATTGCAAGCACCCTACGAAATTTTGACGACGCCGAAGTTAAGGCATCTGATTATGAGCCGGCCTTGTTATGTATCAGATCCCTCTAAGATAGTAATTGTTAAGGAAAGTTATCTACAAACACTTGGCAGACTGATGGATTTCATATTTACTAAAGATGCCATCAAAATACTTGTGAATCTAAAGCAATATTTGGCAGTTCTTTTTTATTGATACGGCGATAATTGGGATGATTGTAATCTCAACAATCTTTTTCGTCTACAAAACCTTGAAGATTTAGAAGTCTCTCTCGGTCTACAGTATCATTTCATTGGGTGTGACTCCCCTAAACCCTTTCCGGCATGTAACTATGCTTTTCCAATCAGTCTCAAGAAGTTATCTTTGCAAGGAGTTCCTTTTCCTTGGGAAAACATGACCATAATAGGCTCACTCCCAGATCTTCACGCGCTCCGGATAGTAGAAAACAATATCTAAATAGCTTCCGAGTTGACGCTTATGGAAAGCAAATTTCTTCGACTCAAGTACTTTTTGAAACATCTACTAGTTTTAAAAGTGCAAAAAAAATTTTTTTTAAGCTCTCATTTTGAAAATAACCATTAAATCGCATGCATGCAATCCTACTTCGAAACATAATTTAAAAATTATCACGAGGAATTACCAATAATATATAACAGAGTAAAGCCGATTAAAATTCCTAACATCAACTGCAAAATAAAACAGCGTATAAAATCATTGTATCCTCTTCAAAACATAAAATCATAATGTGCGGAAAAATCATAGGTCCTCGGGTCGTGTCACCCACCAGTCCCGCTTACTCAGAGTCCAGTACCTCCAGTCTCCTCGACATCGAACTCACCTGCATCACACACGCCTAGTGACTCTAAAGACTCAACACACCTGCACCGTTAATAGCAAATACATATACATAGCACACAACAGTGAAAAATATCATACTCAACATACCTTTCATGAACTCTAAAAACGTAACATAAACGTGTCGTGTAAACTCATGACGTGTCAAAACAGCTCATCGTTAATCATCTTTCACCATTGATCGTTCATCATTCATCGTTCATCGTTTATCATTTATCATTTCCTTTGGTGAATTCAGTTCATTAGAGGTGACTATCGTACATCATCATTTACGATGGATCCATCATACATAGAACCGCGATACCCGACGGCTGTCGGACATCATTGACAGGTTTACCCATCCACTGTGCCTAGGCCTCATCATCAGCATTTACATATACATATTAAACATTTACATATACTTCGATAGTCACAACTAATTCCCATCATTCAAACATCATCATTTACATAACTTATAAAAATCATGCATAAATGCAATTTCTTTTAAATACAAGCATGCAGCGTATATCTTCTTAAAATCACATAAATCGTGAATTATGATGCATGAACATTTAAAATATCATAAGATTTGTGCTCAGGGTGCTGTCAGGACCAAATTCTCATCCCGGGTGCAAAATGATCACTTTGCCCTTGGAAACCCAAAAATTACCGTTTTGCCCATAGACCTCTAAAATTTAACCGAAGCTTACCAACTTCCTTAAAATATCCCAAACATTTTTATAAGTATTCCTAGACCTAAATTTGAGCCGAAAAACCAAACTTAATCGGTTCGTTTTAAAACTTGGAACGAGGTCCCGGTTTTAATCCTAATCGACTTGAAACACCACCCAATTTTTCCCAACTTTTTCCTACACCTAATTAACACTTGAAAGATCCTAGAATACTAAGTTTGGACCTAAAAGTTTACGGCTAAAATTTCCAGAAAACACCCAATTCTCGGCCCTTCTTATTATTATTTTTTTTTTGCACCACCCTTGCACTAACCTCCAATAACATGTCCTAGCTTACTACCGACGTATAAAGCCTATACCCCACCTTACCTAGACCACCCTAGGACTCCTTCGAAGCTACTGAACCCAAGCAAACCATCCCATGCAAGCCGCTGCTCTCATCAGCTCGCTAATCACCCGCAAAACGTCTAAACCGAGCCCATTTCCTTTCTTCTCGATCTACAGCGCTTGGGACAGATCCAGCACCGACTGAGCCCTTCCAAGTCTCGTCTCAGACCCACCAGGGTCTGGTCTAAGCCTCGGCGAGGTCCCTAAGGCGCTGGTCGAACCCTGCACGCTGCAACACCCAAGATTGAGCCACCCGTGAATAACCCTTCTCTCGACCCTACACCCGTATGCGTCCAGCAATTTTTCTACACCACCTGACAGCTCTTAAACACACTAGCAACCTCTGGACAATCAAGAACCGTAGCCCCCTTGCACCAAAATTTCAGAAAAAGTCATGACAGCAACAAAAAATGCAAGAGTCACAAAAGAACCGAACATCGTGCATGCTTATGGATAGATCGAAACATGCATGTATAGGCATTCACAAAAGCATTAATATTGACGTGTATGATTGCAAAAAAAGGAGTGACAGCGTGCATGATATTTCGTGAGCTAAAAGATGAGAGAAAACAAAACCCACGGCCGAAGGGAAATTGTTGCTTGGAGGAAACGGTGCCACCGAAGGTTGCAGCAGCAATGTTACGAGAATAATTGTGAGTGGTGGGGGTGGGCGGTTGAGTGGAGAGGGATAGGTGAATAGAAACGCTTAGGGAGTAATTAAGTAGCAATTATGTTGATAATAATTAGTTGATGGGCCACAACATTGCATTTAAAAATTTTAAAAGATTTTTAAGTCTAATAAGCTTAAAAGTAGGCTCAATAAATCCAAACACACTCCCGAAAAATATTTTGTGTTGGAAATATTTTAAAAATATTAGTCGAAACCTAACCACGTCCCCCGATTTGATAAAATTTGCGTACCGTTAAAAATAAAAATTATGCGGGTAAAAATACTCAATAAAACCCCATTTTTGAAAAATACCCTTAAAAATGTTTTAAATTTATTTATAAAATAAATCGTGTAATTAAAAATAATTTTCTTGAAAATTCTCCGATATCCGTTCCTCGTTCGAGCGTGAAATGCATCTAGAAACTCAAATGTATGAACTTTTAAAAATTTCATGAATTAAATCTTATCATGCATGAATTATGCATAAAATGCATAAAATAATTAAACATATAATTTAAAATAAAATTCTAGATTGTATGCATTCAGGTTAAGTGAATTAAATTCCTGGACCTTACAATTCTCCCTCTCTTAAACAAAATTTCGTCCTCGAAATTAGAACGTACCAAATAATTCCTGGTAGCGACTCCTCATCTAGGTCTCGGTTTCTCAAGTAGCCTTCTCTTCAGAATGATTCAGCCACTTGACCTTGACCATCTGGATCACTTTATTCTGGAGCCTCTTTTCCTGTCTGTCCAGAATCTGCGTAGGTCTCTCTTCAAAAGATAGGTGTGGTGTCAACTGAAGTGGCTCATAATTAAGTACATGTGAAGGATTCGACATGTACTTACGCAGCATAGAGACGTGGAATACATTATGAACTCCCACCATATTTGACGGTAAAGCAACTCTGTATGCGAGTGTTCCCACCCTCTCTAGGATCTCAAATGGTCCAATGAATTTATGGCTGAGCTTTCCCTTCTTCCCGAACCTAATCACACCCTTCATCGGTGCGACCTTCACGAACACGTGATCACCTACTGCGAACTCAAGATCTCGCCACCTCTGATCAGCATAACTCTTCTGACGGCTCTGTGCAGTTCTCATCCTGTCTCTAATCCTGGCCACTAAATCTGTAGTCTGTTTGACAATATCCGGACCCAACTCTACTCGCTCTCCTACCTCCTCCAAATAAACTGGCGACCTACATTTACTCCCATACAGTGCCTTGTATGGAGCCATACCTATCGACGCCTGATATCTGTTGTTGTACGTGAACTCCACAATAGGTAACTTCGGCTCCCAACTGCCCTGGAAGTCGATCATGCATGCTCGGAGTAGGTCCTCTAGAATCTGAATCACCCTCTCTGACTGACCGTCTGTCTGAGGATGAAAAGCGGTACTGAACAATTGCTTTGTACCCAAAGCCTGGTGAAGACTCTTCCAGAATGCAGACATAAATCTCGGATCCCTGTCTGACACGATGGAGACTGGAATCTCATGCAGTCTGACTATCTCTCTGATGTACAGCTCTACGTACTGAGTCATGGTGAATGTCTTCCTGATCGGTAAGAAATTATCTGACTTAGTGAGCCGATCAACAATCACCCAGATGGCGATAAATCCTCCAGTAGTCCTCGGAAGCCCTGTCACGAAATCCATAGTAATATTCTCCCATTTCCACTCGGGAATAGGGAGTGGTCTCAGCTTCCCTACAGGTCTCTGATGCTCTGCCTTAACCTGCTGACAAGTCAAACACTCGGAGAAGAAACGCAGAATATCTCGCTTCATGCCCGGCCACCAATAAAGAGTCTGTAAATCCTTATACATCTTCGTACTCCCTGGATGGATGGAGTCCGGGGTGCTGTGGGCCTCACTCAAGATATCTGCTCGAAGGGAATCACTGTCAGGAACTCATAGAGGGTCCCTATATCTGACTATGTCTTCCACAACTGCATACAGTCTCTGGCCCTTAGCCTCGTCCCTCTGTCTCCACTTCTGTAACTGCTCATCCGAAGTCTGCCCTGCTCGGATTCTATCTCTCAGAGTTGGCTGTACTGTCAGAGTAGCAAGATTCGGGGCCTCGCCCCTGGCATAAACTGCTAGCTCAAATATCTGAATCTCAGCCTGCAACGGTCTCTGTACTGACAAATGAGCTATCACTGCGTGCTTCCTGCTCAGAGCGTCTGCAACTACATTAGCTGTAGTGCCCAAATTTAATACACGTATAACCCATGCATTCATTTAATTATTAAATCATCTAAATTAATTTTAAATGAGTTTTGGCGATGCATGATTTATTTAAATGCATTATTTTAAATTATTTATGTTTATGTGATGCACGTTAAAATGTCTTTCGAGCTTAATGTTTCAGGCGATTATTCGAGGCGAGAACGAGGAAGACCGGTGACGATTGTGACCATTTAAAATATGGTATTTTATTTTAAGTTGAGTTTGGGGGCATTTTAATTAATTTAGTGAGTTTTAGCATTTTTGAATCCTAAATTAATTATTTTGTGAGTTTATGATTTTAGAACTTTTAAAGTCTAGTATGGTGTGTGTTATATTTTAATTAAAGAGTTTTATTTAAAGAGGAGTAAGGATAGTATTTTAATTAAATTGTTATTTGAGTCAACCTTTTTAATTAGCATCTTGATTAGCATTGTTAATTATTAATTAGCGAATTTTACTCCTCCTAATTATCTAACACACGCACACACCCATTCTGCACACACTAAACTCACGCACACACACACTTTTACACACACCGATGCACGCTAAAACACACACACTTCATCCATTCTAGTTTTATTATTTTGAAAGAGAAAAGGTTAGGGTTCTTGTGCACATAGCAGCCGTCCCCCTTCCCTCTCAAATTCCAGCAATTTTCGTAATTTATTTCAAGAAAAATCGGTGCCACGTTCGTCCCGGATCAAACCTCGCTCCATCTCCGCTTCGGTGTCGTCGTACGGTATTTTAAATATCAAAAAGGCACGTATAATCTGTTCTTGCTGTGTCGATCAAGTCATATATTGTATTGCATTGTTTTTATGCGTAAAAGTTATGTATGATGATAGTAGTTTGAGCGGATCATGAATCGGATCAATTTCGAAGGAAAATTTTTAGATCTAAAACTCGTTTTTACTGTTCATGTCAAAACTGCGATTTTTCTGTTCATATTTTGGGAAAACTTTCAACGGCAAAGTCGTAGAGCGTTTCGATACCTTCGATTTGATATATGATTCGAAATTTTTGGACAAATATTGAGTGAGTTATGGCGTTTTTCGTGGGACTGCTCAATCTGCGACTTTTACGTAAATTATGTTCTTGAAGTTTTATGTTGCAGGCCTCGTTGGGGATCGACGGGTGATCGTTGCTGCATATAGGTATATTAGTTATGATGTTGGGATGTATAATGAAGCGTCGTTTCTTGTCATTAGGCGCTTGGGAGATTGAATGTCGTATAGAACCGTTTGTTGTCAAAAAGTCTCGTTCACGGGTTTGTTGGGTTGATTGTGATTTTGGGTTGTTTTGGGACAATTGTTTAGGCTTGGGTCATTGAATTAGTAGCCTAAGATGAGCTCGTGGTGTCGATTCGTAGTTCGTGCAATCGAGTCTAGAAAGTTAAGCGAAACATGTACAAAATTTTCGTTGGTTCGCGTTCACAGTAGGTACACGGACCCACACCCGGACCTCTACACGGGGTCCGTGCCTTTTGTTCTTCCGTAGTGTCTTTTTACAGTGTCTACACGGACCCCCACACGGACCTATGCACGGGGTCCGTGCCCCTCCCTCCTTTGCGATGTCTTTTACAGTGTCTACACGGACCTCTACCCGGACCTCAGCACGGGGTCCGTGTCTCCTCATTTCTGCGCACACAACTTCCAGTACCTACACGGACCCATGCACGGATGTAGGTACGGGGTCCGTATCCTTCATATTTTGGGAAAAATATTATAACACGTTTGAGGTTTGATGTTATGGTTTAGTGCAAGGATTATCCAGGGTCGTGCTATGGGAAACGTTAGAAGTCCTAAGTATTGATTGAACTTGAGAGTAAGTATGATATTTATGTCTAAGTTATGCAAGTTACGTATGTGAATTCATGTTAGTATGTGCAGCAACGACCCACGATCGAAGTCCAATGAGTCCCTCAACGCCAAGTAAGTATGTTGACGTGCAAGAAAATATTTTAAGTTTTGAGGTATGCTAAATGTCTTGTGACCAAGTTATGTTAGGATTGGAAAGCGTTAAATTATGAACGGGGACCAATCCGCCCGTTAAATTATGAACGGGTTAGATCGTGGTTGTGAAGCGTTAAATTATGAACGTGATCAACTGGCCTGTTAAATTATGAACAGGGATCTTATGTATGCGGCAGTGGATACGTCCCTGTCAGCCCAGTACTGTGGTATAGTCTGATCAGGCTCTTTTACGTTATGGGTCACTTGCTTTGAAACATGCTTCTACGAAAAATGATCATGTTATGAATGTTTACGTATGCAGTATGTTATGAAAGTTTATGTTGATGGCACGTCTAGTTACGCATGTACGTATGTTCAAGTTTCAAGTTATGTATGCCTTATTTTAAAGTTGCATGCGATTTTATTACTTAGTACTAGTTATCCCAGTTTATACGTGTTGAGTCTTTAGACTCACTAGACTTGATCGATGCAGGTGAGTATGATGAGCAGGAGACAGGAGGTGGCGACCAAGGGGCAGGCTTGGGCTGAGCGGCAGGCCAAACCCGAGGACCGCAAGTTTATGTTTATGCAAACTTTTAAAATACTCTGATGTTTTGATTTGAATGTGAGACGTTTGAGACAGCGTTCTTTTAGCAAACTTTTATTTGGTGATGGATTATTTCAAAGATATTTTATGTATATTGGGTGACGACCGTACGGATGTTTTATTTGATTAAAATTTTTAATTTTTCCGCAAATTTTAAGTATGAAAAGTACGGTTCGTTACATTAGCCTTACCTGGATGATAGCTAATGTCACAATCATAATCCTTCATCAGCTCGAGCCATCTCCTCTGTCACATGTTCAGTTCCTTCTGTGTGAAGAAGTACTTCAGGCTTTTATGATCTGTGAAAATCCTGCACTTCTCTCCATACAGATAGTGTCTCCAGATCTTCAGTGCAAATACCACTGCTGCTAGCTCGAGGTCATGAGTCGGATAATTCTTCTCATGGACCTTCAGCTGTCTGGACGCATAGACTATCACTCTGTCCTGCTGCATCAGAACTGCGCCTAAACCAAGCTTCGATGCATCTGTATATACTACAAACTCTCCCTGCTCTGATGGCATAGCTAGCACTGGTGCGGTGGTCAAGGCCTGCTTCAATCTGTCAAAGCTCCCCTGACACTCTGGTCCCCAACTAAACTTGGCATTCTTCTTCGTCAGAGCGGTCATAGGCACCACGATAGAAGAGAAGCCCTGGATAAACTTCCTGTAATAACCTGTCAATCCCAAGAAACTGCGGATCTCTGTCATGCTCTTCGGAACTGTCCAATCTCTGACTGCCTCTACTTTGCTCGGGCCGACCTCTATGCCATCCTGAAATACTATGTGGCCCAAGAATGCCACTCGGTCGAGCCAGAACTCACACTTGCTGAACTTGGAATATAGTCGTCTATCTTGTAGGGTCTGCAATACTGTCTTCAGGTGATGACTGTGCTCCTCCATGCTCTTCGAGTAGATCAGTATATCGTCAATGAAGACTATGACGAACTGATCCAAGAATGGCTGAAACACGCGATTCATGAGATCCATGAAGATCGCTGGTGCGTTCGTCAAATCGAAGAGCATCACCAAGAACTCATAATGCCCATAACGCGTCCGGAAAGCTGTCTTATGCACATCTGACTCTCTCACTTTCAGCTGATGGTATCCGGATCAAAGATCTATCTTGGAGAACACTGAGGCTCCTTGAAGCTGGTCAAATAAGTCTTCGATCCTAGGTAATAGATACTTATTCTTCACTGTAACCTTGTTCAGCTCTCGGTAGTCAATGCACAGACGCATGCTGCCATCCTTCTTCTTAACAAAAAGAACCGGTGTGCCCCAAGGAGAAAAACTAGGGCGAATGAAATCCTTATCCAGCAGATCCTGAATCTGATCCTTGAGCTCCTTCATTTCTGCGGTTGCTAATCGGTAGGGTGCCTTAGATATCGGCACTGTCCCTTGCATGAGCTCAATAGAGAACTCCACCTCTCTGTCTGATGGAATGCCTGAAACATCGTCAGGGAACACACTGGAGAACTCGCTGACCACTTCTATATCCTCCAGCCTCTGACTGACTGGCTCTGCCACTGATACGATGCTGGCTTAGAACGCCTGACAGCATCTCTTAATAAGCTTCCTTGCACACATGCAGGAAATGACGTGTGGGAACTGCTGATGTCTAGCTGCCTCAAATACAAACGGCTTCCCACTAGGAGGTCTGACAGACACCGACCTCTGGCCAAAATCTATGACTGCTCCATGAGAAGAGAGCCAGTCTATGCCCAGTATGATATCAAACTCTGGCAGCAGTAGTACTATCAGATCTGCCTGTACTGCCTTCTGCTGCAATCTGAGCTCCAATCCTCTCACTATCCGGGATGTGAGCATCTGATCCCCGGATGGAATCGATACTCTGAATTCTGAATCCATCGCTACTGGTATGATCCCGAGTCGCTTCATGAAATATTCGGATATAAACAAATGTGTAGCCCCTGAGTCTAGCAGTGCATACGTGGCTACATCTGCAATATATATTCTCCCTGCGACAAAACGTACCATCAAATCTAATACTACTGAACTTAAGGAATTCCTTATCAACCGTTAACCCAAAATCCTAAAAATCACTAACTTAACCAAATTATCATCTCCCAAAAATTCGAAATTCAACCTCAGAAAAATAGAAAATTACTAATTAACCCCCATAAAGTTACAAAAATTGCATTTTGGTCCACAATCTACCTGTTAACTCAATTGGGTCCCTAAAATTTTTCGGATCAAACAATTAAATTCTTAATCCTAACCAATTAGAACATGCATCCTAAACCTTTCTAAGTTATAAATCCCAAAATTAAATCTTCATACAAGCATAAAATCCATGCAATTGTACAGTAATTTAAAATCTTAAAACCAAAAAGGTTACCGGTAATCAATGTCGAATCTGGTGCTGCCTCAGCTTCCTCGGCATGCATCACATATGCTCTGCCGGTAGTGGAGCCCTTGCTCTTAGGACAGTCCGCTGCTTTTTGGCCCTCTTGGCCGCAAACGAAACACCTGTAAGTCCCCCACATGCACTTACCGATATGGAACATGCCGCACTGCGGGCAAGGCTGCCTGTCATCTGGCTTAGGCACCCATGGCGCCTAAGGAGGTCTCTGCTGTTGCTGCTGCTGGGGTCACCCGAACTGCCCTTGGGGCCTCTGCTGCCCCTGCGGTCTCAGATGCCCCGTAAACTGTCTTTTCTGTGGCTGAGAACTGTGCTGGGTCTGATGCCGCTTCCGCTGCATCTCAAAGTCTATGTCTCGCAATGCCTGCTCTGCCTGAAATGTGCAGGCAGTGACCTCATCACAACTTGCCGGTCTCATCAACATGACGTCTCGGCGGAGAGTAGGTCTCAGTCCATCCAGGAAATGCCTCAACTTCTGTGCGGCATCCCCTGCTATCATGGGCCAAAATGGCAGCCCCTGTCAAAATTGCGGATGAACTCCGCCACAGATAAATCCCCCTGTTGGAGGCCCATGAATTCTCTCGTCAGACGGCCCCTGACGTCAGCTGGGAAATACTTTCCGTAGAATAACTCCTTGACGCATCATCTCTCAGCATATAGATGGCGTAACTGGCCCGGTCGCCATCTCTCACCTGAAGGTAATCAAAGTGAAGCTCCACTGATCTGATCCACCCCTCAGCTACGAATGGATCTGTGGTACCCCCGAACTCCTTCGGGTTGAGCCTACGAAACTGCTCAAATACGTCTGTGTTCTGGTGAGGCCCCTGTTGGGCCTGCTCTATGAGTCTCGCTAACCCCTCAAGTACTCGGGTAGCGGGATCTAACGGTGGTGGTGGTGGAAGGCTCCTGCCACCCACAGGGATCTCATCCACTCTGGCCATCCTGGGCTCGCGTCTGGGAGACATATCTGAATACAGTCCAATTAAAACGTATCACATCATGTATTAATCTAGTTTTGAAATTAATGGACCTTAAATCGTAAAAACAATTTAACATACGTAGTAAATCATCCTAACGCGTAAATCATGAAAGTATGCAGGTGATAACAATAAATAATTTTTGAACATTTAAATCATAAAAGCTTACAGACTTGAGGCTTGAAGACTAATCGGCAGAAGCTGGCGACGGCACAACCCTATACATGACTCTTGCTTTGATACCAACTGAAACGTCTACTAGTTTTAAACGTGCGATTTTTTTTAAAAGCTCTCATTTTGAAAATAACCATTAAATCGCATGCATGCAATCCTACATCAAAACATAATTTAAAAATTATCACGAGCAATTACCAATAATATATAACAGAATAAAGACGAATAAAATTCCTAACATCAACTGCAAAATAAAACAGCGTATAAAATCATTGTATCCTCTTCAAAACATAAAATCATAATGTGCAGAAAAATCATAGGTCCTCGGGTCGTGTCGCCCACCAGTCCCGCTTACTCAGAGTCCAGCACCTCCAGTCTCCTCGACATCGAACTCACCTGCATCACACGCCTAGTGACTCTAAAGACTCAACACACATGCACCGTTAATAGCAAATACATATACATAGTACACAACAGTGAAAAATATCATACTCAACATACCTTTCATGAACTTTAAAAACGTAACATAAACGCGTCGTGTAAACTCATGACGTGTCAAAACAGATCATCGTTAATCATCTTTCATCATTCATCGTTCATCGTTTATCGTTTATCATTTATCATTTATCATTTCCTTTTGTTAATTCAGTTCATTAGAGGTGACTATCGTACATCATCATTTACGATGGATCCATCATACATAGAACCGCGGTACCTGGCGGCTGTCGGACATCAGTGATAGGTTTACCCATCCACTGTGCCTAGGCCTCATCATCAGCATTTACATATACATCTTAAACATTTACATATACTTCGATAGTCACAACTAATTCCCATCATTCAAACATTATCATTTACATCACTTATAAAAATCATGCACAAATTCAATTTCCTTTAAATACAAGCATGCAGCGTATATGTTTTTAAAATCTTATAAATCGTGAATTATGATGCATGAACATCTAAAATATCATAAGATTTGTGGTTAGGGTACTGCTAGGACCAAATTCTAACTCCGGGTGCAAAATGGCCAATTTGCCACTGGAAACCCAAAAATTACCGTTTTGCCTCTGAACCTCTAAAATTTATCCGAAGCTTACCAACCTCCTTAAAATGTCCCAAAACATTTTTATAAGTATTCCTAGACGTAAATTCGAGCCCTTAAACCAAACTGAATCGGTTCGTTTTAAAACTTGGACCGGGGTCCCGGTTTTAATCCGAATCGACTTGAAACACCACCCAATTTTTCCCAACTTTTTCCTACACCTAATAATCACTTAAAAGATCCTAGCATACTAAGTATGGGCCTAAAACTTTACGGCTAAAATTTCCAGAAAACACCCAATTCTCGGCCCTTCTTATCTTTTTTTTTTGCACCACCCTTGCACTAACCTCCAATAACATGTCCTAGCTTACTACCGACGTATCAAGCCTCGACCCCACCTTACCTAGACCACCCTAGGACTCCTGCGAAGCTACTGAAACCAAGCAATGTTTGGGGTTGTTAGAATTGAAGTTGAAGTTGTCAAAATTGATTCAGTTAATAAATCCTATTATTTAGGATATGTAGGTAGTGTTTGACCATTTCCTTAGCTACTTACCATGTTATTAGGTACTATAAAACATGGTGTGTTTATTTCAATTTTATCTCTTTTGTAAGGCCTATATAAGCCAACGGCTTGCATTCAATAAAGATAGATTGTTTCTTCATATTCTTTCCAAGTTGCTGTGTGCTTATATTGCACAACAATCTGGTATCAGAGTAGCATCAAGGGCCTGTTTGTGAGAGAAAAGAAACAGCAGTTTAGTCATTGGAGTATGGCAACTGAAAATAATTTCGTTCAACCTGCAATTCCTAAGTTGATGGCCATTACGATCATTGGTCCATGCTTATGGAAAATTTCCTTCGTTCGAAGGAGTATTGGGGCTTGGTAGATACTGGAATCCCTACTGCACCAGAAGGAGTTGAGCTTACTGAAGCCCAACAAAAAACAATTGCAGATCAGCAGCTGAAAGACTTGAAGGTGAAGAATTATTTGTTCCAAGCCATTGATCGAACTATTATGGAGACAATTCTCAACAAAGACACTGCCAAGAACATTTGGGACTCTATGAAGCAGAAGTACCAAGGTTCTACAAGAGTAAAAAGAGCACAACTTCAAGCTCTTCGGAAAGAATTTGAGGTTCTACATATGCAAGAGGGTAAGAGTGTTGATGCATACTTTGCTCGAACACTCATCATAGCAAACAAGATGAAAATTCATGGTGAAAACATGCAGCAAGTGGTGATTATTGAAAAGATCTTGAGATCAATTATTTCAAGATTTGACTATGTTGTGTGTTCGATTGAAGAGTCTAATAACTTAGACACCCTAACCATGGATGAATTACAGAGCAGTCTACTGGTACATGAGCAGAGGATGAATGGGCTTGGAGGCGATGATCAGGCATTAAAGGTAACTTATGATGATAAACAGGGTGGAAGAGGAGGCGGTCGAGCTCGTGGAGCCTTTCGAGGAAGAGGTAGACAAACATTCAACAAAGCTACAATTGATTGTTATAAGTGTCATCAATTAGGACACTTTCAATATGAGTGTCCAAAGTGGGAAAAGGAAGCAAATTATGCTGAGCTTGAGGAGAAAGAAGAAATGTTGTTGATGTCATACGTGGAGCTTAATCAATCGAGGAGCGGAGAAGTCTGGTTCCTTGACTCAGGGTGTAGCAATCACATGTGTGCAAATAAGGAGTGGTTCTTGGATCTTGATGAGGACTTCCGGCAATTTGTGAAGCTCGGGAATAATTCCAAGATGACAGTGTTGGGAAAGGGCAACATTAGGCTGCACATTGCTGGAATTACTCAGGTAATCACTGAGGTTTTTTATGTACCTGAGTTAAAGAATAACCTATTAAGTATTGGACAATTGCAAGAAAGAGAGGTAACTATTTTGATACAACAAGGAGTGTGTAAAATCTATCATCCCAAGAAAGGACTCATCATGCAAACAACAATGTCTGCAAACAGAACGTTCGTATTGCTTGCAAAAATTCTGCCTAAAGATCCCACTTGTTTCCAAACAATTCTTGAAGACAACACTCACCTTTGGCATTGTAGATATGGGCATCTAAGTTTCAAAGGGCTAAAAACCTTACAGTATAAGCAAATGGTGAGAGGATTACCACAGTTAAAGGCCCCATCCAAAATATGCACTGATTGCATGGTGGGAAAGCAGCATAGGGATGCAATTTCAAAGAAAAGCTTATGGAGAGCATCACAAAAACTACAGTTGGTACATGCTGACAATTGTGGACCCATTAAGCCTGTTTCAAACAGTAATAAGAGGTATTTCATAAGTTTTATTGATGATTACAGTCGTAACGAGTGGATATATTTTCTTGGTAGTAAAAGACATGACTCCTGAAGAGGCTTGGACTGGTATCAAACCCAATGTTGATTATTTTCGGGTTTTTGGATGCATTGGTCATGTTCATGTATCAGATAATAAAAGAAAGAAGTTAGATGACAAGAGTTTCCAGTGTGTGCTGCTGGGAATAAGTGAAGAGTCTAAAGCATACCGACTTTATGATCCAGCATCCAAGAAAATAGTTGTAAGCAAAGATGTGGTTTTTGAAGAAAATAAGTGTTGGGTTTGGGGGAGAAGTGATGAAGCAGTAAGATCAGATATCCTTGAGTGGGGAGAGAGTAATGAGGAAGGAATTGAACATGATCAAAGTGAAGCAGAATCTGAAGAAGAATTGGCAGCAGAAGAAGAAGGGGGGAAGATTGGCTCATCTTCAAATGAATTTTCATCACTTGAGTCACTTGAAGATAATACTCCAACCTCTGAAGAAAACTTGCCAAGAGGGAGGAATAGAAGAGTACCATTTTGGATGAGAGATTATGCAAGTGGGGAAGAATTATCAGAAGAAGAAGTTACACACAACAACTTGGTTCTTTTTGTGGGGACCCAGACGCTAATCAACTTCTTAATCATTGTTGGGATTTAATTATCTGTTCTGATAAACAGGGTCTAAAATTTTTCTTTTTAAATTATAACTGCGGAAGGTAATGGAATCTAAATACTATACATGTCTGTATATAAAAATACAATTCAGTATTAAAAATACAATAATGTACAACATTCTAATCTAAGGTTCACTACTAAAGTTCTAGTAGTAAAATCCAATCTACTGTAAGTCCGGAATCATCACGCTAAACTCGTCTTCTCTCGTCATCTTCTTGACCCCGATCCTGCCTCACCTGATGTCATGCACACATACAAACAAGACACCAGCCGGATAACTCCGGTGAGAATAAATCCCAGTATAAAACATGGTAAGCATGTATATAAACAAACTAATTCATAAAACATGCGATCATGTATAAACCAATATATTTCATAATCTATGAAATAAATCAAATAAGCATGTAACTCAAATCAGATAAACATGCATATAAACAATCTAAATCATAAAAACATGCTAGCACAACTGGAAGCAATAACAATGGGTCCCATGATCTAGGAGCCACATCCATATAAGCATGCGGTCCTACTCAAATCATGTCTAGACTCGACTTGATCTATAACTCTAGGGATCCCGGGGTGAATAAGACGTCGCGATCTGTCACCTACCCTACCACTCGGGGTGACTGTACGTCTTATTACTAGACTTCGGTCTGATCTGTATCCACATCTACAATAGGAGAGGTGATCTTCTCCTAAGCTGTGATATCACCGAACGTCTAGCAGTCTGGCTGATCTCCAAACTGTCCTATCTTAAATGCATGAATACAATCAGTAAATAAAGCATAATCATATAAAACATAAACAAGAATATAGTATGTGATTTATTGGGCAACTCAAGTAGTGATCTCAATTGAGTTGTTTCTTCCTGAATATCACATGAATTATACCTTTGTCGTCCCCGTCTGAGGAAGACGAAGTCTCGAAGCCCAGTCTGTCCATATCCGATCTGAAATGACAAAATCGAATACACTGTATCAATGTGTAGCTCAATTCACAATCTGTTCTGATCAATACTCAACTCAGTACATAATCTGATCAATCTGAACAAAACACAATCTGATCATATCAACAATATCACGATATAATCTAAATCATATCTGAATCTGATCACTCTATTCCAGCATATGAATATCTAACAAATACATCTTCCGAGATGCTGAAATACAAAACACAGACATACGATATTCTTTCTTCGATCTGACTTCACATATCGACTGAATAATCTAGCCAGACATACAAGAATGCTCATCTATTCATTCTTCAATCAATAATGCTACCATTTAGTGTGAATTCTCAATCAATATCTTCTAAAATTCATACCAATTGTATAATCAACTTATTCTTAAATCTGTCTTCGATTATACAATGTCTACGGTAGTAGAAACACCATATCTGAATCATATATAGTTCTGACAACATCATATTTCCAAAACAACTTAAAACGTAACAAGACTTACGTCTTTGTGTAGCTCTAATCAAGAGGAGTTCAGAACTAAAGTCGGATTCGAATTTTGATGCACGGATTCTTCGTAAATCAAATTCTAAATTCAAAAAGTGAAATTCTCTCTCCAAGCTCTCGATTTCCTCTGAAAATCTGAATAAGACACGTTTGGACACATGTATATATACAACATGCAAGTTAAGCAACGTGTCACATCTTCCTTGCTGCACGCATTCCCGCGGGTGCGGTCATGTACTGCATCGCGGGTGCGCTCGTGCAATATTTATCATTCCATTTCTCGAAAATCAAGATCGCGGGCGCGGTACATTCCAGACCGCGGGTGCGGTGTCTTGACCGCAGGTGCGGTGTATGCAAGACCGCGGGTGCGGTCTTGCTTCGCCCAAAATCCCTACCCTACTGGACTTACACCGCGGGTGCGGTGTCTCCCAGACCGCGGGTGCATTCCTGCATTTTCTAAAAATCCACATTTTTAATCCTTGTAACATCTCATAATCTTATCTGATTAATTCTACAAGTCTTGGGCCATTACATTAATCTTGTCTGATTAATTCTACGACAATTCTTGGGCATTACACTTTTTGCCTCAACTACTGATCCGACTACCTTTGAAGAAGCAGTTCAAAGTTCCAAGTGGAGAGCTACAATGGATTTAGAAATAGCAGCAATTGAAAAAAATGAGACCTGGGAGTTGACAGATTTACCTCAAGGAACAAAGCAGATTGGGGTAAAGTGGATCTTTAAAAGTAAACTTAATGAAAATGGTGAGGTTGACAAGTGTAAGGCTCGGTTAGTGGCGAAAGGATATGCACAACAGCAGGGCATAGATTATACTGAGGTGTTTGCGCCTGTTGCTAGGTGGGATACCATTAGAATGATAATTGCTTTAGCAGCCCAAAATAGTTGGATTGTGTATCAACTTGATGTCAAAAGCGCTTTCTTGCATGGAGAGTTAAATGAACCAGTGTTTGTTGAACAACCACAAGGTTATGAGAAGAAAGGTGAAGAGTATAAAGTGTACAAATTGAAGAAGGCATTATACGGTCTTAAACAAGCTCCTCGTGCTTGGTACAGCCGGATTGAAACATACTTTGTCAAAGAGGGATTTGAAAGGTGCAACTATGAATACACTTTATTCATAAAAAAAGATGTTGGAGGTAAAATTTTGATTGTTAGCTTATATGTTGATGATTTAATATTTACTGGTAATGATGAGAGTATGTCTGCTAAGTTCAAAAGCTCTATGAAACTTGAATTTGATATGTCTGATTTGGGTAAGATGAAATATTTTCTTGGTGTCGAGGTTTTACAAAATCCTGAAGGAATTTATATTACTCAAAGAAAATATGCAAAAGAAGTTTTGGAGAGGTTTAGGATGGGGAAGAGTAATAGTGTGAAGAATCCCATTGTTCCAGGTGTCAGATTGATGAAAGATGAAGAAGGAGCCAAGGTGAATGCTACCATGTACAAACAATTGGTCGGAAGTCTTATGTATCTAACTACAACAAGGCCAGACTTGATGTATGTTGTGTCTCTCATTAGCAGATTCATGGCAAGTCCAACCGAGTTTCATTGACAAGCTGCAAAGAGGGTGTTGAGGTACTTGAAAGATACTGTGGATTTGGGAATCTTTTATCAAAATAAAGGTAGAGGAGAATTGATGGCATATACAGACAGTGATTATGTAAGAGATGTGGACGACAGGAAAAGCACTTCAGGTTATGTGTTTCTACTCAATGAAGGAGCTGTGTCATGGTCCTCAAAGAAACAGCCTGTAGTAACTTTGTCCACTACTGAAGCAGAGTTTGTGGCGTGCTTGTCAAGGGGTATGGATGAGGAGAATATTGGAGAAGCTTGGTCATTCTCAAGACAAGTGTACTACTGTGTTATGTGACAACAGTTCTGCAATTAAGCTATCCAAGAACCCAGTCATGTATGGATGTAGCAAACACATTGATGTAAGGTTTCATTTCTTGCGTGATTTGACTAAAGATGGAATTGTTGAGCTGAAGCATTGTGTCACACAAGAACAAGTTGTAGACATCATGACAAAACCACTTAAGCTGGATGTGTTTTTGGAGCTGCGCAAGTCCTTGGGTGTGTGTGAGGTACCAAGAATAAACTGAAAGCACTGCAGCTATCAGTTTAGGGGAGAAATTGTTGGGGTTGTTAGAATTGAAGTTGAAGTTGTCAAAATTGATTCAGTTAATAAATCCTATTATTTAGGATATGTAGGTAGTGTTTGACCATTTCCTTAGATACTTACCATGTTATTAGGTACTGTAAAACATGGTGTGTTTATTTCAATTTTATCTCTTTTGTAAGGCCTATATAAGCCAACGGCTTGCATTCAATAAAGATAGATTGTTTCCTTATATTCTTTCCAAGTTGCTGTGTGCTTATATTTCACAAGAAGCAAACCATCCCATGCAAGCCGCTGCTCTTATCAGCTCGCTAATCACCCCCAAAATGTCTAAACCGAGCCCATCTCCTTTCTTCTCGATCTACAGCACTTGGGACAGATCCAGAAGCGACTGAGCCCTTCCAAGTCTCGTCTCAGACCCACCAGGGTCTGGTCTAAGCCTCGACGATGTCCCTACGGCGCTGGTCGAACCCTGCACGCTGCAACACCCAAGATCGAGCCACCCGTGAATAACCCTTCTCTCGACCCTATACCCGTATGCGTCCAGAAATTTTTCTACACCACCTGACAGCTCTTAGACACACTAGCAACCTCTGGACAATCAAGAACCGTAGCCCCCTTGTACCAAAATTTCAGAAAAAGTCATGACAGCAACAAAAAATGCAAGAGTGACAAAAGAACCGAACATCGTGCATGCTTATGGATAGATCGAAACATGCATGTATAGGCATTCACAAAAGCATTAATATTGACGTGTATGATTGCAAAAAAGGAGTGACAGCGTGCATGATATTTCGTGAGCTAAAAGATGAGATAAAACAAAACCCACGGCCGAAGGGAAATTGTTGCTTGGAGGAAACGGTGCCACCGAAGGTTGCAGCAGCAATGTTACGAGAATAATTGTGATTTGTGAGTGGTGGGGGTGGGCGGTTGAGTGGAGAGGGATTAGGTGAATAGAAACGCTTAGGGAGTAATTAAGTAGCAATTATGTTGATAATAATTAGTTGATGTGCCACAACATTGCGTTTAAAAATTTTAAAAGAGTTTTAAGTCCAATAAGCTTAAAAGTAGGCCCAATAATTCCAAACACACTCTCAAAAAATATTTCGTAATGGAAATATTTTAAAAATATTAGTCGAAACCTAAACACGTCCCCCGATTTGATAAAATTTGTGTACCATTAAAAATAAAAAACATGCGAGTAAAAATACCCAATAAAACCCCATTTTTTTAAAAATACCCTTAAAAATGTTTTAAATTTATTTACAAAATAAATAGTGTAATTAAAATAATTTTCTTGAATATTCTCCAGTCTCCGTTCCTCGTTCGAGCGTGAAATATATCTAGAAACGCAAATGCATGAACTTTTAAAAATTTCATGAATTAAATCCTATCATGCATGAATTATGCATAAAATAATTAAACATATAATTTAAAATAAAATTATAGATTGCATGCATTCAGGTTAAGTGAATTAAATTCCTGGACCTTACACTTTTGTTTTTCGTTAGATTATTTGGTGAAGTGGGAAGTGCAAAAAGATAACTTCCCAAGCCTTGAAAGCTTCATTCTCGAGAATGTCATGTGGATTGATGAGATCCCTTGTGGATTAGGAGAAATAGATTCACTTCAACTTATTGAATTACATGACTGTCAGGAATCATTAGGGAATTCGGCAATGCGGATCCAGTTCCAGCAACATGAAAATGGGAACGATTCTTTTCGAGTTAAACTTTTTTAATCATGTGAATATTATGGACAATTTTTATTGAAGTATTTTTTCTGGATGAAATATTTTTGCTTGACTGATCTAGATCTAGATCAAATCGAAAGTTGTTCAACTGTGCTCTATATGTTGATAAGCTAGCATTAAAATCCACATGATCATGTTCAACTCTTTTAAGCATATTCAAACATATCAAACTTGGTTACCAAAATTTCTGTAATTCAAATGTAATTGTCTCATGAACAACCTCATTTGGAATCCGATTTAACATATACACAGTCATCTTAAGAATTTCAATTAAGAAAGAAGTTTGGAGTTGTTAATCACACACCCCACATTTTTCATCCTCAATATATCTATCATAATTATATATCTACTTTAATAGTATATGTTTTAAAATAAAACATCTAACGCTTCATACTTACTATAAAGCAAGTAGAGATATACATGTGGTGAGTAAAATAGAGGTAATAAAATATTCTGACAACATGAATCCATAAATATTCATGTGAATTATTTCCGATATGTTTAAATCTCTCTTAACATTTTTCTTTGACACATTGGTCTACTTACTCTTAATGTAGTCCAAATAAATGTCAAAACTAATAAAAACCAAGATGTCACATAATAAATTAATATTGATTCATAACACATTTGGTAATACCAATGTTTTCTTAAACATGCAATAATGGATGTACATTTGTAAATTAACGCAAAAAAACTATCGGACAAAGTATCACTTCCAAAACTATCACATTTGTACAATAAATTAAATAATAAATCTGAAAAATTAATCAACGTCTATTTGATACTACTCTTGAAGCTGATATAAAATTTCTAGAAAAAATTTAGAATTAAAAGTCTTAAAAATATTAATGTACGACCACAATAGACATGTGAGATCATCTAGTCTATATATATATATATATATATATATATATATATATATATATATATATATATATATATATATATATATATATATATATATATATATATCTATTAAAGTCATGTGGATAAAGGGCATTATTTTTCGATTGTGCAATGACAAAATTAACCTTCTATACACACTTCAAGAATAGAATGTAACTCTATATTAATTTTATCAAATAACTCATCTTTATATTACATTTAAATGTTTTATTCATTCCAATGATTTTATTGTAATCTTATAATTATATTTTTAGTGTAATTTCTAATTAAATAATAAGTTATCTATATACCTATAAAAGTGTGGATAAAGGGCATTGTTTTCCGATTGTACAATGACAAATTAACCTTCTATACACACTTCAAAAATAGAATGTAACTCCTATATTAATTTTATCAAATAACTCATCTTTATATTACATTTAAATGTTTTATCCATTCCAATGATTTTATTGTAATTTGTAATTATATTTTTATTGCAATTTCTAATTAAGTAATAAGTTATAGTATCACAAAAGATTTATGAAAAATTTATAAAATTTGTGCAATAATAGAATAACTAACATATTTTATGGGTTTTTTTAACAAAGGATTGAAAGTAAAGAGTTTAATTTTGATTTTTAAATATAGTACGATTTCAAAAAATAAAAGTGTGGATAAATGACATCGTTTTCCAATTGTGCAATGACAAAATTAACCTTCTATACACACTTCAAGAATAGAATGTAGTTCCTATATTAATTTTATCAAATAACTCATCTTTATATTACATTTAAATGTTTTATCATTTCCAATGATTTTATTGTAATTTTGTAATTATATTTTTAATGCAATTTCTAATTAAGTAATAAATTATAGTATCACAAAAAGATATATGAAAAATTTATAACATTTGTGCAATAGTAGAATAACTAACATATTTTATGGATTTTTTATCAAAGAATTGAAAATAAATAGTTTAATTTTGATTTTAGAATATAGTACGATTTCAAAAAATATGAAAAAATCATCTATAACGAATATATATGTTATAGGCATAATTATTTTATTAAACTGTATAACTAAAAATTACATGTATTGCTTGTATCTATAAAAGTGTGCATAATGGAAAAGTTTTTCGATTGTGAACAGACATAATTAGCCTTCACATGTTTACTTGTTTTCATTATCAAGTGATATATATGGTAATTTCACATTTTGTCAATTAATTAATACTGATTAACCACATTTTATGGTTATGTGCTTTTGACTTTTTTCCTTGTCTTTCTTTAATTATAATATTTAATTATGTCATATTTCATTCTATTTCATTTTTAAAAAAATTATTTCATTCTATAACCATTATTTCTCTCTTTAATTTATTTGAAACTCACAAATGCTCAACTTTATTGCAATTGTTGTTTGATTTGTAAATTATTAAGGGTTTAAGATTGAAAATTTTGATATTTTCTTGAAATTGCATTTGATATCAAATTTCTCTCGAAGAATTGCATATGAGTAAGTGAAAAAGAAAGAGAGAACAATTCATTTTATTTATTTGTTTGGTTGTCGTTTTCTTTCTATTTTCAAAGTGTTGTATCATCCATTTTCTCCTTATTGTACTTGCTATTTATTTATAAGATATACATTTAGTTGAGATGTTGCGATGATAGTAGATGATTGTGATCAAACTATAAATTTGAATTGACATATGATGTATAATCTATATAGATTATGTGCTTTTGACTTTTTTTCCTTGTATTTTTTTCTTATAATATTTAATTATATCATATTTCATTCTATTTCATTTTTTAAAAAAAAAATATTTCATTTTATAACCATCATTTCTCGCTTTAATTTTTTTGAAACTCACAAAGGCTCAACTTTATTGCAATTATTTTTTGGAGTATTTGTAAATTATTAAGTGCTTAAGTTTGAAAATTTTGATAATTTTTTGAAATTGCATTTGACATCAAATTTCTCTCGAAGAATTGTATATGAGTAAGTGAAGAACAAAGAGAGAACAATTCATTTTATTTATTTGTTCGGTTTTCTTTTTCTTTCTATTTTCAAAGTGCTGTATAATCCATTTTCTCCTTATTGTACTTGCTATTTATTTATAAGATATATAGTGATATGTTGTAATGATAGTAGATGATTGTGGTCAAATTATAAATTTGAATTGACATATGATGTATTATCTATATAGGTTAAGTTCTTTTGACTTTTTTTCCTTGTCTTTCTTTCATTATAATATTTAATTATGTCATATTTCATTTTTTTCATTTTTTTAAAAAAATTATTTCATTCAATAACCATTATTCTTTTTTTAATTTTTTTGAAACTCACAAAGGCTCAACTTTATCACAATTGTTGTTTGGAGTATTTGTAAATTATTAAGGGCTTAATATTGAAATTTTTGATATTTTCTTGAAATTGCATTCGGCATCAAATTTCTCTCGAAGAATTGCATATGAGTAAGTGCAAAAAAAAGAGAGTACAATTCATTTTATTTATTTGTTTGGTTGTCGTTTTCTTTCTATTTTCAAAGTGTTGTTTCATCCATTTCTCCTTATTGTACTTGCTATTTATTTATAAGATATACATTTAGTGAGATGTTGCAATGATAGTAGATAATTGTTGTCAAACTATAAATTTGAATTGACATATGATGTATTATTTATATATTCTGCATCATTTCATCTTCATCTAAATTGTCTTTTTTTGTTACTCTCCCTAATATTTAGTGTGTGGGTGAATAAACATTTTTTTTGAGTTTTTTTCAATTACTGTTGTTTTATATATGTTATGTTTATTATCATTTGCTAATAATATAAGTTTTTGAGATTGAATTTTTAACTTTCTATAGAATTCATATGATATATAATAAATTTCAACGTGCAACGCACGTGCTTTATGCTAGTTTACTAAATAGATGATACATGAATCACTTTCTAATGGCTTCCTTAAGTCTTGCTATCCTTACACGATATTAATGACATGGACGGCAAAATCTTAATTCATGCATCCACCAAATACTAGGACTAATATTGGCCATATTTGATTATAACTTATGAGAGTTGAGTAGTCATGTTCACACATTATGTCTACGCGATAACAGTCAATCAATTTTTTAAACACATATGATCATAAACTCATTTATTGATCATTTTAACTTTATATGTGTTTTAGAAGATCTTAAATGAGTCATAATGTTGAGCGAGAGTGTTCAAATATTGTGAACTATAAATGTATCAAATATCTCAAACTCAATAGTTTTAACTGAGTCGTAATCTATCCTTAGGTGCATGACACGGTCGTGCAGTCGAATATTGGCGATCTATAAAAATGTGAACTATATAATTAATGTGCTTGTAATTGTATAACATTGTCATACTGTTCGACTGAACCTCTGATTCCAGCAACAATATCGATCTTCATGAAATTATTCGAGAAACAATTTATCTCTCCCACTTTTCATGAAGATAGTCGTATGGAAACCTGGTTTTAGTAATGACAAGTGGGTTCATCTTTCTAAATGGTAAATTAGAGTTCGTTAAGCCTAAATGAAGAATGATCTTCTCCTTCCGCACCTTATAATTATAACTGAGTTTTACAAAATTAATTTTAAAGTAATTAACAATACAAAATGCAGCAAAATAATAACTATAATACATACTAATGTCACAAAATGAAGCAGTAAACCATATGTCATGTTTTACTCATTTAAATTAAGCGATAAATATGAATTACTGGCATAAAAACTGCATGTTGGCTAAGTTTTTGATTCAATTAGATCGTACAACTTAATGATATAATTTTTGAATTAAATTTCATTAAAACTAAGGTGACACAAGTTCAATTTATAGAAGAACTAGTATTTAACTCGTGCGATGCACGGGATGATATTATTAAAATTTTATTATTATAAAAAATAATAGATATTTAAATTGTAAAAAAATAATATAATTATAAAAAATAAAAATAAAAAATTATTTTTTCGCTAATTTTGAAAAAATTTCTTAAATATAAATGTATGTCGATTAATTGCGTTACCCTAAGGCAATGACATGGTTCTTATCGTGTTTAAAATATTAATGTCGACCACCAACCTAAATACATATTTAATTCTTTAATTTATGAGAAACTATAGATATTATTATTTTTTAAAATGTGATAAATAAATATTTTTAAATAAAAATTAATAAAACTAATGAGAAATATTTTTTTCAAATCATATCACAAATTAAATTGATTGATATAATCAATACAAAAGTTTTAATGTAGTTTATGTTTTTTAATAGATTTTAGTTTCATTTTGAATAAAAAATAATAAAAGACATATAATACATAAATTATATTTGAATAATATAAAAATGAATTGAATTCAAATTTGAACTAAATAAATTGATATAATCAATACAAACAATAAATGAAATTATCATTTATTGCAGTACACATATTTCAATATTCATGATATATCTTTCCTTTTTTAGAAATGAGATTTTGGCGGGAAATTACTATTTTTGGCAAAAACTCTGCTTTTATATATATAGATATAGATATATAGATATAAATTTTTAACACTCAACCAATTTTATTTTTAAAAAATTTAAATAAACTAATTAAATATTGTATTTCTTTTTAGTAAGTAATTTGAGCAGTAAATTACTTAAAACAACAAAAATTATTTTTGGATGATTTACCTCATGAGTGATACTGAAAATTGCAATCATTTTTATTTTTAAATTTATTTATACATTTTTTACTTAAACTGATTGATATAATTAATGCAAAATTTTTAATATAGTTTACTTTTTCAATATAGTTTAGCTTTAATTTGAGTAAAAAAATTAAAAACATATAATACATAAATTACATTTGAAATAATATAAAAATTAATTAAATTCAAAAATAAATTAAATAAATTGATATAATCAATGCAGACAATAATTGAAGCGGTCATTTATTGCAGTGCACGTATGTCAATATTGATGATAAATCTTTCCTTTTTTAGAAATGATATTTTGGCGAAAATTACTATTTTGGGCAAAAACTCTGCTTTATATATATATATATATAGATATAGATATAGATATAGATATATAGATATAGATTTTTAACACTCAACTAATTTTATTTTTAGAAAATTTAAATAAACTAATTAAATATTGTATTTCTTTTTAGTAAGTAATTTGGACAGTAAATTACTTAAAATAGCAAAAATTATTTTTGGATGATTTACCTAATGAGTGATACTGAACATTGTAATCATTTTTATTTTAAATTTATTTATACAGTTTTTACTTAAACTGATTGATATAATTAATGCAAAATTTTTTAATATAATTTACTTTTTCAATATAGTTTAGTTTTAATTTGAGTAAAAAAATTAAAAACATATAATACATAAATTACATTTGAAATAATATAAAAATTAATTAAATTCAAAATTGAATAAATGAATTGATATAATCAATGCAGACAATAATTGAAGCGGTCATTTATTGCAGTGCACATATGTCAATATTGATGATAATTTTTTTCTTTTTTAGAAATGATATTTTGGCGGGAAATTACTATTTTTGGCAAAAACTCTGCTTATATATATATAGATATAGATATAGATTTTTAACACTCAAACAATTTTATTTTTAGAAAATTTAAATAAACTAATTAAATATTGTATTTCTTTTAGTAAGTAATTTGGGCAGTAAATTACTTAAAATAACAAAAATTATTTTTGGATGATTTAACTCATGAGTGATACTGAACATTGCAATCATTTTTATTTTAAATTTATTTATACAGTTTTTACTTAAATTGATTAATATAATTAATGCAAATTTTTTTAATATAGTTTACTTTTTCAATATAGTTTAGTTTTAATTTGAGTAAAAAAATTAAAAATATATAATACATAAATTACATTTGAAATAATATAAAAATTAATTAAATTCGAAATTGAATTAAATGAATTGATATAATCAATGTAGACAATAATTGAAGCGGTCATTTATTGCAGTGCACGTATGTCAATATTGATGATAAATTTTTTATTTTTTAGAAATGATATTTTGGCGGGAAATTTATTATAGTTTACTCATGTTTACTATTAGTAGGGAAATGTGGAAAAAGTGTTTACAAATACTAATAAAAAGATGTCGTATATTAAAATAACTAATAAAATTAATCAATGATTAGGTATTAATGGTTGCACTACCTTTGGTTACAAGTACTAGAAAAGAAAAATATTTAAATGGAGTTATTTTTATAATGAGTTTCTTAAAAATTTGTAATAATACACATTTTTGTCCTTATTGTTTACCGATTTTCCCATTTCTGTCCCTCTTCATTTTTGACTGCTTAAGTAATCCTTCAAGTTTTCAAAATCTTCTCGAATTGATCCATGTCGTTATGTTGAAGTTAAGATTAACGTTGACTCACATCATGTATTCGCTCACATGATCATTTCTTTGTGAACCCTACTATTCTAACACATATTGCTTTTTTAATAGTCAGTTTGAGTGGGTTTTACTTAAAAATGGGGATCAGTTCTTCAGCTCAAGTGTAAAACTTTGATGTTGTGTTTGAATTGAGTCATTTGAAATACACGATTTTCTAATTTATTTCATTGTCAAATAAGATAAATTATGAAATTTTAAATCGATCTTATACCACTACAAAAAAACGGTATGATTAGCGACGCTTTCATGAAAAACCGTCGCTCAATTAGCGACGATTTTTATTTTCCGTTGCTATATAGCTACGGTTCTTATATACACCGTCGCTTTTTAAATTATAGCAACGGTTTTATAAAACCGGTCGTTAAAATAGACACGATTTGGTTTTAAAAAATCGTCGCTATAATAGCCACGGTTTTAAAAGACCGTCGCTATAATAGCCACGGTTTTATAAAACCGGTCGCTATTATTGCGACTGTTCCACACACCCGTCGCTATTTTGTGCAACAGGTTAAACAAAAGCGACGGTCTTGTGTCCTACCGTCGCTACTATAGCGACAAATTTTCATAAACTGTCGCTAAACTAAATAGACGACGGTTTTATTAAACATTGTCGCTTGTGTGAAGCGACGGTTTAATATTAAATAGTCGCTATATTAGCGACGAAACAAAATACCGTAGCTATATTTAACGTCGGTTTAATTAAACCGTCGGACCATTTATAGTTGGAGGAGCAGGGGCCAGCCTCCACAGACGGTCACGCCTGAGAGATGGGCTGCTTGGACTGCTGCTTGGCAGCAACAGGATTGGCAGGACAGAGCTGCCAAGAACAAGGCGAACAGGAACAGCGAGCCTACAGGGGTAGGTACAGGGATGTCGAAGCACATTGCAGGTGCGAAGACATACAGCGCTCACGGACATGATCTGGTATTTCTTCTAGTTTAATAGTTTTCAATTGTACTTTAACATATATATATATATATATATATATATATATATATATATATATATATATATTTATTTCAGCGAGCACGATATGGCAGAGATCCTACGTCGTGGGAGCTGTACGTACACGCACATCGACATGTAGACGGATCTTTCGTTGACACACGATCCCGCCTGATCCACGTAAGTTTATTAAATTTCGTTATTGTCATTAACGTTTCACTAAAAATAATCCATTTTTATCAATATCACAGGAGAACATGGAGCGATCTATGGCTCACTCACTAAGTTCCGCAGAGGATGGATCAGAGCCTGTTGTCCCCAGCCCAGAGTCGGTAAACAGCATGTTCAAGACTGTGGTTGGGGGGAAGAAGAAGGGGAGGATGTATGGGTGTGGGTCCATGGCCAGCACCTTCTATCCCGATGAGATGGCTCTGGGTCGACGTGGTAGGTCATCGGATGTCGGTCCGTCGTCTGAGTCCCAGCGTGAGGCGGTCATGCGCCAGATTCTGGACTCATCGTTACGTCGTAACGATGAGCTTTGCGAGAGGGTGCGAGCTACAGAGGCGGAGAACGTCATGCTGAGAGATCGCATGACGTCACTAGAGGAGCATGTCCGACTCCTGGTTGCAGGCATGTCACAGGGAGCTACCACGCATACATCAGGTCGCACGCTGTCTGGACCAGGCACTTCTCACAGGGGTCGATCTCGTGGGGCAGCAGTTGGTTCTTCATCCCGTATTCACAGATTTTCACAGAGTTATATTCCTCCGACGCAAGGGTACGAGGACGAGGACGAGGATGAGGATGAGGACGAGCAGGACGGCGACGACGACGAGACTCAGTCACCGTCACCGTAGTGGCGTTTGTTTAAATTTTTTTGATTAATATTTGTATCAAACACTAGTTTGGAAATGTTATTTACTAATATGATGATATTTTTCAAATTTGTTAGTCAATTTTTTTAGTAATTATACAGTACAATTGTTTTAATATATTTTTATTTTAAAAAAAAAACGGAATGGTGATTAGCGACGGAACTATTCTAACCGTCGCTGAAATTAGCGACGGTTTTTGAAAATACTGTCGCTATAAATGGCGACGGTTGTGAAAATACCGTCTCAAATTAAAGCGACTGTTTTTAATTAACAGTCGCTATTTGAAGCGACGGTAATTTCAACAACGTCGCTATATTTAGCGACGGTTATAAGCATAATCGTCGCTAAATATAGCGACGTTGTTGAAATTACCGTCGCTACAATTAGCGTCGGTGTTATTTTGACCGTCGCTATACTGGAGACGGACTTCATCCTACAGACGGTCGCCAAATTGTCACGGTTATTGTGTCGCGTCGCTTGGGTGAGGCGACGACCCAAAAGGTCACGGGTCAACGGCACGTCGCTAGAACCGTCGCTTTGACCAAGTCGCGACGGTTTTAGCGACGGATAAACCCGTCGCAAATCGCTTTGGTTTTTTGTAGTGTACTGATTCATACAAAATTTTATGTATATCATAATAAATTTGAAATTCCTTTTGATTAACATAATTGTAATGTAAATAAGTGAAGTAAAGTTGTGAGTTTGAATTATTTTGTTGTGTAAATTATTTCAATAATGAAAGTAAATTTAAATCCATGAATTTAAAATTTTTCATCCAACCACAAGCTGAATAATTTTTTAAAATTATTGTAAGGACTATTAAAAAAGCAATATGTGTTAGAATAGTAGGGTTCACAAAGAAATGATTATGTGGGAGGCACATGATGTGGGTCAACGTTAATCTTAACGCCAATATAACGACATGGACCAATTCGGGAAGATTTTGAAGAATTGAAGGATTACTTGAGCAGTCAAAAATGAAGATGGACTGAAATGGGAAAAGCGGTAAACAATAAAGATGAAAATGGATATTATTAGAAGAAACTTAAAGTATGGAGCCAAGAAATAAGTTTGAGCGACTGAAAAATTTAAATATAATTAATGAAAAATAATTTTATGAAATCCAATCGATAAATATAATTATTGAAAATTAATTGTATATAATATTAGTAGTAATAGCTAGTCTAATTTCACAAGGAAAATATGTGATCTTATTATTCGATTTACCATGTTTTGATAATTTTTTTGGTTTGGATTACAATTAGTTTTATTATATTTTTATTAAATTAATCGATTTTACATTGAATTGGATGAAGTAATCTTTAATTTCCAATTGGCGGCAATCGATTTGAGTAAAAAATCAATGAGATATAAATTTTGAATGAGTATCATGTGAGACCGTCTCACGGATCTTAATCTGTGAGACGGGTCAATCCTACTCATATTCACAATAAAAAGTAATAGTCTTTGCATAAAAAATAATACTTTTCATAGATGACCCAAATAAGAGATCTGTCTCACAAATACGACCCGTGAGATCGTTTCATACCAGTTTTTGCCATAAATTTTATGATATCAACTGTCGAATCTGAAATTTATTTCAAAAAGTGTTGGATAGAGTTTCTGTTTTGTGAAAATTAACATCTGGTAATGATTGAATCTTATTTTGATGGTTTATGATGAAATGTGGGAATTGAGTTAAAATCTGTTGGGTGCAATAATTGTCCTTACTTGGTAGAGCGATCGAACCATGGTGCTTGAGCTGCTATGCAGTTTAAAAGATTTGATTTGCACCATTACTATTAGCTATAGTTTTTGGTAAAGCGATGAGCACTCTATCCTACAATTGGTATCATAGCCAAGGTCATGGGTTCGTTTCCTATTGATTGCAAGGAGTGCAATTATTGGGAGGGAGATTGTTGGGTGCAATAATTGTCATTGCTTGGTAGAGCGTTCGAACCATGGTGCTTGAGCTGTTGTGCGTTTAAAAGATTTGAGTTGCACAATTACTACTAGCTACAGCTTTTGGTAAAACGGTAAACACTCAGTCCTACAAGATCCAAGCATGACCTAAAAATCGAGTCTAGATACAAGTTGAAAATAGTGAAATATAAAATTTTAACGAAAAATTTGGTCATACGAAATTCTTAGACTTTAAATACGATTATTTAGTTAGAAAAATAATCGTAAATGTAAAGTTGAAGATTTTGGAAAATAATATATTGAGTTTATATTTTTGGAAAAATAACTCAACTTTAAGGATTTTGAAATATTAGTTGAATTACTGGAGTTATTGGCGATGAATTGACACTTTACTTGACTTGTTATATTATTAAATTTTGAGGTCGGGGACCGGAAGCTGATCATTGATCGTTGTTGAGTTGGTGTAGATATTTTACAGTTCGGTGACATATGAAGATAACACATAAATTACGTTATAAGCATATTTATGTGTTGATATATTTGTTTATGTCCTTTGTTGAATTATATGAGATGTTCGATGTCTTGTTGTTTATATATTCATTTATTTGACATATTTTATGACATACATATTGAGTCATATAGTACTTGTTAGTTGTATACTATCGTTGATGTTGTTCGACACTTGTTATTTATTTTGGGATCATGTGTAGCTGATAGAACTTTATTTGATACACATGAAACTATAGATACGATGTATTCTCGTCAGCAGTGCAGCTATTCATAGATTTATAATTATCTGACTCTATATTTTTGAAATTTTAAGCTTTGTGGGAGATGGTTGAAAATCTAAGTTTTGAAACATTCAAATCATCCTAAAAAAATGTTCTTGTTTTAATCTTTGTAAGTTGTAACCTTCAAATCATCCTCAATCAATTTCCCAATTAAAAAATCTTAACATTGTTCTATTGTTGCCTTTTCTTTATCTGTACAATCATATATTTCATTTTTACACATTGAACATGAATGGTAATTCTTCTACATTTAAGCACTCAGACAACATTTATTCTTCCATATTTTATTACAAAAAAAAATGCTTATTTTTTTTGTTTATTTCATATACAAAAGTATAATTTTTACTCTATTTTCCAACCAAGTATATTATTACTAATTACCAGGGGCGGAGCTTCCATATCCCACACTAGGCCCAAGTTTTAAGCCCGGCATTTGGCCCATGAAAGTTTGAAGCCTAGCTCTTGATCCATGATTATATCCAATTACTTGTCGATACAATTTTAAACATTAAATTTTATAATATGTTTTTAGTATAAAATATTTTAATAAATTATATTAAATTTGGATTTAATTGAGAAAATTGAAATTGAAATATGAAGGAATGGAAAAAGTTGAGAAATAAGAAATGGAGATAGTCGTGGTGTCTGTAATAAATTGTACTAAATAATTATCACACGTTTAATTACTTTTGAAAGTTAAAAAATATAAATTTGTATTTTATATATATATTAATTTAGGGGAATAAAAAGTTCATTAAAAAGGTTTCTATATTTAAAAGGTACCAAATATTTTTTTAATAAAAAAAGCTATTTTAAGCATTTTGTTTTAAAAATTAACAATTTTTTAAAAGAGTTATTTTAGACACTATATATTTGGTGACCTAAGTATTTATAAAAATATGTTTGATTAAGTATATAAATATCATTAATTGGAGATAAAATGTATTTAAAATTATCAAATACTTTTTATGAAAATAAATTTCAAACTATATTTTTTGAGTGATATCAGTTAAAAAAATGTGGGGAGTATTTTGATTAATATCTCTTTAAATTCATGTTATTTAATGTAACTCACCTTTGTTTCATCTTCAATATTTTCTACAAAATCCATAATTTTATCAAATTTTAAGTACATTTTTATTTCAATGTTCGTATATCATTCAATAGTTTCTAAATTTTGTGCTTGTTTTGCCATGGAGAATGAATTCATGCTTATTTTTTGGTTACATAGTTTATATTTTATCTCATATTTTGTTTTGATTGCGGGTTCTATAAACGTAGCTCTTTTTCTTTTTCTTTTTTTTTTTTTGTGTTTCTCGTCGATTAACCAGTGTCATTCTTTTGTTTTATTTCTTATAATATATTATTGACTACACTGAACTACGACCCTAATTTCGCCCTTACTAATTAGTATTAAAAATGAATTAGAAATTCTTTGGACTTCTGTTATCTATACATGATTTAATTTCATATGTATAATATAATAATACACAAGTTACAACCAATATTATTGAGGATGAGCAAATTTTCTGTATTAATAATTAAAATATCTTATCAGACAAATCCAAATTAAATTTAATAACAGTGAATGGTTCAATTAAAGTTGGATGAATTCATGTGTCTTTCCACAAGGAAACTTTCATGTGTTTATATTCTACCGATTGTTGCTTTATCCAACCTTTTCTGTTTTGTGTGAGCCATTTCTTATAGCTTGTTACATGTGACTGACAGTTGCTCCAGTCAAAGCCACCTAGTGAAGTATTCCTCTCACTTTCAAATACAAACGCCTGCTGGGAATGTTAGAGTAGGTGTCCGTCGAGCCAAGTGTTGGCCGAGGGTTCATGATTAAACTCTATGTATAAACAATCTTTATTTTAATAATATTTGAATTTATCGTTTTGGCACTTCTTTATCTGTATACCCATGCTAGTTGCATAGATAAAACCCTTGAATATACAAATAGTAGAAAGAATATGAGATGCTCATATGATGAGTATCATGAAACTCATATTTGTAATACTGTATATTCTAAACGGTTCCTAGTCGATTCAGCCGCCACTAAGAAGGATATAGGCCGCTCGAGTTAGAGACTAGTATCTGCGATGTGAGTACCATGTTTCATTGGTAGGGGACATTGTGATGTCCGAGCATGCAGATATGTGCTCCTGGTAGAGTGCACTGAACAACCCTCTATAAAGGACTTTCCAAGTGGTTCTCACTTATCGAGTGGAAAAGTCCTAATTTATGGTTGTACACCATTAGTCCTTATGACCTGGGACAACATTGAGACTCTATGTGCTAGACTTACACTTTGACTTGTTTACCGACTCTCATGGGGTCATCAGGGGGCAAGGTTGGGTGTTCTGTCGAAACACATAGGAGTCGATGCATTGTAGTCGGGGATTCACCGCTTACCTTCGGGTATGGATATCCTATGTATTCTCATGTATGTGTGGCTTGAAATCTCTGATCAGAGTATGGTGGTAATTATGAAAGGGGTTTCATAGATTACACCATCGATGCAACCACAACATGACACATAGTATCGATTCATTGACAACTCTCGATAAACCAATAGTTGTCGAATCGGTCGGGATATATGAGTTGAAGGGACCGTACTGTACGCTAACCATAATTGAATGGTTCTTGCAGGCACTATCATTTGATACCTAGGGAATCATGTAAGCGATGCTGCTAGGCGTTTAACATGATTGGTTGGGTACTATCAGACTTGAGTTCTGACGTTCTTATTATCAAGGAGTTGATAAGTAAGAATGGAGCAATTGGGGTATGCTCGAATAAGGACATGTTTAGTCCGAATCACATGGAGATGTGAACCCACGGCTAGTCGTATCAATGAACCATTGAGGGCCACACAAGTATTAGCTTTGTAAATCCCGATGAGAAGTAAAATAGTTCAATGTGTTGAACGGCTTATAAATGTGTTTATAAGCGTAAAGAAAAATAGAAGTATGACTTCTATGAGAGAAATATAAATTTAAATTTATGGAAGTGTTCCTAGATTAAAATTTGGCCAAGTGAATAATGTATTTGAAAATTGTGATTTTCATATACATTATTATGGACTAAATTAAATTAATTCAAGTGTTGAATTAATTAAACACTAGTGGGCCTAATAGAGTCCAAATAATTAAATTAATTCAAGTGTTGGATTAATTAAACAACATTGGGCCTTGTAGAGCCCAATTGGAAATAATTATTTAACTAGTTGGCTTGAGTAAAATCAAGTAAAGTCTAATTGAGCTCAAAATGTTTGAGACAATTAAAAGGTCCATGGGCCTTGTAAAAGTTACAAGCCCATTAGGTTTTGCATGCTTGGGAGGTGAAGGGTTGTGAATACTTTTTGAATAAAATATTGCATGGCATGCAACTTTTGGATCTAGCTTTTTGCAACCCCAATACAAAATATTCACTCCTCATTCTTGCACACCCTTGGCCGAAACTTACTCTCATTTTCTCTCAAATATTTTCTTCATTTTGTTCTTCAAAGTGTTGAAGAATAAAAGGTCTTCTCTTTGATAAATCCTCAAATTTTTCTAGTGCAAAATTTGAGGGGGTTTACCTAGTTAGTGGTTGACCTTATTTTGAAGGAAAGGGAGGAGGAGCTTGTAGACTTGCCTACCTTGAAGAGCTTTGTTGTTTACAACAAAGTTGGAGCCATTCATCAACCTCAAGAGGTTGATAGGTAAAAACTTCTTACACCCTATGAATGTTTTTTGGTGTTTGAATGTAAATGTTGCACACAATCATGGTGGTCGAAAATTTTAGCTTAAAATTAAATATTTTTGACTTCCGTTGCGCTTCCGACCACCGTAACTGGTCCGCTTTCAGGGAAGACATATCACCAACAATCTCCACCTTGACTTACAACATGGCTGCTCTCCAGCCCCTTTGGCACATTAACTCCATTCCACAACTTGCACCAAGTCCAGGCAGGGCCCGAACTTGGACTTTGGTAATGTCATAGTTAACATATCTGCAAGATTTTCTTCGGTTGAGATCTTTTCAACTTTCACTTCTCGTTTGGAGACGGTGTCTCCGTTAGTTGTCTCACGTCAGTTGGATAAAATACCTGGGAGTTGTATATATGGTCTTTGACAATCCTCCCCCATTGAGCTAGTTTTTGGGGTTGAGTTAAGTCCAAGTTCCAATTTTAACATGGTATTAGAGCTCAGGTTCCACCGTTATGTATTGGACTGCCCATAATTGGGTCATTTGTAAACTTCATGCTCCAGATGTTCATTCATAGGCGTGAGGAGGTGTGTTAATTGTCCCACATAGATTGGATAAAGTACCTGGGAGTTGTACATATGGTATTGGACAATCCTCCCCCCTTGAGCTAGCTTTTGAGGTTGAGTTAGGTCCAAGTTACAATCTCAACAGTCTCTAACAAAATATAGTTTAACATATATATGTTTTGACCTTTCATGGTAAACTTGATGTTTGGTCAAATTATGGCACTTTAGTTGTCACAATACACTACCACATGATCTTGTCTTATCGCAAATTCGGTTATTATCCATTTCATTAAAATTGCTTCTTTAATAGCCTCGGTCATAGCCTTGTATTCAGTTTCTGCAGTGGACAAAACAACCACTGGTTAGATGGTGGAATTCCAGCATATTGCAGTACCAAATACAATGAAGATAAAACCACTTGTTGATTTTCGTGTGCCCAAGTTTTCATGCAAATTTTGAATCTACAAATTCCACAACTAGTTAAGTAGTTTCTTCTTGTTTTCTGAACAACAGTCCTAGATTTGGGCTTTCCTTTCAAAAATCTCAAGGTTCATTTTAGAGCCTCCCAATGTGACTTCCCTGGATTTGTCATGAACCTTGAACCTACAGTTATATAAGACATATGCTAAATTTGGCCGGCCGGCTACACACCATTACATACATGACACTCCCAACTGCACTTGCATAGGGTACCTGTGCCATATGTTCCCTTTCTGCCTCTTCAGTGGGCGATTGCGAAGTTGGGAGCTTATAGTGTTGTCCTAGCGGACTAGATACTTGTTTTGATTCATACCTGCTGAACCTCTGTGAAACTCTCAACAAGTAAGATTTGGTTGAGAAATAATATCATTTTGTCCTTTCTCTTCCTAATTTCCATCCCTAGTATTTTCTTTGCCTCACCTAGATCTCTCATTTTAAAATCTGAATTTAGTTTTTTTTTTTTCCTTAACTAGAACTTTCTATAAGCATGTCATCCACTCATTATAGGAGAAAAATAATCACATGATCACCGTCCTTTCTTTAAGTACACACAACTATCAAACTCGCTTATGGTAAAACTAGTTTTCATACTGTAATCATCTAATCTTTTATATCACTGTCTCGGTCTTTGTTTTGTCCATACAAAGATCTTCTCAAAAGACACACCTTGTTTCTGTCTTCCGTTGTTACAAAGTCCTCAAGCTAATCCATGTGGATTGTTTCTTCTAATTCTACATGTAGAAATGCAATGTTTAAATCTAAATCTAATTGCTCCAATTCTAAGTCTAACTGAGCTACCAATGCTATAATTAGCCTTATAGAGGAATATTTCATTACATGGGAGTATATCTCATTAAAGTCGACTACATTACTTTATAAGTATTCTTTGGCTACTGTCCTGACTTTATACCTCATACTTTCTGTCTTATGAGTTCCGTCTTTTAGTTTATAGATCCATTTACACCCAAAGATCTTCTGCCATTTTGGTTTAGCCACTAATTTCCAGGTGTTATGCTTCATTAGAGACTTATTCTCTTCCTTCATGGCTTTAAGCCATTCTTCTTTCTGGTCACAACTCACAAATCATGGCTTACCTTAATGAAGTTGGTTCAAGAGTGTTTACATCTTCTGCTACTAATAGTGCATACCAAGTTAAGTCTGCATAGCTTGACCAATCAGGTGTCTTACTTCTCTTTTTTGTCCGTCCCTAAGTAATACATACTGAATTGTATCATGTTCTATGTTTTGTTGATCAACTTATTCATTCTTGTCAGTGTCGAAAGATTGATTTAAAAAAGGTGAATAAATAATCTCAACAAATTTGCAAATTAATTTGGTTGGATTAGCAATAATGAATTGTAATTTTCGCCAGTTGGGTATCAATAAGTCTTCAGTTTGATATTGTGTGGAAACTGTAAGAACCTGAATTTCCAGCAGTAGCTAGCATGTTGCAGCAGCTAGCAATGTTTCAGCAGTTAGCAAAATTCCAGCAGCAGCTCATATTTTAGAAGCTGGTAATTTTCCAGCAGACATGTACTTTTCCAGCAGATAGAATCCAGCAGAAGAGCGAGATTCCAGCAGACAGTTACTAGTTCAGCCTAGACTTGTAACTGAAGCATTAACATGGAATAAAGGCTGTTAATGACAGATTATGGTCATTAATAGGGAGGCTAACGGTCAGAATTTGGCCTATAAATAACACCCTCAAGTCTCTGAAATTGGTGTTACACAAATCCTGAGTTATCACTTGAATTTTTGAGTTAAGAGAGTGCTTATTTTCGAGCAGTAGAATCCAGTAGCGAGAAACAGCAGATTTCAGACTTCAACCAAAACCTTATAGCAAATTACTGAAGTGGGCTTATGTATAAATATCTTGAAACCCGTTTGATGATTTCTATTTTAAAGCAAATCATATTCTTGATTTCTGATATTTGATTTTGAAGCACTGAAACTTAGTGAACTAATGATAGGAATATATATTCTGAACATTACTGATTACTGATTACTGGCCTCACCCCTCAGAGGAGAGAACATATAGGGGACTGATATCAGTTTTAGCCTTGAAAATCACGAACGTGCTCAGTGTTTACTTGTTAAATTTCTGATTACTGATTACTGAATACTGATTACTGATTTCAGAATACCGAATACTGATTTCTGTTATGAAAATAAGAATTTCTGTATATTATTCATATTACTGTTTTTGTATGAAAATGATTTCGAAAACTGGGAGTTATTAATGTCCTCGCTTACTGAGTGACAATCATATCACTCACCCACCAAACTCATCTCAGATAAGAACGAGGAAGAGTTGCTAGAAGAGGAGGAGCAGCATCAATTTTGGGGCTGGTGATGAAGATTGTTGTTCTTAGTTCTGATTTATATTTTATATTCTGCTGCATCTATTCAAACATTGTATTTTCCGGTTTTACAATTTCGCTGTAAAACATTTATCATTGAGTTTGTATCAGACAATGATTATTATGAATAAAAGACTGATTTCTGAATTTTGTACTTCTGATACTTGTTGTTTTCGAATGTAAATTTGAGAGCAACGCCGGTGTCAACCAACCCCCGTCCCGGGGCGTGACAGAAACGGACTCACTGAATGTTTGAACAAGAAAATGGTATGGTTGAATTAATAGTTAGGCTATCAAATTGAATATATATAAGAGTAACTGAAATAGCAAGTGTGCAGAAAATATTTATGGATATTCTGATTCTTGATCCGAGACAAACTTAACATGTACTAAAAAAAATTCGTGTTGAGCTGTGTTTAATTAATTTGTTTGATAATTCGCGAGCTTTATTATTTTATAAATATATTACGAGTATAAATTAAATATATATTTTTGAACTTTTCGAATATTTATTTTTGAATAATAATTTAAATAACTCTCAAACATGCTCGAATTTTTCAACCGAACTCGAGTTCTAATTTGAATAGAATTATTTTAAAATATTCAAAATTCGAATCGAGTTCAATTTTGTTGAACAAAATTCAAACAAAAAATTTTAAAATATTGGAAATTCGAATCGAGTTTGAGTTCGAATATATGTAATCTGAGCCTTGAAAGTTTTTCCATATTCAACCACCCAATTCGGTTCGTTCTTACCACACTCCAATCTAAAGTATAAAAATGAGGTTTTGAAATAATTATAACATTTTAAAATCGTGAATAGACATACCATTCATAATCTCAAATTTCATAAAGGAATATACAAAATCCCCAAATTTGATCAAAATATTATGTGCATCACTTTTATAACTCTTGCCAATCATATCATAAATAAATAAGTTTTGTGATGCACATTGGAAATCAACATCAAAAGTCTATAATATCATTTCTTTAAACAGAATTATCCAAGATCCAATTTTTGCCTTCTGATTTTCATTTGAAACTGATACCCCTATAAGGGCCCGGGTCATGGAGGACCCGGGAAGTTTCATTGAGTAGCCCATATAGAAACCGGGAGGGCGATTGTTACCCACGCGACTGGGCGCTTCATGCATGACCGGGTATTTACTTACCTCCCGGGCAACTAGGGACCGGGCTTTCATGCTAAAGTCGAGGGCTCAATACTCGAGTAACTTACTTAGAAGATCTTATAGATTGTAGGGAAGAAAGCGACTGGGCGGGAAGTCAACGTCTTTCACCTGAACGTATCCCCGAAAATATGGAAAAGAAAGGGACTGGACATGCAGTCAACGTCCCTTATTCTTGGAGTACCCACGAAGCTATCGGGTAGAAAGGGACCCGACAGGCCGTCAACGTCCGAGGGTACAAGTAGTAGGTGAGCACGCGCATCAAGGTAACCCTAGCTTCTCTTCAAATAGCAGGTATCGTTGACATATTACAGAGGTCTGAAATTTCTTCACTCTCCAGCATCCATACATATTGCTTTAAGTTTCCCTCTCGACAACCCTGCTGACTTAAGCATCGGAGTGGTCATGCCGGACACCCTTCCGGCGCCCATTCACGAGTTCCTTTCATTGTTTGCAGGTCACGATCGAAGCCATCTACCTTGCTCATTTTCCTAAACAACACTATAAATTCTTGATTTGACCCGGTGGAGCACCCGACCCTGCTCATCCATTTTACCCGGATCGCATCATTGGCGCCGTCTGTGGGAAATTGAGACTAAGGCGTTGATATGGCTCACACGAGGAAAACTAACCAGAACACTTCCCGGGTCCAGGGAGTTGACGCGAATCATTCAAGACAAGAGGACGCTCCTCCCGATCTTATCACTATGACTCCAGCGGAGTTTGATAAACGCATTAATGAAGCCGTAGAGAGAGCTATGGCTAGGCGGGAAGCTTCCCACAATGATATACCACTCGAGAAGGAACCAGAAAAAGAGCAGGAGCAGCAGCAGGAATTGAGGGAGGAGGAGAAGAGGGGAGAAGTGGAGGAATCCTCTGCTGGTTCTAAGTCACCAACGATAGCCGAGGAGATGCTGGAGTTAAAACAGAAAATGAAAGTCTTGGAAGGACAGCTGGAAAATCGTGGAACTTCTCGAGCGTCTGTCAAAGGACGCCCGTTTGCTGAGGCTATCATCCGGGAACCTCTTCCTGGAAACTTTAAATCTGCTAAAGATAGGGCGTATGATAGAAACGAGGACCCGGAAGAACACCTGGCCAGGTTCGAGAATATGGCTATGCTGCACTGTTACACTGATAGGATCAAGTGTAAAGTGTTTTTAACCACGCTGGTGGACTCAGCTCAGAGATGGTTTGATGGATTGGCTCCATTGAGTATTAAATCATTTGAGGATTTTCGGAAAGCCTTCTTACACCATTTCAGCAGCAGTAAGAAGTATAAGAAAACTGCTTTCAGTTTGTTCGAAGTGAGACAGGGAATAAACATGCCCCACAATGACGCTTTGGTTATCCAAGCTCGGGTGGCCAATTACGACATTCTGAGAGTCTTCGTGGATTCCGGCAGTTCAGTCAATGTGATTTTCAAAGATGCCTTAGTGCAGATGGATTTGCAAGGGTTTAAGTTGGAAGCTGTGGAGACTGTCCTTTTTGGTTTTGCTGGACATGCAGTTTATCCGGAGGGAGAAATTGTTCTGCCACTCACTCTAGGCTCCCAGGACATCAAGAAAACGGTCATGACCACCTTCACAGTGGTGGACTCCCCATCATCTTACAATATCATTCTGGGGAGACCGGCCATGAATGAGTTGAGGGCAGTAGCATCTACTTATCATCAAAAGATCAAATTTCCAGTGGGAAGCCAGGTGGGAGAAGTTCGTGGAGATCAACCCTCTTCCCGAAAATGTTATGTGGAAGGTATCCGGGCAGATCAGGGCAAGTCGAAAAAGGAGGGGAAGAAACCCAGGGTGGAGGAAGTTTGGAAGGGTGGAGTGGAGAAAGGAGAAGTTCACTTTGTGGCAGAGGAAGAGCAGGAAGCTGTGGAGATAGGACCAGGCCAACAGATCCGGGTGGCCCGAGACCTCGATATATCCACCCGGGTCAGTTTACTTAAATGTTTAAAGACTAATATTCATGTGTTTGCCTGGTCCCAGCAGGAACTAACAGGGATTTCACCCCTGATATCTGAGCATCAATTAAACACTCTCCCGGGAGCTCACCCGATCAAACAGAAGAAGAGACACTTTGGTCCCGAGAAAGACAAAGTTATTGATGAACAGGTGAAAGAGTTGCTGCAAGCCGGTCACATCCGGGAGATACAATTTCCTACATGGCTCTCGAATGTGGTGCTGGTACCCAAAGCCGCCGGGAAATGGAGGATGTGTGTTGATTTTCGGGACCTCAATAAAGCTTGTCCCAAGGATCATTACCCACTGCCCCGGATTGACCAGTTGGTGGATTCCACCTCAGGCTTCGAGCTGCTCAGTTTCATGGATGCCTATCAGGGATATCATCAAATTCCCTTGGCAAAAAATGATCAAGACAAGGCCAGTTTTATCACCTCGGGAGGTACATTTTGTTATGTTGTGATGCCTTTCGGGTTAAAAAATGCAGGGGCCACATATCAGCGTTTAATGGATAAAGTCTTTGAGAAGCAGCTGGGAAGGAATCTGGAGGTTTATGTGGATGATATTCTGGGAAAGTCAAAAGAGGTGATGGATTTTATTGCTGATTTGGAATAAACCTTTACCACTCTGACGTCTTATGGAGTCAAGCTCAATCCTGCTAAATGTATTTTCGGAGTCAAGAGTGGTAAGTTTTTGGGCTTTATAGTGACAGAGCGGGGGATCGAGGTCAACCAAGAAAAAGTGAAGTCCGTCTTATGTATGCCTTCTCCCCGATCTGTCAAAGAAGTGCAGAAGTTGACCGGGAGGATTGCCTCTCTATCCCGGTTTATATCTCGGTCAGCCCACAGAAGTTATCCTTTCTTTCAGGTTCTCAGAAAAGCCCAAAAGTTCGGATGGGATGACAAGTGCGAGCAGGCTTTCCAAGATCTTAAAAAGCATCTAGCCGAGCTTCCAGTTCTGGTAAAGCCTGAGCCCGGGGATAAATTGTTTGTCTAGTTATCCACTACTGAATATGCTGTCAGCTCTGTCTTAATAAAGGAAGAAGGCTCGGATCAAAAGCCTGTCTATTATGTCAGTCACGCCCTAAGAGGTCCCGAGCTGCGGTATAGTGAAGTGGAGAAGATGGCCCTGGCTTTAGTTGTGACTGCCCGGAAATTGCGGCCTTATTTTCTATCACATCCTATTATCGTTCTTACTAACAGCCCGCTTGGAAGAATTATGACTCACTCTGAAGTATCCGGGCGGATGATCAAATGGAATGTGGAATTGGGGGAATACGATATTGAGTATAAGCCCCGGTTGGCCATAAAAGCGCAGGCTTTATCCGATTTCCTATCTGAGATGATTCAACCTGCTGAGGAAGAGAGATGGAGGGTGTTTGTAGACGGGGCTTCTTGCCTGGTTGGATGTGGAGTAGGAGTCGTAATAATCTCCCCATCGGGAGAGAAGATTAAATTGGCAGTCAAAATTGGTTCCCGGGTAACAAATAATGAAGCAGAATATGAGGCTGTTCTAGCCGGCATCCGGGCTGCCCGAGAAATTGGAGCGGCTAGGATTATATTGTATTCCGATTCACAGTTGATTACTCAGCAGATCAAGGGCGTGTATGAGGTCAAGGACGACAAAATGCTCAAATATTTACATCTCATCAAAGCCCAGGCAGTCGTATTTGTGGATTGGAGCATCGAACAGATACCCCGAGAAGAAAATGGAGAGGCTGATTCCCTAGCAAAAATGGCTGCTTCTTTGTCGGAAGACAGCACCCGGGAGGTTTTATTTGTTTCCCGAGCAGTTTTAACTATTGAAGAAGAAGAAATGTTGACAATACCCGAGGATTCTTGGATGACCCCTCTAATCAAAATTCATTCGGGACAATGAATTGCCCGAGGAGAGAGCTCGAGCACAGAAAATAAAAAGACAAGCCCCCAGGTTTGTTCTCTTAAATAATATCTTATACAGGAGATCATTCCAGGGACCATTGTTGAAGTGTTTGAGCGGGAAGGAAGAGATTTATGTTCTTCAAGAGATTCATGAAGGATGCTGTGGTGAGCATTTGGGGGGAACATCTTTAGCTCGGAAAGCGATGCTAGCCGGGTTCTGGTGGCCGACTCTTCACCATGATTCGGCTCGAGTGGTTCGGACTTGTGAAAGCTGTCAACATCATTCCAACTTTCAGCACAGCCCAGCCACTCCTATGAAGCCTATTTGGGCATCTTGTCCTTTTGATCAATGAGGTATGGATATAGTCGGCCCATTTCCAGTTGCTCGGGCCCAGAAAAAATTCCTGTTGGTGGCTGTGGATTACTTCTCCAAATGGGTGGAAGCCGAGCCCTTGGCTAAAATCACCGAGCAAGAGGTTTTGAAATTCTTATGGAAGAATATAGTATGTCGCTTCGGCATACCCCGGCGATTGATCTCGGATAATGGGAGACAGTTTCAAGGAAAAGAAATAACGTCTTGGTGCCAGGAAATGAAGATCACCCAGTCCTTCACTTCTGTTGCGTACCCTCAGGCCAATGGGCAGACAGAAGTTGTAAACAGAATCATTGTGCAGGCTTTAAAAACCAGACTGCAAGGCAAAGGGAAGGACTGGGTAGAAGAATTACCCAGTGTACTATGGGCATACAGGACTAATCCTCGAGCACCTACTCAAGAAACTCCGTTCAGCTTGGTGTATTGATCTGAGGCCATCCTTCCTGTTGAGATCGGTCAAACATCTGCCCGGGTAGAATCTTACCCGAGCAACAATGAGGGTAGCCGTGCATTGGAACTGGATCTATTAGAAGAAAAGAGGGACCAAGCCATGATCCGGATGGAAGCATATCGAAACCGGGTCATGAAATCCTACAACAAAAAGGTCCGAGTTCGAGACTTGCAGATAGGGGACTTGGTGATGAAGAAGGTTAATCCAGCTGGGGACGTGGGCAAGCTCGAAGCTCGATGGGAGGGGCCTTACAAAATCATTAAGAGAGTCAGTTCAGGATCTTTTTACCTAGAAGATGCTCAGGGTAAACTTCTTAAGAGACCTTGGAATGTACTTCATTTGAAGAAATATTATGCTTAGCCAATGTACAGCTGTAATTTTCACTTTGAAGAAATAATAAAGGATCGTTTTCCTCATACTTTTGCCTACTATAAGTGATATTGCGTAAAACTGAGGAGACATAAGCCCAGGGTTCTACTCCCTGGCTCGGGGCTCCGTACCTCGACCATTCCAAAGTCCCGGGACCTGTTCCCCGGCCTAAGTTCCGCACCTTAGTGTTACATAAGCCCAGGGTTCTACTCCCTGGCTCGGGGCTTCGTACCTCGACCATTCCAAAGTCCCGGGACCTGTTCCCCGGCCTAAGGTTCCGCACCTTAGTGTTACATAAGCCCAGGGTTCTACTCCCTGGCTCGGGGCTCCGTACCTCGACCATTCCAAAGTCCCGGGACCTGTTCCCCGGCCTAAGGTTCCGCACCTTAGTGTTACATAAGCCCAGGGTTCTACTCCCTGGCTCGGGGCTCCGTACCTCGACCATTCCAAAGTCCCGGGACCTGTTCCCCGGCCTAAGGTTCCGCACCTTAGTGTTACATAAGCCCAGGGTTCTACTCCCTGGCTCGGGGCTCCGTACCTCGACCATTCCAAAGTCCCGGGACCTGTTCCCCGGCCTAAGGTTCCGCACCTTATTGTTACATAAGCCCAGGGTTCTACTCCCTGGCTCGGGGCTCCGTACCTCGACCATTCCAAAGTCCCGGGACCTGTTCCCCGGCCTAAGGTTCCGCACCTTAGCTCTTCATAAACCCAGGTCACTACATCCTGTTAAGCGTCCGTTCGTTTCAAGCATTTACATCACAGATATCCATTTAAAGTGTGGAAGGCTAACACCCGTTCACATAATTTGGTATCTTGGTTAGTTCTCAACACTTGTAAAATTGTGAGATTTGCTAGAACAAGAATATCCTGATCATATAAGGATCGAGTGCTAAATTTTTATAAATATTGCGAAGAAGGATAAAAGGAAAGAAAAAAATCGCATTACTACGAAGCCCAAAGACAGAGAATGAACTTAAAAATAAAAGGATTACAAGCCTATTCTATAGCCACAGGGCTGGTTTCTGGCTTTTTCTCCTCCTCTGTCGGCTTCTCTATTTGCTCTGCTTCCCCCTCCCCAGGTTTTTCTTCTTCCTCCCCTTCCTCCTCTTCGGATGTACCTTCATTGTCTCCCACCCCAGCTCCTGCAAGGGATGCAATGGCTAGCTCGAAGTCTGGAAAGTTGGCTCTATCCTTGGGGATAAGCTCGGCTTCCTGGAATTGTTGCAGGCATCTTTTGAAGCCGGTCTTAAAGAAAGGATAAGCTCGATCCTCAACGGCCGCCTTGAATTCTGAAGATTCCAGGAAGGAAGTCCGCAGTTGCTCTTTTTGGCGCTCAGACTCGGCTAGAGCCTTCTCGGCTCTTTCAGCCCGGGACATTTGTTCTTCTATGGCATCTATCAGGGAGGCGTTCTTGCGATCAAGAATCGATTGATGCCTTTGAAGAGTTTCCTCCCTGATATGACTTTCATTTAATTCCTCCCGGGCTTTGGCTAGCTCCGCCTGAGCAGACTCCACAGAGCCTTGAAGGGTTGCCACTGTCTCTGAATGGAATCCCTTCAATTGAGCAAGCTCCGCTTGAATAAGCTCGTGCGTCTCTTGGAAGACCCGGAGTTGGGGAGCCTGGTGGTTAGCTAAGGAGGACACCTCTTCATAGGCTGACATTAACATATGTGCACCCTATTTTTCAAAGAGAAGGCAGGGTTGGCAAGGTAAAAAAAAAAAAAAAAAAAAAAAAAAAGAGAAGAGAGGGGAAGAAAGAAGCTTACAGCCAGAAGCTTGTTCAAACCATCCAGGCATCGGGGGGTTGGCGGCATGCTCTTCAGGAAGGCTTGATCAGTAGGAAGGAGCATTTGCTTAAGGAAGTCCGCCCCGACCCGGGAGGCTCCTTCAGCGAAGAAGACAGACCCGCTGGGCTGCGAAGGGAGGAGGGGCCCTGGCAAGGGCCCTTGGAAAGATTCTGGAAGAAGCTCCTGGGAGGACTCCTGGGAGGGCTTATGGAGGGGCGCCTGATCAGTAGGCGGAAGAGAAAACGCTTGATTCGTTTGGGAGAAAGCCTGGTCTCCCACTTGCTCATCTTCGCAAAGAGTCACAACCGGGGTGGTCGCAACTCTTTTCTGTCTCTGGCGGAGGGGCAGGAGGTCCTCTTCTTCTTCCCGAGAGGCGGGCGCCGCTCTCTTCTGTTCAACTTCTGCCCGAGACACCTTCTTTGTCCGAGCTGCCACCTCCTCAGCCCTTTTTTTCTGCTGCAGCCTTCCGAGCCGCCATCCTCCTTTCTTTGGCCGCCTTCTCGGTTGCCCATCTTTTGGCAAAAGCCTCTTCCATTAAATCTGCATAAAGAGCAGGAAAGGATAAAATCCAAATGCAAATACAAAGCCAGGGAAGAATCGCATAACATATAAAGGGAAGTTACCGGGTTGAAGGCCCGAGCCAGCAACTTCATCAATCACTTGGTCAATCGGGTCCTCAACCCGGGCACTTAAATGATAAGTAACCAATTGTTCTTGGGCAATAAGGACGGAGGAAGAAAACTTTCTACCCTCTACCAGGGCGAGGCTTCGGATGTAAAACTCTTCAGCTTTGTACGCCTGAGGAAGTTCTGGCTGAGGGGGAAGAGAAGAGAGGAACTCGGTTGGACAATCGAGAGAACCCGAGAGACGAATGAAAAAATATCTTCCTTTCCACCCCTTTTGAGAGGAAGGGATGTCATCAAGAAAGCGGGCATTAAGCCGGGCAGAAAGGGAAAAGGCATTATCTCCTAATCTACAAATAAAGAAGTAATGCAGAACTTTGGAATTTATTACCAGATCATGCGTACGGAAGAGAACAAAAAACGAAGCCATGATCCGGAAAGAATTGGGATGAAATTGATTAATAGGTACACCAAAGAATTTGGCAACCTCGATGTAGAACGGGACAATGGGAAATCGGAGACCATTGCGAAGCTAGTCCCGAAAAAAGGTAATATAACCCGAGGGGGGTTGATCTGCCCGGTCAGAAGATCCGGGTATGAGGATAGGATAAGAAGAGGGAATGACCCCTAAGGTTCGAAGTTCTTTCTCTGCTCCGGGTCGCAAGGAGCTTTTCAGAGATGAGAACCAGGGAATCTCGGGGACCTCGGTTAAAGGGTGGTCGGAAGCCCGGGCTTTACCCTTACCCTTATCCTTTTTGGGGATCCGGGATATGCCCGAAGAAGAAGGTTTAGAAGGTCTCGAAGAAGATTGGGGTTTTAAGCTTATAGGTTCTCGGACAGTCTGGGTAGAAGGGCGACGAGAAGTAGGAGAAGGAGACGAATCAGAACGAAGGGCGGCGGATTCATACCCTGACGAACCTCGGGCATTGGCCCCGGAAGTAGAAGAAGTAGAATTAGACATAAGGAAAAGAGAAAACTTACGAGTATTTAGGGCGGAAGTGGCAGAAGATCGTCGGAATAGGGAGGCTTCAAGCGCCGGAAACTGCAAGAGAAGAATTGGCAAGGGCTTCGCCGACAATGGTAATTTGAGAATACTTTTCGAGAAACCTAGGGTCGCTATATATAGGAGATGGGGGAATCGTCGGGACCGTCGATTGAGTGAACACGTGTGCGGTTTCGATGCGCCTCGAAAGTCGCGACGGGCAGAACGAAAAGACAGTTACACAGATCGAGATGTCATGATGTTTTATCTCCTCGGAATACGAAACATTACTAGCCGTTGGGATAGATGAACACGTGTCGTTGTAATGGCGTATAGATAGTTCGGGAGGTTTAAGACCCCGACACGTTATTTTCAGTCCGGGAAATTTGAGGCCCCGGCATATTATTCTAAGTGCGGGAGGTTTGAGGCCCCGGCATATTATTCTAAGTCCGGGAGGTTTGAGGCCCCGGCATATTATTCTAAGTTCGGGAGGTTTAAGACCCCGGCACATTATTTTCAGTCCGGGAAATTCGAGGCCCCGACATTTTCTTCCAAACAAAGCTCTAATGCTTTGTTTAAAGTAGGTGAGATTTTTGTTCTGGGTGATTCAATCGCGTATTTACGAATTATACTCGATTTATTATGGATTAACATGCGAAGAAGAGAATGAAACAAGTAAATAGATTTTATTCATAAAGAAATCGCTCATGCCTAGCACCAATTATTAGTACACCTACAACATGCTGCCACTCATGGATCCAGTGGGTTAGTTCAGGAGACTGGGCGATGTTAAAGGACTCAGAAGAGGAAATCTTTTCCAGTTGACGCCCTTCCTTCAGCAGCATCGCATGAAGCAGGACTTCATCAGTAGCTAGCTCGGCAACATGGTTGACTTCGAGCTCCCGTTTATACCTCCTCGCCACCGCTCTTTGTGCCCGAGTAAAGGCCAAACCCTCTCGGAGCGTGGCATTAAGATCTTGAATCTTATGCCAAGTGGACATCACCTTCGACAGGACCAATTCCTCAATGGTCCTCTTCAGATCCTCCATATGAGGAGGTAGGGTATTGGGCGCTGGAACGTAGATGCCACTGCAGACCGTAGATTCGCTCGAACTGGCCATGTCGAAGATGTTATCTCTTACCTTCCATTGCCTTCCTGTATTTATAGGCACATAGCATTTATTATCGAGGTAGGCGAAGAGACTGTTACGAATATCGAGGTACTAAAGTATTAATCGTCAGAAGAGGAAAGGACACACGTGATTATCGAGGCGTTAGACTTATTTCTTTCCCGAAATACGAAGCGTCTCCAGGAAGGAGTTAAGGCTTACACCTGTTATCATAACAATCGGGACATCCGGGTAAGCGGGGAAATATTTGTATTGAGTCCGGGAGGTTTAAGGCCCCGGCATTTTATCTTCAGACCGGGAGATTCGAGGTCCCGGCATATTATTGCAAACCCGAGAGATGCGGAGCTTGGGCGCCCTTTTTGCTTTAAATACGAAATCCTCACGTCTCCGTTCGTTACTTATTATTAGTTAATCTTGTCAGTCGAGTTATGCAGCCCAGGAGATATGCATCAGATAAAGTGGTGCAAAGACAGTAAACTCGGATAATAATTTTATTTAACGAAATTACTTCGGATTACATCGAAATATGCCTCCTCTACGAAGGCTTTCCACAGGAACATCCAACGTCTCACTTCTCGTGTAGCCCTTCCTTCATAGCCCTTGTTGTCAGTGATATCGTTGAGAGTGTTCCTCTCTTTTCGAAGCATCAGTTCGTACATGCGGTCCTCTTCAAAAGGATCCCCCAACTCGGAAATATTTAGATACTCCCGATACTTCTCCAATTTCGCCAGAAGCCGAGGAGTATTAACCTCACCGCAGTAGTAGAGAAGCTGTAACTCCTGCAGTGCCTCCCAGAAGGCAAGAATCTTGTGAAAGACCTCCTCCTCTATTTCCGTCTTATGCCTCTCCGTAGATGCATTCATGAACTCTTCCGCCAGATCAGGGACGCTGGGGTTGCTAGCACCTGCCATTGTATCTTCCTAACAACACTTTGCTGGTATGATGGCGGATCGGTAAGGCACTATTTATAACAAGAACAAATTAATAATGACCGTTGATCTTCAAGATGCCTGAACGGTTGAGATAAGTTTTGGAAATTGTGCCGGGAGGTGAAAAGACGTGCACAACTGTCGAGGTGTCAGACTTATCCATCTCTCGAGATGTGGAGCGTTTCCTAGTAGGAATTAATTGTGGGTGCATCTCATTATAACGAATGCAATATCCAGGGAGGCTGTATAACAATTCATTCGGGTCCAGGAGACAAATCATCCAGGCGTGACATCTCTTCTACGGGATATTTAAAGGCTCCGATGCTATTATACACCGTGAATTATTTCACACCAATCGGGACAGCGAGTGAGACTCTAGCCCGACTATTTTAGGGATGGGTGGTGATACCCCTATAAGGGCCCGGGTCATGGAGGACCCGGGAAGTTTCATTGAGTAGCCCATATAGAAACCGGGAGGGCGATTGTTACCCACGCGACTGGGCGCTTCATGCATGACCGGGTATTTACTTACCTCCCAGGCAACTAGGGACCGGGCTTTCATGCTAAAGCCGAGGGCTCAATACTCGAGTAACTTATTTAGAAGATCTTATAGATTGTAGGGAAGAAAGCGACTGGGCGGGAAGTCAACGTCTTTCACATGAACGTATCCCCGAAAATATGGAAAAGAAAGGGACTGGACATGCAGTCAACGTCCCTTATTCTTGGAGTACCCACGAAGCTATCGGGTAGAAAGGGACCCGACAGGCCGTCAACGCCCGAGGGTACAAGTAGTAGGTGAGCACGCGCATCAAGGTAACCCTAGCTTCTCTTCAAATAGCAGGTATCGTTGACATATTACAGAGGTCTGAAATTTCTTCACTCTCCAGCATCCATACATATTGCTTTAAGTTTCCCTCTCGACAACCCTGCTGACTTAAGCATCGGAGTGGTCATGCCGGACACCCTTCCGGCGCCCATTCACGAGTTCCTTTCATTGTTTGCAGGTCACGATCGAAGCCATCTACCTTGCTCATTTTCCTAAACAACACTATAAATTCTTGATTTGACCCGGTGGAGCACCCGACCCTGCTCATCCATTTTACCCGGATCGCATCAGAAACCATTCATCAAATTTACAACACACAAGAGGATATCGTAAACTTGCAATATATAGAGTAAGACATATATTTTTTTTTTGTCACAAGAAATGCATTGCTGCGATAATCTCTACCAATTATATATTGAGTTTGAGAATTATTAGCTTTGGAATATCAAATGTATGTATACTAAAAATATAATCGTGAAACCATAAATTTTCATCCTGGGAATCTGTTCGACCCGACTGACCAAGAACTCATAATCTACTTGAAGAAGAAGATCAACAAATCTCTACCCTGAACCTTAACAGACATAATCCACCACAGGTACTCATTTTTTCTTTGTTTAATTCGTTCGTTTGTTTTTTGATCTGTACATGTAATTTACGTATTGCATTAGTATGGTTTGATATGTTTTAATATATATATATATATATATATATATATATATATATATATATATATATATATATATATAATTGACGCAGACGTATATCTAAACTGGAGTCGACCGAACCGAGGGCCAGCGATATATGGATATTGGAAGGCGAGCAAAATGTCTTGTATTAGGAATACTACGGCGGCTTGCTTGCCCTCGGAGCAAATAAGGACAAGTCACCATTCCGGCATAGTACACGAAGCAAACAAACTATTGCTCATATGTACTGAAAGAGAGATCCTGATGAATGCAAACCTTGAAAACAAGGTAACGATAACAAGCTAAAAAGGAAAATACAAATCGTATTTGTTTAAGACACAGTAAATTAAATAATAGAAACCTGAGTGTACGTTATCACCAGAAATTTGACTTCATCACCCGCAGAATCCCACATTTTCTAGTTGATTAGCAAGAAAGTAATTCAAAAGGCAAGTGTATGCTAATGTGTATCAAATATAATATTGGAGAATAAACGTGGTTCCAAGAATGTCAAAGCTTTGTCAACACATCCAAATCCCAGTTATATGAAGAACCAAAAAAAAAAACTGAAAAGCAGAAACTTAGAATTCAAGATTTCTCTCTAGGATTATAAGCTTTGTCACTTGTGGCGGCCTTTGGAAAAACTAATTCATCTCCCTGTATCAAAGAGCCATTTTGAGGATGATCATTGTTGTAAAGCGACGTGGGGATTGGATCGAAGGAGTCCAATGATGAAAGAGGATACAAGTCCTTGTATCTGAACCCATTATGGAATAAGGGCGGATAAGTTAGATTTCCAAAAGTGTCCATGGGAATCGAGTTACCAACAGTTTCGTGGCCGTTTCCAAGATTGACAAAATGGAATTGGTTTACCTCTTCTGGAATACTTTCCATGGGAAAATCAAGCTGTCCACCAAGATCTTGATGTGTTGCCCGCAGATTCTGCTGCGGCGTTGGAAGATTCGGTTGTTGTATGATTGGTTGCGCCTCTTCTTGATTACTTTCCGGACGCAAATCAAACTGTCGACCAAGATTGCAACTCCATGGCTGGAGGAGACTATTTTGCATTATTGCCCGCAGATTCTGCTGCGGCGTTGGAAGATTCGGTTGTTGTATGATTGGTTGCGCCTCTTCTTGATTACTTTCCGGACGAAAATCAAACTGTCGACCAAGATTGCAACTCCATGGCTGGAGGAGACTATTTTGCATTATTGCCTGCGGATTCTGATGCGGCGTTGGAACATTCGGCTGTAGCATGATTGGTTGTGCGTCTTCTGAATTTCTTTCCATAGGAAAATCAAGTCGTCCGCCAAGATTGTAACTCCATCGCTGGAGACTATTTTGCATTGCGTGCTGATTCCGCTCGGACATTGAAAGATTAGGCTGTAGCACTTGAAGATTCTGCTGCTGTGTTGGAAGACTCGGCTGTATCACCGGAAGATTTTGCTGTTGTGTTTGAATATTCGGCTGTATCACCGGAAGATTCTGCTGCTGCATTTGAAGATTCATCTGCAGCACCGGAAGATTATGCTGCTGGTTGGTACCCTCGTGTTTAGTTTTCACACGCCTGGGGGCTGCCCGTTTCTTATTTTCAGATGACTTAGGGGCTGTCCGTTTCGCAGTTTCACCAGACTCTGAAGCAGCAGCCCCTTTCTCTTCTTTTGGTGAATACTCGGATTTCTTGTAAATCCGACATAGAACACAATCATCTAGCTGCAAGAGTAGTATACAAACACAATTTCTTTATTCCCAAAAAAAAAAAAAAAAAAGAGTTGCTTCATAGCAAGTGGGAATGGAGCACCAATCAGTTCATATAACAAAAAACTTGGCACCAGATTTTGCAAAATATCAAGTTGGAATAGAGCTTGCTCACCCGCATATCACCATTGCCATTCGGAAGACGACGTCTTTGAGGCCGGTCAGCCACGTACTCATGCATGATCCAAGTAGTCTTGTTGCTTTGTTGGGGCTTCCCTTGGTAAAAGACTAAACACTTCTTGGATCCAACAGATTTGCCATCGCGATATATTTTTTTATCAGCTCCGGTGGCCTTCCAAAACCCGTTACCAGCTGCTCGATTCGGCCTATTACCATTTAAATACTTCCGGTCTCTCGAGGAATAGAAATACCATTCATCTTTTCTCAAACTCTGATGCAACTCTGTGACAAAGCTCCGAAAATAACATCATTGGAACACTTTTATAAGAAATAGTTAAACTCAAAACATAATCAACGTTTTAAAAAATAAACATATATAACATGCATATATCTATCTATCCACCATAAACAGAAGCCGAGATATCAATTCCAAATCTATCTATTACTTCCAAGTTGTCGAAAAAGTTTATTAAATCCTCGTACGTAGGTACCATGTAACTAACAAACACACACCTGAGAAAACGAAAGCATGCAAGTGAAACAAACGTACGTACCAGCCAATTCCTCAGGAGTATGATTATAAACATTGACCTTGGGGATACGGTTGTATGGGGCATCCTCTTTATCGATCTTCTTGTTCAAGTAGTCCACAATCAGTTCGTCGTCTTCCGGACAAAAGCCATACGATGGGGAAAGCATAACCGCAACGAATTCTCCATCTGGATATCTTCTGTGATAACTAATTACGGGTCCATAGCTTTTTTTACTTAAAACTTCTTCCGAAGTTGAAGCTCTTTCGATATTCGAAGATCGTTCTAGATTCGAGTCGGTGGACAGGGGACACTCGTGGTTAGACTCCATGAGAAACTTAGATTCTGAGCGTTCAAAAAAAAAAAAAAAAAACTCTTGACGGAGATGTTCAATGATCTTGAATGCTTGTTACCAATCTTGTCTTTGTTGGTCTGATATTTAAAGCTAAAAAAACAAAGTTGGCATCACAAATTTGAGACAAAAGGAGAATGTCTCTGAATCTTGAAACAAAATTATTATCTCCCAAAATCTGGCTTGTATGATTTGTAATTATCTTAAATAACGTTTCATGTTCAAAATTTTACATATGTATATCTAATATCTGATTATAATTATCTAAATTTTTAAAAATATATATATAAATAGTATACTTTGGAGTTTAGATAATGATAATGTTTCAAAACTATTATTTAATGATTATTAGTGATTTTACATTATCGATATTTATATATTGCACGTTCCTTAAATATATTATATATATTATTATTCTCGAACTTAATTTACTAAAAATGCAGGACCATGTTTGCATTATAAGGGAGAGGCTACATAGCCACGAGAAATGGTCAATCATACCAATTTTTAAAAGACAATTTGGAGTATAATAGCCGTGTATAAAAATGATCCTATGATGATTTTTCAAGACTTCAGGTTGTGTGATAAATTATTATGGCATTAAAAAATATGAGTGTTCATCGGTCAGTTCGGTTCGGTTTTCAGTTTTTTATTTCAGTTTTTTCGGTTTTACAAATATATAATCGATATCCGAACCATTTTTCTTTTGTTCGGTTCGGTTATTTCAGTTTTGATACAATTATTTAAATTAATAAGAGAAATATATTGTAAAATATCATATATAATCTTTTCACATGATTCTTAATAAATCATTTAAATATAAAATCTAAATGAATTACATAAATAACAACCAACTAAATATTATTCAAAATAATTCATCATTCACTAATATCATCTCAAAAAATATATAATAAAAATAAAATTATTAATTTAATGAAATTTCGGTTTTTTTGGTCGGTTCGATTTCGACATATATAATTTGAAACTAAACCAAATAATTTCTGTTTTAACATTTATATCTGAATTATAAAATTCACTTTTCGATTCGATTCAGTGTTCAGTTTTTTCGATTTGGATTTTCAGTTTTTTCGGTTTTATTCGAAGTTTGAACACCCCTAGTCAAAACATACCGGAGCCATTCCACCACATAAAATAAATGGGCTGGTTGGTCATTTTGCGACCCGCACCCACTAGTCCGTTTTTAGAGTGCTAAAAATCTAATATTATATTAAAATGGTGAGTTGAATTGAGTATTGTCCAAATGATCCTTGTGTTTAATTTCTTTGTCTAAATTGATGTTTAATATGTGTTTGATTTATTAAGTGTGTTAAATTTATGTTTCAATGTTTGATTTATTGTGTTTTTTATATTATTATTAGTTTAAATTTGATTTATCGTGTTTATTTTTTATATTATTATTAATTTAAATTTTTGTATTTATTTTGTGTTTAATTTATTGTTCTAATATTAATTTTAAAATGGTAATTTATTTATAAGCTTCAATTGCGATTTTATAAAATTACCCTCCAAGTCTGTACAAATAAACATCATCATGAATGTGGATGTGCAAGTGCTTTGATAACATTCTAATAAACAAATGTTGACTCCACGTCGGAAATATGATATTAGTATATGATATTTGAGTATCAAATTTTTCAGATACGATACTGATATATGATTTTTTTAGAACCTAAGCATGTATTGTAAGTTGATATTAATAAAGTTGTTCGAAATTTATACTCAAAATATTATCTTTTGTATTATATATAAATCATTTAATACTCAAATATCATATATTAATATCATGTTTTTAATTTTGTGTATCAGTTTTCATCAATAAAAAACATATGAGCTCAAAGAATGCATAAACATTTTTTTGTCGATCAAGGAATGCAAATACATAATTTTTTTTCTGACATGAATTAAATGCAAATTTGAGTTTGAGGATTTAAAGAAAATTTACACTTTGTGTTTACTTTTTAGACTATTATTAGTTTTAAGTTTGATTTATTGTATATTTTATACACAAGGTTGTACTTTCTTTATTTTAAGGTAACGTTTGCAATAGATTATTTCAAGTGCTTCCATGGTTCAAGTCAATAAAATATTTGAAAATTGTACATAGAAGTATGGGTGATAATAGTACGGTTTTGAGGTTTTTTTTTTTAAAAAAAAATCAAATCGAATTGTCGTATGCAGTCGGTTAAGATTTTAAAAAAATAATCGCGGTTTTACATGTAGAATTAATCTTATGATTTGAGCGGTTGCGATCGGTTTACGATTTTTTTTAATGAAAAATATTAGAATATACATTCTAATTTATTTGAAAACAACAACAATATAGTGCCTTCAAATATAAAATATATTTCAAATCATACAAAGATAAAACTAGATAAAACAATAATCACGATTCAAAACTAAGTTAATAATTTAACAACATAACACATTAACAAAAAAAATGACATTTTCACTATTTTATCTTTTTTAACTTTCAAACTTCAAACAAAATATTGTAGTAAATTGTAAAAGAAATAAATACTATAATAAAAGACTTATATGAAGAATAATTAAAAAGAAGATAAGTTCTATTTGTATACTAATTTTGAAGAGTGTTTAGATATAATGAATGATGACCTCTTTAACTGGATATGTTGTTTACAAATTAGTGTGAGTCTCATGTGAGACCGTCTCACGAATCATAATCTGTGAGACAGGTCAACCCTACTCATATTCACAATAAAATGTAATACTCTTAGCATAAAAAATAATACATTTTCATGGATGACCCAAATAAGAGATCTGTCTCACAAATACGATCCGTGAGACCGTCTCACACAAGTTTTTGCCTACAAATTATTACAATCCAATGTCAAATTTTATGGCAAGCGGTTTAAGCGCTGATGCGGTTTGGTGCAGTTCTAGACAAAAAAAATAATCGAACCGCGTATGCTGTACGATTTATTATTACTATTTTTATTCGCGATTTTTATAAAATATTAAGAAAAATGATGCGGTGTAATTCAGTTCCGAAGATTAATACAAAAATTGATCACCCCTACATAGAGGCTAGAAAGACAAACACTTTACTCCCTTCACGCTCGGGCTTGGGGCGGCTCTGTGTGGGACCCTCGGAGGTGGGGTTCAACTTTTTTTAGAAAGACAAACACTACTTAATACTTTATCAAAAAACCTGAAGCAGAATCAAAAAAAAAAATTCCACTAATGTGTTCATGTTTAGAGACATATTAAACCTTGATTTTATATTTATTTATTCTCACAATTCAACTATAAAAGTTTAGTTTATTAAAATAAAATTTTCACCTATAATTTACTAATTAAATTTTATTTTTAAGTTTTTAGTTTAGTTATTGTTTTATTTAAGTTAGTTATAAATTAATTGGTCACAAGTGACATTAATTCGAGTAGCCTCGATTAAGATACACAAATCATATTATAGCTAGTAATTAGACGTTGATCTCTGTCAAAATAATATTCCAACTCATACTTACTTATTATTACTTTATATAATTCATTTTCTAGCCTTTTCCTCAACCAAAAATATCGAGCAATGATGATACTATATGATAATGCTATACGAACATAATTGTGAGAACCTGAAATTCCAGCAGTAGCAGCAGCTGGCCAATTTCAGTAGCTGCAGCTGGCAAATTCAGCAGAAGCCAACAATTCCAGCAGCAACTCATATTTCAGAAGATGATATTTTCCAGCAGACAAAATCCAGCAGACCGGATCCAGCAGCAGAAGAGCGAATTCCAGCAGACAGTTACTGATTCAGCTATTGAGTTGTAACTGAAGCATTTAACTCGAAATAAAGGCTGTTAATGGCAGATTATGACCATTTATTTGGAAGACTAACCGTCAGAATCTTGCCTATAAATAACACTCTCAAATCTCTGAATTGGTGTTACACAAATCTGAGATTATCATTTGAATTTCGAGCTAAGGGAGAGTGCTTATTTTCGAGCAGTAGAAACCAGTGGCAAGAACGAGCATATTCCAGACTTCTACCGAAACCTTATTGCAAATTATGGTAAGTGGGCTTATGTATAAATATCTTGAAAACCGTTTGATGATTTCTGTTTTAAAGCAAAGTATATTCTTGAATCCTGTTATCTGATTTCGAAGCACTGAAACTTAGTGAACTAATGGTAGGAATATATATTCTGAACATTACTGATTACTGGCCTCACCCCTTAGAGGAGAGAACATATAGGGGACTGATATCAGTTTAGCCATGAAATTCACGAATGTGCTCAGTGCTTATTTGATAAACTTCCGATTTCTGATTACTGAATACCGATTACTGATTTCTGAACACTGAACACTGATTTCTGTTATGAAAATAAGAATTTCTGTATATTTCCGTATTACTGTTCTGTATGAAAATGATTTCGAAAACTGGGAGTTATTCCCGCCCCTGCTTACTGAGTGAATCATATCACTCACCCACCAAACTCATCTCAGATAAGAACGAGGAAGAGTTGATAGAAGAAGAGGAACAACGTCAGTTTTGGGGCTGGTGATGAAGATCGTTGTTATTAGTTCTGATTTATGTTTTATTTTCCGTTGCATCTATTCAGATATTGTAATTTTATGGTTTTACATTTCCGCTGTAAAACATTTGTCATTGAGTTGTAACAGACAATGATTATTATGAATAAAAGACGGATTTCTGAAATTCTGTACTTCTGAGGCTTGTTGTTTTCGAATGTAATATTTGAGAGCAACGCCGGTGTCAACCAACCCCCGTCCCGGGGCATGACATTGAAGTGGTATCAGAGCAAAACCGGGTTTCATAATCTGGGGAGGAGGAACTATAAATAATAAGTTCTTATAGACTTCTGAGAATAAGTTCTGAAGGTTACTGAAATAGACTACTGAAAATAAGCTACTGTAATAGACTACTGAAACGAGTTTCTAAAAAAAAAATTCAGTAGGCCAAAACCAGTAGACGAAAAACAGTAGGATAAGACCAGTAGCCTGAAACCAGAACCAGCAGATATAAATCAGTAGAGCTGAAGGCAGCAGACTGATTCTAAAAGTGCTGGAAAGCAGCAGACAATGCTGGAAAAGCAGCAGACTGATTGTAGTAGCATCAGAATTGCATTAGACAGTGTATTCCAGCAAGCAAATGCAGTAGACCTTGCAAATGGCATGGAAGTTGAGGTGTTTTTCGCGCAAACTTCAAACGGCCATAACTTTTGATCCAGGAGGAATTTTTACTATTAAAAGTAGGCGTTGGAAAGCTCTCGACGAGGAGAACCTAATCTAGAACGACTTATCGTTCTAGCACCGCCGACGAACCCCAAAATCCATCGTTTAGATAGTGATATCATCATTTCTGTGAAATTTTCCAAAATTTTGCAACTTTGAGGAATTTTCATTTTCAATTGACTTAGTATTTTTGCACCAAACTTGGTACCATTCATGTTCTTGATGTGAAGGATTTTTAGTAAAATTTTCACACCATTCTAAGACCGAAAATTTTTGAGCTATTTCTTATGTTAATTGTATAGGCAGTACTGACTCTGTTCATTCCAGTATTTGTCTATAACTCGACCTATATTCTTGAGATCATTTCTGAACCTTGAATATCATGTTTTTGGATGTAGGATATGGCTGACCAGAGTAGCTACATTAAGAGCCTAGAAAAGAAGCTAGAGAAACTCAAGCAACATAACTATTGTCTAGAGTTGGACAAAGATGAGTTAGAGCGTCGAGCAGAGCACTTAGAGGGTGATGTTCAACGTTATGCTCATCATCTGCATGAAGTAGAAGAGAGGAGTAGGAAGGCTCAAGAGGAGTTTGAAATATCCCAAGAGACTGTGGCAGAATTCATTGAGCTACGTGATACACTCGTTGACAAGATCCAAATACTCAAGGATCAGAATCATCAACTCGTGCACCAGCACAATCAGTATAGTGAGCAGACCGATGCTCAAATTCATGAGTTACAGAGTACTGTTGAAGTTCTTAGCGACCAGAATGCAGTTCTGCATGGTCATATTGAACATCTACAAGCAGTAATAGCCAACCATGAAAAAGAACCTGAAGAGGATCCAGAAGAGGAAGAAGAAGTTGAAGAGGATCATATGGATTTAGATTTGGGAGAAGTGATAGATTAGAATACCAGTAGTAGTAGTTGTAATAACACTTCTCTCACTTGCATTTCTGTTTTCATTTTGAAATTCAGTTGTAATTGCACTTTCTTGAGAAATCAATAAAATTTCTTTCGATCAATTGGTTTCATATTTAATTCTCGAGCAATTACATAAACATTGTTTTTCTTTTGTTTAGTCTCTATTCTGACATCAATCTTAGAACTTTCATAACTGTAGGAAATGGACGGAAGACCAGTTAGAAACAATCGCAATCCTCGCTACGGCAACCGCAACAATAACCGCAACGATGAGAATGAACAACAACAACAACAACAACAACAACAACAGCCACCAGCAGTTGGCCTCAGCCAAGTGGATTTAATGGCGATAGCCACGATTGTGGCAACCACGTTACAAGGGTTAGTGAACCCAAATGCTAATCAGCCACCACCACCACCTCCAGCTCAGAATGGAACGAAGCAGCACTATGAGGCTCTCCGAAGAGCAAGAGTTCCAAACATTGATGGAAGCACCGATCCAGAGGTGGGACAGAATTGGATGAAAGAGGTGGAAAATCATCTTCGACTACTTGAGGTTCCCCAAAGGATCATAGTAGAGGTGATTACACCTTTCCTTGTGGATAAAGCTGCCAAATGGTGAGAAGGAGTCTCACCAGCTATGTTAGAGGCGGGACCTATCACTTGGCAAAGGTTCCGAGAGGCATTTCTGAGGCAGTACTTTCCGACAGCAGTTCGAGTGCAGAAGCTGTCAGAATTCGAAAGCTTGGTGCAAGAACCAAATATGACAGTGGTGGAGTACTCATCCAAGTTCCACTCATTGGGAACTTACTCCCCAACCATCATGGGAGACGAAGCTTTAAAGATGCATCACTTCAAGAAGGGATTGAACAGCCGTATTCAATCTGCCCTTGCCGTTATCGAGCCCATCAATTGAGGAATTGATGGGAGCAGCCATCAGGGCTGAGAATGATATTAAGAGGCGTGAAGGCGAGAACAAACTCAAACGTCCTCAGTCAAGTCAGTACCAACAGGGCCAACAATTCAAAAGGCCTAGGTTTTCAAGCAACCAATTCACCAGTGATCCAGCCAAAGGAACCACTTCTTCCCCATCAAGCAAAGAGGGAGTCAAGTGCCAAAATTGTGGATTCACTCACACGGGTGAATGCCGTAAGAATTCTGGAGCTTGTTTTCGTTGTGGAAAAATGGGCCACCGCATTGCTCAATGCCCTTTTCCAGATCCAAGGAATGGACCAGCAGAAAGAACAACTCCAAACAAGCCTAAGGAGAACAAGCCAAATGCTCGAGTATATGCTATAACTCAAGAAGAGGCTGACAACTCCAATGATGTCGTAGCCGGTATCATTCTAATCAATAATATACCTGCTTATGTGTTATTTGATTGTGGTGCTACGCATTCATTCATGTCTAAGAGATTTGCCTAGAGGTTAGGAGCTAAGCCCGGTGACTTAGAAGAACCATATAGAGTAGCAACCCCTGCAAATCGAATTTTAGAAACTCGCACTCTATATCGGGATACTAACGTTCTCATAAAAGATCAGAATTTCAAGGCAAACCTGATTCAACTAAACATGGTGGAATTCGATGTAATTCTTGGAATGGATTGGTTAGCCAAGAATCATGCCTTAGTAGACTGTCATGGAAAGACGGTAACCATCCAAGCTCCACACCAAGAGAAAATTTTATTTCATGGCAAGACCAAAGAACGAAAGACTCTTCTTTCTGCTTTTCAAACTTGGAAAGCCATGAAAAGTGGAGAAGAAGTTTACCTAGCTATGTTAAGCGAGGTAAAGAAAGAAACCACACTTACGCTTGAAGAGATTCCAGTAGTACAAGAATTTCCGGATGTCTTTCCTGAAGAACTCCCTGGCGAACTTCCCGATCGTGAAGTAGAATTTGAGAGTAATTTAGTACCCAATGCTGCACCAATCTCAGAAGCACCATACCGAATGGCTCCAGCAGAGTTGAAAGAACTCAAAGAGCAACTTCAAGAGTTGTTGGACAAGAAGCAAATCCGACCAAGCGCATCTCCGTGGGGAGCTCCTGTCCTATTTGTAAAGAAGAAGGACGGAAGTATGAGGATGTGTATCGATTATATAGAGCTGAACAAGATCACAATCAAAAACAAGTATCCGCTTCCAAGGATAGATGACTTGTTTGACCAACTCAAAGGAGCTTAAGTCTTTTCCAAGCTCGATTTAAGGTCAGGCTACCACCAATTGAAGGTCAAATCAGACGATAACCCAAAGACAGCCTTCAGGACAAGGTACGGACACTATGAGTTCACCGTGATGCCATTCGGATTAACAAACGCTCCGGCATTATTCATGGATCTCATGAACAGAGTGTTTAAACCATTTCTTGACAAGTTTGTTGTAGTATTCATCGACGACATTCTAGTATATTCGTCAAGTGAAGAAGATCACAAAGAGCATCTTCGTATCACCCTACAGAAGCTGAGAGAAAAGGAACTATACGCCTAGTTCAAGAAATGCGAATTCTGGCTAGAGAGCGTCGCATTCTTGGGACACATAATATCAGCAGCAGGAGTATCTGTGGACCCTAAGAAAGTGGAGGCAATCTCGGATTGGCCTAGACCAAAGAATGTGTAACGTACCGTACTTTTATCATTCAAAATTTGCGGAAAAATTAAAAATTTTCTTTATTAAACGTAAACATCCATACGGTAGTCACTCAACATTCATAAATAGTTTTGAAATCATTCACCATCAATAAAAATTGTCTAAAGTAAGGTTATCTCAAAATGTCTCACAACCAATCATAAAAATTCAGAGTATTTTAAACTTTGCTTAAAAACATAAACTTGCGGTCCTCGGGTTTAGCCTGCCACTCAGTCCAAGCCTGCCCCTTGGTCACCACCTCCTGTCTCCTCAACATAGTCACCTGCATCGATCAAATCTAGTGAGTCTAAAGACTCAACACGTATAATCTGGAATAACGAATACTACAATAATAAAATCGCATGCAACTTTAAATTAAAACGTACATAACTTGAAACTTGAACTTTGCGTAATAAACTTAAACTTGAATTAAACTTGAACTTGAACTTACATACTATGACGTGCTAAGAACATAAACTTCTCTTAAACATACTCTCATACTTCAACATACTAAACTTCATCATTTTGCGTAGAGGATGTTTCAAAGCAAGTGACCTTTAACTTTAATAAACGCCTGATCAGACACACCACAGTACTGGGTTGACAGGGACGTATCCACTGCCACATACATGAGATCCCCGTTCATCATTTAACGGGCCGGTTGGTCCCCGTTCATCATTTAACGGTTTCCAACCACGATCTAACCCGTTCATCATTTAACGGGGTGGAGAGGTCCTCGGCCACGTTCACCGACTTCCAAACCCATTCACTTTTTGGTCACGAGACATTTAGCATACCTCAAAAACTTCAAATATTTTCTTTGCACGTCATGCATACTTACTTGGCGTTGAGGGATTCGTTGGACTTCGATCGGAGTCGTTGCTGCGCATACTAACGAATTCATAACTTAACTTGCATAACTTAGACGTATCAATCATGCTTACTTCGAGTTCGTTCACTTCCTTAGGACATTCTAAAATTTCCCATAACACGACCTTAATAATCCTTGCACTAAACCATAACATCAAACTTAAAAATCACCAAATTATTTTTCCCCAAATAGTGTGTACACGGACCCCGAGCCCGGGTCCGTGTACAGGTCCGTCTACCTACTGTGACATACGTGCTGTGAAAAGGAAGGGGCACGGACCCCGTGTGAGGCTCCGGGTACGGGTCCGTGTCCGTGCGCAAGGAATTGTCTCGAAGAAAAGGGAAGGCACGGACCCCGTGCCTACATCCGTGTGGGGGTCCGTGTCCGCTCGCGACGCTGACACTCGTGATAAAACAAGGTCACGGACCCCGTGCCCGGGTCCGTGTCAGGGTCCGTGTGCGTACTGTATGTTGATACCTGCGAGAAAACTTATGCACGTGCCTATCCTCCCAATTGCAACTCAATGGCACAAAGTTTAACACCTTATGACCCTTCTTAGGACACCATAATATTGCATCAAAACTTATACAAACACCTCAAACACAACGTGCACTATGCTACACAATGCAACACCAATTATGCAATTAACATCAATCACTTTCCTACAACTTTAACTAATTCGAACGCCTAACACAAACGTCAAAACCTTAAAGAAATACACCAAACCTCAATACTAATATACCCATACGCAGCAACGATCGCCCGTCGGTTTCCAATGAAGCCTGCAACATAAAACTCCAAGAATACAATGATATCAAACTTTTCTTAAAATTACAGTTTGAGCAGTCTCACGAAAAACATCATAACTCTCTCATTTTTTGTCCAAAACTCTCGAATTTTATATCAAATCGAAGGCGTCAAAAATTTCTACAATTTTCTGGTTGAAAGTTTTCTCAAATTGTGAACCGAAAAATCGCAGTTTTCGCCAGAACAGTAAAAACGAGTTTTAGATCTAAAATTTTTCCTTCGAAATTGATCCGATCTATGATCCGCTCAAACTACTAACATCATACATAACTTTTACGCATAAAAACAACGCAATACAATATATAACTTGATCGACACAGCAAGAACAGATTATACGTGCCTTAATGATGATAACGTTACCGAAAGACGACACCGAAGCGGAGATGGGAGCGAGGTTGATCCGGGACGAACGTGGCACCGTTTTCTTGCAATAATAATCACGAAAATACTGAAAGGTTTTGGAGGGTGTCGGGGCGGCTACTAGCAAATGAAGAACCCTAGGTTTCTTCTCTCCAAAATAATAAAAACTAGATTGAAAATTGTGTGTGTGTGTTTAGGCGCAATTCGGTGTGTGTAAAAATGTGTTTGTGTGTGTGCGTGTGTTTTAATAAAATTAAGAGACTAACTTTTGTTTAATTAAAATAATTGTCTACTAATTAAAACAATAACTCACACTTAATTTTTAAATAAAACTCTTTAATTAAAATATAATACACCATACTAGACTTTAAAAGTTCTAAAATCATAAACTCACAAAATAGTTATTTTAGGATTCAAAATGCTAACATCTCATCAAATACTAAATTTTAAAAGTTTTAAACTATTAATTTAATAAATAAAGATTTAGGCTCTAGAATGCTAAAACTCACTAAATTATTTAAAATACCCCCAAACTCAACTAAAAATAAAATAACATCTTTAAAATTGCCAAAAATCGTCACCGGGTCTTTTCCTCAATCCCGCCTCGAATGAACGCCTGAAACATGAAACTCGAAAGACGTTATAACGTGCATAACGTAACATGATTTAATTTAAAATAGTGCATTTAAATAAATTATGCATGACTAAACGTCTTTAAAAATAAATTAAATGCTTTAATAATTTAATTAAATGCATGGGCTTTACAAGTATGAAATTGGGCTCTACAGAATGTGACAGAGGTACGAAGCTTCTTGGGATTAGCAGGCTATTATCGAAAATTTGTTGAAGGATTTTCCTCAATAGCCATACCTCTCACCAAGCTCACATAGAAGAACTCTAAGTTTCAATGGAGTGAAAAATGTGAGGAAAGCTTCGAGACTTTGAAGAAGAAGCTTACATCCACACCAGTGCTAATATTACCTATGGAAGGTAAGGACTACACCGTCTATAGTGATGCATCCAAAGAAGGTTTAGGATGTGTACTCATGCAAGAGGGAAGGGTGATTGCATACGCGTCAAGACAGTTGAAGCCGTATGAACAGAATTACCCAACACATGACCTTGAATTAGCTGCAGTGGTGTTCGCACTAAAGATTTGGAGACACTATCTTTATGTAGCCAATTGTGAGATTTTCACCGATCACCAAAGTTTCAAATATTTGTTCACTCAAAAAGAACTAAATATGAGACAAAGACGATGGATCGAACTCATGAAGGATTACGACTTGACAATAAGCTACCATCCAGGCAAAGCCAACAAAGTAGCAGATGCTTTAAGTCGAAAGAATATGAGTAAGGTGATCCTGACATCACTTTCAGCACAACCATGTCTTCGAGAGACAATCAAGATGAGTCAAGATAGAGATTCCGCTTTGGTGAAACTAAAAGAGCAAGTTAAAGAAGGGAAATCACAAGATTTCGAGACAGATAACAAAGGAATCTTGTGGATGAAAGGTCGATTGTGCGTACCAGACATCGACCACCTTCGACAAGAAGTGATGTCTGAAGCACATAAGTCAAAATTTTCAGTCCATCCTGGCAGTACCAAGATGTACAGGGACTTGAAGAAGAATTTCTGGTGGAGTGGAATGAAGAAGGACGTGGCAATGTTTGTTTCCAAATGTCACGTGTGCCAACAAGTAAAAGCAGAACACCAAAGGCCTAGAGGACTTCTGCAACCGCTAGAAATTCCAGAATGGAAATGGGAGCATATTTCTATGGATTTCGTTGTGGGTTTACCAAAGACGAGACAAGGTCATGACGGAATATGGGTAATCGTAGATAGACTCACAAAATCTGAGCATTTCTTACCTGTCCGCATGAACTATAGTTTGGATAAGCTAGCCACATTGTACATGAATGAGATTGTACGATTGCATGGAGTTCCAGCTAGCATACTGTCAGACAGAGATCCTAGACTTACATCTCGATTTTGGAAGAGCTTTCAACAAGCTATGGGGACTAAGGTTACTCTTAGTACGGCCTACCATCCGCAGACTGATGGCCAAACTGAGAGGACAATACAAACTCTAGAAGATATGCTGAGAGCATGTGCCTTGGACTTCAGTGTTAATTGGAGCGAACATCTGCCCTTAATCGAGTTCGCATACAACAATAGTTACCACAGCAGCATTGGAATGGCACCATACGAAGCTCTGTATGGACGAAAATGTCGATCACCACTGTATTGGGATGAAGTAGGGGAAAAATCCATCGTCGGACCCGAACTAATCCAAGAAACAGTGGATAAAGTTGTTGTGATCAAGGAGAGACTAAAATCTGCACAAGATCGACAGAAAAGCTGGGCGGACATGAAAAGAAGGCCCGTGGAATTTGAAGTTGGAGAGAAGACATATGTGAAAGTGTCACCCATGAAGGGTGTAATCCGATTCAATAAGGCTGGGAAACTAAATCCCAGATACGTCGGACCATTTGAAATTCTTGAGAAAGTGGGAACACTTGCTTATAGATTAGCACTTCCACCCGACATGTCAAGAATTCACAATGTATTCCATGTATCGCAGCTGAGGAGATATATTTCCGATCCTAGTCATATTCTGGAAGCTGGACCACTTCTGGTTGAGAGCAATCTAAATGAAGAGCTGAAATATGAAGAGATTCCGATTCGAATTGTGGATAACAAAGACCAAGTACTGAGGAGACGAACTATTCCATATGTAAAAGTACAATGGTCCAACCACACCGAAAAAGAAGCCACTTGGGAGTTAGAAGAAAAAATGCGAGATCAATACCCTTACCTCTTTGAAGAGCATGTTCAACCAAGTTTCGAGGACGAAACTTCTCATAAGGAGGGAGGGATGTGAGAACCTGAAATTCCAGCAGTAGCAGCAGCTGGCCAATTTCAGTAGCAGCAGCTGGCCAATTTCAGCAGAAGCCAACAATTCCAGCAGCAACTCATATTTCAGAAGATGATATTTTCCAGCAGACAAAATCCAGCAGACCGGATCCAGCAGCAGAAGAGCGAATTCCAGCAGACAGTTACTGATTCAGCTATTGAGTTGTAACTGAAGCATTTAACTCGAAATAAAGGCTGTTAGTGGAAGATTATGACCATTTATTTGGAAGACTAACAGTCAGAATCTTGCCTATAAATAACACTCTCAAATCTCTGAATTGGTGTTACACAAATCTGAGATTATCATTTGAATTTCGAGCTAAGGGAGGGTGCTTATTTTCGAGCAGTAGAAACCAGTGGCAAGAACGAGCATATTCCAGACTTCTACCGAAACTTTATTGCAAATTACGGTAAGTGGGCTTATGTATAAATATCTTGAAAACCGTTTGATGATTTCTGTTTTAAAGCAAAGTATATTCTTGAATCCTGTTATCTGATTTCGAAGCACTGAAACTTAGTGAACTAATGGTAGGAATATATATTCTGAACATTACTGATTACTGGCCTCACCCCTTAGAGGAGAGAACATATAGGGGACTTATATCAGTTTAGCCATGAAATTCACGAATGTGCTCAGTGCTTATTTGATAAACTTCCGATTTCTGATTACTGAATACCGATTACTGATTTCTGAACATTGAACACTGATTTCTGTTATGAAAATAAGAATTTCTGTATATTTCCGTATTACTGTTCTGTATGAAAATGATTTCGAAAACTGGGAGTTATTCCCGCCCCTGCTTACTGAGTGACAATCATATCACTCACCCACCAAACCCATCTCAGATAAGAACGAGGAAGAGTTGATAGAAGAAGAGGAACAACGTCAGTTTTGGGGCTGGTGATGAAGATCGTTGTTCTTAGTTCTGATTTATGTTTTATTTTCCGCTGCATCTATTCAGATATTGTAATTTTATGGTTTTACATTTCCGTTGTAAAACATTTGTCATTGAGTTGTAACAGACAATGATTATTATGAATAAAATACGGATTTCTGAAATTCTGTACTTCTGAGGCTTGTTGTTTTCGAATGTAATATTTGAGAGCAACGCCGGTGTCAACCAACCCCCGTCCCGGGTCGTGACAACAATAGAGCATAAAATAATTTAGACAAAAACTTGTGTGAGACGGTCTCACGAATCGTATTTTGTTAGACAGATCTCTTATTTGGGTCATCCATGAAAAAATATTGCTTTTTATGTTAAGAGTATTGCTTTTTATTATGAATATGGTTTATTATTTTATTTGATTAAGTCATATACATTATGAATATTGAGTGGATCTCATGTGAGACTATCTCACGGATCTCAATCTGTGATACGAGTCAATCCTACCGATATTCACAATAAAAATTAATAGGATTAGCATAAAAAATAATATTTTTCATGAATGACCCAAATAAAATATATGTATCATAAATACGACCTATAAGATCGCCTCACACAAATTTTTGCTTTGAATATTACATATTATTTGAAATTTTATATCTCAGTTTATATTTTACATATTTGATTTTATAAAAACGTCTAATCAATTAAATAAATGACCTAATTTTATTGTTCAAGTAAAGCCCAATTCAAAATCGTCTCGAGCTTAAAATATTGACGCCCTTGATATTAATAAAATACTATTTATATAGTAATAGATTTTTCATAATCTCACGGACGGAACAATCATGTCTATATTTATAATAAAAATAATATATTTGACACAAAAAAATAATACTTTTTCGTAGATAACTCATATAAAATATCGTTTCACAAAATTGATCCGTAAAATCGTCGCACATAAATTTTTGTGTATATAAAATATGAGGTTTCCCAAGCCAAAACAAAATAGAAAAGATATTATCTTGAAAATATATGTTTGGATAGAGGATCTAAAAAGATGTTTAAAACATCCAAAACCAGAGAACATGGGGCTTTGTTTGGGGATTTTATTGGAGAAAATATTTGGGGAATAAGTTGCATACCCTAAAAAATAAAATTAAATTTTTATTTTATCTTCATATTTTCCTGCACAATTCTTATTTGAAATCAATTTTTCTCTCAATTGATTTAATTATATGTATTATATCATATCCAAATATAAGTAAAGAAAATATTATATACATTGAATCCCAATCGCACACTTAGACAATTTTAATCTTTAATTTTTGCAATATAAGTAAAAAAAAAATATTATATATACATTTAAATTTATAAATTATGTTATAAAATAAATTTGAAATGACAAAATTATGTTTGTATTTTATTTGAAAAACTAAAATAATCATATCATTACAAATTGAATTTGTAATGTAACGTGTAACGCTCGTTTAACATGCAATTTTACCGGAAAATAAAATTTTTAAGGTAAAAACTTATGTGAGACGGTTTCACAGATCGTATTCGTGAGACCGATTTTTAATTTAGGTCACTCATTGAAAAATATTACATTTTATGTAATTAATTTTTATTGTGAAAATGAATAGACCCGTCTGACAGATTATGATCCGTAAAACTGTATCAAATGAGAACCACTCAATTTTTAAACAGAGATATATTTACTCATCATTTAAGAGTAGAATGTGTACAAGTACATGTATATATTATAAGCTCCATCCTCCCAAAAAAGACTACCAAAAAGAAAAAAAGACTGCGATTTACAATTACTATCACAAAACCTAAATCAAACACCATTTTTTATTATTTCCACAAAAGTGTAATTTGTTGTTTAGAGAGAGATTAAACCTAAATCCCACTTAATTAGTTATTAACAACGACTTGATTAACAAAGTTTTACCAACCCAAAGATAGGGCAGCTTTGGTGTCGAGCCTCCATGCAAACCCTCCGCAGTTCATTCTCCATACGTCGCACGGCAGTGTCGACGAGCCTTTCTCCTTCCCGCACGTGACCACCCTCACCCGGCACGTGAACGCCGCCCACTCCGCCGGCAGCGTCACCCCCTCTTCCACCACCACCCGCACTATCACGTCCTCCTCCGCCACCATCCTCCTGTACGCCGCATTTATCCATCTCACGTTGTTCGAACAGTCCGACACAAACCCAGGACACGTGTCCAGATCCAAACTCATCACCTTCTCCACGTCCGTACCCCCCAACACGACGTCGCACCCGTACCTGTCCAGCACCCACCTGTCGGTGACGCGCTCCACCTTCACCCACGACTCCGCCACCGTCCGCCGTCCCAGAGGCGCCGTCGCGTCTTCCATCACGTGATCTGCGCTAGGAGTGATACGACCACCGACGTTCAGCCTCAAAGGAAAACGATCATCCCCCACTCTACTCACGCTCTCCTTCACAACCGGCGCCTCTGGCAGCAGAGGCAGAGTCTTAACAACCGTCTCCCCTCCGCCAAACGCGGTGACCTCCCGCGAAGGCCTCCGCTTCCTGCTGCCACTGCACCTCTTGTTCACTCTGCTGTAACTCTCCCCCTCTTTCACATTCCTCCTCTTCTTCCGCCCAGAAGAACTAACAGACGACGGCGGGCTGCTCTCCGGTACCACGCCGGCGGATGCAAACCCACCGGCGGAAGCTGGTTTCGGAGCTATAGGACGAAACCGGAGCATTATCCTGTCCACCTTGGACGCTACATCGTACGCACCCCCAGAGTACCTCGCTATACAACACCCACCTCTCCCATCCATGGCTGCTTGCTCCACCTATGAAGCCCAATTTCTGGGGTATCTGGAAATAGTTAGAACTGAGGAAGCTAATTATACTGAAAGCGAGATGATTTGGTCCAAGGTTCGGCGTAAAGTGAGCCAGCCAATGGGAGCGTAAAGCAGTGTGGGGCCCAGATGGGCAGCCAATGGGAATGGAGTGAGTGGCGATCAATAGGGGGCACGTAGGGGGGAGGCATGGGGCTTCGTGTAAGGTGGAAATTCGAGAATAGTTGGACGTGGTCCAATGGGATTCGAGCACACCCGAGATTCCGCCACGTGGCCATGGATGATCGGATGGAGATCTACTTAAAATCTTTTTGGGGTTGGGTGGTTTCTATCTACCTATCATTCAATGATTCACGAGTTATTTGGCCATTCTCATGTATTTTGCTGATTTTAAATTTAAATTATGGTTGATTTTTTAATAAAATAATTTAATATATTGAACCGTTATTTTAATATATTGAACCGTTATGTAAGTTGCCTATTTTAGAGATCGGATCAAAATTTAAGGCTGGAAATTGGGTACGAATAAAAATATATCAGAGGTTGAGTTGGATTCGAGATTAGAAAATTTTAATATATTTTTCCAATTTGATTCAAATAATGATCGGAAAACTATTCAAAAATAAATATTTGAAATATATAAAAATCGTAAAAAAAACTCGTGAACTATCGAATAATATAATTTAGATTCGAGCTTGATTCGAACACATTCGAGTTCCTCTCAAATTCAATAATTTCGAACACAAACCAAATATTTTAGATCTTGTTCGAAAAACTCGAAAACTCACTCAATTCATTTACACTCAAATCAAAATACATATTCATCTTTCTCAAGGAAAAATCCAATATATAACAGTTTTTACTTTTTAAAATTGCAACATCGAAATAATTGACCAGCAAAGGAAATAAAATTCTCTCACAAAATTAGGTTGGATCAAACTATTCGGTTCATGCACCACAATTCGATTTCAATGATTTTTTTCGAAATCGAATAAAAACATTCATATATACATTCATCAATGAGATGTTACAAGACGACCATTACGGCTACGCCTAGTTACGCAAACGTTCTTGATAGTCGATGCCATAAGAAGCTTGATTAAATTGCAACGACACTTGTTAGAGACTTAGTCTAGTTGCCAAAAAAAGAATAGATGACACTTGTAATCTACGATAAATTAGCATAAATGACTCAGAGCTTACGTGAAGTCATTACATAATAAGCGTTAAATGTAGCACACTCTAATGTTGACTCTTTCGTTCATAGATATATTGGTTGTACCCCCAGTGAAAAAGAAGGGGCATAAGTAAGAGAGTAAATTCAAACTAAAGGTTTTATGTGTATCGAAGTTTCTAAGATTTCTTGTGTCTGCATCTCATCATCTTGTGGTGATCGTGATGGTCTTCCCGAGAACAAAGAAAACGAGGGAGAGCTCGATGAAGAAGATTGTGTTGATGAGCATCCGATCAACCATCCATCCAAAGATAGTAAACCCACCAGTGTTGGACTGCACATATGTAACTGCAAAGAATGTTGATGATGAGTGATTTGTAAGTTGGAGAGAAGCAAATACTTATGGCTGAGTTGCTATTTAATTGTAACACGGACAACATATGCAAAAATATTGAGCAACTTTAATTTAAGGATGAACTCTTTAAAATCGAGGGAGAAACATAGATAATGCCATTAGGCGGCATTTGGACTTTAGCCTTAATCAAGACTGCATGTGCTCACAACTGAGATTTAATCGATCACATGAAAATTCGATATCGGGAAACAAATGTAGCATAGAAATATAAGTGTATAAACACGCACCAAAAGCTTGCCTCTTGTGATATGAAGAGGCAGAGGAGCTCAGCACTACATTTGTGGACAAAGGCATAAGATCAGCAGACTCCAAATCACTTTCTGAATAATTTACTGGTAATGAAACCGCAGGACGGGATAATTCAGGATTTTCACTGTTGCCTAGATATCCAGACCCCAAGGCATCATTAGAATTGCAAGTAACCATTGCATGCCACCTGCTAGCAACTGAACCAAGACTCTGGGCTCTGTGTGATATCTTTGCTGCTGCTGTTAGACAAAGAACTACTCCAACTAATTGAACAACAGATAGCAGCTGCATGAATAAACAAGTAAATGCGATAAAGCCACCGAGTCATACTTCTTATTAAACTAAATTGCCATAAATGTTTCATGCTGTATAATATACTTTTGTATAAACACTCTGCTCAATCACGCAAGTAGAGATGAGCCAAGGGAGAAAACAAAATACGAAATTGAATTTACGCAACCCCTTGAATTTATTTCAGAGGAAAATCAGCTATTTCACTTTTCAGCAGTTTAAAAGCATGTAATACGTGGGTAGAAACCTAATTAAACCCAGGGACTTGAACTTATGACGATTTATCAAACATATCAGCTTTTCAAACCCTTGTTGCTTTGTAGTAAGAGCGAAGTTAATGAAATACACACCGCAAAATCACCTCCATTGATGAAGTTGATGATACCATGATTCTCTGTTGTCCGAAGCAGAGATACAAATTGACATGCTGTGACAATTAAGAATTCCAGCAGAAGAAAAACCCTGAACCTGTGGCTTATTTTCGATAAGTCATGTCTTAGATGCATGTGTTCTTCAATATAAACTGAAACATCCAAATCCCTCTCAAGAACTTTCCCATAATTCTCGAAGTGTATCACTTGCAAATTGCCAACCAAATTGAACAGGCCACACCCTGCTAGAAAGACTAACGTCGAATATGCCCAAGACAAAAGACAAGAGAAAAACGTAATGGCAGACAACCACCATGAATATTGATGTATATATAAGACGCGAGTAAGCTCACGGGCCATCTTCAATAGAAAGCAGACTCCAAACCATGATGCCAGCAAGCAGTAAAAAACCTGCTCGACAAATTGATTGCAACATTCAACATAGGATGAGTTTGGTAGCAAACATGAAAAATAGTCAACAGAAACCAGCAATACAATTGTTTATATGAAACCAATACATCATCAATCAAAAAAGAAATGTTAGACAAAATAAATAGAATCTTGGAGTGAATTGGAACTTCTTTTAAAAATAATGCATGCAATTCCGAATTTTTTATTATGATCGGATTACCGAAGCTTGATGCACACAACATGACTTCGAATTTAAGCTGAATAAAATATAACTCGAATTTGGAAGACCAATTACGAGGCAATCTTGTATACAAACAAGACCATGCGAGGTTTCCAAAAAAAAAAAAGAATCTTACACGAATTTTCTGAATGTATAGTTCGCGAAACTGCGCCAAGTGGCCGTGACACCTATCGACGAAGAGCGCCCTCCGCACGCCATACTTGCGCAGAGTTCCGGACACACAGAGAAGAGAAACAGCGGCGACTAGAGCCCGGAAAACAAGGATTTCAAGCTCGAAATCCTGAATTTCGTACCTTTCGCAGCCGGAGCACCGCGAGAACTCGATAGCGAGCAGCGGCAGCCCAACGGCGAGTAGAATGAACGCGATCCACGAGAGAATAGCCCGCAGCCAAGTGTACTGGCAAAACCCGAGCAGTCGGAGGAAGGCTTCGAGCGATTTCAAGGATTTGTCGAGCTCCGCATCGCGGTCTTCCAGTAGGGGGACTTGAACATGCGCCATGATTGTACAAGCGGGAATGCGCGGCGTACAAGTTTTCAGCCGAAAGTTCAACAGAGAGGAAAGTGGAAGGAAGGATAGACGGGTCCGCTCATATATATACGTATAACACGTGCTTCATCGACTAATTTAATATACACGCTTTTATTTTAAATTTGAATTAATTAATGATATTTTAAGTTTCAAATATTTAATATTGGTGTTTAAAAAAAATCTATTTAACATTGGTCAAAAATTGAAGATTTCGGTGATTTTTTTTAAGTCAAAAACTCGTCTGAGATAGTCTTACGGATCGTATTTTGTGAGACGAATATCTTATTTAGGTCATCCATAGAAAAGTATTACTTTTTAGAGTGGTTCTCATGTAAGATCGTCTCACGGATACTAATATGTGGGACAGGTTAACCCTATTCACAATAAAAAGTAATACTATTAGCATAAAAAATTATACTTTTTCATGGATAACTCAAAATAAAAGATCCGTCTCACAAATTCGACCCGTGAGACCATCTCACACAAGTTTTTGCCTATTTTTTATGTTAAGATTAATACTTTTTATTCTGAATTTGACCTATCTCACCGATAAAGATTCGTGAGACCGTCTCTTAATATTGGTGTTTAAAAAAAAATTATTTAACATTCGTCAAAAAATGAAAATTTTGGTGATTTTTTAATGAATATGGGATGTAAAAAAATTATTAAAATTAAATTTTAAATTTTAAATCTCTGTCTCAAATTTAAAATTCAACTACAATTTTACTATTGGTGGTGAAGGTCGAATGGACCCACAAATAAGTTGGTAGTTGACAAATGGACACAACAAAAATGGGCCTGCAAACGGGTCGGCCATTAGCAATTCAGACAATTATCTCTTTTAATGTCTTGTATTCGAGAATGAGACAATAAGGTCAATCTCAAATTATAAAATAAATGAATAAAATGCGAACTCGACACAACAAACAAACTCAAAACAAACTCGAAATAACCCGTAAAATCGACCCCTATCAATATTTTCATACTAACATTTTTGTCCCCCCTCAAGCAATACAAGCTACAAGACGTAACAAAATATGAAAGTAAAATTTAATTCGGTGGCGATTTTTGGTTCAAATTCATGCCTCAACATATTTTCTGAAATATTCGCAAAGATCAAAATACAAACGTCAGTTGTCGCAAACCCATAAAAATTTATACAAAATATTTTTGAATAGAATATGAATATGTGAGCTATGTTATTTTCTAGTAGCATTTATTCCAAATTGAATCAATTTATATAATTGCAAGACAACTTAATTGGCATTTTGGTGCAAGCAAATTTTTATACAATCTTGCTTCACTCCTTGCTAACTAGCAAACATAAATCAGCATGATTTTTTTATTTGGCTTTCTCTCACCTTACATTCTTTTGTAAGAAACTATTTTCACTAGTACAATTTAGATTCACGAATACATATATTCTCTTAGGTTTTGAATATTTTTTCTTTTAGTTTCATCTTTTGAAGGTATGATTATGAGGCTCGATTGTAAAGATGAAGTTTCAAATGTGGTTTAGACCACTTGATTTTTTCATTCGGCTCAATGGGGTTGCAAGGGATTATATTTTTGGCAAAAACTTGTGTAAAACGGTTTCACGGGTTGAATTTATGAGACGGATCTCTTATTTGAGTCATCCATGAAAAAGTATAATTTTTTGTGCTAAGAGTATTACTTTTTATTGTGAATATGGGTAGGGTTGACCCGTCTCACAGATTAAGATCCATGAGATGGTCTCACATAAGACCCACCCAATGAAGATTTCCTAAACAAATGGTAAAAAAAAATAGATTCGTGGATATGTAAATCATCAATTTATATATATCATCGGCCAAATATCAGCACAATATCTTCTCGAACTGAATTTTTAACACAACTAAAAAATAACACGATGCAATTTTTTATGACAAATATTGAATGAAGGAAATGAACTCCTCTCTCCCCATACTAAACCGTGAGTTGTCCCAAATTTACTAGACGACACACAAGACACGAATCAATTAAACACAAACAAATAAATTCAAGAACACTAAATTTAGGAAAAAAAAAGAAAAGAACTTGTCAGGTTGATTGTAAGGCAGTAGACTTGAGTATTTCGGATGAACATCAATCTTTTTTTTTTCTACGACGAGTGTTTTAGGCCACTGATCTAATATTTCTTCCAATGTACACACCTAGCATGGAAATTTAAGAGATTATACAACACCACGTATGGGTCTTAGTTGCCTCCCTGTTGGTCCCACGTGCGGAATTTGAGATAATAAAAGCCGAAAATAAAGAATAAACTGGACACCGAGATTTACGTGGAAAACCCCTAAAAATTATTAGGGTAAAAACCACGGGCAAGATGAAAAGAATTTCCACTATAATATTTTGTGGTATACAACTCACTCACTGTGTTTCCAAAGAGAACACACACTCTCTTAATACAGGAGAACAAACACCTCACAAATATTATAGAACAAGCACTCAAATGCTTATAAGATGAGAGAAAACTCGAAGAAGGGATGATTTCAGAATGAAGGGGGGGAGCTCTATTTATAGAGCCCCTGACCGTGTGAACACGCGTTAAAAACGCGTTATCTGAATTTCCAGGAAATATCCGATGCATTGCATAGCCACACGTTTTTTTTCATTTAATGGTCCCCCCATCAATTTCTGCCGACATTTCTCCCACTTGGAGATTTGATTGAGAATCAAACACATCTCCACATATCCTTTCAATCTTGCCATTCTCTGCTGCTTACGTTTCTGCTAGACCACTTGAAGATCTACACCACTCAAACTTATCAGTGTTCACTGGCTTGGTTAAAAAATCAGCTATGTTGTCCTTCGTATGGATTTTCTGCATATCCACGCTTCCTTCTTCTACTACTTCTCGTACAAAGTGAAATTGTACTCCAATGTGTTTCGTCCTGGAATGAAAGGCTGGATTCCTTGCGATGTGCAAGGCACTCTGACTGTCACAAAACAAAGGAACACTATCTTGTTTGTAATGCCCGAGAATTTAATTATTGTAATCTGATATGATTTACTGATTATGAATTGATGTAATTATAGCCGGGCCAGTTCGAGATAAGATTTGAGCAAGTATATGAAATTATACAATTTGGGCCGAAGGTATAGCGCCCGGGCGAAAATGTTTGTCCGCCCGAGCGCCATTGAGTGTTGGTAGAAAGCCGAGAGTCCTTCGCCCGGGCGGAACTTTTTGTTCGCCCGAGCGCGCTTGAATAATTTGTGAGGGCCGAGAGTTCTCCGCCCGAGCGGAAACTTTTGTCCGCCCGAGCGAGTAACGTGTAGCTTGAAAGGCGAGCCACTTGGCCTATTGCATGTTCGTGTATATATATATATATATATATATATATATATATATACATGCAAGATTTCTTGGGGAATTCAGAGGGAAACCGAGGGAAGCTCTTGATTTTGATTAAAGATTTTGTCAATCTGTCCGTCTGTTTTTGAATCCGATTACGGTATTGAGTTCCTAGCAACACATGCTTCATTTGGACGTAAGTTTTGTTACGTTTTGAGATGTTTTGAAATATGATGTTGCTAGAATTGAATATGATTCAGATATGGTGTTTCTGCTACCGTAGACATTATAGAATTGAAGTCAGATTAAAGAACAGATTGTTTCTGTAATTGTTATGATTTTTGGAGTTGATTTAACTGAGATTTTATATCAGAATTGTGTTAATATTCAGAGTATGAATTATGTGGGCACAGATTATGAGTTCAGTATTATATTTGTGATGTTCAGATTGACGGGGTTATTCAGACTTGTATTATTATACCGTCGAAACATCAGTTGATTGATATTGATCAGATTCAGTATTGATTGAGATTGATCAGACTCTGTAATTATTCAGATTGTATTGTAATGTCGATGACATGAATTAGATTGTATCTTGTTCAGATATTGATCAGATTGTATACTGATTTGAGTATTGGTCAGAACAGATTATGTATTGAGTTATTCATTGATACAGAGTATTCGATATTGTCATTTCAGATTCGAGATGGACAGAGTTGGATACAGGTCATCGTCTTCGTCAGACCGGGACGACAATGGTATAATGCATGTGATATTCGGGAAGTCCCAACTCAAATGAAATCTCATTTGAGTTTCCCAACAAAATCACATACTAGACTGTTGCCTATATTTTATTATGTTTATGCTTTGATTATATAATGGTATTCAAATGTATGAGATTATTGTCATATTCAGATATGAATATGATTATGCTATGTTTACAGCTTGATATTCATTGCATTTAAGATAGGAAAGTCTTGACAGTTATTGTCAGACTTCTAGACGTTCGGTGTATCTCAACTTAGGAGCAGGTATTACTCCTATTGCCAGCCGTTGATACAGCTCGAACCGAAGTCTAGGAATAAGACGTACGGTTACCACGATCGGTTGAGTAGGTAACAGGCATTGACGTCTTATTCATCACGGGATCCCTAGAGTTATAGTTGAGTCGAGTCTAGACATGATTTGACTAGAACTGCATGTGTTTATAGATGTGGTTTCATAGACTATGAAACCCATTATTATTGCTTTCAGTCATGATAGCATGTGTTTATGATTTAGATTGTATATGCATGCTTATCTGATTCGAGTTGCATGTTCAGTTAGATTAGATTTCATAGATGATGAACTCTATTACTATTGTTATTGCTTTTATGCATGACAGCATGTTTCATGAATTATTATGTGTATATGCATGTTTACCATGTTTTATACTGGGATTTATTCTCACCGGAGTTATCCGGCTGTTGTCTTGTTTTGTATGTGTGCATGACAACAGGTGGGGCTGGATCAGGGTCGAGATGACGATGAGAGAAGACGAGTTAGCGTGGTGATTCCGGACTTGTAGCAGACTTGGTTTATTACTTGAATTTAGTAATTGAACCTTAGACTTAGGTTGCACAGTATTGTACTTTTCTACTGAATTGTAGTTTTATACAGATATGTATATTATTTAGATGCCATTACCTTCCGCACTTGTATTTTAAAAAGAAAAATTTTTAGACCCTGTTTTATCTTAATTGATAATTAAATCCCAACGATGATTAAGAAGATGATTAGCGTCCGGGTCCCCACATTGTTTGTGCCCGATCTCCTCCAACAACCTTTTAATCCATATTGCCTCCTTGCAAGCTTGAGTAGCTGCCATGTATTCTGCCTCTGTTGTAGATAACGCCACAACTGTCTGCAGTTTTGAAACCCAGCTTACTGCTCCTCCTGCAAGTGCAAACACATAACCTGTAGTAGATTTTCTCTTATCAGGATCACCTGCATAATCTGAATCGACAAAGCCCCTAAGTGTAAAATCCGATCCTCCATAACATAATGCAGCATTCGAGGTACCCTTAATGTATCTAAGGATCCTCTTAACAGTGCTCCAATGCTCTCGTCCAGGATTCGCCATACACCGACTAACTGCTCCCACTGCTTGAGCAATGTCCGGTCTTGTACATATCATGGCGAACATCAAACTTCCCACTGCTGATGTATATGGTACTCGAGACATCTCCATCCTCTCTGCTTCACTGCTAGGACACATCTCGGAGGATAACTTGAAGTTAACAGGAAGAGGGTTCGAGATTGGCTTACTATCTTGCATGTTGAAGCGTTGCAAGACTTTCTTCAAATAATTTTTCTGGGAAAGCCAAATCTTTCTGTTACTTCTGTCTCGGTGAACTTGCATCCCTAGAATCTTGTTTGCTGGTCCCAAGTCCTTCATATCAAATTCCCTAGCCAACTGTGCCTTCAATCCTTGGACCTGATCTTTATTGGGGCCTGCTACCAACATGTCGTCCACATACAACAGCAAAATAATATAATCATCACCAGACCTCTTGAAATACGTACAAGGGTCTGCACTCAGTCTGTTGTATCCAAGGCTCGTGATATAGGAATCAAATCTCTTGTACCAACACCTCGGCGCCTGTTTGAGACCGTACAGAGATTTCTTCAACCTGCAAACCAAGTTCTCTTTGCCTTTTTCCGCAAAACCTTCTGGCTGGAGCATATAGATTTCTTCTTCAAGATCTCCATGAAGAAACGCCGTTTTTACATCTAGCTGTTCTAGATGTAGGTCAAACACCGCACACAATGCCAACACTACTCTGACTGTTGTAAGCCGAACCACAGGAGAAAATATCTCATTGAAGTCAATGCCTTCTTTCTGAGCATACCTTTTTACTACCAATCTAGCACGATACCGTTCCACTTGATTATTGCCATCTCGCTTGATATTATAGACCCATCTGTTACCGATGGATTTCCTCCCTCGTGGTAGTGTAACAAGATCCCAAGTTTTATTCCTGTCTAATGCCTCCAATTCTTCTTGCATTGCTATCATCCACAAAGATACATCCGAGCTTTGAGTAGCCTCGTGGAAACTCGATGGCTCACCATCTTCTGATAATAGACAATATGCAATGTTGCTTTCAGTGACATAATCTGAAAGCCAACCTGGTGGTCTTCTGTCTCGAGTTGACTGCCTCACATTGGAAACCTCAGACTCAACTTGTACTTGTTCTTCGTGCTCTGGTACTGCTTCACAAGAAATTTGACCTTCGTCTGTCTTATTTTCTACCTGAAAAATAGTAGTTTCTGAATTCTGTGTGCCTTTGTCTCCCTTTACTTTATCTTCCTCGAAGATAACATCCTTGCTGATGACAAGCTTGTGAACAGTAGGATCCCACAAGCGAAACCCCTTTACTCCATCAGCATAACCCAAGAAGATACATTTTCTGGATTTCGAATCCAACTTCGATCTTTCTTGCTCATTGTACAGAACGTATACCGGACTTCCAAATGTATGCAAATGAGAATAATCTGTCGGCTTCCCGGTCCACATCTCTATCGGAGTCTTCAGATCAATCGCCACTGAAGGAGAACGATTGATAATATAACAAGCGGTTTTGACTGCTTCTGCCCAAAATGACTTTTCTAGACCTGCAGTCCTCAACATAGCTCTTGTTCTGTCCAACAAGGTCCTGTTCATCCGCTCCGCCACTCCATTCTGTTGATGTGTGTAAGCCGTCGTGAACTGTCTCTTGATGCCTTCATGTTGACAAAATTCATCAAACTCGTCACTGGTATATTCTCCTCCATTGTCAGTCCTCAGACACTTGATTTTCTTTTCAGAATCAAGTTCAACCCGCGCTTTGAAATCTTTGAAGATCTGGAAAACATCTGATTTTTTCTTGATTGGATACACCCAACATCTCCTAGAGAAATCATCAATGAACGAGACAAAGTATCTCGCTCCTCCTAGGGATACAACCGGTGCTTGCCAAACATCCGAATGAATCAGCTCTAATATGCTTTTGCTCCTGGCAGTAGAAGTGCCAAACTTTAATCTGTGTTGTTTACTGGTAACACAGTGCTCACAAAGGATAGTGACACTTTTGTAAGTCCCGGCAGCAGCTTCCGTTCTGAGAGAATTTTCAACCCTCGTTCTGACATATGCCCGAGCTTTCTATGCCATAACACCGTTAATTCTTCTCTTGAACCAATTGATGCAACAGCTAGTTCTGCCTCTTTGTGTGTTTCTCCCAAAAGAACATACAGATTTGCAGCAACTTTTTCCGCCTTCATAACCACAAGCGCGCCTTTCACTATTTTCATGATCACGTTCTCGATCCGAGTTTTGCACCCGATGTCATCCAATTGCCCCAAAGACAAAAGATTTTTCGTCAGTCCTTTCACATGTCGTACCTCCTGTATGGTGCGAATGGTGCCATCAAACATTTTAATTTTGATAGTACCGACCCCAGCGATTTCCAAGGCATGATCATTTCCCATGAATACAGATCCTCCTGAGACTGGTTCATAATGATCAAACCATTCTCTCCGAGACGTCATATGCCACGTCGCTCCTGAATCCATTATCCATGTGTCACAAAATTTGTGCCTGCCTTCCGCAATTGTTGCTGCTTCGCTGAATAATATTTCACCACTGCCTGAAGTACTGGCCACATTTCCTTGAGAACTTTTATCGATACTCGTACACTCTTTCTTGAAGTGCCCTTTACCGCCACATTTAAAGCAGTAAATATTTTTCTTCTTACTTCTCGAATTTGATCTACCTCGTCTTTGGCTCCCACTGGAGTCACGGTCCATGAATCTTCCTCTTATCATCGGCAAAGCCTCTGCCTGCTTCGAAGTTACCAACCTGTCTTCCTTATTCTTGCGCCGGCTTTCTTCTCCGAGAGCCGCAGTTAAGACATCGTCGAATCTTAGAAAGCCCATAAGAATATTGTTGGTAATGTTGATGATAAGTTGATCGTATGAATCTGGTAGACTTTGAAGTAGAAGTTCCGCACGTTCATTTTCCCCTATTTTATGCCCCATGGAAGTGAGTTGGGCAAATAGAGTATTTAGTGTGTTGATATGGTCGGTCATCGATGAAGATTCCGCCATCCGAAGAGTATAAAGCCTTCTCTTTAGGAAAATCATATTGTGTAGGGACTTGACCTCGTACATCTTTGTCAGAGTATCCCAAATAACTTTGGCTGTTTTTATCTCAGAGATACTTGACAAAACTTCGTCAGCTATAGCCAAGTGTAAATTGGCAACAGCATTATCATTCATCTCGTTCCACTTTCTATCATCTGTAATCTCCATCGGTCTATCTCCAATAGCCGCCAAGCAATTCTCCTTTCTTAAAACTGCTTGTATCTTTATTTTCCACAGCATAAAATTGCTTCCATTGAACTTTGCTATCTCGTACCTTCCCGCCATTATGTCTACGACAATTTTAGTAGACCGGACAAAATAATCCCGCCTTAAATAAAAAATCTCAAAAAATCTTTTCTGATGTGGAAGATCAGTCTAGGCTGCAACCACAGAGCATACTCAGAATCTTAAGAAATTTTAAACCAAGGCTCTGATACCACTTGTTGGTCCCACGTGCGGAATTTGAGATAATAAAAGCCGAAAATAAAGAATAAACTGGACACCGAGATTTACGTGGAAAACCCCTAAAAATTATTAGGGTAAAAACCACGGGCAAGATGAAAAGAATTTCCACTATAATATTTTGTGGTGTACAACTCACTCACTGTGTTTCCAAAGAGAACACACACTCTCTTAATACAGGAGAACAAACACCTCACAAATATTATAGAACAAGCACTCAAATGCTTATAAGATGAGAGAAAACTCGAAGAAGGGATGATTTCAGAATGAAGGGGGGGAGCTCTATTTATAGAGCCCCTGACCGTGTGAACACGCGTTAAAAACGCGTTATCTGAATTTCCAGGAAATATCCGATGCATTGCATAGCCACGCGTTTTTTTTTCATTTAATGGTCCCCCCATCAATTTCTGCCGACACTCCCTAGTAGTGTATATTTTTAGTAGTCGGCTTGACCATCAGAACCACTCATAAAAAAGCGGTTGACGTCAAAAGTAAGTATCATACAACACCACATATGAGTCTTGGTTCCATGAGCTCTCGAGCTTGGTTAGATGTATATATTATTAGCTCGTCTCCTGGATAACAATCCATAAAAATATGTTAGGACTTAGAAACAATTATTCTCTTTTAAATAATTTATAATTTTAGTAAACAACTAATTTTGGATAGCATGAAAATTATCGTAGAGTTCTATATAGATTTTTGGAGAAACTTTGATCTTTTCAATTGATAGCCTCTCAATAAATATTGAGATCGAAACAATTATAATATTGTGGAGACACGGACGCTAATTCATTCCTTAATCTCTGTTAGTAATATTTAATCATTTATAATAAACAGAGTCTAAATTTTTTTTTTAAAATACAAAGCGGAAACGTAATGTAATTCAATTCAAATTACATATTAAACATAACATACAATTATTGTATTATCTACAATAACTCAATTAGGTTCAACTACATATCGGTACTGAATCCTAAGCTGCTTTTGAAGCCCGGATCTCCACGCTATCTAGTCCAGCCTCGTTCTCTTCTTGACCCTGATCCTATTCCACCTGTTGCCATGCATACATACAAAACAAGACAACAGCCGGATACTCCGGTAAGAATTACATTCTCCGTATAAACCATGCATACATGCAGTCATATAAATCATATAAAAGCATATAACAAACCTTCATAACATGTAACCGAATCAGAAACATGAATTAATATCAAGAATAATTCATATTCTAAACATGTACCAAAATCAGGAACAACGATAGGCATGTACCATATTCATGAACATAAATTAACATCAATCAATATAAATCGATATAACTGTCACTTAGACTCGTGACTCTACGTTTTAGACTAGACTTCATCCTAGCCTAGGGATCCCGATTCCAAATGTTGGCATTCCATATCGATCACCAGTAATAGAAGAAAGTCTGATTCTATCCACAGCGATATGGCATCGATCACCAGTAATAGAAAAAGCTCTGATTATATCCACATCGAGATAATATCGATCACCAGTAATAGAAGAAGCTCTGATTCTATCCACATCGATATAACATCGATCACCAGTAATAGAAAAAGCTCCGACTATCCACATCGATACGGTATCGATCACCAGTAATAGAAAAAGCTCTAATTCTATCCACGTCGATAGCCAAACATCCGGTGACAGACTTTGGCACTAACGCCAATACACTATCTTGTGACATCGTGCAATGTGTCCGTGGCGATCCCGCCACTATCAGGTACTTCTGTCACAAGATTACTCGTCTAATACCTGCTATCTATCAATCAAGAAGACAAGCATATCAATTCATTTATTGCAAATATCTATGCAATAAAATAAAGTATGTGGTTTAGGGAAACTCGAGTCAAACCTCACTCGAGTTGTGCAATCCCAACTCCACATTAATTTATATCTTTATCTTCTCGGTCTGACGAAAACGAAGTTCCGAAGTCAATTCTGTCCATTTTCAATTTGATAATAACAATATCGAACAGACACAATATCAGTATGTAACTCCGTTCAAAACCTGTTCTGATCAATACTCAAGTCAAAACATAATCTGCTCAATGCCAATCGACATATGGTACCACCATACAATCTCAACCAATACCGAATCTGATCAATATCAATTTACGGATGTTTCGACGGCATAACAATACAGTCACGATAACCTCGTCAGTCCAAACATCACAAATATAATACCAGACTTTGAAATCAGTATCAGTATGACTCATCATTTCAATAACAATACAAATCTGATATGAAATCTCAGTCAAATCGACTCTAAAAATCATAACAATTATATCCATAATTTGTTTTTCGATCTGACTTCAATTCTACGATGTCTAATCTATCAAGAACATCATATATGAATTCTATTCAATTCCATTAACATCATAATTTCAAACGATATCTAAACGTAACAAAACTTACGTCCAGTTGTAGCCTGCGTCGATAGGAACTCAGTGTTGTGCTCAGATTTCAATTCAAACGGGCGGATCGTTCGCAATTCCAAAATCAGAATTTGAATCGTTTATTCGTTTCTTTTCTTTTCCTTACTGATATTTACGTTTGTATGTATGTGTATATATATATATATATACACATATCTCGCGCATGCATCAGGGCAAGTGGCATCTTTCCGTTCTGCATGACTCGCGCATATGCACGCTCAAAATCCGCGCATATGCGCCGGAAGCCTTATTCGGCTACTGGATTACTCACGCATATGCGCGCACTAACATCGCGCATATGCGCGAGACCTACTGTCTCCGCATACATTAACTCACGCATATGCGCGCCTTCTGCCGCGCATGTGCGCCAACCTTTCTGCCCTGCTCGCACATGTGCGCCGTTCACGTCGCGCAAATGCGCCGAGCACTTCCTTAGGCTACTGGACACGTCGCGCATATGCGCGGAGTCTTCTGTCAAAACCGCGCATGTGTGTGCACCAACTCGCGCATGTGCGCGTATGGCATTTCCTTCACACATATTTCGCGTCTGTTCTCGTCTTTCCCGGTCCACTCCGGTCCGTCTATAATCTTTTCAATTAATCAAGAACTCATCCCAGAATAATCTCAGATTACGGTAAATATACCCAAATAATTTCAATTACGGTAATCAAATTCTCGGGCATTACTAATATGCTATGGAAATCATTAATTTATCGATTTATGCATATTATATTACAAAATTCTCTATTTACACTAAATTATAGTTGAATTGGGGTCGTGTGTTAGTGAGTTAATACGATCTTGAATATTTTTCAAAAAAATTTATTAATATTATATATATTTTAAAACAAGCTAATATTATTGAAATTTAAAATACCATATAAGGTACTTAGTCGTACATGCTAGATATTGTATAAAATATTTAATTTAATAAAAGTGAAAAATCCTTCAGTCTTCAACATATTATCAGTAAGTATTTAATATGAAGATTATTATTAGATAAAAAAAAATCGAAATAAAATTTGTAAATATTTTTTGCAAACTTGATTGCATTGGAACATGTTATAGAAGAAGGAATATATGTGACAATATAATAAATATTATTATTTTGTGTGTATATGTGTATTACTCTTTGTATTTTTTATAATTATTAATTTGAAACATTCATTTTTGTCCCCAGATTAATATTTGCCAAATATTTTTTTTATTTAAATAGTTTTTTTAACAGGTAATAATTGAATATTCACCCCAATCTTTTATATTCTGTGGCACGCGACATGTGCTGTATTAAATATTTTTGTATTTGATATTTTTTGTGTAAAAATTATATATTATTTTAGTTATGACATGATATTTATAAATTAGTTATTAGATAAATTAGAGATCAAATGAAGAAAATCGAAAGGAGACAGAGAGAGATACAAAAATTATTAATTAAGTCACACCAATAAAATTAACCTACAAATATTATAAAGGATAAAATAGTAAAGAAACTTCCTTGTCATATTAACATACCAAATTTAGTTAGCATGATGTGATCAAATTTCAGAAATATCAGTCATTTTCCTACATTGTGCTAATACGACGATGATATGCGTCAAATGCCACATAAGCTCTTTGTTGGACGCAATAATTATCTATGTTTGGTAGAGCGATCGAACCGTGGTGCTTAAGCTGCTGTGCAGTTTAAAAGATTTGAGTTGCACCATTACTACTAGCTATAGCTTTTGGTAAAACGGTAAGCATTCGGTCCTACACTCTTTCATCGTAATGGATTTCAAAAATATTTTTTTAAAAAAAAACTCGATTTGTCTTCCATACATTTCTAATGTAAATAAAATATTTGGCAACATGGTTTGAAATATTCATATGGGACAATATGAAGGGAGTGAAAATCATTGACAGAGTGACCATATATATCTATCCCCTCGATGTGGATTGGGGGGTTTATCATTTGATTTTGGAAATATCTCAATGGAGCTGAATGAATTCGATAATTGGTTGGGTTGCCTTAATTAATTTGGTGAGAAATCAATTATTTCTTGCCTTTGAATTACGCGTGCATAGTATTTAAGAGTGGTCCCATGTCTTAATCTGTGAGACGGGTAAACCCAACAATATTCACAATAAAAAATAATACTCTTAGTATAAAAAGTAATAATTTTTCATTGATGACCCAAATAAGAGATATGTCTCACAAATATGACCCAAGAGACTGTCTCACACAAGTTTTTTTCTAGTATTTTACTTTTAAAATAATATTATTTAATTAGATAATATATTATAATAATTAATTAAATTTGAATAGAAGCAACATAACTATTACGGATTTTTTTATTTTCATCGAGGATGGGTTTTGCAAACTCTCGACCTGAAGATATGTCTTATGTTTCGGACATATGAGATCATTAGGTCAAGAGGTTCGTGGTAGACATGTTAAACGATTTCTCGGTTCGGTTCCTGGTCGGGTGGTTCCTTGGAACCAATCCGAACCGCAAACCGGTTCTATAATTTATAAACCGATTTCGATCTGGTTCGAATCGTTTTCGGATACGAATTTTATTAACTTTTAATGCAAAATTAATTTTATTTAATGACATTTTTAGTAGTTTATGTAGAAACAATGATGATTAATCATAAAAATAAAATGTCTAAAATATTTATTTTTACAACTGAACATCTAAAATTTATCATGATTTATTAAAATATATTTGAATACTTTGGATCTTTATTGAAATTTGAGCTTTGAAATTCGTCAAGTGTTTTAGCCGACATATTGAAAAATAAAGATAGAAACATGGTTGAAGTACGATAGTTAATGCATAAAAAATTTTGATTGTTTCTTAAATTTTCTAACAAAGAAATGCATCTGCTCAAAATATTTGATCATCATCATTCAACATTAAACACTATACCACAATATTATTGTAATATGAAATAACTAAATATTGAAAATGTAATAAAATATGAAGCAAGTTATATAAAGAATTACATCTATTTTCAATAGAAAGAGAAATTTTTTTTAATTTTAGTTCATTTTTATTCGACTTTATTTTTAAAAAATCACGTCTATGTCTCCTTTCACGTAATAATTTTTCATATGCTTTGAATTTTTCTATTACAATAGACATATGCTCATCATATACGCATTTAACACATAAGTTGATAATATGACATGCATATTTAACATGAAGCAAATTATCATATAAAATCGCTTTTAATGAATCTTTAAAGTATTTAATCTCAAGATTATTGACACCCACTGTAATGCCCTAGATTGTATGTGAATAAGATGAGATGATGAAATATTGCATGAATGAGAGACCGCACCTGCACTTTATTTTAGACTGCACCCGCGTTCATTAATTCTAGATTTTGAAGGTGAGGCCGAAGGGACACCGCACCCGCGGTCCAAGAAGGAGTGCACCCGCGGTAGATGTCCAGTAGGGTACCTATTTCGACATTACGGTCACCGCACCCGCGGTCTAGATGCACCGCACCCGCGGTCGGCGATTTTAGAAAATTAAAAGACAGGCCGTGAGTTGAGCGCACCCGCGCTGATGAAGCCACCGCACCCGCGGTCATACGTGGTGCTTGAAAAATAAGACACTTGCCTCAGCCATGCAATTTAATGTGTATGTGTCTTCATTTCCTCAGATTTGAGCAGCAAGAAACGAGAGAAACTTCAGAGAATTTCCTTTCAAGTGCAAGGTTTCTTTTCATCTTATAATGGAGCTTGTTCAAGATTTAGCCATCCAAACTTAAATCCAATTTCGGTTTTGAGCTCCTCTCTTCAAGGGCTATCTAAGGATATTGATATTGGTAAGGTTCGTATTCGAGACTTCGACATCGACAGACATTGTACGACGAAAGATATAATTCATGTTTTGTTTGGGGAAGACACAACTCAAATGAGATTCAGTTTGAGTTTCCCAACAAAATCACATACTAGATTAGTTGTTTATCTTTTGATATGATTATGATTTTTTTTATAGATTATATTCAAATATTTTGATATGATTATGCGTTTATAGATTTATATTCATGCATTTGAGATATGAAAGTCATTGGCAGATTTGCCAAACTTCTAGACGTTCGGTGTATCGACGCATAGGAGCAGACATCCTCCGATTGTAGACATTCGATACAGACATGACCGAAGTCTAGGAATAAGACGTACAGTTACCCCGATTGGGAGGGTATGTGACAGACAGTGACGTTTTATTCACACCGGGATCCCTAGAGTAGAGTCGAGTCGAGTCAAGACATGAATTGATTTAAATTGCATGTTTATATAGATTGGTTTCATAGACTATGGAGCCCATTATTATTGCTTTCATTCATGATTTATGACTATGTATCAGCATGCATACATGTTTTATACTGGGATTTGTTCTCACCGGAGTTTCCGGCTGTTGTTATGTCTGTATGTGTGCATAACAACATGTGGGGCAGGATCAGGGTCGCGACAGAGATGAGAGATGGACATAGCGTGGTGATCACGGGCGTAGCAGATGAACTAGTAGTTGTACTTTTGACATGTACTGTACTTAAATTCTGGTTTGTAGAATATGGATAAAATAAGACATGTATATTATGTTTGTTGTAATGAAATAAATATAGAACTATCTTTTGCTTAAATTATAAACATTTGATTTAATGTTAAAAACAAAATTTTGACACGTATTTTTGAACAATGATCTGATTAATCCCGAAAAGAACTGAGTTAGAGCCCGGGTCCCCACAACAGGTGGTATCAGAGCAGTAGGTTCTGTAGACTGAGATAGAATAGAATGAGCGGGGTAGATCGAGTCATCTTCCTTGCTTTTGATATGCTAGCATGATTTATTGTTTTCTTTATTATATGTTGTATTGTATCTGAGTTGATTTACAGTATATAATTGTCAAGCCTAAATCAGAACCGATTCTGGATCAGAGGTATATGATCAGAGGAGGGCTGAGACAGCTTGTATAGACTGTGTACTAACCTGTTTGAATATCAGATATGCCGCCTAGAAGGATACCGCAACCAGCTGCATGTCAAGTGACAGAAAAAGGGAGTACATCAGGTACTCAGATGGATGTGACCGCCACACCTATGGAGACTCTATTGAAGCGGTTTCAGTCATTCCGACCCCCGACTTTGAAAGGCACTGAGAATGCAGCGGATTGCGAAAGCTGGCTGGATGATATAAAGATGTTATTTGAATCACTTGCCTATACAGATGAACGTAGAGTGAAGCTGATTGGGCATCAATTGCAAGAAGTGGCCAAGAGTTGGTGGCTAACGACGAAACGAGCCCTAGACCATCGAGGTTTGATATTACTTGGAAAGTATTTAAAGATGAATTTTATCAACGTTTCTTTCCAGTGTCTTACCGAAAAGATAAAGGGGCAGAATTCGCCAACTTGAGACAGGGCCAGTGGAACATAGAGGAGTATGTTGCCAAATTCTCGTCCTTGCTTCGATTTGAACCTCATGTAGCAAGGAATGATGAGGAAGTTGCCGATCAGTTCATAAATGGTTTGAATCCAGATATCTTCACCCTAATGAACACGGGGCGACCCAACACTTTTTCTGAGGCGCTGAATCGAGCGAAAGGAGCAGAGGCTGGCTTGATTAGGCAGCAAGGAGCTTCCTATAGTGTTCAGGGTCAGAGACCGCCACTGGAAGCCGCACAGTTTCCACCACCTCCTCCTCGATTTGATAGTGGAAGCAGTAGTAGTGGCAAGACGGAATTTCTGAAAGTCAAGGGCAAGCAGTTCAAGAAATCAGGGAGCAGTTCGTCGAGCTCCAGTGGGTCTAGACAGAGAGGTCCTGGCCAGAGTACCAATTATACAGGTGTTTATTGCAGTTCTTGTGGCGGTAGGCATGCCACTGAGCAGTGTCAAGGAGTGATGGGCAGATGTAACATATGCAGACAGCAGGGACACTTTGCCAGAGTTTGTCCCCAGAGAGGTGCACAGCGATCCCAGAGTACAGGGTCGTCTGCATCAGTGCTTCAGATTGAGAGACAGACATCCGTGCATTCATTCCAGCCACTATTTGCACAGTCGCAGCAGAGACCAGGAGGTAGCCAGACCGTAAGCCAACCTCCCAGACAGCAGGCCCGAGTGTTCGCGCTGACAGAGGAACAGGCACAGGATGCGCCAGATGATGTGATTGCAGGTAACTGTTTTCTTTGCGGTTATCCTACATATGTGCTGATAGACACAGGTGCATCCCATACATTCATTTCTGAACATTTTGCATTGAGACATACATTGCATGTCGAGTCATTGTCTACTGTAGTGTCTATCTCTTCTCCGTTGAGAAGTGATTTGATATCTGTGACTTCAGTTAGACATTGCATACTACAGTTTGAGGAGCATGAGATCGATTTAGACTGTGTTGTACTTGGTTTATCTGATTTTGATTGTATTGTCGGGATTGACATGTTGACTAAGTACAGAGCTACCGTAGATTGTTTTCACAAGATCATCAGATTCAGACCGGAAATGACAGAAGAATGGAAATTCTACGGTAAGGGTTCCAGATCTCGGATTCCCTTAGTGTCTGCTCTGACTATGAGTAGATTGTTGCAGAAAGGAGCAGAAGGGTTCCTTATGTGAGAACCCGAATTTCCAGCAAAAGCATTTCAGTAAGCAATGCAAAATTTCCAGCAGAAGATAATATTCAGAAGCTGGTACTTTTCCAGCAGACATGTATTTTCCAGCAGCAGCAGTAGAAGAAGAACGAAAAATCAGCAGCAGCAGAAGAGAGAGAAAGAAGCAGCAGTCAGTTACTGATTCAGCTCAGACTTGTAACTGAAGCATTAACATGGAATAAAGGCTGTTAATGTCAGATTATGGCCATTAATTGGAAACGTAACAGTCAGATTGTGGCCTATAAATAACACCCTCAAGTCTCTGAAATGAGTTACACAAGCTTTGAGATTATCACTTAAATTTCGAGTTAAGAAAGAGTGCCTTTGTCAAGCAGCAAAATCCAGTAGCGAGAACAGCCAAATTCCAGTAGACTTCAACCGAAACTTTAAGCAAATTACGGTAAGTGGGCTTATATATAAATAACTTGAAATCCGTTTGATAATTCTGTTTTAAAGTGTGTTTCTGTATGTTAATTCTGACATATGTTTTGAAGCACTGAAACTCCCTAGTGAACTAATGGTAGGAATATATATTCTGAACATTTCTGAATTCTGATTCTGATTCTGGCCTCACCCCTTAGAGGAGAGAACATATAGGGGATTGATATCAGTTTAGCCATGAAATTCACTAACGTGTTCAGTGCTTACTAATTCTGATTTCTGTTCTGAAACCTGCAAAGTCTGAATTCTGATTTCTGTCATGAAATACGAATTTCTGTATACTATTGTATTACTGTTTCTGTTGAAAACGATTTCGAAAACTGGGAGTTAATCCCGCCCCTGCTTACTGAGTGACAATCATATCACTCACCCACCAAACCCATCTCAAATAAGAGTACTGAAGAGATGTTAGAAGAAGAAGAGCAGATCCAGTTCTGGGGCTGGTGAAGAAGACTGTTGTTCTCAGTTTATGTTTATTTTTATTCCGCTGCATCTGTTAAGATACTGTAATATTTGGTTTTACATTTCCGCTGTAAAACATCAGCATTCGAGTTGTAACAGACAATTGATTTATTTCGTATTATGAATAAAAGACTGGTTTATGAGATTCTGTACTTCTGAGGCTTGTTGTTTTCGAATGTAATATTTGAGAGCAACGCCGGTGTCAACCAACCCCCGTCCCGGGGCGTGACACCTTATTTATTCTGTAGACCTACAGAAATCGAGCCCGACATTGACAGATTTGCCAGTAGTACGGGAGTTTGCTGATGTTTTTCCTGACGAGATTCCGGGGCTACCTCCAGCCCGAGAGGTTGATTTCAGCATAGATCTCGTTCCAGGTACCGTTCCTATTTCGAGAGCTCCGTATAGGATGGCGCCGATAGAGTTGAAAGAATTAAAAGTACAGTTGGAAGATTTGCTGGCCAAGGGATATATCAGACCTAGTGTATCTCCTTGGGGCGCACCAGTGTTATTTGTGCGAAAGAAAGATGGTTCGATGCGATTGTGTATCGATTACAGGAAACTGAACAAGGCAACGATAAAGAACAAGTATCATTTGCCTCGTATCGACGACTTATTTGATCAGTTGCAGGGATCATCTATCTATTCTAAGATTGATTTGAGATCCGGATATCACCAGCTCAGAGTTCGAGACGTTGATATACCGAAGACAACATTCCGAACCAGGTATGGACATTACGAATTTATTGTCATGCCTTTTGGTTTAACGAATGCTCCAGCGGTATTTATGAGTTTGATGAACCGCATCTTTCAGAGGTACTTGGATGAGTTTGTGATTGTTTTTATTGATGATATTTTGGTATATTCTAAGAATCTGAATGAGCATGCCAATCATTTGAGAATTGTGTTGCAAACACTGAGAAATGAAAGATTATATGCTAAGCTGTCAAAATGTGAGTTTTGGCTGAGACATGTTGTCTTCCTGGGTCATATCATATCTGGAAATGATATTTATGTGGATCCGAGTAAAGTTGAAGCTGTGATCAGTTGGCTAAGACCGACTTCTGTGCCTGAGATACGCAGTTTCATGGGTCTAGCAGGGTACATAGAAGATTTATCAAAGATTTCTCCAGCATTGCGAAACCGATTACCCAATTGACACAGAAGAATGCTCCGTTTGTGTGGTCTGAGGATTGTGAGTCTGGCTTCCTAGAGTTGAAGAAGAGGCTGACCAGTGCACCTGTCTTGATGATTCCTTCAGGTACTGGCGATTTCATTGTTTATTGTGATGCATCTCACAGAGGGTTGGGGTGTGTCCTTATGCAGCGAGGTCATGTGATAGCATATGCCTCTAGACAACTGAAGCCACACGAGATTCGATACCCCATTCATGATCTCGAATTGGCGGCTATCGTATTTACATTAAATATTTGTCGTCATTATCTTTATGGCAAGAAATTTGAGATCTATTCTGATCATAAAAGCTTAAAGTATCTATTTTCTCAGTCAGAGTTGAACATGAGGCAGCGTAGATGGTTGGATCTATTGAAAGACTTTGATTGCGAAATCAAATACTATCCAGGGAAGTCAAATGCAGCAGCAGACGCCTTGAGTCGAAAGGTTTGTGCTTTATCCTTGTCGACGATAGGAGTGACTAATATGATTGAAGACTGTTGTTTGTCTGGATTAGCATTTGATACAGGTAGTAGACCACTACGACTTGCTTCGATTCAAATTGAGCCAGACTTGATTATGAGGATCAAAGAAGCACAAAGAAGTGATCTGAATGTTCAGAAATCGATTGAGATGGTTCGATCAGGACATTTGTCAGAATATCAGGTACGTAATCATGTTCTGTACGTGAATAACCGTCTTGTAGTACCAAATGTTTCAGATTTGAGGCATCAAATTCTGTCAGAAGCGCATTGTAGTCGGTTCAGCATCCATCCTGGTGGCAAAAAGATGTACAATGACTTGAAGACACAATTCTGGTGAAAACAGATGAAATCAGACATTGCAGGATTTGTGTCTAAGTGCTTGAATTGCCAACGGGTAAAGGCCGAGAGAAAGAAGCCCGGAGGTCTACTTCAGAGTTTGTCTATTCCTGAATGGAAATGAGATCACATTTCCATGGATTTCGTGACGAAGTTACCTCGATCATCCCGGGGCTGTGACGCGATTTGGGTCATTATTGACAGATTAACCAAATCAGCGTGTTTTATTCCATACAAAATGACGTACCGACACGATCAGATGGCTGCGATATATGTCAAAGAGGTAGTCAGATTGCATGGTGTGCCGAAGTCTATCGTATCAGATCGTGATCCACGATTCACTTCACACTTCTGGCACAGTTTGCAGCAAGCTCTAGGTACGACATTACACTTGAGTACTGCTTATCATCCCCAGACAGATGGACAGTCAGAGCGGACTATCCAGACTTTAGAAGACATGCTGAGAGCTGTAGTGTTAGACTTTGGCACTAGTTGGCAAGATTCACTTCCACTTTGTGAATTCTCGTACAACAACAGTTATCAGACGAGTATTGAGATGGCACCGTTTGAAGCTTTATATGGCAAGAAGTGCAGATCTCCGTTGTACTGGGATGATATATCTGAGATACCAGAACTTGGGCCTGATATGATTCGAGAGATGACTGAGAAGGTGAAGATAATCCAGACGAGAATGAAAACAGCACAGCATAGGCAAGCCAAATATGCCAATATCAGACGTAGACCGCTTGTATTTGAAGAAGGGGACATAGTATTCTTGAAGATTTCTCCCTGCAGAGACATTGTAAGATTTGGCAAGCGTGGGAAGTTGTCTCCCCGATACATCGGTCCATACGAGATTCTGGAAAAGATTGGCGATCGAGCATATCGATTGGCTCTTCCTCCTTCTCTATCCGGGATACATGACGTTTTTCATGTATCGATGTTACGTAGATATATGCCGGATATTTCTCATGTCATTCCACCTGATGAAGCTGAGCTTGATCAGACTTTGAGTTATGTTGAACAACCGATACAAATTCTTGATCGGAAAGAAAAACAACTCAGAACGAAGACTATTCCGCTAGTGAAAGTCCAGTGGAGTCGTCATGGCATCGAAGAAGCGACTTGGGAGACAGAAGCAGATATGAGATAGATGCATACCAAGTTATTCTCATGATGTGAGTATTTTATTCAGCTTTTGATTATAATGCTGTTTTTATACGTTTTGATTGATTGATTTCAAGTTCGAGGACGAACTTATATCTAAGACGGAGAGAAATGTAATGCCCTAGATTGTATGTGAATAAGATGAGATGATGAAATATTGCATGAATGAGAGACCGCACCTGCACTTTATTTTAGACTGCACCCGCGGTCATTAATTCTAGATTTTGAAGGTGAGGCCGAAGGGACACCGCACCCGCGGTCCAAGAAGGAGTGCACCCGCGGTAGATGTCCAGTAGGGTACCTATTTTGACATTAAGGTCACCGCACCCGCGGTCTAGATGCACCGCACCCGCGGTCGACGATTTTAGAAAATGAAAAGACAGGCCGTGAGTTGAGCGCACCTGCGCTGATGAAGCCACCGCACCCGCGGTCATACATGGTGCTTGAAAAATAAGACACTTGCCTCAGCCATGCAATTTAATGTGTATGTGTCTTCATTTCCTCAGATTTGAGCAGCAAGAAACGAGAGAAACTTTAGAGAATTTCCTTTCAAGTGCAAGGTTTCTTTTCATCTTATAATGGAGCTTGTTCAAGATTTAGCCATCCACTTAAATCCAATTTCAGTTTTGAGCTCCTCTCTTCAAGGGCTATCTAAGGATATTGATATTGGTAAGGTTCGTATTCGAGACTTCGACATCGACAGACATTGTACGACGAAAGGTATAATTCATGTTTTGTTTGGGGAAGACACAACTCAAATGAGATTCAGTTTGAGTTTCCCAACAAAATCACATACTAGATTAGTTGTTTATCTTTTGATATGATTATGATTTGTTTATAGATTATATTCAAATCTTTTGATATGATTATGCGTTTATAGATTTATATTCATGCATTTGAGATAGGAAAGTCATTGGCAGATTTGCCAAACTTCTAGACGTTCGGTGTATCGACGCATAGGAGCAGACATCCTCCGATTGTAGACATTCGATACAGACATGACCGAAGTCTAGGAATAAGACGTACAGTTACCCCGATTGGGAGGGTAGATGACAGACAGTGACGTCTTATTCACACCGGGATCCCTAGAGTAGAGTCGAGTCGAGTCAAGACATGAATTGATTTAAATTGCATGTTTATATAGATTGGTTTCATAGACTATGGAGCCCATTATTATTGCTTTCATTCATGATTTATGATTATGTATCAGCATGCATACATGTTTTATACTGGGATTTGTTCTCACCGGAGTTTCCGGCTGTTGTTATGTCTGTATGTGTGCATAACAACAGGTGGGGCAGGATCAGGGTCGCGACAGAGATGAGAGATGGACATAGCGTGGTGATCACGGGCGTAGCAGATGAACTAGTAGTTGTACTTTTGACATATACTGTACTTAAATACTGGTTTGTAGAATATGGATAAAACAAGACATGTATATTATGTTTGTTGTAACGAAATAAATATAGAACTATATTTTGCTTAAATTATAAACATTTGATTTAATGTTAAAAGCAAAATTTTGACCCGTATTTTTGAACAATGATCCAATTAATCCCGAAAAGAACTGAGTTAGAACCCGGGTCCCCACACCCGCATTATCTAATTTGATTGACATTATTTTATTTTGTATGTCATAAATCTTAACAACATTTAAAACACATCTATCTACCTATAGTGTATGCATTGTGTGACGATTCTAAATAATCTAACGCTAATTTTTTTTTTGCATAATCCTAATTTAATCAATCCAATTACATGTAACAGTAAGATAAGATTTATATTTCAAATTAGTCTAAATATCAGTTGTCAAACTAATTATACAAAAAAAATTTGAAAAAAAAAAATTTTAATATTTCTTTATATTCCTTATACATATCAAAGGAATATTTTTTAAGTGTGTGTCTAGAAATATTGTGAAAATCATGTTGAATAATACTAGTAAATTCAACAAAATATTATTCTTTAGTCAGCTATTATAAAAGGTTGACAACATTTCATAAATGATAGCTTTTCGAGAAATTTTTTTCTAATTGTGAAAGCTTTACAACTTAAAAGATTAATTTGTTGTAGGGTTGTTTCCCTACTAAATGGTTGTAAATTATCAATGTCAAGTTTATGTACCTTGACTACATAATTTTTTCAAAGTGCATATACCACCGGAACGACACCCATTTTGTAAGATTATTTGGTTTTGCAAATTTTACATACGACAAAAGAGTTATTTGTTCCTTCTTTTTCAATATCGAAGTGATCTCAAACTTTGATTCGCTTTGCTCGAGCTGTCTTTGTGCTCGTTGCCATCGTGTTCCTTGCTCGAGCATACGAGGGTGTCCTTACATCTTTGTTAGGGAGTTCTATGATTTCTTCTTCATGACCAAGTTTGACTTCATCAAAGTCGAGGATGTAGCTGAAATGTTCATCAAAATCGAAAATGTATTCATCTCCATGACCACTACGGTTTGAAGATGACGTCATTGAAATTCGAATTATTTACATGAGTAACTTGCTAAATCTAAAGTAAATAATAATAAGAGAATATTTAGCATGAATAAAATTATAACAAAACTTACTGAATTTACGTTTACAGATAACATCAAAAAGAGAATTGAAAATAATAAGTGATTGTGATAATTTCTTAACTTAAATGCAAATTTTATTTGACAATTTTTTCTGTATATATATTTTTATCATAGAATCACCAAAGACACTGAAATCATTATATATTAATTAAATTATTATGTTTAATGTAATTATCTTAAGTTATACTCAACGTTTCCTTGTAATTTTAAATTCATCTATGAATGCACGAGCCATATTGCTTAGATAACCAATTAGTAACTTGGTAATAAAATAGGCAATTTGGTGAAGAAGAAAATGTCAAAATCAAAAAGAAAATCACAGTGAAAAATGTGTTGTCCATAAATACTTAGACCAAATTAACTATGAGCCCATATAAAAAAAAATCCTAAAATTGAAAAATAAAAATGATAACAGAAGAATATTGAAATTCGAAAACATAGAATACGGGACAAATAGAAAAGAATAAATTTTCAATTTTCTTTTTTCGTTAATATTTTTTTTTTGTTTTCGAGATCGAAAAATCAAACAGATAACGTGCCTTTAATACAAAAAAAATGTTTATACAAAAAGCTAAACAAACATAAAATAAAATTTCGGAGGGAAAATATTTAAAAAAAAATTAGAAATGATGTATGGTACTTTAGAATCACGTCTCATTTTTTTGTACAAATAAAGTTCTAAAAAAAACACTCTAGTGAAGCTCAATTTACTCACAAGACTTTCTAGTGGGTGTAAGTTCAAGAAGACTTGCGATTTTCAGAGATAGCGAGTTTTTACCATAGAATCGGGCAGTCATAGCTTAGATGAAGAGGTCGAAAGTGAGTGCTTGACCAACTCCCTTCGTAAGATCTTCCCTGCCGGAGATTTTGGTATCGAGTTGATAAATGCAACACGTCGGATCTTTTTATGAGGAGCAACCTGGAAGACAGCAAGGAACAGCGCGTTGTTTCATACAGTGAAAGTAAAATAACAGTAGAGTTTGCCAAACAATCCCAGAGTTTTACAGCATTGATCTTTTCTACCGAACCGTTTTAAACACATATTTCATTTACACGAGAAATGCTTCTCATCAAAAGACATGGTTTTCCATACCTGTTTTGCAATGAGATCCATTATTTGAGTGGCAGAGATGGTGCTGCCAGGTTTTCTCACAACATATGCCATTGGAATCTGACCAGCTTCTTCATCCGGATACCTGCACGATCTCAAACATAGATGAAAGGGTCAAAACACGAATGATAGCTCGTAGAGGTAATCAATCAACAACTTTGTAATGTAAAGTAATCAAAGAAGACCAGTTATATATTCCAGATGTATACCAACAGAGTTAAGCATCATATGTGAAGTAGCAAATGAAACAATATTAAATTTGACACAAAAAAGGGATTTTCATGTTCATTTTTTGATGCTCCTGTTGGAGAGTTGAAGGATGAAGAAATACGTCTTGTTTAATGGGAAGTGCAAGGAGAAAGAAGTTTATTTTTTAAGTTCAAAATCGCTTTTACTTCAGACTCCTATGATTTTGAAATATTTTCGCTTTCTCAATAGAGATAACTAGTTGCAAACTTGAGGTAGATTTAGATTGACTGCTCAATAACTGCAATAAATTAAAAAGAACAAGACAAACTAAAGAATTCAGATTCCAAAAAACAAAATTCATACGGAATCACTGCTGCATCAGCAATATCAGGAATCGATTGAAGCAAATGTTCCAACTCAGCTGGAGGAACCTGTAATATATCTTCTCATTATTTGTCAGATAACATTATATGGACAAACTTAAGCCTCAAAGATTTCTTAGAATACGACAAGCACCTGATACCCCTTGTATTTGATCAGTTCTTTTAACCGATCAACAATAAAGAGAAACCCATCCGAGTCAAAATAGCAGAGATCTCCAGTCTTCAGCCAGCCTTCTGAATCCAAGGTTTCAGCTGTAGCTGCTTCATTACCCAGGTAACCTGTCAAGAAGATTCTTTTGTCAAACTAAAATATTGCAGAGGTGATATGAAAGACCAAATATCAAGTCTCATCAATTTATCACCTTTCATAATCGCAGGCCCTCGTAACCATAATTCTCCCCGTTTTCCCGGAGGTAAGGCCTCTCCAGAATCAGGATCCACTATCTTGGCTTCCAAGTTCTCACCCAAACGACCAGCAGATCCATAACGAGCCGCCTCCTCGGGCCCTATGGTTCGTGTTGCCGCCCCTGCAGTCTCAGTCATGCCATAACCCTGAAAATAAAGAAAATAAATAGATGACACATATCTTTAAGGACAAAATGAGTTTCAATAGCATTCCTTTTGAGAATCAGAAATAAAGAGTATCATCTCTAGAATCAGAGTTTCATTCCATGATTTACCTCAGTTGATGATCAAAGAATCCAGATCCAGTCCAGTTCGATGATTATACTTTCAATAAATTCATATTCAACAAATTGAATTTAGTACACATATTTTGACCATAAACAGCAATCAGAAACCTACAAGTTGATGCTTTTTAAAATTTTCGAAGATAAGATATCCCTCGAGATTGATCGATAAGATCTATTCAACAACAAATAAAGCCTCTAACCAATAACCCATTTCCAATCTCAAATAAGAATCATAACTGTCACAAGCACAATCCGTGCAAAGGCGCATGAGTATCAGAAAGCCTAAGCGTAAAGTGAGCCATAGCCAAAGGGTCATGCGCCCTAAGCGTAAAGTGAGGCATAGCCAAAGGGGCAATATGGTAGAACTAATATTTGAAAACAATATAACACAAAAAACCAAATATATACCTTACAAACCGTTGGCCGACGATAATCAGTCTATTAACAAATATAAATTACTATCATCCTGCATTTCACTTTGGATTTACTGTCCTAATACAAAATGTCTTGGGCCAATTATGCGCATCAGGGTTGGAGGTTTCATGGTAAAGTCGGCTTTTTGGCAAAAGGTTGAGCCTTGGCTCACGTCGAAGCGCAAAGGACGAGCCTCGACCTCAGGGATAAAAGCATGCCTATAACATATATAACAAGAATCACCTAGATGAGGCATTTTTAGGAATTTCAAATTGGTTAAATCAATTCATCAAGCAGAGACTTCAGCCAATTTTTGGGACTAAAAGTTTCCACACATAAGCAACAAATACGAGCATGAAGATATTGTTTTCGCTTATCAGATTGAAGCATCTTGGATCAGTCAAAATCCCAACTCCCACGAACCACAATAGCATGCATATAAGTCCAAGTTCAAGTCAAGAACTTGCAACCATCTGCAACTCTTATCCATCGAACTTGTTTTCTTTAATTGACATCTCATCTTTCATACATATTTTATAAAGAAATCAGAATGCATTCAATTATAGCTGCTTGGACATATAAAATAATGAAAAAACCAATCTTGACTATATTACTTAATAGGAGAACGCATTTTGGACCTAAACTATCAACTTTCAATAAAAAAATCAAGACATGTTTGGATAAATCCCACGGATAGGAAAGCAAATGAACTTTAGCAACAAATTATAATTATAATAAAGATTAAAGACACTACCAATCTAATTATTATCATTAAGACATAAAAAATGAAATTAACTTTCGCATTGCATGTGGGCTTGTACCATATCAATACTATTCTACCTGGTAAATTTCCACGTGAGGGAATTTAGCCTTGAACTTCTCGGAAACCTCCTTCCCCAGCGGAGCTCCGCCGGAGCCCACTGTCTGCAAGGAGCTCAGGTCGTACTTTGCCACCAAATCCGACTTCACCATAGCCACCACCAGCGGAGGAGCCACCGGGATATACGTCACCCTGTACCTTTCCACAGCTTCTAACATCTTCAGAAAATCGAATTTCTCCATCAGCACTACGCTCTCCCCCATCGACGCAGCCCTTATAATCATGAAAAACCCGAACACGTGGAACAACGGCAATGTGAATATCGAAACCGGGTGCACATAAACACCATTTTCTTCCTCTTTTGCTTTCTCCTTGTAGGCTAAATTATGGTGATAAAATCCAGCGATCACCGCTATCAAGTTACGGTGAGTTAGAACGACGCCTTTCACTTTACCCGTCGTGCCGGAAGAGTAGAGAATCGCGGCGTGGTCACATTGATTCACAACGACGTTGGTTGCACTGCCCGAAGCTTTCGCCTCGAGCATGGAGATAAATTTCGGGGAATCAAGGAGGACTAACGGGAGATTCGGCGGAAGCTTCTGGGCGGTGGCTGAGGTGGCGAAGAAGATGGCGGGTTTACTGAGTTCGATTTGGTGAGTTATCTCCGATGGAGAAGATAACGGACTGGAAGGCGAAACGGTGATACCCAGAGAGAGGAGGGAGAAATAGAGGACTGGAACGTGGAAGGAGGGCGGCGCGAGGATAAAAGCCACGTCGTTCTTGGAGAGATAAGGATAAAGTGAATTGAGGGAAGACGAAAGGGACCGGACTTGGCGGAGGAACTCTGCGTAGGTGAGGCGGTGGCCGGTTGCGGCGTCTATGAGGAAGTGGGTGGTGGAGAGGGCACTGGAGGTGGGGGTGGTGGGAGAATGGAGGAGGGAGAGGGTGTAATCGACGATGGAAAGGGGTTGTGAGAGCGGTGGCAGAGTGACGGCGGCGCGTAGGCTGTGGTAAATCTTGGTTTGGGGACAGTAGCCATTGTTGGGGTCGGGGGAGAGTGGCTGAGTTTCCGCCATGAAAATGAGCTCGGGAGAGCGGAAAAGAGCATTTTCTTAATGAAATAGGCCATTAAATAATTGATTTTGGGTGGCAAAAATTTATGATGGCTAGTGCACAGTCCACACACACATGATAAATTCTGTCTTTTTTATTTTTTTAATTCAATAAAATCTATTTAATAAAAAAAAATTAATTATATATATAATATATTGAATAATTTGTTCTATAACAAATAAAATTTATGGGTGGAAAATATCACAAGTTTCGAGTATGCAATACAAAAGGGAAATTCTTAGAATGTAGGAGGTCAGATTTAATTAAAAAAAATTAATAAATAAATTTGTAAATATATATCAGATTATCGATAAAATATGACATCGAAATTATATAAATATTCTATCCTCTCATATATTTAGGGCAAAAACTTGTGTGAGACGGTCTCACGAGTCATATTTGTGAGACAGATCTCTTATTTGGGTCGTCCATGAAAAAGTATTATTTTTTATGCTAAGAGTATTACTTTTTATTGTGAATATGAGCAGGGTTGACCCGTCTCACGGATTAAGATCCGTGAGACGGTCTCACATGAGACCCACTATTTATTTAAAGTTATGTATGTTTTCACACAGATTAAGGTTTATATATGTTTTTACATAAATTAATTAAGAAGTTATTTGAAAAGTATGTTTTATAATAAAGGTTTTTATTTTATTTATATTTAATGAATGTTTTAATAAAATAAAAAATATTGAAATTGGTTAATGTATTTAAAGATGACGATGGATTTATAAAATAATGGAGAAAATAATATTAAATATGAAAAGTTCACTGTTATTTGGTATGGGTGAAAATGGAAATGCAGATTTTATATTTGAAAATGATGTGTAACTATTTTATTATAAATAGGGCAAAAAAAAAAACTTATATAAAACTGTCTCACAGATTGTATTTTGTGATACAGATCTCTTATTTGGGTCATCCATGAAAAAGTATTACTTTTTATGTTAAAAGTATTATTTTTTCTTGTGAATATCGGTAGGGTTGACCCGTCTCACATATAAAGATTCGTGAGAACGTCTCACAACAGACATACTCTAAAATAAATAGGTTAATGAGATTATAGGTTAGGGTATTAATTTGAGGTTATATCTAATTAGATTATTAATTTTCACACCTATTTTAGGTTCAAACAAATAAATATTGATTATTTAATATACATTAGTGTTCATTTGAACACGCAACGTGTCTATATAATTGAAATATTTATATTAACATTATAAATTTTTTATTTTCAGGTTAATTATTTTTTCATATTTACAGTATAATTATAATTTTTTAAAAAAGTTTAGTAGTTAATATAGTGGATTAAACTTTAATTAAATAGTAAGATACTTGAAATAATATTGTAAAAAAGATCGAAATCGGATTTTTCTATCGTACATATGACGTTTTTTCTCCGCTATGATGTGGTGACATTTTATCAATTTGATAATTAATATTTGATGCCAACTTATATTAACAAACGAAGATCATATAATCTAATGATATTAAGATACAAGAAAAATAACTTCCGATATAACATAGACTAAATCGTCGAACTCAATCAAAGAGACGTGAAGAAAGTTGTGTTATTAAGCAAGCAGATGTAAAAAATTATCAGATGGTTAATAGACCAATACAAACAATTAGAATAATTGATTAGACAAACCTTTAAGAGTGGGTCTCATGTGAGACCGTCTCACGAATTTTAATTGGTGAGACGGGTCAACTCTACCCATATTCATAATAAAAAGTGATACTTTTAGCATAGAAAATAATACCTTTTCATGGATAACCCAAATAAGATATTCATCTCACGAATACGATCCGTGAAATCGTCTCACACAAGTTTTTGTCAACATTTAATCATTGGTATCTTTCGAAATAGTTTATTAAATATTCCAAACCAATCAAATTTTGGGCTAATTTAAAAATAGAGATTAAATTTATAATATACAGAGCTAGAGATGAATTTCGTTTTTTTACGGAACCTTTTTTTTAATGAAATAGTAATAAATGGTGTGCCATTGTAATATTTTATTCGGTATATTTTTTAAATAAATGAAATTTTCAAACTTTGACTTCTTTTAGTTATGACTCAATTTGGAGCTTGAAAAAGAAAATCACTTGCAACTTGAAATACTTATATTTACATGTATTTTCTAAGATAAATTCATATAGTCCTTTTTCATTTGTAAATGTTTAAAGTTGTAATTTCTTTAAAAAAATCGTATTTTATATTATATTATTGTTAGAACCAATGGAATCCGGATATCTCCACACAGGTATGATATTGTCCACTTTGGGTTTTAACCCTCATGGTTTTGCTTTTGGAACTAACCAAAAGGCCTCATACCAATTGAGATATCATTCCATCTTATAAACCCATGATCTTTCTCTAATTCTTCCAATGTGGGACTTTGGTTGCATCCCAACAATCCTCCCCTCAAACGAAGTTCCACTATTATTCTCATAGTCCGAGCCTCCCCTCAAGCCTTATTCGCCCTCCAATCGAGGTTACTCCACTTCACTGCGTTGTAGCGCACGCCTTACATGAATACCGGGAGCATCAACCACCTTGAGAGTTTAATCAAAGATTTTTTACCGGGAGCTCTCACCTCCTTCGTTTAGGTATCAAGGATTCCACCCACATGGCTCGATCTAGACCCTGGCTCTGATACCACTTATTAGGACCAATGGAATACGGATATCTCCACACAGGTATGATATTGTCCACTTTGGGTTTTAACCCTCATGGTTTTGTTTTTGAAACCACCCAAAAGGCCTCATACCAATGGAGATATCATTCCATCTTATAAACCCATGATCTTTCTCTAATTCTTCCAATGTGGGACTTTGGTTGCATCCCAACAATCCTCCCCTCAAACGAAATTCCACTATTATTCTCATAGTCCGAGCCTCCCCTCAAGCCTTATTCGCCCTCCAATCGAGGTTACTCCATTTCACTGCGTTGTAGCGCACGCCTTACATGAATACCGGGAGCATCAACCACCTTGAGAGTTTAATCAAAGATTTTTTACCGGGAGCTCTCACCTCCTTCGTTTAGGTATCAAGGATTCCACCCACATGGCTCGATCTAGACCCTGGCTCTGATACCACTTGTTAGGACCAATGGAATCCGGATATCTCCACACAGGTATGATATTGTCCACTTTGGGTTTTAACCCTCATGGTTTTGCTTTTGGAACCACCCAAAAGGCCTCATACCAATGGAGATATCATTCCATCTTATAAACCCATGATCTTTCTCTAATTCTTCCAATGTGAGACTTTGGTTGCATCCCAACAATCCTCCCCTCAAACGAAGTTCCACTATTATTCTCATAGTCCGAGCCTCCCCTCAAGCCTTATTCGCCCTCCAATCGATGTTACTCCACTTCACTGCGTTGTAGCGCACGCCTTACATGAATACCGAGAGCATCAACCACCTTGAGAGTTTAATCAAAGATTTTTTATCGGGAGCTCTCACCTCCTTCGTTTAGGTATCAAGGATTCCACCCACATGGCTCGATCTAGACCCTGGCTCTGATACCACTTGTTAGGACCAATGGAATCCGGATATCTCCACACAGGTATGATATTGTCCACTTTGGGTTTTAACCCTCATGGTTTTGCTTTTAGAACCACCCAAAAGGCCTCATACCAATGGAGATATCATTCCATCTTATAAACTCATGATCTTTCTCTAATTCTTCCAATGTGGGACTTTGGTTGCATCCCAACAATTATAGATGAAATTTCGGTGTCATCGGCTATTTTAAAAACTCGATTTCTCACTATCGTCGTAACTCGTAACTCCTATGATAATGGAAGAAATTTTCAAGGATTTAATATTGATTAAACTGATTTATCTCGAGCTAGTTGGAATTGGTTGATCGTACAGTAATAAGTATTATAATAGACAGTTTTCGAAATCATATATGTAAAAAGATTATCCAATTTATATTATTTCTTCTTACTTATGTAAAATGTATTTAATTCCCAAGACTTTATGAGCTGTTAGGTTTGGCCTAAATAACTTTTCCAGACCTAATATACAAACAAGCAATAAGGGACCACAGGTTTTTCAATTTATGTGACGACTTATTTTTACTCATTGGTTTTGGAATATTGAAGAATATATAATTTTTATCGTATATTTAAATTAAAAATAGGTCTCTTATAAGATATATTTATTTGTGAGACGAATCAACTCTACCGATATTCACAATAAAAACTAATACTCTTAACATAAAAAATAATAATTTTTCATGAATGACCCAAATAAAATATCTGTCTCACAAAATACGACATGTGAAACCGTGTCACACAAGTTTTTTTCTTAAATTAAAAAACAAAAATTTTTATATAACAAAGAAGATAAATATCAAATTCATTAGAATAAAATGTATGTAAATAACACCATAAATGATTTTCAATCTATTGGCCAACCATCGAGCTGTAATAGTAAACATTTAAGTCCCTTTACATTATCGAGAAATTGATCTTCAGTCCTCAACCGTCGATTTTTTTTGTGTTCAGTCTTTGAATACTTTTTTAGTTTCACATTTCCACTGAAAGTGTACCACATTTTCACATAAAGTATACTACATTTCGTCTGACATAGTACCACAATTTTGTTAGTAGAGAGTGAACCCAATAAAATATTTTGATTGGATTCGCAATTAAACAATTTTTTTTACCTAATCAAACGGTCAGTTGATTCGACATTTGACGCTGACCAATGACAGCTCCTCCCTTCACCCAATCATCATCACTTAAATCACATACACACACACACACACATATATATATATATATATCTTAAACCTTTTTTAAAATGCAATTATTAATATAAAAATCAAAATAAAAAAATATTTAAATCAAATACGTTTTTTAAAATGCAATAGTAAGAGAAGATTGAAATTCATCAAGGCAAATTCGTTCAAATAATTAAATAGATTTTCAAATCTATCAATCCAAACACGTTTATTCATCATTGTTGGTGAGGTGTAGACATATAGACCACACATAAAGCGATAGAATTCATTCCATGCAAGAGTGGGCCAACTGGTGGAAGCACCTACGACTATTGATTTGGCTTCATGCGAGCCTTTGGATTAACAATGGGGTTAAGTAAGGAATTGTAGCATATAAGTAAGAAACCAAGTAAGAGTCTCTACAGATGGATGATGCAGTAGCAATGAAATACATTAAGCCGTCCTCAATAGTTTCCAGAAAATTATTCTGTAACAAGTCTCAAAGCTACACCAATCAGTGTCGCAACTCACCAAAAACAAATGAATAATAAATCAGAGTACAGTGATTGTAGAAGCCGGAGGTCTTATTGTTTAGTGGACAAAAATGGCAACCTTGTTATCAGGAGAGTACCTTCTTTACCTCTGCAGTGACCTCTTGAGGAGATTTTTCTGCGGGGAGATTTGCAACAATCCCTTTCTTGTTATAGTAGTCGATAACCTATGCATTTGAAAATCCAAAGCAGTTCAGAATGTGAGGCAAAGGTAGCTAGCTAAGGATCCTAAAATTTGAAAACAATCGATTTTACCGGACTTTAGTGGAGAAAAATCCTATCTAGGTTGCTAAAAAAGCGAAATCGTGAACAATAACTAAAGTATCGAGGTGATTAAATCAAATAAGCCTCCACCAAAAACTAGAAGGTGCTCAAGCAAATTATGATTACAGCTGACCCAGCGCCAAGTTTTTCATATTCTCATATATAGGAGTTTCTTGAGTTTGAATTTGTTAACTAGCGCTTGTAGAGACGCAAAGCATGGTAAAGTGTATGCATGTCATAGAACCAAGAAACAAACCAAGATGTGTCTCTCACAGAAAAGAAAACCATTAAGGTATGACATACTAATGATTTGTACATATTATTCAATATGTACCTTCAAGCTCTGTGACAGATGAATGACTAACACAATGAATTTCCACTTCAATTCATAATCTTAAAAAGATTTTTGTACACATTTTTCAATGTGTACCTTACAAGCTCTGTGACCGATGTATGACTGAGACATTGCATTTCAATTTCAAATCATAATCTCAACATTTTAAGTCAAACTTTAAAGACATCTTAAGCCTGTGAAGTGAACCAAGGTTTTTTAGTTCTTACTTAACGGCCAAAATGTGTTCCGTTCAAGGGCTTGACCCTGGATTATGTCCAGGCACAAAGGTTCAGCCTAGGGGTTAATCTAATATATATATATATATATATATATATATATATATACACACATATACATATATTAATTAATTATGTACCTATGGAAAAAGTTAGCTCCTATATCCTAAGGCCATTCTCAAGGATCTGCAAATGCCAAACAACTTGAAAACGGATGAAATGTGCAATCACCAGTTAAAATAAAATCAAAAATCCAATTTTCTCTCTTGGCCAAAGTTGAGATCCAATGGTCGTTCTTTTTTTAAACTAAAATTTTTCAACAGATAAAACTGCAATCTATAGGCAATATTCCCCATTACACTGGACACAACCTTTAATACATTTGCTACTTGTATTGTTACTAACTTTTTTTTTTATCAATTTCGCATGAAATTAACCAGATGCTTTAGCTTCTCTATCGAATCACTTTTCTTTTTCAAAAGATTTTCAGCATACACCACGCAACTGTTAAAGCATGAACCCGAAATAAGGTATAAAAACACTTCACATCTGCATGTCTACAACATGAGATAAAAGCTTCAAAGGATTGACATTCAAAGAATGGAACAGGAAAAAGGAAAATCAAATAAAATCATACCGGTTCAGTCTGCTTATGGAAAGCCTCAAGTCTCGACTTGAGCACAGCTGCAGTATCATCCTTACGTTGAATTAAAGGCTCTCCAGTTACCTACGAAAATATTTTAAGAAATTACCTCTAGGCCTTGAAGAGAAATTCAATACACATAGTAACCGAGACAGTTCGGCTCCAAGAGAAAATAGCTACAGCTATAGATGGAACCCAAAGAAAGTTAGCATTGATAGACATAGAATAAACTCTTACATCATCGACACCAGCAACTTTAGGAGGTGCAAATTTCGTGTGGTATGAACGACCGCTAGAAGGATGGATCCAACGGCCAGTAATCCTCTCCTCCAAGATAGCATCATCAATTGCAAAGTTAAGAACTTTGTCAACCTTAGTTCCATGTTTCTCGAGCATCTCATCCAGCTGAATATAAGGAACACTAACTCATTTACAACTGTTGGAAACTGACCAAGAAACACCATTCCAAGAAAAAATAGTAAACCTTTTGTGCTTGGACAGTTGTCCTTGGAAATCCATCAAGAATAAAACCTTTATGACAGGATGGTTTCTTCAATGCATCGTCGATAATCCCCACAACCAAATCATCGGAAACAAGTTCCCCCTAAGAACTCACAAACAAACAGATGCCTTTCGTATAAGTACTTATGCATCAAAGGTCTTAGAATATAAAGCAAGGAATGTACCTTGTCCATGGCCTCTTTAGCTTTAACCCCAAGCGGAGTCTTGGCAGCCACAGCAGCTCTCAGCATATCACCAGTGGCCAGATGGCATAAGCAATATTCATCCTTAATCATTGGTGACTGAGTACCTTTCCCCGATCCTGGTGGACCTGCAAAGTTCATATAAAAGGTAAAAGGCATTATAATACTCATAAACAACTTCATCAAGCCTTACAGTTCTTGGAAACCATCTAAACAAGAGAATATTTCTTGAAACATGAGGTTGAACCAGGGTTGCATAAGAACCCAGCCGAGTCAAGCTCGAGAAAAATCATACTCAAACTTAACTACGAAAAAATAAATTGTTAAGCTCAATTAAGTAGACAACTGACTCAAGCTCAACAAAATTTTTCCAACATCAACCTAGCTAGCAAGCTTCCTCACACATCACTCGCGCTTGACTGCAGATTCATGACAAAATCTTCTTAACTTTTACAAATTTATTTGTCGAATATGCAATTATAAATATTTAACGAAATACAGTTATTTAAATAAAATTTGAATGATAATAATGATAAATTTATTTTTTTAGCTCAAGTACTCTGTGACTATTCAAGCATAAGACCTTAAACGAAGTGACACAATGACCTGTGAACAAAAGTGGAGATTAAAGGTTTTTCATCCTCAACAATTGGACACATTCAAGTTCCATGACAAAAATTTTTAGGCAATTGCCAGAAATTCAAAATGTAAAAAGATTATACTTAAAGTAGATCAACCAAATTAATGTCTTAAATTCATTTAATAAGTTATGGCTAGGCCCACTTATTTTAATTAAGTAGAGTGGCACATTTATGTTAAAACGGGTCTCAAGCTTGTTTACTTTTTATTAATTTTTCTACTATTTTCTAGACAAATTTCCGGGTTCCACTAAACAATTTTATCTTAAACCTGTTTTGTATTCTTAGCTAAAGGTTTTAATACATATATCGTATGCAAACAATTATTTTATTGAATATCGTTCATAACATCAACAAACACTATTGAGCTTCTCCAATTTGAGAGTTCTCTATTGTGTCAGTCCTTATTGAACAAAACAAAATTATCAAGGTTTGTTCTTAGTTCAATCAAGGTTCTACAATTCGCTAAGCTATAGTCAGGTGTCAAACCGGCGCTTAGGCCGCCCAGATAGAGACTAGACGCCGCTAGGCGGATTCCATGGTATCAACATAACAAATCACACTATTATAACTCCAACAAAATAACATTAAATTTAAAATGTGCTCAAAATTAGACAACTAATAGAATATCACAAATTTACTTCAGTTCTCCATAATTTTGAACAACTTGTTTATCATCGGACACAAACTCGATAACATCATTGTAATCCTCTTTTTTTCTTCGGATGCAAAATCATCTCGTGAAGTTTTCTCACTCTAGAATGCAAACGAAGATGAAGTGTGGCGTGTCAAGGAAAGCCAACAAATTGCATTTTTTGTTGGACTTTGGTTGAAATACTATAAAAAATTTACCTTTAATTTTTTTAAAATTAGACTTTTAATTATAAACTTTTCAAACAAAACTCCACCCAAAAAAAGTAATTTTTCGGTGCGGTCGTCCGACGCCTAGAACCGCCTAAGGCATCTAGGCATCCTTGCCGCCTAGGTTGGCCAACTAGCACTTTTTCGGTGCGATCGGCCGGCGCCTAGGGCCTAGGCGGCCAAATTGGTCGAATTTTAAAACACTAACTGCAATCAACCCAAACAAGGCGTCCTTGCTGCCTAGGCTGGCCGATTGCCACTTTTTTTGTGCGGACGGCCAGCGCCTAGAGGCTAGGCAGTCGCCCAGTCCGAATTTTAGAACATTGACTGCAATCAATCCAAACTTAACATTTTCGGAATTTCGAAGGAGCGATATTCAATAACTAAAAAACAAACCTCGGTGAAATTCGGTTTGCAATTCTTATATAATCGTTGGGTCAATTTCCCAACAAGATTTATCATTCAGAATCATGGGTTGATATCGTGATGTTTGGGTTAAATACTTAAATTACAGACATTCTAAGGAAATTGTTTTGAATTTTGATGCAGGACCTTTCTACATATTTTGATGCAGGACTTTTCAACATATTTCCGGATTACTCATCATTAAAGCTTGAGCTTGAGTCAAGCATTGGTCAAGGCCAATCTAATCACGAGGGTGTGCACCACTAGGTTGACAAGTTCTAAAACTTCACGTAGTTTGAGGATAGGTCGGTTTATTGGTGTATGTGTCGTCCACAACAGGAGATTCTAAAACCTTAAATGATGCAGCAGAATTCTTATGCACAAAGACTAGCAAATACACACATAAACTGCCACTCCAAATTATGTGCAAATCCTGGTGAGAAAATTAAGTCCCACAGATCCGAGCTTTTGGATACTTCATCAAGAAGTCACCTGCCACTCTAAAAAACCAGAACAAAAAACTAAACAAAAAATACAGTGATTCACACAGAACTATTCAGATTTCAACTTAAAATCCAAAGTCGCCCATTATTCCAAGCAACAAAACCTAATAAATTAAACACTTTGTTAACTAGTCAATATGCATCATTTGGTCTTGAAACAATCGTCACGTCCACTAGATTCAATACATTTACCAAAAAAACGTATCATTCACACAAACACACATGCATATACTGTAATTGATCAACATAGTTTCACAAGATAAACAATTTTCAAAGCATTATCTATCTTCCGAAAGTAAATCTAAGTTAAATTGTCGATACAAAATTACAACTCCGGCGCGTCCCATCGATCATATAAACCCGATTCAATAACTGTAACCATGAAAAACAGCTCGAAAACCTAAAACCCATTAAATGAAAGAGGAAAAAAACTTCATTAAAAAATGAACGCACCAACGAGGATGAGGCGTTTATCGGGCTTGGTGGAGCACTTCATACGTCGGAGAAGCTCCGTCATGAGATCCACCGACGGTACATCCTCCAGATTGTCCATTCTGGTCTCCTCCCTTGCTGCGTACTGGTGGTGGGTGAGAAAATACGCAAAGAGATGAAATCTTTGCTTGCGTTCTCCGACTTTCGGAGGTTTTGATGTTTGATGGAATGAGACGATTTTGCCCCTATCAAATTGATTATTTGATTTGAATAATAAATTATTTTATTTATAATAATAAATATAATAATTTTAAAACTAACCCAATCTGCATTGTTATAGTAAATTACAAATTTTGAGAAAGAATAGGTTTTTTAATAGTTTTTTTGAGATGATCTCATTTATTTTTATTCATTAGACGAGTTAATCATGTTTATATTTATAATAATAAATAATATTTTCGACATAAAAATAATATTTTTTCATGAGTGACCCAAATAGAAAATCTGTTTCGAAACATTGGAAAAGAAGGGCTCGAGAGAAGGGGAGGGATGAACTGGAAGCTTCGGCCTCAAACTCTATATCTGGAAATAAAAGGGCACCAGTGTACGATCCCTCAGCACAGGAGTACACGAGCCCTGTCAAGAAAAAGGTGAAGGATGGAGACGAGCACTTGAGTTCACTTGATAAAACGGTGGGTGTTGCTTCGCAACCCCACCGACAACCATGAGTATCATGATTTGGAATACTCGGGGGCTTGGGAACCCACGGGCATTCCGGGAATTGGGGCGATTTATCGCCGAAAAGAAATCCACTCTCTTATTTCTTAGTGAAACAAAAATGAGAGAGGTTCATTGTAGATATTGGAAAAATAAACTGGGATTCTCGGGTTGCTTTATGGTTGACTGTAGGGGAAGAAGTGGTGGCCTAGCACTGTTGTGGAAGGAGCCCTTCTCTGTGCTGGTTAAATCATACTCACATGGACATATTGATTGTCTAGTTCAAGAAAAAGATCGGGTATGGCGCTTCACAGGTTTCTATGGACAGCCTGAAACACATCTTCGTCACTTATCTTGGGAGCTTTTGCATCGACTTCGGGGCTTGACAGAACTGAGAATGATGCCTTGGCTGGTAGGAGGAGATTTTAACGAAATATGCTTTGATAGTGAAAAGCTGGGCGGCAATAGAAGGGCTCCAACTCAAATGCAGGCTTTCAGGGATATCCTGGATATCTGTGATTTGCAGGACCTTCACTGTCATGGGGAGTTCTTCACGTGGGTGAATAGAAGAGTTTCAAACAACTTGATATTTGAGAGACTGGATAGATATGTGGGGGACTTGAATTGGAGACTTCTTTTTCCATCAGCAAAGGTGCATTCTTTGGAGTTCTTCCACTCTGATCATAGACCCATTTGCTTGAAATTACATGGTGAACAGGTACCGAATCAATTTATCCGAGGAAATAAGGGTTTGAGCTTCAGGTTTGAGAAAGGTTGGCTACTGAATGAGGATTGTAGATTAGTGGTTAAAAATGGGTGGAAAGCCAGTGATCCTACCCTCTCGCTTGGGGACCGTATGGAACACTGCAAAGTTGCTCTTCTTCAGTGGGATAAGAATAAAATACGACATACTCCCAAAATACTAAAAGCACAACGAGAAAAGCTGAATGGGCTGAGGAAAAGTGACAATTGGCGATCTCATGAAGCCCAGATCAATGAGTTAGAAGAGGAAATTGAGGACCTTGCTTCTAAAGAGGAGATGTATTGGAGGCAGAGAAGCAGAATATCATGGCTTAAGGATGGCGACCGTAATACAAAGTTTTTTCATTCTAAAGCCTCTAACCGCCGAATTCAGAATACTATCACTGGGTTGATCTCAAGTCATGGCGATTGGTGCACGGAAAATAGAGAGATGTCGACAATTGTGCTGGACTATTTTGAATCTTTATTCACATCCACTCAACCTTCGGCCGAGTATATGGTGCCAGTTTTAGAAGTAGTGGAACCAAAAGTTGATGTCCATATGAATCAGTTTCTATGTGCTCCGTTTACTGATTTAGAGGTCAGACGTGCCTTATTTGACATGCATCCCGATAAAGCCCCTGGCCCAGATGGTCTCCCAGCCCTTTTCTTTCAGAAGTTCTGGGAAATAGTTGGTCTGGATGTTACTGTAGCTGTCTTAAGAGTCTTAAATGACGGTGCCTCTTTACAAGAATGGAACAACACTCTTGTTACTTTTATTCCCAAAATTAAAGATCCACTACTCTTGAAGGATTTCAGACCGATCAGTCTCTGCAATGTGTGCTCTAAAATAGTTTCCAGAGCCATCACGAATCGATTCAGACCGATCCTTTCACAAATTGTTGGCACATCTCAGAGTGCTTTTATTCCGGGTCGCCTGATATCTGATAACATTATTGTGGGCTTTGAAATTTTACACTGGATGCGAAGCAGAAGTACTGGTCGTAGTGGTTATGCTACCCTTAAATTAGACATGAGCAAGGCTTATGATCGGGTTGAATGGAATTTCCTGGAACAGATGATGACACGATTGGGATTTAATAACTACTGGATCGCTAAGGTAATGAATTGTGTAACTTCTGTTTCTTACTCCTTCAGAGTGAATCAAGAAATAGCTGGTCCCATCAAACCCAGTCGAGGTCTGAGACAGGGGGACCCACTATCTCCCTATCTATTTGTCTTGTGTGCGCATGGATTATCTAATCTCTTTGATGCTTATGAAGCCAAGGGTCTATTACGAGGGGTTAAGATTACGACTGCAAGCCCATCTGTATCTCACTTGTTTTTTGCTGATGATAGTCTGATGTTCTTCAGGGCTACCATGGAAGAAGGGGCAAGGGTCAAAGATTGCCTATCTACAATTATGAGAAGGCGTCTGGGCAACTTATAAATTATGATAAATCATCCCTCTCATTTAGTCCCAACACCAATCCTTTGCTCATGGATACGAATAAGAACATCTTGACCATCCCTGTAGTTCACCAGCATGATCTTTATTTGGGACTACCTACAGTGTCGCTGAGGAGTAAAAGGCTTCAGTTTAAATATCTTGTAGAAAGGGTGGTGCGACGAATCCAAGGCTGGAGCAACAGGTATTTTTCGAAGGGAGGGAAACAGGTGCTAATCAAGTCAGTTTTACAAGCCATCCCCTCATATGCGATGTCTTGTTTCAGATTGCCTACTATGGTGTGCACAGATATTGAAAGAGAACTTGCAAACTTCTGGTGGGGAATAGATAATGGCCAGAGGAAATTACATTGGAGGTCATGGGATTTTCTATGCAACCCAAAGATCAGGGGTGGCATGTGGGGACCCGGACGCTAATCCATTCCTTAATCGTCTTTAGGAATATTTAATCATTCATAATAAACAGGGTCTAAAAATTTTTCTTTTAAAATGCAAAGCGGAAACGTAATGTAATTAAAATCAAATTACATGTTAAACATGAACATACAAATCTGATGTCATCTACAATAATCCAACTAGGTTCAACTACATGTCGGTGCTGAATCCTAAGTTGCTTCTGAAGCCCGGATCTCCACGCTATCTAATCCAGCCTCGTTCTCGTCTTGACCCCGCTCCTATCCCACCTGTTGCCATGCACACATACAGACAAGACAACAGCCGGATAACTCCGGTGAGAATTACATTCTCAGTATAAATCATGTATACATGCAATCATATAAATCATATAAGAGCATATAACAAAAATCATATCCTATATCAACCTCATGATATAAATCAATAAGAAGCATAAATCATATTCTAAACATGTACCCTAATCAGGAACATAATTCAATCTCTAGAATAAATCCTATTCTAAGCATGTACCAATATCAGGAACATAAATCAATATCAAGAATAATTCATATTCTAAACATGTACCAATATCAGGAACATAATTCAATATCAAGAATAATTCATATTCTAGACATGTACCAATATTAGGAACATAAAAGGACATGAACCATATTCAGGAACATAATCAACATCAATCAATATCAATCAATATAACTGTCACTCAAGCTCGTGACTCCACGTTTTAGACTAGACTCAATCCTAGTCTAGGGATCCCGGTTTCCAGATGTGGTATTCCTATATCGAATTCCGTAAAGGATGGAACCATAATCTCTATTACTCGATATAACCAGTGCCCTGGTATTCCTATATCGAATTCCGTAATAGAAGAATTCCAATACCCTTTACTCGATATAACCAAATATGGTGTTCCTATATCGAATTCCGTAATAGATTCCATTACTCGATATAATCAAACATCCAGTGTCCTGACCTAACCGTCAAGGACTGTAGCTCTATCGCTAATATCCTATCTTGAGACATCGTGCAATGTGCCGTGGCGATACCACCACTATCCGGCACTTCTGTCACAAGATAACTCGTCTAATACCTGTTATCTAATATCAAGAGAACAAGTATATCAATCAACTCAATGCAAATATCAATGCAATAAGGTACAGTATGTGATTTAGGGAAACTCGAGTCAAACCTCCCTCGAGTTGTGCAATCCCAACTCAACATTAATTTATACCTTATTCTTCTCGATCTGACGAAGAAGAAGAAGTCCCGACTCTATCTCGGTCCATTCCCAATCTGGTAATAACAGTTGAATAGGTATAATATCAATACACAATTCAATTCAATACCTGTTCTGATCAATATCAAATCACAATACAATCTGATCAATGTCAATCAACATACGGTATATCAATACAATCTAAATCAATACCGACTCTGATCAATTTCAATCAACTGATGTTTCGACGGCATAACAATACTGTCTCGATAATCCCGTCAGTCCAAACATCACGGATATAATACCAGAACTCATAATCAATATCGATACCAGTCATAATCTCAATAACAATACATATCCGATATGAATTCTCAGTCAAATTGATTCCAAAAATCATAACAATTACATAACCAGTCCGTTCTTTAATCTGACTTCGATTCTATGATGTCTAACATGACAAGAACATCATATATGAATCCTATTCAATTCTGACAATAGTTTAATTTCAAAACGTGTCAAAACGTAGAAAAACTTACGTCCAATTGTAGCCTACGTTGATAGGAACTCGGTACCGAAGTCGGATTTAAAATCGAACGGACAGATTTCATAAAATCGCAACTATAAGCTTCGGAGGAAATTTGAGAGCTTTTCCCCCATTTCTTCGTTTTTCCTTCTGATTAACGTTGGTATGTATATATATATATATATATATATATACATCCACGTCGCTAGCAATGGCAAGTGGCACCACCCCGTTTTGCATGCCGGCGCATATGCGCGCATTGTCTCGGCGCATATGCGCCCAAGGTTCGGTCTCGCCGCGCATATGCGCGTTACTCTCCCGCGCATATGCGCCCGAGCCACTGTACGTGCCGCGCATATGCGCGCAGTCAAGTCGCGCATATGCGCGAAGGGTTCGGTCTTGCTCGCGCATAGTTCGCGCACCTCAACGCGCATGTGCGCCCTTCTTTCTTTGCACACACAATATCACACCTTTATCATGTGTTCTAGTCTGATCCGATCCGTCTATAATCATCTCGATTAATTCTATAAATCATTTCAGATTAATCTCAATTTACAGTAATCATATCCAAATCATTTCAGATTACGGTAATTAAATTCTCGGGCATTACATTTCTCCCCCTCTAAGATATGATTTCGTCCTCGAAATCACAATCAATCAATTCGTGGAATACAGATAATCATGTTATATCTCAAATCAGATATAAGAAAGAGATATACAAAACTGCAATAAACTCATATCCACGAAATCACTCGTAATAGAATCAACCTCAGAACAATGGCTATACAACATCCGTATATACCAATCACCAGTGCAACAGTCCCATAATAATTTAATATCATCATCTGTTACCAAATCTGTTAATCCCAGTCAAAGATATATTCAATCTTCGGTTTCAAATATCAACAGTCATCGTCCGACGTTGGCTTATTAGTCTATGCATTCTGAGCTATCCTCATTTCTTCTGAATCAATTTCACTTTTCTTATCAGATTTCTGATCTTATCAAATCCAATCTCAGGCATCACCGCAATATCATTCCCATACGAAGGAAATCCGCAGTTCTCATGGTACAATACCTCGACTAAAGCTATTTCGATACTCATCTGATAGCTATTATTGTACAATAATTCACAAGTGACAATGAATCATGTCAACTAGTGCTAAATTCCCGCACTACAGTTCCTGGATATCCTCCAGTGTTTAGATAGTTCGCTCCGACTATCTTTCAATCTATAATAAATCTGCACAAGAGAGCTTATGATATAGTCTATCACAAGTACCACTTCATCAAAATCACAATCTGATATCATCTAATTCAATATTCTAATCCATCTGATTATTTCTTTGACATCGATCTATGTCATTTAGTTCTGTTTGTACGTAATCTGGTACAAACTGATAGATATAGATTGAGAAATCTGTCAATCATAATCATATCATATCAAAATTTACAGAAAATGGCTGTAATATCATTACGAACACCATAGAACTGTACTCCCATTTCTATTCAGAAATATACATATTCTGTAACCAATCTTCTGATTTCTATCTTTCTATCTTCTTCTGTTACCAACTCAGACTTATCAGTACAATCTCTGCCAACATGTCTGCACAATTTCTGCCATAACTGATTGCATCTGTTTATATCAAAACTGTCTATTCGAATTATCACACTTTTCCTGTTACCAGAATAGTATCAAATCTACTATTGTGTGCATCTGACAATACCTGTCAATTTACAATTCGAATATCTAACATAAACAAATCAGCTAATCATATAAAATAAAATATTACCTACCTGGTAATAGGCTCTGTGCTGTTCTAACTATCAAATCAAGTTCTGAACAGTCTGATCAAACTTCTGAACGGTTTATCATCTCAACGGTTCATAACAATCGATATCAAACACAGGCTCAGAACGATAATAATATCGGATCAGATTCAGGATATCAATACGCAATGCTGATCTAATGACTGCATAAGACGCAATCTCTGACATTTCGAGAATTCTGCCATATTCAATGTCGTTCTCGGTCACTGATCCCTGTCTCAACAGTACTATAATTCGGTCTGTATACTATTTTCAGATATCATAGACTCCGAGTACAATCGGTCACAATCGAGATTCATATCCGAACAATTCTGTATACCACAATCTCAGTTCCCAGAATATTCAATTCAATCATACGCTGCGAATATATCAAAATGTCATAGATAAAACGAGCATAATATCATCGGAATATTGCTGAACACGGGATTCATCAATCCATAATCGGAACTGAAGTACTTTCCAGAGAAACATATAATCACATGTACTCTAATTCTCAGGCAGTAAATCTTTCAACTAATATTTCAATTCTTTCAAGTCAATCAGTATTGAAAATGAAACCAATACCTGGAATCAAATCAAAGCTGAAATCACTTTTCCTAATACAGGACAACCTGAAATCTCATCTGAAAGACTATAGCCAACTTCCTGCTATTAGTAACTCACTCCCTGATAGGCTCAACTTCAGTCATCAACTGAATACATAAGGGATTATTCCATTCCTTTCGATAATCATCGAATCATACATAATACAGATATCAAGGAATTCAAAATCTAAATCCCTTACCGTATATCATTCATTCCTTGGCCATTTCAGGTTCGAATCTTACCATCTCCTGGCAAGACTTTATAATAAATCTGTACTTGTTCGATATATCAATATCAATCATGCTGTCATCATCCGACAATACAAGTACAATCTGTCCTAATTCAATCCCATTCTCAACTTACTGCAGTATACAACATATCACAGAATATCACTGATATCAGATTCTTTCCCCAAAAAGGTAAAGAAACAATACTACAGTAGATACAGACTCAACAGGTAAAGCGTATATCAGTGCCACCCAATCCAGGATAATCATACTGATTGCATTAGTATATATCAATACATATGCATCATAATCATAAAGGAACAATACCTGCCACTATATCATCAAGTGTGTCCTGGGTCTGTTCCTTGATCACCATATCCAGATGATCTAGCTCCCTGAAATCCTCGGGAACCTCTCAGTTCTAGTACTCTTTTGGTTGTAATCCACCAACTTCTGACAGCTTCTCGTAACTGAGGGAATACCAGTGTAATTCTCTGTTCATCTGTACAATTAAGTCAATCGAACAGGATTTCTATGTCATCAACCAGTTCTCATACTCTTCAGACGTCCCGATACCACTCAGAACTCTTTTAATTTAGTTTTTATCTGAATTTCTGATACATCTATCTGATCAGACGAAGTACTACCCCTTTCTGAAATTCTTCTACGAGGTATATCTGATGATCACAAGAGTCAGTAATCACAGGAGATAATCAATCTCAATCCCTTTCTGATCAGCTTACCTTCTGATCAAAATTGGTTCTGATTTATTTTCAAATCAGATATATTACCAAATCAATTCAGATATTCAGGTAACGTACATTTAACCGCAATAAAACATGCTGGCATGCTAGCATACTCAATGTAAATCAACATAATACTATATCACATGCTAGCAATCAAAAGCAGGAAAGAAAACACCTTCTACCCCGCTCACTCTTTTCTATCTCAGTGCTAAGGAACCTACAGTTCAAGGACCCAGCTCTGATACCACCTGTTGTGGGGACCCGGACGCTAATCCATTCCTTAATCGTCTTTAGGAATATTTAATCATTCATAATAAACAGGGTCTAAAAATTTTTCTTTTAAAATGCAAAGCGGAAACGTAATGTAATTAAAATCAAATTACATGTTAAACATGAACATACAAATCTGATGTCATCTACAATAATCCAACTAGGTTCAACTACATGTCGGTGATGAATCCTAAGTTGCTTCTGAAGCCCGGATCTCCACGCTATCTAATCCAGCCTCGTTCTCGTCTTGACCCCGCTCCTATCCCACCTGTTGCCATGCACACATACAGACAAGACAACAGCCGGATAACTCCGGTGAGAATTACATTCTCAGTATAAATCATGTATACATGCAATCATATAAATCATATAAGAGCATATAACAAAAATCATATCCTATATCAACCTCATGATATAAATCAATAACAAGCATAAATCATATTCTAAACATGTACCCTAATCAGGAACATAATTCAATCTCTAGAATAAATCCTATTCTAAGCATGTACCAATATCAGGAACATAAATCAATATCAAGAATAATTCATATTCTAAACATGTACCAATATCAGGAACATAATTCAATATCAAGAATAATTCCTATTCTAGACATGTACCAATATCAGGAACATAAAAGGACATGAACCATATTCAGGAACATAATCAACATCAATCAATATCAATCAATATAACTGTCACTCAAGCTCGTGACTCCACGTTTTAGACTAGACTCAATCCTAATCTAGGGATCCCGGTTTCCAGATGTGGTATTCCTATATCGAATTCCGTAAAGGATGGAACCATAATCTCTATTACTCGATATAACCAGTGCCCTGGTATTCCTATATCGAATTCCGTAATAGAAGAATTCCAATACCCTTTACTCGATATAACCAAATATGGTGTTCCTATATCGAATTCCGTAATAGATTCCATTACTCGATATAACCAAACATCCAGTGTCCTGACCTAACCGTCAAGGACTGTAGCTCTATCGCTAATATCCTATCTTGAGACATCGTGCAATGTGCCGTGGCGATACCACCACTATCCGGCACTTCTGTCACAAGATAACTCGTCTAATACCTGTTATCTAATATCAAGAGAACAAGTATATCAATCAACTCAATGCAAATATCAATGCAATAAGGTACAGTATGTGATTTAGGGAAACTCGAGTCAAACCTCCCTCGAGTTGTGCAATCCCAACTCAACATTAATTTATACCTTATTCTTCTCGATCTGACGAAGAAGAAGAAGTCCCGACTCTATCTCGGTCCATTCCCAATCTGGTAATAACAGTTGAATAGGTATAATATCAATACACAATTCAATTCAATACCTGTTCTGATCAATATCAAATCACAATACAATCTGATCAATGTCAATCAACATACGGTATATCAATACAATCTAAATCAATACCGACTCTGATCAATTTCAATCAACTGATGTTTCGACGGCATAACAATACTGTCTCGATAATCCCGTCAGTCCAAACATCACGGATATAATACCAGAACTCATAATCAATATCGATACCAGTCATAATCTCAATAACAATACATATCCGATATGAATTCTCAGTCAAATTGATTCCAAAAATCATAACAATTACATAACCAGTCCGTTCTTTAATCTGACTTCGATTCTATGATGTCTAACATGACAAGAACATCATATATGAATCCTATTCAATTCTGACAATAGTTTAATTTCAAAACGTGTCAAAACGTAGAAAAACTTACGTCCAGTTGTAGCCTACGTTGATAGGAACTCGGTACCGAAGTCGGATTTAAAATCGAACGGACAGATTTCATAAAATCGCAACTATAAGCTTCGGAGGAAATTTGAGAGCTTTTCCCCCATTTCTTCGTTTTTCCTTCTGATTAACGTTGGTATGTATATATATATATATATATATACATCCACGTCGCTAGCAATGGCAAGTGGCACCACCCCGTTTTGCATGCCGGCGCATATGCGCGCATTGTCTCGGCGCATATGCGCCCAAGGTTCGGTCTCGCCGCGCATATGCGCGTTACTCTCCCGCGCATATGCGCCCGAGCCACTGTACGTGCCGCGCATATGCGCGCAGTCAAGTCGCGCATATGCGCGAAGGGTTCGGTCTTGCTCGCGCATAGTTCGCGCACCTCAACGCGCATGTGCGCCCTTCTTTCTTTGCACACACAATATCACACCTTTATCATGTGTTCTAGTCTGATCCGATCCGTCTATAATCATCTCGATTAATTCTATAAATCATTTCAGATTAATCTCAATTTACAGTAATCATATCCAAATCATTTCAGATTACGGTAATTAAATTCTCGGGCATTACATGGCTTCAGGAAATTAGTAGAGTTTAACCGAGCTTTACTTGCTAAACAGGTATGGCGCCTTCTTAGACACCCTGACTCACTTGCTGCCCGTGTGCTTAAAGGGAGATATTACCGTCATCAATCGGTGCTGAATGCAGGGCTAGGTAATAATCCCTCCTATATCTGGAGGTCGCTCCATTGGAGTAAGGATTTATTGGTGAGTGGCTTACTATGGAGAGTTGGGGATGGAAAATCAATACATATCTTTGACGATTCTTGGATCCCAACTATGCAGTCAAAAATCAGTCCATCATCTGTTCCGTGGGAGATTGCACCTACTGTGAATACCTTAATAAAGTATGGAGTGTGGGATGCAGAGCAGATTGAGGCTAAATTTAATCCATATGTTGCAGGAGAGATACTTAAGATACCTCTACCATCAGCAGGAAAGAAGGACTCTCTATATTGGCGGTATGAAATGAAGGGTCAATACACAGTACGAGATGGCTGCCGTCTACAAAAGGGGTTGTTCTCTACCCCGGAACATCAAGTGGGACATTCTCTGGACTCATGGTGGGCTTTCTTATGGAGTCTCTCTATCCAACCGAAAATACAACTGTTTTGGTGGAGCATATCTCATGATTGTATACCTACCAACCAGAACTTATTGCGGCACCATGTACCAGTTAATGAGTCTTGCAGTCTGTGTAATTACCCAATAGACTCAACATTCCATAATTTAATTTTCTGTCCAACCACTAAGCATCTTTGGAAGAACACCCCTTTTGAGCATGTTATAAGAAGGGCGCAACATACCAACACATTGGAAATCTGCTTTTGGTTGTAAGAAAATTTCTCTAAGCATGACTTTGAGGGGCTGGCGACTCATGTCTGGGCAATTTGGAAAGAAAGACAGAACTTCTTGCATGGGGATAGGAGGAAAGAGCTTGCCACCTGTATTACTTGGGCTTCTGCTATGCTAGCTGAATTTCGACGGGCTCGATTGAAAGAATTAATTACATGTACAAGCGAGAAGCACAGCAGCGAAAGAATCTGGAAGCCGCCAAGTTCGGATTCCCTAATGCTTAATGTTGATGCAGCCGTGAACGAAGAGAGACATATGTACAGTGTTGGGGGCGTCGTTCGTGATTCTCAAGGCCGGTTGTTACTGGCATTTGGAAAACAAATTAATCAACCGCTTACAGTAGTTCACTGTGAACTCCTGGCCATCCGAGAAGGTATCAAGCTTTTGTATGAAAAAGGTTTCCAAAACGTCCATATCGCATCAGACTATCTGTTGGCAGTGCAAGCAGTCACTACCAATCAGGAGGACCTTGGCTACACTGGTTTTTGCACGGCAGTTATTATCGAACTTTTGACAACACCAGTGGTTTCTAGTATGGCTCATGATCATAGATCGGCGAATAAAGTAGCACATCACATGGCCCAATTTGCTTTTTCTTCCCCGTCACCTGTTATTTGGGTGAATGGTGAATTTCCTTTTTAGTTGGTTCAGCTTGTAAAGGATGATTTTTTGCAATAAATTTACCAGCTCTTCCCCTCAAAAAAAAAAATAATAATAATAATTTCAATTTGTTTTATGAAAGTGCACTGCTTAAAGCAATGATTATTAAAAAAAATTATAGGGTTTTTGTGAAAAAATACGAATAATACAAATGTTTATATTTTTACTATAATTTAATAAAATTATTACTTGTTTAGCTATAAATAATTTGCAAACTATTACAGCAATTATAAATATTTTCAATAATATTAAATCTTACCGGAAATTTGTGAGTTCAATGGTGTCTATAAATATTTATGATGATCACAAATTGAAATCGACGGCTCATAAATTATTGCATTTTTAAAGTTTTTTTTATCCCAATTTTAATGTCTGCGAAATTTTGACCAAATACTGATGATTTTTTTACCCAGGTTTAATTAAAATTTTCAATTAAATTGAATTCTTTGATAAATTGAATTCTTTTTTTTTGCTCCCCTTCAGTAATAAATTGAATTATTTGAACATGAAACAAACAGTAAAACAATTAGATATCAAAAGAGAAATATGTCTATTTTTCCAAATTTATTTCTCAATCTACGGGGGGGATGTCCTATGCTGGAGATTCTTCTGTTGCTAATATCATATCATAAGATATAAGTAAAGCCATGTAAAACAACACAGAGATTAGAAAGAATACGAGTAAAACAAATACAAACCAAAAAATACAACCCTACTATATATAAGAAAAATTCGATGGCGAAAAATGATTCCGGAGATCTATCTCTGGTTCCTTCAACGCTTCTGCTTCGGCTAGAAGATCGCCACAGCATTTTGGAACATATGACCGAATTCGAATCATTTGTCACGTTGCAAATGGTGGTAGCCAAATTAGGAACTAGAAGCTAATTGTGTTTTGCTTGTCTGAAGGAGCTGTACACTGCCACAAGGAACAATATGCTGGAATAGTACTAGCATCAATACCCAGTGAATTGAGGTTCCGTCCATACTCCTGAGCGTCATAGAAAAGCGTGCAACGAGTGAGTAGAAACACAACCAATTCAATGAACAGGGATGTTGTGAAGTTTTTTTGAGGTAGGAGATACCACCTGAATATCAAGAAATAACTGCATACATATCTTGTCTGTATCAGACACATTATGATCTGAGACATCTGAACTTGCCCCAGCTCGTCTTTGTGCACCTAAACGTATTTTTTGAAGCGAGGACTCTGTTTTTCGGGCCTGTCAACAAGTTTAATCAGGCAATGTTATTTAGACAAAAGCATATCCTATAAGTATAACCTATCCTTCAATAAAAATTGAAATTGGTAGACAAGTTTCTACTCAATGGAAGCCCTATATGAGGAAGCCAGGAACTCAATAAGGAGTCCAATGACGCTGTGTTGAACCTCGGCGGGGTTATCAGGATAGTAGTAATAAACCTAGTTGTTTTCAGCGACATAGAGAAAATGCTTGAGGTGTGCACGTGTAACACACAAGTATCTTCAAGTATAGTTCTTCTCATCTCTTTCCCACATACTACTCAACTACCTTCAAATAGACATTAAATTTATATTTTGTTTTGTCTGCCAAAGGTAGATTGACTTGGTTTATATCACGTGCTGACTTTTAAATGGAGTGAAATCTTGTTCATTGGGATGTCAAAACACATCCGTTCCTCAGATCCACAATTGTGATACTGGCACGAGCATCTAGATGGAATTTATTTCAATATATGACGAGGAGAAAATTTTAATCATCGAAAAATGAGGAAGAGATCCAGAACACTAAATAATCAGCATACCATATTGATGAGCTCGGCAGCTAATTCATAATATCGACGAGTGATCTCATTTGCAGCTCCATGTAAGAGTTCCTCACGAAGCTCACTGGTTAGATATGTAGCCGCTCGCTCTCCTTCCAGAAAAGCCTGCAAAAAGTAGGAAAGTTATGATAGAAAGTTTTCTATATGAAGCAGCTAAAATGGAAGCAACAGGCCAGCAGGAGTGCAAGAGATAAAGGTACAGAGAACATCAGTTATGCTTGGGATCAATTCCTCGTTCATCCATAATATTAAACAGAAGTTCCAAGTCTTTTTTTTTTCAAATTAGCAATTATAAGACAGCTGAAATCAATATTTTATATTATATAAGATTCTGGAGCTTAAAGAATAGTTGTACCTTTAGAGGGCGCAATATACCAGATACATAAGGTGAATGTCTAACAGGTAGAGGCTTGTTAGTCATCCTATATGTGGCAGTTATTCCCTTCAATTGTCGCAAGTCCTACACAATTTGTTATAAAATCTGTCAGAGTAATTCCTAATGAGTAAGGTATTCCTCGTGGGTCTATAAAATAACTGTAAATACAATGAGAAAGTATTACAAAAATTCCTACTTAAACTGATAGCCATTAGCCTATAAACACAGGTAACATAACAAAATCAATTAGAAAATAAAATTTATGCAGCCGGCTCACCTCCACAGACTTCTCAACTAGAGTTTCTACTATCAAATTTATTACTTGAGGCTGAAGAACTCTGAGGGAGTTTCCACCGTGTAAAATACTCAGCTTCACAAGGTCGAGTACTTCAGCAGGACACAACTTCAGAAGTTCGAGAACATGCCTTAGATAGTCACCACAAACTTCCTCCACCAAGGATTTTAAATCATGAGTTATCTGTGAAACAATAATTAATCAACAAAATTGAAATAATCATCTTTGGCACACCATAACATGGTTGCAAATTTGCATAAGCATTCATATAGGCGACAACCAAGAACTGCCAACAAGAAAAGGGAACCTAGGGGAAAATTATTTATGGTTAAATAATAAAATAACATCAAGAAAGAAATAAATATGTTAGCATTCCATCAGGCTAACTAATTAGATGTTTACAACCCTGGCGAGGTTAGAACTAAATCCATGCCTTGTAACTAGTGATGGCAATGGGGCGGGGCGGGGCGGGGCGGGGAGGGGCAGGAATGGTTCTAATCAGGGATTCCCCATTTAATCCTCGCGGGGATTAAGTTCTCATTGGTCTCATACCCAGTTCTATCTAATTGGCCAGAAAATCCTCATCCCAACTTCGCGTATATGAAATCTTCATCCTAGTCTTGACCCTTGCTTCAAATAATCTAGAAATGATAAGAAAGTGGACAACATTTGTCATCATCATCCCCGACCTGACGTGAATTAAATCACTATCATCATCACCGCTTCAAATATCGGTTGAAATAGCCCAAAAAGTCTTCAAATTCACTTAAAGAATATTGATACAATAATCGAATTATATATATATATATATATATATATATATATATATATATATATATATTACTTAAATAATACAAACTTTTGTAATTCATGGTTTTAATAATTAAAAAAAAGAAACCACATAATTATCATGAGGTGATGAGTTGAATCATGAACGATATTTGAATGTTATGAATTTGAGTATTTTTTTTTTTGTAAAAGAAAATGGGATTTGGACTTGCAGAATTCAGTGCTTAGCAAGTTCTCTATATTTTTTCTCCTCATGCCATCCCTTGTGGTTTCAGGGATGTATTTACAAGGCTCGGCATCCAACAAGATTCTTCAGTTGGAATAGAGGACAAAGGATCACATTTTTACACATGTAAAATGCGTGGAATTTGCAGAATTGATTGCCACTGATTGGGACAATATATGAGAAAAAAGTCTTGGGTCTTCCCAAGGGGGCACACAGAGGCTTAGATAACAATAAGAAAATTACAACAAAATACCAATAACTATGGTCTTCATAACTATCCCAGTATGTAATAATTTCGACTTTTTAGGTCTAAAAGCTCATTAAATAATTGTTTTTAAAGCCCTATGTTGTCCTAGTGAGAAATAGGTTCAAGGAACAGACTAATTTTTTGCACAGAAGAATTTAATTGTAACAGAACAATGTGATACATACATAGAGGAAATCATCCGGGGCTGCAGAAATAGCCCATTCAGATCCAGTGTTAGTGCTAGTATTCCTGGCTCTGCGAGCATTTAATCCAGCTGACAACCAGCTTGAGTATCTACATCCATAACAAATTGAATTTTCCAAATTTTGAGTAAAATTCAGAAATCATTGTAACCATGAAACTTCTAGCCTCACTAGACAAAAATGCAGAGACCTTGAAAGAAGTTGCAAAAATAAACGTAGAAATTTGTCTGAGCAAGAAAGAACAAGAACATCATCCGCCCAGCACGACCTCAAGCAATCCATAAGAGAAATACTCTGCTTCAATAATAATTTTTGAGAATTTTGCTGGTTTGAGGTAGAGTTCTGAGAGGGCACAAGTGAAGTATTCATAAGTTCAGAATCCAAAGCACCAGCTATTTCCTGAAACCTGAGAAAATGAATCAGATAATCCATATTGAGTTGCACTTTTCTTTTGACCTAATTCATCGCCTTCCTTAGAAATGAAAGTCCCCAGACAAATCAGAAAAAGGAAATATGAATTGTGTTTCGTACCTCAATGAGAAATAAACCCCAGTGTTCCATTGCTTCATGAACTCTACATAGACTGCCTCTGCCCGAAGTTTAACAACTACAGACCTAGTGGGACAGTAACCTTGCACAGCAACAAAAGCACGATGAATTAATTAAAATAACATAATGTAGCATATTAAAGTACATAATTTATGAAGGGCATCTCAAATACCTTCTAGATAAGCCAGAAAATCTAGGCTTGACTTATAATTTTGGAGAAACTGTGTAGGCCTTCCTGGAGAGAAAGCCCCTGGTTTTCCTGTGTGGATGGCTGATAAAACCTCTTTGAGGATGGAATTTGCGAGAAAGCTAAATACGTGTAGACCTGAATTTTCTGCACATGTTTAAGCAAATAAAGATCACACCGAAGGGGGGAAGAGAAATTCTATACCTCACGGATTGTAAGACAGAAATAAATAACCCATAAGAAAAAATGGTAGAGTGCGATGCATACACAAACAGGGCTAAAAATCCTAGATACACAGAAGAAAAAAATTTGGACAACGAGCATTTAGGCAGGATAAAATCTAGCAACTCAAAGATATTCATTATGACGCCGTGATACTAGCACACCCTGAATCAAGAGTGATCAACTTAACCAAGAAAATACAGAATTGACACTTAAATGACTCTTTTCAGCCAAAGAATTCCTGTACAATAGCATTGGTGTATGGTTTTTTTTTTAACGGATAGCAAGCATACCTGTAAATGATATATCCAATAAAAACATGCAATCATCTCTAATGTACTGCTTGATCCTTTCATAGTCTTTCTCAAGCTCATCTGTAGATGACACGCCAACTGCTCGATTTGATCCATGAGGGATAACTATCTGCATGAATGGAGCAACAACTATAGAGCGAAAAATTTCTTCAGGGCTATTTGTATTATCAATAGCAGCATATGCACGTAAACAATTGTATACTGCATTTGCATCCCTGTTCTCGAGTCCATCTACAAAACAGTGTCCCAAGCTTGTATCCAGTAACAAGCTAGCATTGTGGATCCTCTTCTCCATATTCTCAATGAACGGCATATTCTGTACTGCCATCACATGAAAGGAACCAGGATAAGTATTTGAGAAGCCCAGATTAGGTACTATAAATGGAAGTCAGGGATCAAAATGGTGGAACAAGATATTTATCGCCTATCATTGTCCTTCACTTTTCAGAAGAAGAAAAAGATGTGGGAGAAACCATCGGAGGAAGGAGCAAGATAGACCTGTGCATGAGCAATATAAAACTTCAGACGATTCATTTCACTAGCAATTCTCTCCAGAAGTATGCTTTGTGTCTCCCTGAGGTTCATTCCATTTTCTACTTGTTGAAAGGATATACCATTGCTTAATTGACCCTTCTCGCCAGAATTCAAAGTTCCACTGGACCAATCAGCTGGAACACTGGGGAGCTCCTTTATCAATTTTTCAACCTGAACCAGTATAATTTGAAATTGATCAAACATAAATAGCAAACACCAGGGACAAACTATTCTAAGGCGCACAAACAGTTGGTGAAATTTTGCAAAGGACACATATAAGGTCTGAATACTTCCTCTGCTGTAAACAATCTATTGATGCAACCAAACAGGAATATATCACGTCGGTATCATCTACCAAAAGCCAATCTCAGATAGATGCTATGGACCGGGCGACACTACGAGCTACTGTTTTGCCAGCATCAACAAGAATGTTTCAAAGGAATTATCGACGATAATGTAATTATAAACCAAAAACAAAGGCCATTTCTAGCAATTGACTTATTTAAGGTGTGAACTACGGCTTCAGCCCAAGCATCAAAAGCAGCAGGCTAAAACAGTTCATCCATTTGCAAACGCACGGGAACAAAACTGCAGTAGCGTGTGAATTTCAACCTAAAAATGTACTTCAGAAACTCTGACCTTAGAAACAACATGAAACGTGTCCAGCAACAACTCCAACACTTCCCTCGCCTCGTTGGCTCGTGCACGCTGCTTGAGCCGGCTCTGCAGCGCCATCAACGAGCCCTCAACCGATCCCCGGAAAGACAAAATCTTCTCCTTGATCTCGAGCAGTGGAGCCCGCATCCTCACCACTGCAGCGTCCACGTCGACGAGCTTAGTGCTGAGACTCACAAAATCCGAGTAGTCTCGATTGATGAGCTCGACGAGCTCGTGATTTAGGGCACCCAAATACGATCTCAGCTCCGATCGAAGTGTATCGAATGGAACAAATGTGCGAAGATCCGAGATGTAGGATTCCGGATCGAATTCTTGGTCGGAGAATTTGGATGGATTCAGCCATAACGGATGCGAATCCTCAATTGGATCACCGAACAAATCCGTGGCGGATTTCGGCAATGGGGAGTGCAGCAGATCTGTCGCCATTGGAGACGGTGGTTTATACTTCTTTTGTGGGATTTTACAAGTCTTCACCCCAGGTACAGAGAAGATGGACTACTCAATTTGAAAACGCGACTTTCGAGTTATGATCCATTTGGCATTGAAATGCGACTTTTTTTATTAAAATGAAACTATCTTCGATTTCAGGGTTCTAAGCGGACTCGTAAATTTTAGACCTGGATAATTATTTTAATATAAATCTTATTGGATAAGACAATACTAAAACTCATTTATATTTGATTAAAGAAATTTAAAACTTTTTAGCTCACTAATAGTGACAGATTTTTTTACAACTTTAGTTTAATAAAACACAATTTTTTTAATTTCCTTCACGAGTAATAATCACCTGATTTAAAAGACATTAATCGTTTGACCATTATAATATACTAGGTATGGGCACCTCAATTCTTGAGGTGTCCTACCCAGGTGTATAGTATAATATATGAATATTTATATTATTTTTAGAGTTTAAATATGTGTTTATATTTGTGAGCATAATGTTTTTTTCTAAAACTGAATTGGTGTTCAAATAGAAGAAATTTAATAACATGTTGCAAATTGAATATAATGTATTGCTTTATCTTAAATATAACTAGTAATCGTGGCACACGCGTTGCGTGTGTCCTGAATACATGTGGCTAATATATTAAATATTCATGATATTACAACATAATGACGTCACAACATAAAGAAGAAAGTTTATTTTTCACGGTGGCTAGTTTGGAGAAGAAATAATATTATTTTTCACGTGAACAGTTTCCTTATGACGGTGGATATAATATTATTTGTTAAGAAAAAATATAATATAAAAAATGAGAAAGGATAAATTAGGAAAGAAAGTTGATGTTCTCATAGAGCGGTTATTATTAGGGGTTCAACTATAATAAAATAGTAAATAGTAAATATAAAAAATTAAAAAGGATAAAACAGGAAAGAAAGTTGGTGTCGTCGTAGAACGGTTATTATTAGGGCCTCCTACTTAATATAATAGTATAGATGAAGGATTTACTGCATAAATAAGTTATTATAAGTTCGAAAATAGAGTAACCGTATTTTGGATCAGACTTACATTTGTGAGTGTGTGTCCACATACCTGGTATTTGGAATATCATTTTTTGATGTCTAATGAATTTCTCTAAATAAAAATTACTTACTTGATGTGGTTAATGTCCCCTTGAGGTTTGTGGGGCAGAAGTCTGTAGAAGTGATGGACATTGTTTTTATTTTAATATTTGATGAAAATCTGTTTTGTTTTAGTTTGATGATTGTGAAAATAAAATGATGAAAAATGAATGATGCTTGGTGAGTTTTGTCTCCCGAATCATCAAAGTATTAAATGTTATGAATATGATGAATTGTCCAATTTTTACAATTTCATATATTTATATATATTCAATTAAATTATAATTATGATTATGTTATATTAATTTTACTTATTATTTTTTATATACATTATAATAATTTATAAATATAAAAAAATATTTTATTTAATAAACATTTTAATAATGAAAAAAATCAATAAAAAATTGAGATAAAATAAGACAAATTAGGTTTTTTATTATCCAAAAACAATTGAGAATCATAAGAAAAAAATAATCCACATAATTTTTAAATTATATAAATTTTTTAATATTTAAAAATAATTTTTTAAAATTTATACGATTAAATAAGTTGTGAATCAAATGTATTTTTTTAAAAAATAATTATATTTTAATTAGTTTTAAAAAAAATTAAGTTATTTTGTTCATATAACCTAAACTCCATAGAATCTCATGAATACTTACATCTTTTTAAAGATTTCATTTAGTTATATCACATCTTACCAATATTAATCATGTACTAAAAATTTATTAAATGAGATTTCTTATTACAAATCTCACTAAATTTCATTAAATCCATGTGAGCAAACACACTGTAAGTAAATGTCAACACAGTAAACGTTTATTTTAATATTTGGGCCTTTTCAAAATTATAAAACATTAATATAATTTGGTCCTCAGAATCATGGAAATTTCCACTTAATACCTACCAGTCAAACCTAATAACTAATTGATATTTAAAATTTACCTATGATTAAACTGATGTAGTTTTCTAGCAAAGAAGCAATCAAATCGATGTCGTGTCTGAAATTAATCAGGAAATGACCTCACAACATATTTTCATACGTGTTGAGTAAGACAGCTGATCATGTCCTCACATTTAGAGATAGAAAAGATCAAAGTGTCTACCAAGTGTGTAAAAGGCCACAAAACGCTAATGTAAGTACAGAGACTAATTCCGAGTGAAAGGAGGCTTTTCCAATCCATTTACAATTAGCGTGTGGGAATTATTTTCTTTTAAAAGTATTGAAATGCAAATAATCAAAAGAAGATATTGGTGTTTACAAGAAGTAAAATAAGTGTGACAGTACACGATTTGAAAACGGCGGGAGTGGAAGAAGCCCAAAATCAACCCAAGAAAACATGTAATTCAAATCTGTCGACCATCTCTTTCAGAGCCTTCCTTTAAGATATGGGGAAGAAGCGTTGTTGTTTGCGAGGTCTCGATCATTTACATGGACCCAGCTTATCGAAAGGAGGGATTATCCTGCTTTCCCTAGACCTATGTAGTGAGTCGTGTAGCTGGCGTGTTGCAGACCATACATTGGGCGAGTTTTTCCCTCACTCGCTAGCAACCAAACCAAATGGTCTTGCTCAGATTCACATATTTTTTTTAATCATAATGCACGGAATAGACATCTAGTCTTGGTTTTTGTCTCACCCATATAATACAAGAACTTCAAACTAAGAAAATTTAGATCAAAAGCAAAAATTTTTTTTTTTATGGCGAAGGATTCTGCAATCGTTATCCTATTTCTCAAATATTATAAATCACCCTGTTTCAAATATTCGGGCATGCTATCGTTAGTGTTAACAAGCAGCAACCAGCAGAGATTAATGAACCATTATCTAGGATCTTAATCACAAACACAATACAGACAGGAAATTCATGGAAATGTGACGTGGAAACATAGAAACGACCTTCGTGTGACACAGGCCACAAATTTTGGTCTGTGAAGTCACTTTAACTCACTTAACTCCATAGTTCAATAGTCAAGAAAAATGACAGTTCTTCAATAATATAAGAGCAGAGAAGAAAATTTTACATTCCAAAGCCAAGAACAGCACGTATTTTGTGGAAAATAAGATCACTATAAAACAAAAGGGCATGACACCTGTTGAAGTGATTTTTGATAGAGCCTACTCGAAAGATCGAAGGAAAATAATACCTTAACAAGTTTCTTGTTTCATAACATAATATTTTAATGTTCCTATCAACATTATTAACTTACAGAGGTATCAGCTGAGGTTTGATCATCATCACAACCACTAAAAGAAATTACCTCACCACCATTTGTTCCTTTCCACACACCTGATCGAGGACGATGGTCCTCCCACGCATATTGGCCACTCCTGTTTTGATACAAGTAGCAAACCATAATATTTAATACAGCAAAAAGAAAACCATTCTTTTGGCACAAGTACCAAGAGAGGAATACTGATGACAGACATACCCACATGTCAATTTAGCACTACTTCTCAAGGATATGAGAGTCATCATTATTTTGAGTCTACATGATTAAATCCCACCATGAAAGCAATCGAAAAGTTTCGAGAATCCTTATTCTATAAATCAATGGAAACACCAGCCTCCAAACATCTTTCTTAAAGTTTAGAAGCTTAACACCATTGCTTGACATTTTGATCAAACAACAGATAACTTCCATTTTATGTCATGGTAATGACCCTTCAAGGAATGATTCATAAATAATAATGAGATGGTCACTGTAACACTGATCATAGAACCTCATCACCTTAAGTGGTGAAGGCATTGATATTTTCTTCAAACATGCTTTTTCTTGGATGACTAACTTGTGAAAGTGAGGAACAGACTGGTCATTACCAAGGTTCAGTTTTATACAGAAAACAGCTACTGAATAACTGAATGGATTACTATATGGTGCAGCTCGGTTGACATGAGTAACTAATGGATACCAAACAAGATCAACGAGAACATAACATTACCCTACCATGTAAGTGACTGAAGAACAACCTAATTCAACCTCGATCAGCATACTTATTCCATTGATCCCATTTATATAAAACACCGAAAACATTCCAGGTCTAGGAACTAAGTGCCCACAGTTTGTTTTCCCACTTTAGTGGTTCCTGTGTCAGTAGCCTAATCTAGAGAAATAATGGGCTTGGCCACATAATATATTGAAAATTAAAAGCCATGACCCCATGCAGTATTATATCTAAAGCTAAACATGGGAATGATTAGTTGCTGTCTGTAGAGAGGGAAATGAGAGTAAAACAAACATAGATAACATTGAGAGAGAATTGAATTTATTGGAAACTTAAGCACCACACTTGTCTAACATATTTGGCAGATGACAATCAGTATCATGTTATATCTCACTTTGGCACCATTTATTCTTAAATTTTATGAGATACCAGCTGTGATTCCAAAAACTACACCACCTACTTCTAACCAGACATGATAAAAACACAGGATTATGTCACTCTTGAAAATATAAATAAAAGGTGTTTTAAGCCTACCTATTCATCCGGCATAGAAAACGGTAAATCAAGAACTGTTCCGCTATGACACGCATCTATTATTGCATGAAGCTTAACACCGTGAGGTAGAGGTCTCACAATAGATGCATTAATCTCATCATCTACAATCATACCCTGTGTTTCAAAGTCAAGAGGACACAAGGTTTCATCATATCCATCAACTTCATCTCCATTGTAATTCCTTTGCCTTGAACCATGGCCAGAATAATGAAACATCAATGAATCTCCTGGTTGACATCCTTGGAAAAGCCAATACAATGCCATTCGCATATTTTGCTTTGTTGGAATTCTGTAGGGATCTCATTCTTCTTCTGCATTTGGATTGATTATGAAAGACATAAGAGACCATTTATTTAGAATATGCCATGGTAGTCAACTTCCCTTAATTCCATGACAATTAATGACTAAAAACCATTCAAATAGAAAACATGGTAGTAGCAACCAAACCAAAGAAAAAGTATTCACCTCATAGTAATTGTGGCCACAAAGATGGTAAATTAAAACCAACTGCACCTACAGTCACAAGAAAAATAATAAAAACAAAAAACTCAAGAAATCGGGAAGCCCTAACAAGAGCGGCGCACCCGATAATGAAGAAAATTGGGGAAAGAAGAACAAAAACAAGAGGAAAATAACTAACGCAGTAGGAGCTTTCCCAGGCCAGTAAGGGGGAGCGCCGCGCACAAGGGTTGAAACGAGGGAGTCGCAAGAAGATGGGAGTCGAGAGCAGAGCAAGCCAACGTTCTTTGCTGCCCTTGGGTCGCTACCGCTGTGGAGAGAAGGAACCAGAGACACCAAACAAAGCAAGCCAGGATTAAACCCGAGAATCAAAAAACGAAGAATGATTGTTGCCCGATGGGTGCTGTTGCGGTGGAGAAAAGAAAGCATAACACGCTTCATTATCTCTGTCGCCTGTTGTGGTGGAAGGGCATACAAATGACACGTTTAGGATCTTAACCTGCAACCGGGAAGAAACTGGCCAATTTTCCCAACTGCGCTCTTTAAGTATAAGTAGATACATACACACACATATATTTACGCAATAAGACCAATCCTTCTGGTTTTGCAAAATCTAAGCTTAACTAATCACAAGGTATAAAGAGCAAAATCACTCCTCAATTTAAAGTATGAAATCTGGTAACCATGCAATGAAATATAAAAGGTTGTTAATGCATCATGCTTTATAAGTTATAATTTCTGACGAACTGATAATTTATACATAGCAAGTCCAGCATAACATTTTCTGCACTTTTGTGAGGCATGTTTCCTATTCATCCAAAATATACCTTATATGACTTTGTACAAACCTACACTAGAATTTTAAATGGATTGGTCCCACCTGATAACCACACGAACTGATCTACGCAAGCAGTGAGTGGTGGACTCGTCCATACACAGAGGATGCGGTTGGAGCCCGGACATGAAAATATGAGGTACTGGTTCAGAACCAAGACCAACCCAGGATGGTATTTATAGCCTAGAGAGAGTGGAATAGTTTATCAAATGTTCTGCTCCATAGTATCATCATCATGGTTTTGTTCCTGGTCGTCACGACAGAAGTCACAATAATCATCAAGATTCTGCTTCAGGTTTACCGAATAAACAATCATTTTTTCAAGCCATTTCAATCTCCGCTCAAAATTCAAGGTTGCCTGATGCATGATCCTGGTTTCAACTTGGGCAACCTTAGCACATGACCGAAGTAAGATGTAATAATCAGCATGAACAGCATATATATACACTTCTTTCCTTTTCCTAACATAATGGACATAGTCTTTCCTCTTCACCTTAACCCGTGGAGGAACATAACAAAATTTGTGTTCTTCCATGTCCAACTTCAGTTGTCTTATACGTGCATCCCTATGAGAATCTGTCAAAGGTCGATTAGCATGTCCTGAACTTTTATCATTGTGCAAAGGTTTGTCCTGAGTACATAATCCTACGCGCCCCTGCAAACAAGGATTCTGAAATTGAAGAATGCCTTTCTAGGAAAATAAAATGCCACCTAAAAAACACTAGGAGTTATACAAGTCAATTTGGATTTAACGAAAGCAGTGTACAATCATCCAAATATTTTTTAAATCAATCTAAGGAAAAAATCCAAGGGGATGATAATTGGCACAGTGGAGGTGAAAAGATCTTATTACAACTCCGAAATTTCACCAATATTCAAATAGAAATATGTTTGTGAATTTGTGGATGCAAAGATGGTGATACGAATTTAGCCAATTGTGCTTATTACATCAGCATTCTTAATGATAAGGATTGGTCTATGATAAAAAATTTATATTCCAGAGCCATATGGATAATGCCAAAGATTGAAAAGTTAAATGATTTTCTAAATTTTAAAAAAGTAAAACTCTTATACCTTGTCATTTTGATAAAGATCCCAAAACTCTTCCAACAACTTTTCTTCTTCCAGATCCTCAAATGATGGTCGCAATCCAGAAAAAACTACATCTTTGCAATACTGGAGGTACGACGACAAGTCATGGCAATATGCTGTCAAAGGAAAGAAATATTTCAACAAGCTACATTTCTCGTACACGGAAACTGAAAACCAAACAATGGAATTTTTATCCAAGAAAAATACGCAAGATATTGATAAATACCATTACCATATGCATCATATAGTTCGCTATATTTTGATTCAAGAATTTGTAGAAGCTCTATCCCATTCGATCCAGAATCTGGAATACGAAATTTGGTGAAATGAGATTTTGAATTGTTCGAAGATGATTTCTCAGCAGCATTATCCCTCATATTATAATCAGACTGAGACTCGATTTCTTTATTTAATTCATGAGATGTTGTACTGGGATTGGACAAACTTGATTCCCACATTCCGTAGCCATTTATGTCAAAAAGAATCCTGATTGTCACAATGAGTATAGACATGACACATACACGAGTTGGAATCCTCAACTCGTTATCTGACAGATACAACTCCGTAGGCATAGACCATTCGTATATGCGACAAGCCAGAGAAAGTATTTCTCCTGATGGCAGAGATAACTGAGAGCAATAGCGGGAAGCAATAGCATGAAAGTTCACAGGAGGTAACTCCAAACCAATTTTCAATGCAATATCAGCTGCCATTGATTCCAACTTCTGTGATGAGACCGCTTGGATGGGCCTGAACATACGACTGACATTGATGGGGCATGCCTTAGAATGAGATCCAATCTGCTTTTCAATTTCACAAAAAGCGGAAAAATAAGAAGCTTTCCTTCGAGAGTCCACTTCAATATGTCAGATGGCAGAATTGCCTCTCTAGCCACATGACAAACAAGGAAAGAGATGGCTAATGAACAAGAGATGGGTATTCTGCTTCGGAGAGATCTATACCATATCATTACCACACGCTTCCCAAGGATATTAACAGGGTCGCCACGATATTTAGCACTAGGCTGAAATTCTTCTGCTTCCCCTGCATTTCCAATGTTAAGAGAACGATGAAAAAATAAAATGATTTTGAATTCATGTCAAAGAAAACAGTGGAAAGTGATCGAAAGTGTTCATTGTGACATGCCCGTACTCTAATCACCACTGCATATCTTTAAAATTCCATTTAAGTTAACAACTAACATGAAATGTAATTGACTTATGTTTCCAGTAGGACACAATGACGATGTAACAAATCCTTTCAATACATATGCAAACTATTCAAGACATCCGAGTACTTCTCTCAAAACAAACCACTTTTACACCCATTAGTAATCTTGTACACGCTTGTGATCCCAGGTTCGATGATCTAAAATATTCTCCACTTAGGGAATGGGACTAGGCTAAGGAGATCCATTTTTTTTTCAAAAGACAATTTAACTAGACCATGATCATAATGATATGCAGTCATTTTAACTTTCTGAACAATAAAGGATGGGCTATACCTTGTGTCTGACCCTCGGAATCATGAATGACTTGGTCTGCCCATTCATCAGCCATAATCCTAGTGGAAGCCAAAAACCTTAACCATATTGGCCCAGCAAGACCAACAATTAATGGGCTAACGTTAAACTTCTCAACCAAAGCCTCGCATTGCAATTGGATCATAACCTGAAAACCTGTCAAGTATCTCGACCTAATAGTGGAATGGTAGTCGTCGTAGCTAAAATTATTTTGACACGATCCAATGTTGACAGGCTTTGTCGGGTCAAATTCATTATCAATATCATCCTCCATCATATACGGATGATCCCAAAACTGAGACGGTGTGCATTTTACCTGGGAGATAGGCTCAGCAGCAATGACTTGGGCTGGCCGAACTCGGCTGTGAGAGGCTGAGTAATGGTTGATAATCTGTTCTTCATCGACTCCTGTATCAAATATATCTTCTGCTTGTGAGTTACAGTAGCCACAATAGAAAAATCCATCATCAGATATCATAAAGCCAACGCTGCTGCCACACACTTGGCATGTCTGTCGTAATCTTCCTGTCATCGTATCTATGAGAATATATAGAAATTAGATGTATGGCTGACATCTATTTGAAAAAAAAAAAGTGAAGAACTAATTACTTTGTCACACCACATTGTGTAAAAAGGTAACAGATAATATTTTCCATGAATATAAAACATAGAGGGAGCTTCAAACTGATTAATAAACAAAAAAACAAAGTGAAATCCGGTAAAGAAATTGATTGTGCTGAGAGACGCGATCTTTGAAACGAAACACACCAACAACCATTCATTTCTTCCGTCAAACTCTGTTACATAAGCAAAAAAAAAAACCCCGTGCACACTCAATATTGCACAGAAACATGATAATCAAGGCAAAATAATTTTTTACCTGTTTGTTTTGGCAAGGTGAACGATTGAAATCGACAATAAAATCAGTGGAACATTACATCTATTCGTGCTATAATGCTCGGGGTGGAATGATCCGGCTGCTTTCGCCGGCCCAGGATGGTTGCAGCGGCGGCTGGGTTTGAGAATAGTTTTGTTGAGGGGAAGCCGAAGATTGTCCTTGTGAAAATTTAATTAAAAATTCACTCCAAATAAAATTAATTAATTTTTTTAATATTTTCAATCGTTCATAAAAATTGAGGGCCATTAAATATATATATAAAATATAAATATTCATTTTTTGCAACTTTAATTAATATATTAATATTATGATAACGCATGCACACATTAAATTTTTTGTTCTAAATAATATTTGTGTGAAATTCTAGATATTATATTAAAATATAAAAGTTATAAAATATTTTATAATTTTTTTTTATGTGAGAGATGATATAATTATTTTAAAATATAAATAAAAGTAATAAATTATTGATAAGGGCAGGGGCTTTTATAGTATTGGGTTAATATTTTTTAATATACAAATCTTGATAATAATAAATTAATTAATATTATAAATATAATAATATAAATATTCTCCAAATTTAATAGAAAATATTATATTATATTATAATAATTTTATTTTGTTTTGAATAAAAGTAACAAGAAAATTGGATAGGTGGATAAATAACATATCCTTAATGTTTTTAGTCGCTTAAAGAATTAATTTAATATATTATTTCATAAAATAGAGTTTAATTCTATTTACTTTATTTATATTTAAAAACAATTTAAATGTTTTATAAGTTGAATTATACAAAAATTTAAAAACCCGATTATATAATAAAATAATCAAAATAATCATTAACAATAAATGTATATTAATATATAATTATTGCAATATTTTTACAGACATTCTTAAACTTTTGAGAGGAGATTATTGTAATATTTTTGTAGACCCTCTTACACTTGTTTACTTGGTTGAGACTGAATTTAAACAAGACTTTTACATATATATTTGTGCCATATTATTAAGCGAGGACATGATAATAACTACCTAGAGAGGTCACCAACTTTTTATTTCCAGTTTTACCTTTATACGATATTAATATTACACTTTTGTTTTTTTTTAATTTCAACATATACTTTTATTTTTATTTCAACCATTCAAATATCAATTTAGTCCTTCCATATTTTGTCAAATTTCATTTTAGTCCATCGATAATGATAAAAAAAATTGTATACACACGCAACACGTGTGCAGAGTAACTAGTATATATAAAATTACCAAACCTTGTATATGGTACTTCAAGACCAAATATCTTTTCTTCATCTTTCAAGTTGGCGAAAATGATACTTTGAGTATCAAATTGTCAAAAACCACAAATTGATGCAAATTATAAAAGTATTTTTCGTACATTTTCTTTGTACTATAACTTATGTACATATATTCTTCTAGAAAAAGTTCAATCTATAATAGTGAACATAATTTTGTTTTTTTCAAGTATTCTATCGCAAATTTATATTTCAATTATTTATTCATTTTAGTAAACTCTTTAAGAATACTAAGCTGAAAGTATCACATGTACGATAATCATTTTAATTTGTATAATGACATGTCCTATTGAAATAATAGTTTTGTTCATTTAATCTAAATTCATTTGACACATCAAATCCTAAAAAGATTTTCGATGTATATTACTGTCAAATTAAGCTATCTATAACAACTAAAAATATTTTCTCATGACCGAATTTGGGTTAGAAACTATGAGCTAAATGTGCTCATATCTCGCATGTCATTTGTCAAACATTTTTATTAAGAATCACTACAAATTGTATTTCAAGATAATCAACATTTTGCATTATAGTAAAAACATATTCGTAATTATATTATTTTGATCCCAAATAATATGTGAAATCTCATCTTTTAATATACTTATTATTATTCACGAATAACACCATCCAAATTGGATTCATTTAAATATTTGGTTGATCACACTTTTAGCGGCTTTTATGTTTACTTGCAAGTAATATAATATATGTCCAGTATGACATCAATTTCTTTCATAATGACTAGTCTCTATTATTATTTTGATGTTGAGATATTCATTCATTTTCTTTAAAAGGGTTATTCGTCACTTCAAACGAGTTGTATACATTACTCAACTAGAATATTAATAAAACTAAATATTATAATCGATCTTATGCACAAGATCAAATAACATATTTTGAGATTTAAATTTGGAATTTCATGTTCACTCTATATTATAATGGGATCGATCTCAAAAATATTCTTTTAACATCTATTTCCTCCTCCTCAACGTGGAATTATTACAATAATAACAAATGAGAAATTGCGTCATAAAAATCTCATTGCTCATAATATTTGATAATAATATTCACATTATTTTTGACATATTTACAATCTCTTCAAGAGATTTACTCTAATTCATTTGTAGCACATAACACATTATCAGTTGGCATCAAATATACAACATGTATTTCAGATATCCTCGAAATATGATGTATTCATTACCAAAATCAATTGTTTCAATACTTTATTTGAGGCGGAATAAATCAACGAAACTAACGTATTTATAATCATAAAATTGATATTCATATTTTTTTAATTAATCTTGTCTTGATTATATATTCTGAAATTTTTTCTCAAAACGTATTTTCGCAAACATCAAATTGCGATTTGTGGGCCCATATTTATTCATTCCAGATAATATGAGAATTTCTGTCAGCTTGAGCTTATAATAATACTATCAAATTTGATAAGCCATAAATAAAAATTCATAAATTTTTCTCGATATTTGATTAAAAAAGCTTCATTTTTATCGATCCAATAACTTTTGGCTCCATCATTAATATCTTTGTGTACTATCAATAGTTTGTTAACTACTTATATAATTTGAATGTTCAACCCAATCGATTATGCTAAAATGATACTTTTGGAGAATATTAGCTCTTCTAGAACTATTGATTTGTCATATATATTTATACAAAATCAATATTGATATGGGATTCACAAATCCATATATGTCAATGTTTATCATTATTTTATTGTATCAAATATATCATCATCTTTTTTCATCATCAGTGAAAAACGATCTTCTAGATCATCAATACATTCATATAAACATACAATGAAAATATAATTTGGGTAGATATCATCGGCATCCACAAACTTTATATCGGACTTGATATATATCTCAATATTTTGTTTCAATTTTATAATTCATATCTCATTTGAGATATTATATATTTTTTGATATTAATTGTGTTCATTGGCACTATCACATTCATGTTACAGAATAGATCACATTAATTAGACAACTTTGAATAATCGTCTTCCCTTTATCTCTCTTTGAATAAACAAAATACTATAACTAAGATATTGAAATTGAGAATTTGAACTTACATTTTCAAATTATAAGTACTTTTTCAAATTTTTACATGTATAAAATAGATCTTTTACCTTAAATACCAACATTCGATCTCTCATGAATGTCATTCCATATTAGATTTTTTGTATATTTGGAGAACATATAAAACAACATTATGTAATACAATATTTTATCATTTATCAGCACTTTAAAATAAATACCATTTTAGTCTAATAATTTCGAGACTAGTCAAAATTATATCCACAATAAAAAAAGGAAATCAATTATTTCTTTAATTTGATTTGTCTTTATTTTCAAATCTTAAAATTTTATAATATTCATCAATAAATAAACATTAATATTCATGAACATCGACAGATTTTTGATATTTTGACCCATATTTCTTTATAAATATTGATACTTTGACATAGATTTATATCTCTCATTAATACTTATGGATCTTGGATCTAATATCAGATATCAGCCGTGAATATCTTTAGTTTTTCAATATATGAAATCATCTATTTTATATTATCAATTTACCGCATCACAATGATAGCATCACAATGATAACGTATTATAAACCATAAAAAAAAGAAAGACGATCAAAGATAATACATGAAAGAAAAGATAGAACGAGAGTTGTAATTTTCATTGAACACATTCAACTTATTTATAAAAAAAAATTAAATCATACAAATTTTTACAGATATTATCTTATAATATTTATTTTGATTACAAATCTTTCTGGTCTATCTAAATAATATAATATCTACCGTATAATATATATTTATAAGCTATGTATTTATGTTACACACGCAGCATTGCTGAAGGAACCAGCGGAAATGGTGTCGACGAGGCGAAATGGATCTCTGCCGGAGAATAAAAAGAGATCATCTTCGCCGTCCGACGATAGCAGCAAGCCCACCTCTCCCAAGCGTCAAAAGGCACATTCATCTTCTCTCTCTTAATTTTTTTTTACCCTGGGGAATTCTAAGCCGTTTTCTCTATTTGCTGGATTATTTGATGCGGAACGTTGATTTTTTCATCGGTTTTCAATTTTTCATTCTCGGTGTAGGGTGAGAGCAGTAGTAATAATATTAAGAATCATATAAATGGCAGCAATTCGAAGTCATCTGAGATTCAGCTGGCGGAGAATCCGAAGGAAATAAGTTCCAATGATCCGCCTGAACTCCCTGCCGTCACCGCTGCAGCCGCTTCGATCTCTGATGCTATTCCGGTGATTGCTGAAGGTTAGTATGAGGTTTTACGTTGAAATTGATGTAAAGTTGTTCTTGGAATCGTTGCATGTGCGGAAATGCTGAATATTGGTCATTTCGATTTTTATTTTTTTTGAAAATTCAGGTGCTACGGCCGCTGTAGATGACAAGCCCAGGAACTCGTTCACTTCATGGAAGCGACTTCAAGGTTTCGAGACGAACACGCCTTGGTGCAGGCTTTTATCTGAATCCCCTCTGGTGATTTTTTTTAATTTGTATTCTTTAGTGGTTCTGGTGCAGTGGTGTGTGTATCAGACAGAGCTGTTGTGTTATATCTCTCATCTGACGACCATATTCAATTGTAAATGTTTAGTGATTTGTAATTCAATGGAGTGAGTACAGTCTGTCTGTTTGCAGAAACCAACCATTTCTGTGCGCGCCACAAATTTCTTAGTGGGATCAAGCAAACAAGCAGATCTTTTGATCCGTGATCAAACAAATAGTGCAATCTTCTGTTCACTAAGGCTCACCCAGGTATTTCTTGTATCCAAACATACTTGTAATTTGTATTATACGCTTCCTTCAGTTTTTTCTGTGCAACGGGATTTTGAACATTTTACATCATGCCTTGATAAATGTAAAATCCTCATAATAAGTGGAAGCGAAGATAATGTGGAATTTTGCTTCGTTCATGATATATTGTTCCTTTTTAATAGTGTTGTTGATTCTGCGAAAGAGAGGATTATGAAATGTCATATGGAGATTACCCTACTTGTATTTAAATTGCAGTTGTTTATTCTGAAGACTAAATTCATACTTTTTAATCTGAAAGTTTTTCCATTATTTATTTTGGAGCAATCATCAGCATGTGGATAAACGTGTTGCCGTGCTAGAAAGCTGCGGAAACAAAGGACGTGTGCAAGTGAATGGTAAAGCAATTAAGAAAAATTCAAGATATTATCTCAATTCAGGGGATGAAGTGGTTTTTGGATATTTTGGAAGTCATGCATATGTATCCTTGTGATTTTTGTACTGTTGCTAGTCGACCTACTTTCTTTTTCATTTTACCAAAATATCCTATGTTCATCTGAGTGGCCTTAATCCTCATCCATATAGATTTTCCAGCAGCTATCTTATGAAAAAATAATTAAGAGCCCCCCACCTCATGTTCAGACTAATGTGGGAAAGTTAATCCACACTGAAAGGCGTGCTGGAGAGGCATCAGCTGTTGCTGGCGCTTCTATTTTGGCTTCCCTTTCTAACTTGCATCCAGATTTGTCACGGTTTAAGCCTACATCACAGGCCAGTGGTAAAAAGTATCGATGGAGTGAACCACTCGGCTCCCCTACTTTCAATAAAGATGAGCTTTACAGACGAGAATTCTACTCTGCAACAAATTTAGGGACTGAAGCAGCTGTGGATATTGGTCCTGCTGGCAAGATCTACCCTCTTGATGGATATGCAGAATCTGGATCAGAGGCAAGAAACAGTGACCACACGTAGCACACTTGCTTCAACATTCATAATGTTACATTTCCTATAATTTACAATTAAGCAGCCATTGTGCAAACAGGACAAGAGAGGTTGGATTAAGGAATCAATTCCGGCATCACTATCAGGCACGGATACACGAACTTCAGTATTTAGAGAAGGCATACTTGCATCCATTTTATATGGGCAGCAATTAGAAGTTTCATTTGAGAATTTTCCATACTATTTGAGGTAATGCTTTGACAGGATATAATCTAAGAAGACTTTTAGTTCAGGTTCTTACTGAAGATCTATGACGTGGATATACAACCGTTCTTCTGTTGGTTTTCTGGTTTCTTGTTTCTAATTTATAAATAACAAATAAAAAACGCATGCCCCCATTTACTAATTATTGTGTTTAACTTGCAGTGAAAGTACAAAAAGTTTGTTAGTTGCAACTTCATATATACAACTGAAGCACAAGGATCTAGTAAAAAAAATTACCTCAAAGCTTCCTACGTTGAATCCAAGAATTTTGCTTTCTGGTCCTGCAGGTCGCTGACTAGTTTGTTTTAGTATTTATGTGGCACATTCACAATCGTTTTTAATTTCCTGTACCATGATTCAATGAGGCCTGAATTGTGTTTGTATTTGTATTTTTCAGGGTCCGACATCTATCAAGAGATGTTAGCAAAGGCTCTTGCTCATTACTTTGGGGCTAAATTGCTTATATTTGACAGCCATTCCTTTTTGGGAGTACGATTATATTGCCCTAGATCTGACTTTGGTTTTTTTTTATACTCTTTGATCAAGGAACTTCTTTGTGCATCAGTTACTCATTGAGGATCCTTTTTGTACATCAGTCTTTAGGAAACTCCCAACTATTGTCTTACAAAACATGCTACATAAAAGCTGACAAAAATTGCTTTTCATGCTTGACACAATCTTTGGGGACACGATCTTTGTCCGCTGTTTATGTACCAAACATGAATTAGTAGAACCACAGATTCAATAGAACTTTTTTCTTTTTAAAAAGAATGGGTGAGAAAAAATGCAATTTCAAATACACGGAGCAGTATTTATTTGGTGATTACGTGTTTCTTCGACTTTAAATTTATTTTCGAACAATTTTTATTTGACGCGGATGGATGGATGAAGTGTCGTGTATACATTATTAGGTTATGGATTTTATTTACTTTGATCAGAAACAAATGGATGGAGTGTCATATATTGGTTGTTCTTTCGTTTTAGGGTTCTTATAAGGATGTCGAGCTTCTCAAAGAGGGACTCAGTGCAAAAAAAATGTGCCACAGTTGCAAACAAGTTACTGGATCTGCAGAGCTTGCTAAAGACATGGAACTTGCATCTGGTGAGATAGCTACCCCGACTTCGTTGAGTCCTCCCCTTGGTTCAGATCCATTGTTAAAAATGGAACCTCACATGGTTCTTATTTCTGTGAGCGCATCTAAGCCTTCAATCAAATTTGGTAAGTGTGCTGTGTTTTGATAGGTCAGTGCTTGTGTTCTAGCAGCATTCTGAAACAATTCTTTATAGTTTTTCACCTCTGATTTTAGCCTGGTTGTTGAAAATTGTTTCAGGTGACAGAGTTAAATTCATTGGAGGTTCTACTGGGTAATGTTAATTTCCAGCCTGGCTTTCACGTTTGTATTGTCCTATAGAAATATGGTTATTTAATAGTTCATGAGACACACGCTTAAGATTAGGACTCAAAATAGACTCATCCCTTGGATCTGGAAGCTAGCTAAGGCACTGCCCTTTGGTGAAGCTTGTGCTTTTGCCATGAAGCACATATGAAATTCAATTCCTATCTAAGAAAATGTCAAGTGTCTTATTGAGAACGTGTGCTGATGCTAGATTTCACTACAATGTTCTTTAATAAGCACCTTGTTGTACCCTTATCTTGCTATACACTCAATGACAGCACATTTAACTGGAATAATAGCTTAATAATGGCGGGAGTTTTTCTGTCTCAGAATTTTAGTTTGATGTGTGAGTCATATCGTTGATGTACTGCATCTTAAGGCCCATTCTGCCTCTGCACTTAACATGTAATGCAACAAAATAGTGCTGGCTCGCAAAATCATCATATGCCTCACTGATTGTCTACACCTGATCTTGTTACCACTGTAAATTTATGCTTCTAGTTGCTGTAATGTTGAATGTACAATTGTACATAAAGTGAACAATTTTCTTTATTCATTAGCATTTGATGTAAGTTACGGAGTTCTCTAAATTGTGAACCTTGAATATATTAAATCAAAACCAAATTAAGTATTTGTTCTCTAGTCTAAGGGCTTTTATTAGTAATGGATGCTATCTTTTTCTTGTTTGGATTTTTGCAGTTTTGCACATTTTATATTTAAAAACAGGAGCATTTTTATTTATTGCATGGTTTATGATGTAACAACTTTTTAGCTTGATCTCTAGGGGCCCAACTCCTGGAATGCGAGGGAAGGTGCTGTTGCCATTTGAAGATAATCCACTGTCAAAAATTGGTGTTAGATTTGACAAATTCATACTAGATGGAGTAGATTTTGGAGGCCTTTGTGATAATGGTCACGGATTCTTCTGCCATGGTGATGTCCAACTTTATCACGATTTCTACTTTCTCACACATTAGATCATGTTGCCGTATTTGTATGAGCCATATGAAATTCTTAGATTTCATTTGTACTCATGCATTTTCTCTCTTTATCTCCACCCAGCCAATGAACTACGCTTGGACAGCTCTGTTGTTGAGGATACAGATAAGTTGCTTATTAACACAATGTTTGAGGTGGGATTGCTTTTGTGTTGAAAATCACCTTGTTTACAATCATTACTTTTCATTGTATTTTCTTATAGATTAATTAGTTTCACTTGTCTCTATCAATAGACCATGTTCGATGAGAGCAGAGCTTCCCCTTTCATTTTGTTTATGAAAGATGCAGAGAAAGTCATGGCTGGAAATTCAGGATCATATACTCTATTCAAGAACAAACTTGAGAGGCTTCCTGATAACGTAGTTATAATTGGTTCACACATTCAGACTGACAGTCGCAAGGAAAAGGTAGAGTTTGTGCATGATATCCAAAATACATTTACAGATTTTAATTCCTTCTTAATTCTGCTGATCACGGCTCATGATTTGACAGAGCATATTATTTGTGTTTTAAGTTTGAAGTCAAAATTTTATCACAACTATTTTGAGTTTCATTTGGTAAGCCAGTTTTCCCTTCTGCAGTCTCATCCTGGTGGTTTGCTGTGCACAAAATTAGGTGGCAATCAGACTACTTTACTTGACTTGAATTTCCCTGTAAGAGTCTTTAATTATTTGTCTTTATTGTCCTGGTATTGTTTATCTTCTTTTTTGGGCGAATACAATGACGAAGTATGCATTTGAATGTGCAAGATTTATGGCCTTTTGTTACTCCCTCTAAAGTGACGTACCTTTAAAGCATTCTCGAGTTGCTTCACTTTTATGTGTGCCTTTTATGCTTATCAGGAGATTCATCTCGAGAACTTTGTGAATCGTATTTCTTTAGAAAGAAGTATTCTTTTCCTTCCCATTCACTTTTATAATAATGGAACGGACAGGAGTTCTTAGTGTTTCTTTGATCCAAACCTCAATCAAAGTGAACAGAAATGTTTGATTTTCCTTTTGGAGTGTTTTTGTTTTGACTTCCAGAACTATGCCTGTATATCTTTTTGGTTCTTGTCATATAGCTGGTGTATTCTAGTTTCTTTTCTTTAGATTTATAATCTGGTTCTTGATATTTATCACTTTTGATGTTGGCCTCAAAATAATTTAGTATTGATTAACCCAGGATGGTTTTGGGAGGTTACGTGATAGACCGAAGGATGTCACCAAGGCAACTAAGCTTCTGTCCAAACTATTTCCCAACAAAGTGACTATTCACACGCCTCAGGTTTGTTGTTGAAATGGCATCCATATACATGTATGTGTGTGTGTGTGTATACTGTGCCAAAAAAGGTGCAATGATGCATATCAAAACTGCAGGATGAAGAGCTTCTGGTCAGTTGGAAGTGCCAATTGGATCGGGATGCTGAAACATTGAAACTTAAAGCCAATTTGTCTAATATACAAACGGTGAGAATTTTTTTTTCATTGTATATATATATATAGCAGTTTTAGTTCTTTTAGCCAACGTCCTTGTTATCCCTATTTGGTATGAATATTCTTAGTTAAAAGTTTTTCCATCAACCATTTAAATTTTTTTTGTTGTTATTGTCCCCATTGAACAAAAGACCTAATCTGAATGACACAAAGGCAGACTAACATTCAATACCTTCATTTATGCATAGGTTTCTTCTCTATAAACATCAGCAGTTATTGGCACTAACAAAGGGCCTTACCATGTTTGTATCTCATTAGTTGTATATATGTTTCCCGTTGAATTTTTTGTACTGCTGTACCCTGAGACAGCTGGTGCTTTGTTTGATGAGTTCATCTTATATGCAGGTCTTGAACCGTTGTGAATTGGGGTGTGATGGATTGGATACATTGAGTATCAAAGACTTATCACTTACAAATGAGAGTAAGTGTTTCTTTTGGTGTCCATGTACCAGAAATTAGATCCTACATTTTTTCATTTTGATGCTTGCACTTCTGGCATGATACAAAGCACTTCTGGCATGATACAAAACTGTTGGATACAAATCTAAAAAGTAGTTTTTGAAATAATTTGAAGGTGCGGAGAAGGTTGTCGGATGGGCTTTAAGTAATCATTTGATGATGGACCCTAAAGCTGAAGCACAACCCAGGCTTGTTTTATCCGTGGAGAGGTATTAGAAAGCAGCCACTTATTATATATTTATAAATATCAATTAATAGTTAGAAGTATTATGGTATTATTTGCAGCATTCTCCATGGCATTGGAATTTTACAATCAATATTGAATGAATCCAAAACTTTAAAGAAGTCCCTCAAGGTGATATTTAATTGGCATCATTCAATACGTTATTGTCTGTTGTTGATTTGTGTCTTTATCCATTTACAAAATTGTGTTTGGGACCTATCAGGATGTTGAGACAGACAACGAATTTGAGAAGAGGCTTTTGGCTGATGTGATCCCTCCTAGTGATATTGGGGTGACATTTGATGATATAGGAGCGCTGGAAAATGTGAAAGATACGTTGAAGGAGCTGGTGATGCTTCCTTTACAGAGGCCAGAGCTTTTCAGCAAGGGTCAACTCACCAAGGTTGTGTTTTTATTCCATTTACTGTAATTGCTGCCTCTATACTGAATGGAGAGTTTCAGTAAAAGTAATTTGACTGCTGTGGAATCTAGTTTTGGTGGGATGTTTATAATTGTTGTGACAGCAATGTTTTGCATCTGAGATATCTTTTCTTACATGCCTTGTGCAATCACATGTGGTCCCTATCAAAGTGTCTTTTCGTCCACCCATCTTGTAGTCTATGGCAATATGTAGTGATCCAATGAAGATTGTGATCATGTGCCTATGCCTGATACCAATGTAAAAGGGGATTTATTTAAAGACCTTTCGCGGTTGCCATGGGCATGTGTTTTAAATAGAAGTCTTTTATTCACCATGGGTATGTGCTTTAAATAGAAGTCTTTTATTCACTATACTCCGTTCTCGAATTTAGCATTCAATTTCAAATGCAATTTTTGGTTTGCGTGTGAGATTTTAGAGTATGGTCACATCTCCTTTATTTTATGGAAAATATACCATGAAAATATATTTCCAAAAGTCATATCGGGGAATGTGCTGTAACTTGTGTATTTGATCATGTTTTGTAAATGAGATATTTATCAGCACATTGGGTTATTTTTCTGCTTTAATAATAAGTGGATATAAAAATTTTATAAATAGTATTTCGAGTTAGAATACATATTAATAATGTGTTGTTGATTGGAGTGATAATAAGATAAATTAAAGTAATGATTATACGAGGGAACGTGAAAATGGAATTGAGATATATTCGGGTAAAAGTATTTGAAAGTAATATAGGTCTTGTTTATGTTTCCCAGACATTAAATTATTGAAAAAACATATACAAAAATAGCTATATTATTTCTGGAAGCATACATGAATTTATTTCTGGAAACATGAACAAACATTTTGTCTTTTCTGCTGCTTTTGGATTGCTTGGATAACCAATATTTTTTTTAGAGAGATTTATTCATACACTCTTGGTTTCAGTAGAACCCTTTCATTTTTTTTATCATGCAGCCCTGCAAAGGTATACTTCTATTTGGCCCCCCTGGAACAGGAAAGACAATGCTTGCAAAGTCTGTTGCCACTGAAGCGGGTGCAAACTTCATTAACATTTCAATGTCCAGTATAACTTCAAAGGTTGTTCAAGAGCAAGTTCGATTTGACTATTATACTATTTCAGGTGATGTCATAACAAGTAGTGCCTTCATCCATATAACTCCAATCACTTTCTTATTTCTTCTTGCAGTGGTTTGGTGAGGGTGAGAAATATGTCAAGGCTGTCTTCTCACTAGCCAGCAAAATGGCACCTAGTGTTATATTTGTTGATGAAGTATGCCATATTACTCTACACTGTTACTAATCCTTTAAACCTTCAACATTCTGCACTGACCCTGTCAATGTTATACTTTTATTAATATTGTAGGTTGATAGCATGCTGGGACGTAGGGAAAACCCTGGAGAACATGAGGCCATGCGTAAAATGAAAAATGAATTTATGTTGAACTGGGATGGGCTGCGAACAAAAGATACTGAACGTGTTTTGGTACTTGCAGCAACAAACAGGCCTTTTGACCTTGACGAGGCTGTGATAAGGCGGCTCCCACGTAGGTAAAAATGAGACTAAAAATTCTGAATGTTCAAATTTGAACATGAAACATTTGACTCTTGTGCTTATGCTGTATTTTTTGTAGATTGATGGTCTACTTACCAGATACTGCTAACAGAGAAAAGATTTTAAGAGTGATTCTGGCTAAAGAGGACTTATCTCCTGACCTGGATCTGGGTTCAGTATCAAGCATGACCAATGGCTATTCTGGAAGCGACCTAAAGGTTTGGTGCTTCCAAGCTTTAGTTATAAATGATTTGAGAAGTTGAGCTCTCTTTAATTTAACATCTGTTTTTTTTTTAATTTCAGAATCTGTGTGTGACAGCTGCACATTGCCCAATCAGAGAGATTTTAGAAAAAGAAAAAAAGGTATTTTCACCTGTTTGATATTTTTCAACTTTTATTGAACAATCTAGAGGGAGTCAGAAACAGATCGCTTATGAGATGTGAGAATTAAACTCATGTGGCATGTGTATCCTATAGTGGGTTTTGGCTGGCTGAGTAAGCAATGTGAATTGTCATCTCTTTCCAGTCAAGTTACTGCAACGGGCCGTTTCCGGAACCTTTTTGTTGTTTCTCATGATTGGATTATTTATGAGGATGTTTAAGATCTAGAGTCCATTGACTATCTTGTTGCAGCTATTATGTTCTGGTTCCGGATGCATATTTCTTCTGTTTAGCCTTATTTTGTTTTTAGTATGACAGTACCTTCTTAGATTGGAGAAAAGGATCAACTTATTTATTTTTTGCAAAAATCCTTTCAGAAGAGATGCTGGCCCTTGTTTTTGCGAAATTTCTAGTCTTTTAATTGTTGGAGTTAATTGATAGGAACAAGCTGCTGCTCTTGCTGAAGGGAGATCTCCACCCGCTTTAAGTGGTAGTTCCGATATCCGCCCGCTAAATATGGGCGACTTCAAATTCGCTCATGAAATGGTGCGCCAAATACCATTAGAATCCTGTTACTTTTTTCATCAATCTATCCATGTCCTAAACTACACGTCTTTCTTCTGCGTAGGTCTCTGCAAGTGTTTCATCCGAATCGTCAAACATGACGGAGCTTCTCCAGTGGAATGAAATTTACGGTGAAGGAGGCTCAAGGCGGAAAAAATCGCTTAGCTATTTCATGTGAAGGCTTGCTTTTGTTCAATTTGTTCTTTCGACCCTTTTCTCGAGTCAGCCACTCAATTTTGGACGGCCCCTGAAACCCCCAGCATTGTACAATTACATACAGGTATTTAAGTTATACTTACGTTTCTGTTCTTTTAGATGGTTTATGGTTAAACAACCTCCCCAAGTCAGAAACCAATGGCTAATCTGACTTTGTTTTGTCCCCATCTGTGCGTTCTCGATTAGATAAGAAAGCGACATGATTCAGTTTCAGTTTTCCTTTACCAGCACAAGAATTAGTCGATACGACAATGCTAGGAAGATGGACAGAAACCTGCCCTGTGCATATATTTTATAACCATTCATAATTGTTACTGTTGACGACAAACAATAAAGTGAACCTTGCTTTCAACTCCTCGTGTCACTAGTTAATTTTACTTCTCTTCCATTTTCTCTGGTGCAATTTGTTGGGATGTTTTCATGCATTACACACAAATGATGGTTGCTTGATTTGGTAGCAAGTACTTTTTGTTTTATCAATTGTAGATTTTAGTTTCATTCCAATTTTTTTTCTCCTTTTCTACGCATTGCGATCTTTATGTTAGTATCGCTTGTTTACAATGGATGGATCTAAATTTTGTCCAATAACAATATATTTTGTGAATGGTTTGTGTCCAAATGTCCTCAATGCATTTGCATGGCGGGATTTGAAACTTTTTAGCTTTCATTTTTGTTGTTTTTCTTTGGAGTTTCAAATCCTTGGTTTATGCAGACATTTAAAATCCTCTATTTCAAATTTCTTGTCGAAATCAAATCATTCAATCTAAATAGAACTCGAACAAATTTAAAAGTGAGATATAGAGAAGAGAATTGGTGCAATTCTAACAGGACGTGCATTTGAAATGACCCCTTCCATCAATCGGGGATGAGGTTTCGAATGCGAGTCTGTGCCACTATTTGACACGCTTGGACCAATGATCAATGGCCTATAATCATTTTAATTAAACTTCTTTTGAAGAATTAATAATATTTGCATAGACATTTCTGATTTTTTCAATACATGCATTCATAGGATCAATTGGTTATAATTTCCTCTTCTTTTTTTTTTTTCTTTTAAACAAAATGTCTAAAAAATAGTAAATTATATATCATTTCAAAGTAAGTTAGACTTTATAAAAAGATGAGATTATATCAGTTAATTATATAAAATCATATTCAAAATAACCTCAATGTCTTTTGTTATATCGTAAAATATCATTTTGACTTCTTTCTCGACTGTTATGCTCTCTCTCCCCTTTGATATATTTATTTTCTTTTTCAGCTGTTTTCTTTATTTGGCAACGTATTTATCGAAAAATTTCAAGAGCTTAGTTATAAAATTAAATGTGAAAATTTTGTAAATCATTTTTCAACGTAGGAGATTTGTTGCCTTTTAATGATTTTTTAGATTTTGAAAATCTAGATGTATTCAATTAAGATTTATATGTACTCTATAGAAGTCTAATGATATTCAAATAGACTTTCATAGAATTTTAAAAAGTCAGGTGATATTCAACATTGACTTTTAAAAACTCTATACAAGTTTATAGGTATTCAGATTTTCAATAGAGTTTTAATAACTTCATGGAATTCATTAACATACAAATATTAAAGTCCTAATGTACAATTATTTGTCAAAAATTATATTTGGTTCAACCAAAGATTTGGATGGATTTTTAAAACCTCAAAAGCATACACAAGTTATTTATTTCATTCTATCTCTCATATCACATATCTTCTTATCTTTTCTCCTCTCATCTATCTATATCAATCTCTCAAATTTTCGAAGTATATCTCTATATATATTTTCATATTTTCTTTTCAAAATTTTCATTTTTTAGCTGATTGTTCATTTAATAATTTTTTATTTTAATATCATAGGATATTTTGAATTATAGAATTGATTTTGTGATTTTTAATTTATGATTTATACAAATTAATGTAATATTCAATAATAATAATAAAAGATTGTCCAAAAAAATGTCCATTAATTTTTAATAATTGAATAGCCTTGTAACAACCATGATTTTTTAAATTCTTTTTAGCAATTTTCAAATTAATATGTAAGCTATGATATTTTTATACAAAATTATATCCTACACAATGTTAAATAATATTCTTTTCACATGTATATTATCAATTCAAAAACAAGGTTACAAATAAATCGTTTGATGTATTTTAAAAAATTTACAAACATGCATAAAAACTCATATATATATATATATATATATATATATATATATATATATATATATATATGCAAAGATTAAATGATTTAACTTTAAATAGTAATTTTATTTATTAATATAAATATTGAAAAATTATTTCAAACTGAATATGTTATATATATTAATTAATTATTGGTTCAAAGAAATTAATAAATAAATAATATGTTATAATTAAGTATAAATTTTATAAAATTCTATAAAAAAAATTCACAAAAATCTATAAAAATCTCGGAAAAAAGTTTACATGAATTCACATAAATTTATTTATAAATCTGTGAGATTCTGTAAAATCAATAAAAATCTATCAAATCTATAAAAATTTATCATTAAAAATTATCAAAACTCTGAATCAAATACACCCCACTGTTATCATACAACTTCAAAAATAATATGATGCGATGAAAATTAGAGATTCAGAAATCGATTTGCATCGGATTTGTGCTTTATATAAAAATCAGTAAAAAAATGGTTGATTTTATCATGTTCTATTTGTGATAAATTGAAAATATATGGCTATATGACTAATCAAAACATAAATTTCATTTCATTTTCAAAGTGATGCGCAAATTAATTAAAATTTATCACTTTTTCTAATTATTATTTTTTTATTACAGGAAAAGGCAAAAAAAATAAAAAATTACACATATTTAAGTGCCGATAATGAGATAAAGACAATATCAAATCAACTTGGAAAATGGTTGCTAGCCCACTTCTCTTAAAGAGTATTTTATTTTCTGATAAGACAAAAACTTATGTGAGATCAGATCGTATTTTGTGAGACATATCTTTTATGTTTAGTCATACATGAAAAAATATTACATTTTATGCTAAAAGTATTATTTTTTATTGTGAATATCGGTAGGGTTGACCGTCCCACAGATAAAGATTCGTGAGATCGTCTCACAAGACACATAATCTTCTAATAATTTGATATGATTTTCCAATTTCAAACATATATACTAAATATGTCAAGAATTCCAAGCTTAAATAAAATTTAAACCTCATCTTTTCTGTCTAATTTAATATTAGTGATTCATCTTAAACTCGATATTTTAATTATTTGTTTTGCAAAAAGAAATTAAAAAGGTAAAGTCCTCAATGGTAGCCAAACTGGCGGCACATGTTAATGCACAGAAATCTTGAATCCCATATGATGAGATGAGTTCATCTAAACAGTAAACACTTTCACAAAAGCCCCATAATCATGAATTCATTTGGCTTCGTACCAGTGTTTACTCTTTTGTATTAACGTCCTCCCTGGACGTTTAAGAATAAGTCTCTTGTGAGACGAGAGTTGTACGCTTGCACCAAACCCTCTCTGCTATTCGGAATCTACCGAAGGAAGAGACGGGATTAGGAGTAGGTCTCTTGTGAGATAACATGAGAGTTGAATGCAAAAAAATCAGCTTCATACGCTTGCACCAAAGCACTCCCTGCTATTCGGAATCTACCGAAAGAAGAGATGGGATTAGGAGTAGGTCTCTTGTGAGACGGTCTCACGAATCTTTATCTGTGAGACGGGTCAATCTTACCGATATTCACAATAAAAAGTAATACTCTTAACATAAAAAATAATATTTTTTCATGGATAACTAAAAAAGAGATCTGTCTGACAAAATACGACCCGTGAGACCGTCTCACACAAGTTTTTGTCTGGGATTAGACATATGTTTTAAATATTTTCAAGATTTTAATTTTATTTTAAAAATTAAACCTAAATTTATATATTTTTTAGAAAAATATAAATAATATATTGGCTCACAAATCTAGCTGGATCAATTCCGAACCATTCCCACCCACCCCACGTGCTTGGGAGCGTGGGCTTTATGTAGTGAAAAAAAAGTAGATGACTTTTTACACTATTGGCAAGAGGGCAGGCAAGCTTAGGCCTACCATGCAAACAAAAGCAAAGTGCCCTTAAAAAAAGGTCCTCTAATTAAATACCACAAAACATAAATAAAATAAAATAAAATAAAAAACCCATTGCACGTGGATTTGTAATTATCCCTTCTATAAGCAAATCTTTCCTCCCAAATTTCTTTATTTAATTTAATATAAAGTCCAATTAATATTAAATAAGGGAGAAATCTTCGAGTCAATTAGTAGTTTACTAACAAAATTAGGCGCTTCTGGGAGAAAAAAAGGACTTAAAAGAACGGGGTCTTCATCTAGGACTAGGGCATTATATCAACAATATACATTTTGGTGCATATGTATGTGACCACATGAAAGAGGGAGACTAAATAAAAAAAATTATAATTTTAGAAATATAATCTAAAATTACATTTGAAGTGAAAAATAGGAATTAATGGCAACATATGAAGTGAAAAACTAGGTCAGGTCAACACACAAAAATCTAGTCCAAGATCCATCGATACATTGGATCAATATTGTTTGAGTATGTCTTTCATATGACAGTCTCACATATATTTATTCGTGAGACGGATTAATCATGTTCATATTTACAATAAAAATTAATATTTTTGACATAAAAACTAAAACTTTTTCGTGGATGACCCCATATAGAATATACTTTCACAAAATTGACTCGTAAGACCGTCTCACAGTAGTTTTTGTGATATTGTTTAAGTTATTATTATTATTTTTGCATGGAGATCGATATAGGGTCATTTTTTAAAGTAACCCTTTTGTGGGAAATGCTTATAAATGTGTCCGATTTTCTTTCCAACTCTTTCAGAAAACCACCCTTAGCCACCCCATAATATTAATAATTCTAAAATACAATACATACATATTAATTATGTCACATTATTCTTCCATGGAAGAAGAGCATCAAGAAATGCAACTATTCTCCAGCATTCCACATCATGCAGCAGCCTCCTCATCATATCCTCCTCCGTCTTGGGGGCCGACGGATTCATACCGATCGTTGATCGATCATTTCGAGCCTCCGTCGCTAGACCTCAAGCTATCAATAAGTGTGTCACCAGTACTCAAGCCACCCTCGGACAATAACGGTGTTCTACTAAGATCAAAAGTTAGAGAGAGCTATAGTGATCATATGAAGATAGATTCTAGCTGCGTTGAAGCTCTGAAATGGCAAGCTGCCGAGCAAATTCGGCTGGCGTCGATGGAGAAATCGTATGCAGACCGTCTACGGGATCTTACGAGGAGGGAGATGGAGCTAGCTCAGGCCGAATTCGCACGTGCACGCAATATATGGGAGAGGACTCGAGAGGAGGTGGAAAGGGTGGAGAAAATGAAGGATAGGGCTACTCGAAAGATCGATTCGACATGTATGGAGATCACCTGCCAATCTTGTAGGATTAAGTTTAGGCCTTGAAATCTTCAAATGGAAAACGTTTGAAGTAAAGGGTTAGCAACAGAAGTTTGGGTGGATTCAAGAATATTCAAGTCTTAATCAGAGAAATGAATTGATCATGAATAAAAAAGGAGGATCCGGGTAGCAGAAATTGCATCACTTTAAGGTAGTTCAATTTTAATTCTTGAATCTTTTAGTTCCATTTATCGACAGAATCTGAGTTGTTTTCTTCGATGTAATCAGAATATGTTGGAAGTATTCAAGCGTGAATGAAAATTCATAGAGCTAATAATGCAGCACACAACATATTCACATGCATACTGAAAATCTACATGTATCGTCCTTATGATTTCTCATATTTTCAGTATACCATGTTTGAATACTTCGAACAGCTAGAGTCTCACATTTCCACACGTTTATCTATATATATATATATATATATATATATATATCTATATATATATATATGAATTATGGTTTTTGGTATCCTACGTATTAATTTTATTGTAAAGTTTCATTAATATGGTGGAGTGGATTAGTTAATATATGATGGATTCAGTTTACGTTAATTTACACTGAATTGAGCTTTTATTAAGTTACGCAGGGTTACAGATACAGAATAAGTTGTACAGTGAAAATTTAAAAGGGAAAAAAAAGATAAAAGAAAAAAAACCCATCACGGATTTGTCTGGCTTCATTTTTTCTAACACCTTTTTTATTAGAGGGAAGTTGGTAAATTTTTTAATAAAATATATTAGCCTCTATAAATTGTATTAAATTAATTTCTGCTCTAATCCTTCGACTTCCCAGATTGTAGAATGCAAGTCTGCCTAATTTTCAGTTTTAAACAAAGTTAAATCGTTTACTTAATATAAGGCGAGGGAAAGTATATTGCGATATTATAATTTGCAATTCTCATGTAAAGCATTTTATTTCAGACAATAAGATTAAAATATACCCAGTGATTATCATTTTATTATTTTTAGATACACACAATAAATGCAGTTTTTAAAGTGTGAATGAACATATAAATTGGACTTTTTTTTAAAAAAAAATTCTTGCTTATATATTACACATAATAACAACAGTAATACCAGCAATAATCACGCATTAATACAACTTTTTCCCTATGAAGCAAAAAAACTGTGGAAGAACAACCACAGCGACGACGACGACAGTTTCCGCGAACTATTTAAAAGCGGAGTGATGAATCTTGGTGAAAATTACAGACTTTAAAGAAGTTTGATATGGTCATAGTCAAGTTTAGAACCTTATGGGGGTTAGAAAAGGCAAATGAATGAGAACAAAAAGCAAACAAGAATTCAGTGAGAAGAGGACAGCATAGCTGTATACAATTGTATTCAACTTCTTAACTTTACACCCACTATCCATGTCTGGAAACCCAACACATGAAAGAAACACGATACAATTTCAGGATAAGATTGTAAGTCTTACTAAAAACATTACTAACACTATTAACAGTGTGTAACAGCTACCCATTTGACATGTTTCCATCTGAATAATTGCTTTTGTATGATTTCTTGATCACATCCCATCAATATTTACACACCTAGGAATGATCTTGTGGACATACATCAGCTTAAGTCACAGCATTAAGGATGCTTTAAGGGCCGTCAGCAAGATGACATAAAGGCTCCCCAAAAGCCGTCCTGAGCTGGGATCAAAGGACGACGGCGACGGCTCTAAAGATTGTCGGCAACACCTACAGTAAAGTCTGAAACTAAGAAGCTAGTACATTAGATGATAGAGTCTGTGAAACTTAATATGCCACTTCATGAACGATTGTGTAGTAGGTATGAGACAGAACAAAATGGCTATGGAGACTTGGTAATAGGGCAGGATAGCATGAACAGGCACGGATGGTTTAGTGTCCGAGCCGAGCCGGTTGGTTAGACGATGACTTTACAAAGAATCAAATGAATTTCTATGTTTAACATCAATTATACGAGAGACCACCTCATCATGCTTAATCCTCGAGTATGAGCGAGTTATATTCTGCATAATCATGTTATTTGATAGCTTCTATAACAGTGATAATTTTTTCACAATTTCCAGATCGAAATCTCACTACGCAAAAAACCAGACTGAGTGTACTCCAAACAAAATGAAACTCACACACACACACACACACATACACACAATAGGATAGTGCCATGACAAAATAATTAGTGAACACACAACACCAAATATACCATATAATAGTTTTGGTCCTTTCAAAAGTTGCTCTTACTTTTGCACGTATAGCAGCAACAAGGTATGGGAACAAAAAGGCCTGACCCTAAAATTATCAACTATTATTCACCCACACAGCATATCAATGTCGTAGCGTCCTCACCGAGTGCTGAACCAGATGCAGTATCTGATGAATGAAAATGATTTTCTTTAACTTTTCACATGCATATTGTCATCCCCGATACAGGCAATATTTGGAATATCAAGAATTACCACCAAAATAGTTCGAATGAAACGAACAAAAAAAAAGTTCTATAACTTACGGATATGTATACTTAAGACGATTATTATTAAAATCGCAAACAAAAACTTCAGGGAAAAAATGTAATAAGATGACAGATTAATTATTCTGGTGATTTTGAACCATTGATGTTGTGAATGATTTATATCTCGAAGTATGAAAAAATAGACAAAATAATGGTTGAATGTTACATTTCTTGATACCAACATACTATCAATCATTTGTTTTTTGAATATGACAGCTTCTGTATTCTACACTTTCTGTCACTTGCGTATATGATGTATTCAGCACATCCACCAATTCGATTATCAATCAAATTTAATTTCGTAAAGGCAAACACAGGAAAAGAGATAGGACCATGCATGTTATTGAGTGATCCTCAGCACAAAGATTATGACAAATCCTTAACATTTGTCTTTTCAAATTGTCAGCATTTCATTCCACAGTAAAATCAACAAGGCCCAATATTAGATTTATATGAAAAACCCACAAAAATATTTCATCATCAACTGAATAATTGCAGTAATGATCCATATCGGATCACAAATAAAAAGATTTAAACTTCTACCAGGTCAGATTTGGAGAAAATTATAAATTTTTGAGGCACGGATAAAAGTTCGAGGCTGTTCATTAAAATGAACTATTTATATAAAGTAGTGCAGAGAACATGGCAGAGGACTTTTGAAGGTGGGCAAGTTTTCATTTTTTTGTAGGACTCAAACACTGACAAATTAGAAATGTAGATAACACCATGGCGTTAACAGTTTGGGAGTGGGATACATGCTTTATTATTAGAAGCAATAAAGTTAAAACTATAAAGTGCTGCATCATTGATTTCAAAGTTTTCATAGTTCAAATATATATATCAAATAAATTAAATATGGTCCATGGATTAATTTTTATCTTGTGTATACATGTCATACGGAAAGTATATGTATTTGAGATATTCGTGCAAAGGCATTGGGTTATGGGATCATGAAAGAGTAGGTAGTCTTTTATTATTCATTTTCCATTTTTTTTTAGATTGTTCAAGAGTATTTTAAAATTATACATCAGTTTTTAACTTCATTCAGAATAATTGCAGAATGTATTTTGGTTTGGCTCCACGTTTAAGGTTACAATCGATATTTTTTAATTCAGATTTTATCCTAGTGGTGAATTTTCATGACTTCTGTTCTAAGTATATCAAGGGTACACGGGATTTTCACCCCAAGAATGAGCAATATTATTCTCGGTATTGCAGATTTTTTGGAAAGTGAGCTTAATAATATGTAAATATGTAGTAATTTAAAAAAGTGTACTGTCAACAGCCCTGAGCCTCCACTGAAGGAGGCTAATAACTTTGTATCGACTTTCTCGGTTCGTTCGATCCCCATATGAATGGTTGAGATTCCACTTCATGGAAAAAAAAAATTAAAAAAAAAAAATTGGGCCAGAAAAAATTCCGACCCTTGGATGTACTCATGCAAGCAGTGTCTGCAGGGGTAGGATGGAATAATCCGACTTTCTCTTATATAATTCAGATAAAAGTGCTGATACTGTCATTATAAAACAAACTTAGGCCCTCCAAATTAAGAAAAAGATCGAAAAAAAAGGCCAATGAATATTACCTGTGGCTATTTTTTGAGCAGTTAACATCACTCTTTGAATTAGTCATATTGGTGAGATCCAGCACAATTCAACGAGCTAGCAAGACACCTTTCTCTTGTGCTTTCAAAGACTTGTTCTGGATGAGGGAAGGGGGGAATAATGGACTCCCCTCCATTCCATGAATTAGCCGCTCTTGCTCTTGTTCACTTTGCTCACTACCACTCCCACCCACCCACCCACAGGCCACCACCGCCCATTAGTATATCTAAGTGGGGGAACTCCATGGTGTCAATCAATTTGTGTCTCTCTAGCACATTAAGACATAATGAAATCACAAAAAGATTCATCGATGCATAAAAATACATAAAAGAGAGATCGTTTAAGGGATACAACATCATGAATAATTTTCAACTCCATCAGCCTGGGTATTGATAAACCATGTAGAATAAGATATAATGGATTGAACATTTCGTTTCCCACAAAGAATTTTTAGTTCTCATGTTGAGCACATGGTGGTCTAATCAACTTAAAACTGTTACCTAGGTCAGGTAATATCCACGAGACAATTAGTGATTTGATGGCATTTCAAATGTGAACCATGCAAGATCAACCGATTTTCATTCCATTCAATTGCCACGAGCCTACAGAGTTTTACGACATTCTGTTAATGCTCCTAGTCACCCAGGAGGACCTAATGCATACTCTCTTGACTCGATTCCTGTTGATGCCAACACTTAGAACCACCATTTGAATATGGAACCATCGAATTGCTTAATGTCAAACTGCTGCTGGTTGTGATATTCTTGAACAGTTCGATAATTAAGATATGTATTTTTTATTGCAAGCATGATAAAAATATTTGTTTTTAGCACTGCTACAATTTGATTTGAAATGGTAATTTGAAATGGTAAAGGACATTTTCCGAATTATGGCCCTTACATGGTGGGTAAGAGTAACCATGCTATGGTTCTAATGTGGTGGGTAAGAATAACCGATATATGGCCTCACCTCTTAGAAAAATTATATATAGGAGACTGATCAGTAACGTCATGGAGTATGATATGAGTTTCCATGCTATTGGTTATTTGAAATATGTTTCTTGATATGAGATCAAGACTTGCTATGATGATACCATGCTTGTCAATACTTGAAAGATTTGTTCTATGGTTATATATTCTGCATTCGATCGACCCCTCCTCGTTGAGTATTTCTCCAAATACTCACCCTTCGTGCTCCATCCCATACTTGAGCGAAGAACAATTGGAGGATGAAGAGCAAGATCAGTTTTGGGGTAATCGAGCCCCATTTCGTGAAAAAGAAGTTTTCTTTTGTTTATTGTTGTACGCTTCCGCATTTTGTTTTTAATCATTTTGTAAAGATAATGATCTATTTTATGAAATAGACTGGTTATTTAACTACTACGAGACTTGTTGTTTTGCGATTATGTGATTGTGAAACAACCCTGTCTTGCCACTTGATTTTTCAAAGTCTAAAAGCTGGTCAATAAGACAAATCCAGATCCTAGTGCTTTCAATCGCTAACAAGCATAGGACATACTCCCAACAAGCAACTCCAAGAGCTCAAGCCTTAGCAAGGCGCATTCTCATTGCGTCGATCCTTCACTCAAGACGCACCAATTGTTGCTTTGAAACCTTAATTCTTAATAACGAGTATTTTCGGAGAATAGCTCGCCGGCTAGATTTGACGCTAAACTCATATAACACCAACTCTAAACTCGTATAACACCCACCCACTACAATTATCATATCATTACGATATTATACTATTAGGTCTTTTCCATTGTAGAACGCCGGATGTCTCTCGGTCTCGGGTCGTGACAAGCTTTCACCTTCAATAGCAAGGAAGATATGTGTAAAGTATCCATGTTGGAGTGTTGAAAATGGTAGAACTGATCTTTTTAAGTTTTGAGATGTGACAAATATGTTTTGATGGCTGACGAAATAACTTGAACATAACAGAAAATCCCAACTTTTCCGTCATAGTTACAAATTTCCTCATATAAAGATGTAGACTCCTGATGATAAGAGACATAACCTGCAAGCTTACCTTACACATATATGATGATGACATAAAAATTTAAATAGGAAATGATAATGGATAATGAGTGAAGGTATTCTAGAACAAGGTATCAGATGATGTTTCCAATAACACTAATTACAAGAAATGGACACTCCAAGTTATGAGATATAAAGACAAGGACAGAAAAAGATGCACGGAAGAGAAAATATAATTCTACCCCTAAACAACACAATTGATCACGGAATTAAGTTTGAAACTCTGCAAAAATGACAACACATATCATCCCCAGGTACTCAGCTACAATCTGAAGTGACCAAAGAACGTGAACTAATTCCCAAAGGATACAAAATTAGTTTGGATAATCTTACAATCAAATAATTTATGTTCCACGATCATATTGAACAGAACAACAAGCTATTTGTCCTGCTGTTTTACAAAATTAGCAAAATGGTTGTCACCAGTAATCACCACAAGAACATCTGCCATCTTTAAAACGATGGAACCTACTAGCATCCCTGAAAACAATTTCCCGTTTGCTAACCAAGGAAATCAGTTTGATAGCATTGTGGCAATCATTGCAAATTCTATGGCTCTGGACAAGTTGCAAAGGAGTTGAACTAGGAGTATTAATAAGCCCAAACGAAATCGCTAGCTTTTCACTATGATGAAGTATCATCGACTGTTCTCTTTCATCAACATCCGGAAGCATATTATTTCCCTCAGGAGCATATCCAAGCCTTGAGATTTGCAGCATGACGTAATCTAAATTATCATATATATCCTTCGTTTGAGGATGGGACTTGTCTCCAGTATAGAAAGCATTCGGCTGCCTCTTTATTTCTATCCAAGTACAAGCAGGCACCATTCTCAGGCCCTTTTTCCTCAAGGTTTGGAAAACTTCTGCTGCTTCTTCCAATTTCCCAGAACCATTATAAATATTCAAAAGCACCACATAATTAGAGAGCTTTTCTGGTTCCATTCCATATAGTTGCTCGGTTGCATATTTACCAAGCACAAAATTCTTGTGGGCCCTACAAGCTGTGAGCAATGCAGCCCACATATTTTTTGTAGGTCTAAACGGAGCATTTCTTATAAATGCCAAAGCTTCATCCAAGAGCCCTTCTCTGCCTAATAATTCAACCATGCAAGCATAGTGCTTTGCCCGAGGCTTCACCTTGTAGTCCCTACTCATAGATTCGAATATTTCCCACCCACGATCAGAGAGCCCCGAATAGCTACAAGCAGATAAGACTGCCAAAAAAGTAACATGATTGGGCACCATTCGTTCACGAACCATGAGCTCAAATAATTCAACTGCCTCGGCTCCCCTTCCATGACTACCATATCCAGATATTAATGCATTCCAAGACCGGATATTTTTTTGGGGCATTTTCTCAAAGACATTCCGAGCATCTGCTATCCTTCCCCATTTGCTATAGAAGTCCACAAGTGCAGTATTAGCAACAATATCTGACTCGAATCCATTTCTAACTAGACCGGCGTGAACATGTTTGGCATGCTCTAATGAGGCTAGCCTTGTACAAACTGCTAAAATATTTGTGTAAGTAAAATGATCCATTTTGGTGCCAAAATCCTGCATTTCATAGTAAACGCTCAAAGCTTCTTCACTATAACCATTAAATGCATAACCCGCGATTATACTGTTCCATCCTACAGTGGTTTTTTCCGGCATCTCATCAAACACAAATCTCGCATCCTCGATGTTACCACACTTGCTATACATGTCAATCAATGTACACGACACGAAGATATCCTTACTCACACACATCTTCAAAGCGCAGGAATGCAACTGCTGTCCAATACCAATCAGCTCCAAGCCAGCAGATGCTCGAATCATGGTTGCTATTGTCCTAGACCCAGCATCTGAGAATTCCTCCCACATCATCAAAAACAACCTGAACGCACCTATGTAGTTAGCGGAATCCACAAGTCCACAGATCATAGTGTTCCAAGAAACCAAATTCCTTTCTGGCATATCGTCAAATAATTGATGCGCATCAATCATCATACCACATTTCACGTGCATCGCCAATACCCTATTCATCATATATAAATCCAGGCCAACCTCGAGATTAAGCATATGACTAAACACCCGCTTGACACCTCTTATCGATCTCAGTCCAATGCAAGCGCTTATCAGTGCATCATAAGTACTATTGTCAACAACAAAATTACTCTCGCATTCCAAAATCTCAAACAATTCAAGAGCCTCGTGGTACCTTTTACACAAAACAAGCTTCTCTATTTGACCACAAATACCAGAGCAAGAGCTTGAATTCGCAATCTGGGCATCTTTCAAAACGTTTTCTGCGTCTTCCTTGAAAATCTTCTCATCTCCTTTGGAAGGTTTAGGCATAGGTCGAGGTCTTAATTCATGATCTAACATAGAACACCGAAAATGGGAAAAGGGTGCTCCATATTTTCTCTTATCGAATGAAAAATACTCGTAAAGTGGGAATTTTTGTTTCAGATTTACTGAATTTGTGAGCGAACATGCAAGCATCGAGCTGCTTTGAATTTGTTCCAATGGCACAGAAATGTCCATAACTCAAAGCCGGGGAAGGACTATATCGAATTACTCTTTTGAAAAACAGAAACAAAAAGGAAATGGGAAGAAATTTCACAACACAAGATTCAGAATATTACCACTTCAAAGCTGAACTCAGGAAGAAGCAAAGTCTGAGCTTCGAAAAATCCGCCAAGCTTCGAAAATTCCGCCAATGGTTGTTGGGTAGTTCAACTAACGAACAGAAAATATGCACGTTTTTAGTTGAGGGATTTCTATTTAAAAATAAATTTAACGATTTTGATGTAACAAAACATTTGTCCCGTCTTATTAGTCAAATACTACTTACTGATTTGATGTGGATCACATAGAGTTTTGGTACACTTCCAAACATAAAGGTTTTCGTGAGAAGGACGACTCTATCAAATTTGTTACGCTAAAAATTTGTGTGAGACGTGTTATGGATCGTATTTAATAATATAAATATCTTATTTGGGCTATTTATGAAAAAGTATTACTTTTATGCTAATGATATGTTTGGTGTGTAGGATATGATAACTAATTGGATTGATGACAAAACTTAAGGTAAGGATATATAATGTGTAGTGATGAAGAATGTTTTGTTTGATAAGATTTTAATGAGAATGATAAATTTTACATTTTTTGTTGTTGAGACAAAAATATCTTAAACTAACATTGATGACAATTTGGTATATAAAATGATACTTGTAGCAATGTTTTCAAAATTATGTGGGTAAAATGGTAATTTATGTTATATTTTAAGAATTGGATTCTCAATCCTCCCAAAACAATGGGATGTCTTTTCACCCAAATAAGTTTTTTTTTTTTATCATGAGCTTCATGATTAATTAGACACATAAAAAATGAGACAAACATTAGTTTAACAATCTATCATTTGCTTATCACTCAAACCAAACATACCCTAAAAGTATTATTTTTTATTGTGAATATCAGTAAGTGACTATTCGTGAGACCGTCTCACAAAAGACATACTTATTTCTTATTATGGTCATTCATTTTTTTGTCAGAAATATTATTTATTATTTTAAATATGAGATAAATTCATGACATTGTCTCACAAAAAATCAAAGATTGTGATTGTAGAAATTAAATCAAATACAGAATAATTAAAAATTATCAATATCATATATTACAAACCAATTGTGTCCCTAATAAAAAAAAATCAAAGTTTAATAATCAAAATTAGGGTTATTATGTGACTATAGAATTCAATCCAAACACCAAATAATACAACATTATAAAAATTATCCAAATCCTATAACACACCAAATGGCGTTATGACAGGAAAAAAAAAAATTAATTTTTGATAACTAAAATTAATGTTATCTTGATCGTCATCAATTTATTATAAGATCTTTCGATGTTCAATTTAAAAAAAAAAAAAACTAATTCGAAAAATTGGTTTATCTTCCCGCTTGGTTTCCTACGAATATCGTACGATTTGCTTCGACTCTCTCCACTGACAATTGTTATTACATTTATTTATATAATTTTATTTAATTTAACTGTGAAATTAAAAGGCGCCATGGATGGTGGTTGCGCATCACCATCGCCGCCCGATTCGGGCAATACTGCCACTGCCACTGAATTTCTGGCCAACCTCCCCTCTCGCGGACTCTTTTCCTCCAGAGTCTTTTCCTCCAATCCGGTATTATTCTTTTTCGAAAACCCTAATTTTTTTATTTTATTTTTTGTTGCATGATGTATTACTAATTCTTGAATGATTATGCTACCGATCATCTTTACAATGTTGGTCTGGATTGGTAAATTCTGGAACTTCAAAGGTTTTTAACCTTTGGTATATGAGCAAGGAACGTACATTTAGATGCTGACCGAATATTAACTTCGACGACGTTGAATGCAGTTTTTGGCAATTAAGCCATGTGTTTAGTTTGAATTAGCTACGGGGAGAAAATGGGGATTGGTTCTGGAAAAAAATATCTCATTCCTTACTTGAGGTCACCGACTCTCCAAAAGAAGCATTATGTATACTGGGGAAATTGAAAAGATGAAAATCAACAGTTTTCTTGGTATTGCAGATGGGACGGTATTCAACGAACAGTTTTCCACAGGGAGATTATAATGAAAGAAGGCTGTAATGACGGATTTCTTAGCTTGAACTTTGTGACAGTTTATGCAGTTAGCCTTTCAAAGTTAGTACTTGTTGGTAACTGGCTAGGTGATGAATAAACATTCCAGTATGCTGATCTTGGAGTTCCGACACACTTTGAATTTGTTTAGGCATGTCACCTCATGAAGCCCATGTTTCTTGCTGAGATCTGAACACGTCTAAGATTGAGTTATGAATGAAACATGTGGCCGAAATAAAGGTTTAGAACGACTGAATCAAAATGTACTACCAGAATTTTTCCAAACATTCTTGAATCTCAGATACTCTCAAACTGTATTCTGAAATCATATCTTCTACTTATCATTTGAAATCTAATGAAATTTGGAGTGTTATTTTTCACAATTATAACTGCTTTTTTCTGATATCTTTTGGTGGTTGCTTATTTGGTTCTGTAAATATACAGGGAAGGAGTATATTTAATGGTTATTAAATTCCCTAAAAGTATGTCCATAGCTTTTCACCTTTGTCTGTTGTTAACAAGTTGGACAACTGTGCAGGGTGGAATGCGGGTGTATGTTTGTGATCATGATACATCGCCTCCAGGTCACGATTAATAAGTTTAGGTTCTGCAGATAAATGTTAGATTCAGAGTGGCGACTTGGACTACCAGAGTTCAAGCTTTTCATCATTTATTTATATCTGATCTTGTTAGGGATTGGCGTTTCATTCTAAGTTGACTTTTTTATCTTTATTTTAGCTTCAAAAAACCGGTGGATGTCTCATCCACTTCCTTTGTAACTTTTTTTTTCAAAAAGTTAAATAAAAATAATGTTTCGTATCAAAAAAAAATTATTATGTATCTCGGATATGATTATTTTTTTCTCAAAGGACATGTTACATGTTTACAATCGGTCTTTCTGCGTGTAAATTTTTTTTTCGATTGTCGATGTCTCTTTTATGGTGCTATTTGATGCTAGAATCTGTTAAAGCGTGTTTACTTTTTTGTGGCAAATCAATTCACTTCGCATGGCCAGCCTCTGACAGTTGTACTTGGAAGATCTCATTTGTCTATTCCAATATGTTGATAGTTATATCTTAGCATCCTGGAAGTTTTGGTTATCTTAGCATCCTGGAAGTTTTGATTAAATGGACACCTGCATATCCTTTTTATTTTTTATGTTTAATGTGGCCTGTTTGTACTTATGTTTTTGTCATTGCTAATTTGAAAGATTGAATATATCACCATGATCTTGTTGTATCAGAGGAGCAGCTTATAAAGACAAACCAGACAAATATACTGATTAGGTCTCTTATGCTTAAGAATAAGTCTGCTTCTTCTGTAAAAGATGGAAAAGGTCCAGCTGCAGGTCAGAGTTCTAAGAAAAGGTGATAAGTCCATCTTACTGGGCCGTTAGCTGTGTGAATAGATTCTAACTCACTTTGGGTTAATTCCTCCCTTTGTAACCATTTGGTTCCTGCTCTCTTCCTCATCTTCTCAGGTCTGCTGATAGAGCTTTGGACAGCAAGGCTGCAGGGAAGAGGGCAATGTCCAGCACTCAGCTGAGTTCTTTGCAAGGTGAAATGCTTATAGATTCTGTTTGATAGCTCATTGACCGAACAATATGCAACTGTTATGAATCCTGAATCTTCGCAAGGTGGAGTGGCTTCCTCTCTTGTTAGCCACCTCTATGCACTCTTAGGGACTGCCAGTATTCTAATTCTTAGGTCCTTAATGTTTTTTGGTTGAAAATGGAAGAAAGTTATTTGATGTTCTTCAAATGTGGATGGTATTTAAGATGAGTTGTAAAGAGTGTGAACTAGCACTGGCATAATAATTTGAGCTTGATACAAGTTGAATCTTATAATCATAGTAGGTGTAACTGTGGTGATTCCATTGTTTTCTTGATCTTGAATGAGTGAATTGGACCAAGCTGAAGTTGAACCCAAGTTTGATATCATTAACTTGCAAATGAACTTTAGCTTTTCAATTAGCAGTGCCTTGAAAATCATCTCTTCATTGTCTACATTTGTACTTCCAAGTCGACACAGACATTGATGACTATATTTTCACTTCATGACCACTCCATGTGAGGATAAACAAAGAAGATTCAAGCTCGATAGCATCTAGTGAGTTAAGATTTAGCTGGGAAACCAACTCTCTATTTGGTTAAACCCGAGACAAAAGCAGGGAGCACATGATGCACGAAGCAACGAAATCCTTGTTTCAAGTACCTTGTAGTTATCTTTGATTTGACCTCCCTCTATATTACTATGTGGAATAGCTAGAGAAAGGGAATGGATTATGTTCCATAATTTATCATTGCTTTTAGTTAGTTTATTGTGACTAAATTACTATGATGCACATTGTTTTATATGTAGAGGGATCATCCCAGGTGGTTGACAAAAATCTTCAGAACTTGACAGTAGAAAGACTTCGTGCTCTTCTCAAGAAGAAAGGACTCTCACAAAAAGGGAAAAAGGCAAGTTCTATTATATTTATCTTGTAGCTCCCATACTTTTAATCCTAGTGTGATGAAAGATCATACAATCTGACAATGACAACATTTATGTATCTGGTAGTCCTGCGGCGACTTCAATTTTATTTACCTCACTTGTGCTTTCATTTCTATTAACAGGATGAGTTGATCGCCCGCTTGAGAGCATAAACAGATTACTGAGTTATGACTTTGATTAGCCTATCGACCTATGTAAAAGCATCACACTTTACTTCAGTAGTGTAGATGTGTAAAGTGTGTTGTAGTGTAATGATAACTGCTTTAGAACTTTATTTTGTATTACATGCCCATGCATCTTTAATTCTGTCTTTCTTGAGATGGGATGAGGACATATATATGAGTAGATTTGGCTTTTAGCTCACATGTGCAAGTGGCGTTGACAAGGTTATGATGGTATGGTGAAATTGATTTTTTCAAAAACTCAACATGAGCCATGCATCATCATGTGTGGATTAATCCTCTTTAATTCTTTTAGTTTCAAAAGACAAATCTCTACACTAATCAGAGCTGTATTATTTAGGACTCCATCATAAGATATTTAAATAGCAACCATGACAGAAGTTTCGGAAGGGCTCTAGTAAAGTTTTAGCGCCAATTTTGAATCAAAATGATGATTTTTTGCACCAAATACCACACTAATTTTTTATTCCGACAATTGTTTAACGTTTAACCTAAGAAAATAATGTAAGAATAATAATTATTATTTTTTATAATATTTTATTTGATTCGTCAACCATAAAATTATGAGTGTGGTAAGATATCATAGTATTTTATATATAATTAATTTAAATAATTTGTACCATAAATTTATCGACATTATATTACAATTATTTACAACAATGTAGCTGGTGTCTTTCACGGTGTGGCACGCTCGGTAGGAGAAGGATTTAGACTTTAGAGTGCTGATTATCATTTGAAGTTGAAAATCATCTAGTGTTGCTTGAAGGTCAACTTAAATAGAAGTGAAACTTTCATTCTAGGCTCGTATCCTTTGCTTAGGGAGAAGAATATTAAAATCGAGTTTCGAACCTGAAATTCAGTCCCAATTAAAGTTGAGACTTTTGTATCAGATGAACTACAAATCATCGACCATCCCAAAATAAACTTAAGTACCGTAGTTTGTAATATCTTTATTTATTTTGTTTGTTTGGCAGCATCATTCAAATCATTCATAAACTAAAACACAAGACTCCTTCAAACTTTTATTCAGAAGGTACACAGTTGCAATGGCCAAGGCATGGCATGAAATACAAAGCAAATAGCTGGAAAATATGTATTGGAATTTAGTTAAGTTTCAATGGATTCACATATTTTCTCCAAATGCTGGTGCTTTTCCTCTTCATCCATGAAAGAAGTGATAGGAAAAGACCTCCCAATTCCTACTGGAGTCTTGAAGTAAATCTTGTTCCCCATTGATTCTTCAATGCTCATTTCAACTATTGGTACCCATAGAAGAAGCTGCTTACTTTTAACACCACTCATCTTCTTCATCTTGCCTTTCTCCACAATTGCAGTCACCTCTGTGTCATATCTAACAACACTGTTCGTCCCGGCGAAGAAATGATCGTAAGGGGCCTTCTGTTTCATCCACACGTACCCAGTCTCGCGCACTAGACCGCACTCTTCGAGGTTCTTGAGTGGGAGCACACCTCTCGGAAATCCAAGTTCTTCCAGCATCTTTAGGGAGTGCTTGTAGCACTCCTCAGCTCCATGGACTATTTCTGCATTCGCACGAAGATCTTCCCGCTGCTTGTTGCTTGCCATTTGCTAAGAATTTGGTGGATGATTGTGAGTAATGGTGATGGGGGATGAAGATCATTGGCTTTTGCTTATATAGAGAAAGTAGTTTGGCTAGTTTTGTGGTTGTTTACTGGAAGTTGAGCTGCAACGGTTGTGTTGGTGGAGTCGTTCACCGAACAGTGTTGATCGTTGGTGGATATCAATTACTCTATTGGCTTGTGCAACCATTTGGAACGATAACAGTCTAGTTTGAAATTTGATTTATCTACGCTTTATTATATTATGGCATGAAGCACGAGTGATACACGTAAATATCAAATATATAATAAAGATTAAAATTTTGATTTTTTAAAAAATAATTTTAATCATTTAGTTATTTATCTTGATTTAATTTATTGTGATATTAGACGAATAAATCAATTTAAAACTTATATAACTTGCTTCAAAATTGTTTCAGAAATTAAAATTCAGTCTGTTGATTTAATGTTATATAATGAATTATAAAGAGAACAATATATAGAACGAAATGAAGAACCAAATTTAAATATATATCCAAACACCGCGTATAAGACATAATAACATAAAAATCAACCAAATTATGGATTTTATCAATGCGTAAATCATAATTTATATAAGTGGAGCATATTAAGGACAAATAATTATCAATTTAAAATATTCGTGAATAATTCATCAAAACAAAATCAAAACTAATGAAATAGTAATATTGATAGTAAAATATAACTTATAATATTCAATTTAAATAATATTTAACATGTTACATGACTTTTTTAATTTTGTTTTTAGAACTATATATCATAGATAATTAATTTTATATCAGAATCGATCTTTTGTATACTATATTGATTACTATTAATTTTTTTGTTAAATACAATTAAAATAATAAATAAATCAATATATGTAATGAAATACACATTTAAATAAGATTATATAATAAATATAAAATAAAATCAAATAAACTCATATAATAATTATTAAATATAAATTTTATATTACTGATATGATTTTTACCATAAAAATTTGAAATATAATCAAAGAAATAAACTTTCATAAAAAAATGTTATTTTTATATTTGTTAAATTAGCTAGTTTGATTTCAAAATAATTAAACAAATATATTAAAATATCATATGTAAAAGATCAAATATTTTGACAAATTTTAATCAGTTATTATTATAACTTATATTCATTATAAGGATTATGACATATATATTTTTTTACATAGAAAATAACTTCCGTGTTTTCTAATTATAATTAATATCTCTTTTTCATGTCTTATATATTTAGAGTTTTGATTGATGATTAATTTTGACGATCATATACATGTAACTTTTTATTATACAATTTAATAAAATAATCATGCAGATAACATGTTCATTTGTTATTAAAAAAATCAAAATTTTACTATATTTTAAAATCAAAATCAAGATTATATATGTATTATATTATAAAATTCATATGGAAATAAAATATTAATTAAAGACGGTGAGACTTATAAATATTTGATTGGTGTGATATTTGATTGTGAAATATGAGATATTTGAGTACAAAAATATTTGATTAATGATGTGGATTAGGTAGTCCACAAATATTTGAAAAAAATATCCTTCTTATCATGGATGGCTTTAGATGACTAATTCCACTATTTTCCGTCAACGTGGACAAGGTATTGAAAACATCAAGTTAATGCCCGATTTAGTTTATTTAATCTATTAATATAGATTTTAACTCGACAAGTATATTATAATTGAAAATTTTACAATTATTATTGCAATTACAAATTATAATAATTAATAGTGTTGTTGATTTTTTATTTATCATTTTACGTTAACAATAATATTGTAATTGTGAATTTTTATTATTATTATTATTATTATGATAATCCATCATAATAATTATCAGTAGAACTAATAATTTTTTTACTATTATGTCAAATTTTAAATTGAAAATTATAATAAAATTAATATTGATCATCACCATTTAATATATTAATAAATGTTTTCATTGAATTTATCTATCATATTCAGACAGAAGATTCGAATCGATAAAAAGCTTGGTGAGAAATAATCAAAATTATCAAAGTCCAAATAATAATGCGGCTACTTCAATTGAATCGACCAAGCTCTTCTTTATGAAAACTTTATTTATTTATTTATTATTATTATTTAGTAAATGAAACCTTTAATTCCGTTGGCTACTTAAACAACAAAAAAAATCAGGTTCTAAAAAGCGTGAAGCACCCCGAAGCGTGGATGTCGAGCTCCAAGTTTTTCAAGCCTAAGCGAGATTAGCACAAGCTTATGCGTGAAAAAACGTTTTTTATTTTTAGTTTAATTGTAATTATCTGAAACCAATAAATAGATAAAATAATACATAAATATGATAAATTTAAGTCTGATGCATTAATTCTAATATTAATAAAAGCATAAAAATCTCAAAATTACAATCTTTATTTGTTTTTACAACTAGATCATATTAAAAAATGCTAAATATTTGTCAAATCATTATCAGACATGCTTAATGATAAATAAAATTTAGAAATAAACATATAAATTATAAATCTAATTTATTATTGTCAAATAAAAAGACATGTCTTCAAAATAAAATTTTTCAAAAAAATAGATGCGATTAATTGTACTTAAACACACTTAATTAAACGTCTTAATTACGCTTAATTCGGTCAAACTACAGCTTAAACTCTTTTTTCCGTTTTTCTCCGAAGCGGGCGTTTTTGTCGAGCTTCAACTTTAAACGTGCTTAAGTGGAGCTTAAATGGACTCTTTAAAACACTGCAAAAAATAAACCTTGGAATGGTTCCATGTGTTCGACCAAATCACTTTCTTGACCATTTTATACCCCACACAATGATGCCTCCTTTTTTTGTCTTTTTTTTTTAAAAAAATTTTAATTATAATTATTTTATAATGAAATCGCCTTTAAATTAAAATACTTTTTAACTTCTTTTTATATTAATAATAAAACAATATTTTTTTGTCATAATATCAAAAAGGTTCCTGCCTAGCTTATCTTTAATTTTTTTTCATATTGATTGATTAAACTTCATATATATATTAAATTTGGCGAAATAACAATAAAAATAAGCTTAATTCATGACCCGAGGCCTACCAGGAGACATTTTAGACCTGTTATCGCCATACCTATTTGTATTGTGTGCCTATGGGCTATCTGCCCTCTTTAACTCATACAAGGCGAGGGGCTGGATCCGAGGGGTGTAAATTGCTTCAACTAGTCCCTCTATATCTTACATATTTTTTGCAAATGATAGTTTGGTGTTTTTCAGGGCTTCGATGGAGGAAGGGGGCTGGGTGAAAGAATGTCTATATCTTTACGAGAGAGCCTCGGGTCAATTGATAAATTATGAAAAGTCGCACTCTCTTTTAGCCCAAATACAAACTCACTTCTTGTTGATTCGATCAAACGGATTTTGACCATTTCAATGGTTCAAATACACGATCTCTACCTCGGTTTGCCCACGATTTCACTGAAAATCAAGAGACTCCAATTTAGATATCTGGTGGAAAGAGTTGCTAAGCGAACTCAAGGATGGGGACAAAAATGCTTCTCGGTCGGGGGGAAAGAGGTCCTCATCAAATCGATACTCCAATCCATTCCCACTTATGCTATGTCTTGTTTTAGAATTCCTAAATCCATTTGTGAAGAGATTGAGAAAGAATGTGCAAAATTTTGGTGGGGCGTGGAGAATGGAAAGAGGAAAATGCACTGGCGGTCCTGGGATTTCCTTTGCAAACCTAAAGCGAGGGGAGGACTTGGATTCCGGAAAATAGAAGAATTCAACCGAGCGCTCTTGGCAAATCAATTCTGGCGCTTACTATGAAATACATCCTCGCTAGTGGCCCAAGTCCTAAAAGGACGTTATTTCAGACATGGAGATATCATGGATGCGGGAATATGTAATAATCCATCATTTATTTGGCGATCTCTTATTTGGAGTAGGGGTATTCTTGAGAAAGGATTGATTTGACGAGTTGGGAAAGAACAATCAATTAAAATATTTGAGGACAGTTGGGTACCAAGTCTGACATCAAAAATAGGCAATACAAATGGGGCATGGCAAAGAGATGGGACATTGGACTCATTGATTGAGAATGGAGTTTGGAATACCGCATTAATCAGGAACCACTTCAACCCTTTTTATTGCAGAAGAAATCATAAAGATTCCCCTTGCGGCCCAAGAATCGAATGATATAAGATTTTGGAGGTTTGATCCAAAGGCCACTACTCAGTGCACGATGGTGTTCGATTACAAAGAGGACTTTTCTTTCCACCGGACAACCAGTATGAGAATTCAATGCAAAAATGGTGGTCCTTTATTTGGAGTCTCTCCCTACCGCCGAAGGTACGTATTTTTTGGTGGCGAGTATCACATGACATCATACCTACAAACAAGAAACTATTTACCATCATGTACCGGTTAGTGGGAATTGCTCATTTTGTCATTTAAAGCTTGATTCTACATGACATTCATTGTTCTTCTGTTAGTTTATCAAGCGACTTTGGAAGGATACGGAATACTACCAAGTGATGAAAGCAGTCAAGGAGGCTAGTACGATGGATTTCTGTTGGTGGATGAGTGAGCAACTATCACGAGGTGAGTTCGAAAAATTTGCTATACAAGCTTGGGCCGTTTGGAAGAAAAGCTAGATATCATGCATGGTAATGATAGGCTATTGAATGAAATGAACATCACGTGGAGTCGAGCCTTTCTTTCAGAATTCCAAGATGCTAGACTTGCTGAAAAACGACTCCTAAGAAGCAACCTTCGGCCAATACGTGGAAGAAACCAGGAAATAATGCTCTAAAGCTAAATGTTGTTTCATGTGTCAATGAGAACCTGAATCAATACAGTGTTGGTGGAATACCCCGAGACAATCAAGGCCGACTACTTTTGGCCTTTGGTAAACAAATATCAAAACCTACTTCAGTACTTATGGGAGAATTAGAGGCCATCAAAGAAGGTATCAAGATCCTATATGACAAACAGTTCTATGATGTTCAAGTATCAACTGATTCCTTATTGGCAGTGCAAGCAGTCACGAACTTTAAGGAAGACATTGGTTATGCGGGTCTTCGTATTTCAGAAGTCAAAGACCTTATCAAAAAACCCGTAGTTGTAGATTTTATTCATGAGAGTAGATTGACTAATAATGTAGCTCACAATATTGCTAATTTTTCTTCTTACTATCATTCTTCTTTTGTGTGGATGAATGGTGAGTTTCCCTCGAGGTTAGTAAATCTTGTAACAATTGATCTATTGCAATAAAATTACAAGTTTTGTTGTTAAAAAAAAACAAAAAAAAACAATGGCGACCTTCTTCGATATTCATGGCAAGGGGCTCGCCTACCTCTCTATGTTTATTATTACTCTTTTTCTTTTTGAAGGAGAGGCCCCCAACGGCATTGCGGCAAAAATTGTGCCAACTATATTTCCAAATTAATATACTAATAAATACTCTAATTTCTTAATCTTAAACGTTTTTAGATATTAATATTGGGTATTTTGTATGTGATATGTCCTTGCAACAATACAGATTTAGATCTTGTGCTTATGTTTTCGATTAGTCATAATACATTTCACATATATATTACCCGTAAGTTGTTTCATTTTGGTGTTGGCACTGTTGAACTTTTCTGCATGGTCTGGTTGAGAATCGACGTTAATTTCATGCACTCTATTGGTTTGTGATTTATTTCCCAGATGTGATGTTCTGCTTAAGAGAAACAATCAATGAAACAAACCTATAATGCAATGTTGGTGTGGCGCAGTTGGTGATCTTTTCTCTCGGGTTAGTATCCGTTGAGAATCGTTCATAACTCTCCGCACTATCTTTTATATTAGGCAAAAGCTTGTGTGAGACGGTCTCACGGGTCGTATTCTGTGAGACATATATCTTATTTGGGTCATCTATGAAAAAATATTACTTTTATGCTAAGAATATTACTTTTTATTGTGAATATCGGTAGGGTTGACACGTCTCACAGATAAAGATTTGTGAGATCATCTCACAAGAGACCTGCTCTTTATATTAATGTCAAATAGAAATGTCGTTTTGATCTTAGAGTGATGGTTGATCTTGTTATCATTTGAATTTTTTTGTGCTGGAAATTTTAAATATGTTGGATATAAAAATTTGAGTCCAACAAATGATCTTAGAGTGTTGGCTGATCTTATTATTATTTCAACATAATCATCTTTAATTGTTCCAAAACAGTTGATTCACTTTACATATTGTGTTTGTCTTATGAAACTGTGAAATTACTTTGGTAACTACTAGTAAGCCCTTTCATTTTCCTATGCGATACAAAATTTTCAACTATCCAGATTTGGAACTTGTGTATATTGTCGGAATTTCTGTACGAAATTTGGAAACAAGAGTTTTATTACAAAATAAATTCTTTTAAACAATAATATAACATCATGATAATCTTATCATAATTATCTAAGATTTAGAAAGACAAAATTCTTAATAAATTATTTTACACAATCTTATTAATAAAAAATAATTTAATAAATAAATTATATCATGAAAACCAAAAATTATTTTTCTTTTCAGATATGTTTTGGGATAAGATAATCCAAATACATTTGATATTGTACCCTTTAACTTTTACTTAAAGTAAAATTTGCTATTTCATATAAATCTGCATGGTTAATTATTAGGTGTGACCTTTTATTTCTTGAAGCTTTAAGTTTTTGTTTCATGTTTTTATCAATGTTTCGTTTTGTGAAGGAGATGGATAAATGGTAGAAACTGGTGAAAAGTTGAAGCCGGCCAGTTGTAGCAATACTGATGGGGCGTGTCCAGAAGTGGAAAATCCATCTTCTGTGGTGAACTAATTGACAATTTTGGGTACGAATTTTCCAAGTTATTTGTTGCATTCTCATGTACGAAATGAAATTATTTTCTGAAACAGAAAAGGAAACTTTGCTACGACTACTTTTGTTGATAAGTTTGGCGACATGCTTCTTTAACATTGTTTTGGAGTTAGTGAGCTTTTCTCCTGAGAAGTGGTGGGCCGGTTGAGAATTTATCCAAATTTCATGCATTTTATTAGTTTGTGGATTCTCAAAGATAAGGCCCATGTGGCAGAGTTGGTGAGCAAAAACTTGTGTGAGACGGTCTCACAGGTCGTATTTTATGAGACAGATATCTTATTTGAGTCATCTATGAAAAAGTATTACTTTTTATTGTGAATATCGGTAGGGTTGACCCGTCTCACAAATAAAGATTCGTGAGATCGTCTCACAAATAGGGATAACAACTTTCCCCACGGGTTTGGGACCCCGCGGAGAAAACCCGAAACGGGGATGGGGATCTCCGATTTTTTCGGGTTCAAGGATTTTTTTAAATCCCCGATGTAATTTGGGGCGGGTATGAGACTATTATCCACATCTCCGAAATACCCGAACCTACCTCGAAAATAATATTGACGAGGTTGATGATATTTGAAATTCCAAAAACAACCTTTGACGAGTAAGCAATAATCTATCAAACAAAACGGGTTAGTGAAGCGGGCTGGCTCTCGAATTGCCGTAACTTGTTGTTTTGCGAGACTGACTTAAACGGTTTTTAGTTATATTAGGCGTGTTGAGACTGACTTACCTAACCCACCACAACCTATCATTCGGCGGACAGGTCCGGAAGTTCCAACCCAATATGTCTATTGGACATAACGGGTCTGTCTAGCTGGTTTTGACGGCTCTTATAATTAGCTTATCGGGCTGAAAGTTTTTATCGAATTTTGTAATTAGTCAGTATAGTATGTGCAGTTCTATAATTTGTCTTGGAACAAGGGCCATATGATAATTTAATAATGACAAAAACTTGTGTAGACGGTCTCACGAGTCGTATTTTGTGAGACGAATATTTTATTTGGGTTATCTATGACAAAGTATTATTTTTTATGTTAAGAGTATTACTTTTTATTGTGAATATCGGTAGAGTTGACCTATCTCACAGATAAAGATTCGTGAGACCGTCTCACAAGAGACTTACTCTTTAATAATTGGTCTGGTCAATAATTTGATAGGAACCAAATGATAAATTAATAATTGATCATACCAGGAGGTCAATTTTTTTCATATGAGATTGTTTTGTATGAATAATAAGACATTAAATAATATACATAATTCTTTAAATTAATATTTAATTTAAATTTATAAAATTAAAGTTATAAATCATTATATTATTCATATATATAAATTTTGTCATTCATATATACTTCTTTCATCTTACCATCATTCAAACCAATGGCGTCATAGATATAATATATAGTTATAAGTTGAGTTTAAAATTTAAATATTTAATTTGATTAAAATATTAATGATATAATATACTTTTAAGGCAGATAATTTGAAAATAATAATACAAAAAACTTTAATAAAAATAAATAAAAATAATAAAACAAACTTAAAATTAATAAAATAACATTTTATTTAGTTATAAGTTAGTGGAATCTGAAAAGACTTGATTATCCAACAATTTCGCACAACTTTTTTTCCCTTAATTACCATTAATTTTTTTTTCAATTTATTATTTTTTAAATATTGAATAAATAATGTGCATGCATCGCATGTGTTTTTTTATGCTAGTTAATATAATGCAAGGTAATAGGCATTAGTTATAACGAAATAAATAAATTAGGAATTCCAAAATAATTCATTATGCAAAAAATTTAAATTAAATTAAATTTGAATGCAATTGTATCACAATGTTTGTATTACAATAAGAGTACGTCTCTTATGAGACGGTATCACGAATCTTTATTTGTGAGACAGATCAACCTACCGATATTCACAATAAAAAATAACACTTTTAGCATAAAAAATAATATTTTTTTATGGATGACCCAAATAAGATATCCGTCTCACGAAATACGACCCGTGAGACCATCTCAGACAAGTTTTTGCATCACCATAATAATACAATTCAAGAGAAAATCTAAGCACTAAATGTAATCTATTCATATTGATAATTAAATAAATTTATTATCTAAATATTAGTGAGAATGAAGTTCAATATAACTTTACGATACAATTTATTCAATATTAATTACAATTAAGTAAAGATATGTAATAAAATACACTATAGATATTTAGGTACAAAGGTGATACCAATCAATTAATTATGTAAAATATTAAAATAAGTTTGGAGCTGAACTTAATTTAAAATATGAGCCACCTCTTGATTTCAACGAACTCGCCATATTTAAAGTATTCGGCCCCAGCCAGCTAAGGCAGATCCAATAAATGAAAACATGTTCACATATTTAGATTTAAAAAAATTGAGATTGACACTTTATACAAATAAGTTACAATTAGTACACAAAATTTCTTATGATACGATCTCATAAATCAATTTTGTGATAAAGATATTTTATTTGGGTCATCAATAAAAAAAAATATTACTTTTTTAGTAAATATGAGCAGAGTTGACCATTTTTCACCAATAAATATATTGTGACGGTCTGATAAAAAACTTACTATTATTAATGTTGGGTACAATAATTGTCATTGTTTGGTAGAGCGATCGAACCGTAGTGTTTGAGCTGCTGTGCGGTTTAAAAGATTTGAGTTGCACCATTACCATAAGCTATAGCTTTTGGTAAAGAGGCAAGCGTTCGGTCCTACAATTGGTATCAGAGCCAATGTCACGAGTTCGATTCTCTTTGATTGCAAAGAGTGCAAGTATTGGGAGGGAGATTGTTGGGTGCAATAATTGTCATTGTTTGGTAGAGCGATCGAACCGTGTAGTTTGAGCTGTTGTGCGGTTTAAAATATTTGAGTTGCACCATTACTACTAGCTATAACTTTTAGTAAAACGACAAACATTCAATCCTACAAATAATTTATGATCTCGTTTGATTTTTTATTTTTTTTTGCTTAATCATGGTAGGTGAGCTTTTGCCTGGCTAATCCTAGAGGAGTTCATACATGATTTTTTGTTGAGATTGTCATTTTTGTAAATTTTTTTTGATAATTTTTTGTTTGCGTATCAAAGATATACGTATTTTTGGGCTCAAATTCAGTTCGAAGTTGAACAATTTAATGAGTGGAGAATGCATCGAGCACTTATAAATCTTGTTGACTTAAACGTGAGAGGAATTAATTTTAGGTAATCGAATTACAAGCCGTAAATGATGAATGCAAAATAGCAAATTGGCAATGCGCCTAACTAATAAATATGAGCTGCAGCGATGATCTTCGAATCCAATTGACGAAGACATCTTCAGATATTTGGATACTGACACGTGACAATATTATTTATTATTATTAGATCGAAATTTACGATCAGTAATTTATGATTTGGTATAGTTTATAATTTTTTATGTTCTTCTGTGTTTGCATAACCAAATCGGACCGGTAGGTTCGATCAGTTCGATCGAAACCTGGTCACGAGTCTAATCCTTGCATCGTCCAGAAACCATTTTACAAGTCAATCCCATCGAACTGATATAGAACTAGTCAAATCGATAAATTCTTGTTGGACAGGTTCACGATTTTTAAAAATTTAATTTTGTGTTATATTATATATATATAAATGATTATTTGGATTTTGAACTTTTTTAAAAAATTATTTTTACTAGTATTATAGTTTATTTAATTTTTTAAACATTGAAAAATGTATATTTTAATATTTATATACATATTTAAGATGTTTAAAATCTAAAATATATTATTTTTTATATTATATTATTATTTAGTATTATAACAATTATCGTATCCGGCTTTTCGGATGAACCGTTATTTTAAAATAGACCGATTCGATCATCGATCAAATATAAAAACATTTATTATCATATAAAAAAAAATTGATATTTTGGATATGATATCTAAGATCAACACCTCACGGACTCAACTGAGAGTATGCATCCACGTTATAATATTGTTAAATTGAAATTAAAGTAAATCATCGACTATTTTTTTTAAGGTAAAACTCGTAATTTTATTGAATCAAATATGTTGCGTGTTTTCACTACCGCAAGTATACGATGTCAAGTTTTAGTACTGTATGAGTACAGATATCGATCCCACGAGGAGTAATTATTCAAATTTGTATATTAATTACCATAATTGACATAGCTCAACTTTATTTAGACAAATCGAATAATTGGTTTGCAATCACTTCAAATAAAATAGCAATTACTATAATTCTAGCACGCAGTATAGAATTCACTGAAGAAATAAATCTAGAGATATGATTTCGTCTGGCTTCCCCTATGCTAACTCGGCATTAACTAACATGTTATAAAATTGCATCGCATTTATAACCAAGAACTCGCAATGTTTCTACTCCCTCTGTCGAGTGATAAATAGAACTGTATTACCTATTACCGATTTTAATATGTCTATTCAAAATCAAGCAACACGCAACAAATGCAATCAAGGTCCTCTTATGGATTCGTCAGAGTTATACGTCTTTTGCACGTTATAAATATCTAACGATGTGATTTCTCCTGTCCTAATTTCAATCCCCTCTTTCGAGTGTTAGATTTTAATTATTCAATCAATCGAATTATGGCCAGTAATCCAAAAGCATTAATCACAAGAAATCACAAATAAACACGACGAATTAATTAGATGAAAAGTTAAAAAGTCAATAACGTAGGTTCAACCAAGACTACATCAATCTCTAGAAAATAGAATTAGTTCATACTCGTAATTAAATCAATACAAAACCTGTTTGTAATCATTAAAAACGTAAAAGTAAGAAACCGAATTAAGAACGTGTTGGCGAGAGATGGAAGTGCGTCTCCGTGTCCGGATTCAGCGTCTTCTATCTCCGTTCTTCGCGTCCCGTGCTCCGTGCGCTCTCACTTTTTCTCCTTTCTCTCGAGTGGTATGACGGCTGCTCAATAATATTTCGGAACCCCTTTTAAGATCCACGCCGAACCCTTTTTATTTCTGAATCTCGCGTCGCGCGCATATGCGCGCCATGAGCGGCGCATATGCGCGCAGCTCTCGGCCAATGTTCTTGGGGCAACTCTTGCGCATATGCGCTATCTTACTCGCGCATATGCGCGAATCACACTGTTTGGGCCGCGCATGTGCGCGGATTTGGGAGCGCATATGCGGGGCTCTTTCTGCCAGTTGCACGCATGTGCGCGGGAATACGCCGCGCATGTGCGCCATTGCTTTGCCCTCGGCTCCTGTTTTTCTCACTTTTCTTCCCATGAGTACCATTTTAATGCATTTTCATGCCCACGTCGTGGTCGTACCTAAGTTCCTGCACTCACACGAAAAATAACAAAAACGCGTAATTCCGCCCGAAAAGACTAACAATCTATATGAAATATAGGACTAATATAAGTGCATAAAATGCACTTATCAAATCCCCCCAAACTTAAACTTTTGCTAGTCCCGAGCAAAAATACAACTAAAAATAAGAATGCAGACTCAAGGAAGAAATAAACACTAACAACTATAGTCATGGATATGCAAAAAATGACAGTGGCTTCAGATTCATTTATTTTTATGTGATTCGTATTACTTGAGAGTCACGTGCGTGTGTGGTATGTCAATGTTTATCTACCTAATCGAATGCTCAAATAGATTCACAGTGCCAAATCGCCTCATAAACTTAAGAATTCCTCAGTTCGTGCAACTTACACTTCATTAAAACACACATTTACTTACACAGATCACAAGGACTTTATTGGTAATTGTTTGGCTCAAAAGATATTCATCACAAGTATACCAAAGCTGAAATCACACAAGGAGATGCTTACATGCAAATGATTAAAGTCTATACTCATTAACCATGTTTATCAGGTATCGATAGGCTTGATTTGAACAACTTTTCTCCACTAGTATATTGGATAAATGTGACAAGGTTAATAGGTCTTGTAGGCTTGTAACGTTAGGCTACGGCTCATTGCTACAATAAAGGCATGGAGATCAAAATTTGAGAGAAATATTTGAACTTCATCAATTTCACTCGTTTTCGTTTTCTTTTCACTCACCACCCATTTATTGTTTTCTTTTCATTCATTTCCATCATATACCAAATGCTTTCTTTCTCACCACTTTTGATTCATTCTTTCCATCGTTTTTCTTTTTTTTTTCTTTGAACTCCTTTCTGTACATTCAATTTTTCTCTTTTTATTTTCAAGGAGTGTTTGAATCATTCCACACCAATGAACTTATTTATCTCAAAATTTAGGTAGGATAATAAGTGTATAAGCTTCATTAGGTAGTTGTTTTGGGATGTAGAATAAATACAAGTGAGGGATAATTGTGTGTCATTGACACACACCACTTGATTTTTAGTAAGCTCAAAATGGGACACTAGAGATATTTCATGTTCGTTAGGTAGGCTCGAAGGCTTGAACGGTTCCAAAGATCGCCTAAATCATTCCTATGTCACATATTATCCGTATTTCGCCTCGAAAAGTGTCCAAACAAGTTCTAGATTCCGTCAATTCATTAGTCAACTCATACAAACCAGTCACATGCAATTTTCAATCAAAATGATATATGATATAGGTGCACAAAGGAAAGTTAAGCATCTCAATCTATTCGAAGCTCGATGGGCTAACAGTTGATAATGAGCAAAGAAGATATGCCCAAAGATATTGCGAAAGAATGCCTAGATCATTTCTGTGTTCGCAAAAATGTCCGTTAATGTCTTGTAAGGGTTACTAAAATCAGACTTCTCTTGTTTAATTGGCATCACAGGCACGCAAATAGTCTCTGAGCACCAACAATATCAACAAACATGACAGTGCAAAAAAATGTGACTCCCAAGTAAACACGAATACATTCATGCTTCAGACTCACGATTTTATTTTCATCATCAGCCTCACAATAGCTTATCCATGACTAGTCCTAACAATTCTAACATGCAATGAAAATAAATAAACGATTTTTTTTATTATTAAAATAAATAAATGAACATCAAAATTAAAAACTAAAGCAAATAATCTACTCAGATCATCAGATAAAATCAACCAACTAAAGCAAATAATCTCGTCAAATCAGATAAAATCAACCCCCCAAACTTAAAATATGCATTGTCCTCAATGTATAAACAAGAAATAAACGAGACAAGCATACCTCGCACGACGAGCGTCAGTGCTCGCCGTCATCATCATCAACGTCCTCATCCATGTGCTGGGGTGGGGCCTGCGGAGGAGGTCCTGGATACTGTGGTGGTGGTGGTGGATACTGTGGTGGCCAAACAGGTGTCTGGGGAAACATGGGATCATATGGACCTAAAGGCGGGAACCGCTGAGCAAGAACGGACGTGAAGTCCATCATATACCCCATGGCATAGTCCGTGCGGTACTGAAGCGAATCCAGCACCTGGCGCTGCTCAACTAGTAATCTCCTCTGCTCCTGTATCTCAATCTCTAATCGCCTCAATCTGTCTCCCCTGCGCTCTCTGGCTGCTGCCGCTGGTGGTAGTGGTTGAAGCGGTGCCTGTGGCAGGTCCTCGTCATCTGAATCAACGGGAGGCATGTAGGGCGCAACGATGGGAGCCTTCGGCTTAAGTACTTGCTCATCAGGCGACCAAGAGACGCCGGCCTGTCTGCAGAGTTCGGTAACAATGTGGGGGCATGGCAAGGCGACCGGTGTTAATCCAATGCCGGCTCTCATGATCGAGCCATATATTAGTCTTCCCAAGTTCACAGATTTGCCCATCAAAATTGCAAAGACAAGCGCGACCTTGTCTTTGGTTACGTCGTGGTAATGTGAGGATGGGAGAACTCGAGCCAACACGAATGACGTCCACGCACTTGCATTAGGAGTCATCTCGGATTTCTTCAGTGAGATTGGACCACTCGCGCTCATTTTCCATACGGCTCCTGCCTGACACACAGTCCGGATTACCTCTGAATAATCGACCCCATCGTCTAAGAATGCACTGTACTCGTCCTCTTCGAGGCTCGGCATCTCATATATCGTATTTATCGTCTGAGAATCAAACGATACCAATTTTCCTCTCACAAGTACCTTTGAACCATCATGCCGTATCCGCAGATTGGCATAGAACTCTCTGACGACAGAAATCACAGCGTCTGGAGGTGGTTGAGCAAATTCAACCCACTGTCTTCTTTCCAATTCTCGCTCAATAAAACTACATAATGTCGATAAATTAAATCCCCTCTCTAGGATAATCGACCGAGTCATCGAGCTCTCATACACCTGTTGTGCTCTTCATTCCAAAATCGGTGCGAATCAAAGCTCGCAGAAGAAGAAGCGCCCTTCTTTGATTTTTTCTTCGGTGCCATCTCAATTCAATAATCACAATATAACAATCAACACCAAACTCAATCCACAATAGGCCAAAATTGAACACAATCGGACTTCCCAAACTCGAACAATATAATTTCACATCACCAATAAGCCAATAAGCAATTCAACGTACAACCCAATCACAGAGAATGTATAACAATTCGACGTACCCACTTCACGATATCAAGAGTTCCACCAAATTACTTGAACCAATTTCTATGAAACCTGAAAATTTTAATAAAATCTGAAGAGAGACCCCTTACTTGAACAAGAAGATGACCGGAACTAGGAGTGTGGTCGGAGAACCAACAAGTTTTTGGCGCCGTTGCCGGGGAGTAAACTATTTAATTGCATATTGATATCATTACTAAGTAGTATTGATTTTAATTTAGACTTCATTTTATTTTGTTTTCTTTATTTTGTTAATCTATAGTCTTTTTGTTTTGCAGTGCATGCGAAAATATCAAAATCCCGACTTGCTAATTTTTGATCCGGAGATCTACGGCTCCGTGTTCGGATTCAGCGTCTTCTATCTCCGTTCTTCACGTCCCGTGCTCCATGCGCTCTCACTTTTTCTCCTTTCTCTCGAGTGGTATGACGGCTGCTCAATAATATTTCGGAACCCCTTTTAAGATCCACGCCGAACCCTTTTTATTTCTGAATCTCGCGTCGCGCGCATATGCGCGCAGCTCTCGGCCAATGTTCTTGGGGCAACTCTCGCGCATATGCGCGATCTTACTCGCGCATATGCGCGAATCACACTGTTTGGGCCGCGCATGTGCGCGGATTTGGGAGCGCATATACGCGGCTCTTTCTGCCAGTTGCGCGCATGTGCGCGGGAATACGCCGCGCATGTGCGCCATTGCCTTGCCCTCGGCTCCTGTTTTTCTCACTTTTCTTCCCATGAGTACCATTTTAATGCATTTTCATGCCCACGTCGTGGTCGTACCTAAGTTCCTGCATTCACACCAAAAATAACAAAAACACGTAATTCCGCCTGAAAAGACTAACAATCTATATGAAATATAGGACTAATATAAGTGCGTAAAATGCACTTATCAAAATCATCCATTACAAGATTAACCAACCAAGAGGGAAATTCACCATTCAATCAAACAAAAGGTGAAGGCGAAGAAAAAGCAAAACGAGCAATATTGGAGCAACTTTATTCGACGATCGGTAGACATGAATGCAATCAAAGATAGCAGGTCTCTTCAAACGCTCCCTAATAGCTGTTGCACAAAGTCCAATATAGCCAAGATCTTCTTGATCGGTAGTGACTGCTTGCATTGCCAATAGAGAATCAGATGCTACTTGTACATTGGTAAAACCTTTATCATAGATAAGTAGAATTTCTTCCTGGATTGCCACAATTCTCCATGTACGACTGATAATTGTTGGTTTCTTTGTTTCCCAAACGCCAACAACAAACGCCCTGATTGTCACGACTACTCCACCAATACTAAAATGATGTCTCTTCTCGTCCACAGCCGCATCCACATTGAGCTTGAATGAGCAATGCCTTGGCGGTGTCCATATCTTCTCTGGATTTCCTTTCAGTGGTATAACAACTAATTGCTCTTTGTTTTTGGCTTTGTGAAAATCAGATAAAAGAGATATGCTCCAGGAAACCTTAGCTGCCATATTCTTCTCCCTATGGATAGCATTTTGCTTCTCTCGCCAAACCGTCCATGTGTGAGTTGCAAAGTTTTCAAAGTCTGCCTTAGATAATTGCTCTTTCAACCACAGACAAAGTTCCAAAGTGCAAGAGTGAGAGCCACCTCGTAGGACTGGAGTAAACATAGGGTTCTTCCATAGATGTTTAATTGCAGCGCAGAAGAATAGAGCATGACTAGTGAAGTCTATCGAGAAATTGCATAAGCTACAGGATTCAGTGACCGGGACATGATGCCGATAGAGATTTTTTTTGTCGGAATACAATCGTGAGAGATACTCCACCAAAATATATGTATCTTCGGTGGGATAGATAGATTCCAAATAAAAGACCACCAATCTTCATTAGGATGTACCGATTGATGGGTTGGAGGTATGAATAACCCCCGTTGAAGTCGGCATCCATCTCTTACTGTATATCTGCCCTTGGCATCATATTTCCAGAAAAAGGAATCACGTACTCCAGCGTTATCCAATGGGATTTTGAGAATTTCACCAGCTATGTAAAGATTAAAGCTGGTTGTGATCAAATCCGTATCCCATCCGCCATTTTTGATCAATGTACTAACAGAATGTTCGCGATTTAGAGTAGCGGTTGCATCACCGAGAGGTCTTGCATGCTTGGTATCCATCTATCATTAAATATATTTATGTTTTTTCCGTCTCCCACTCTCCAGATTAAGCCCTTCACCAGAATATCTTTACTCCATAAGATCGATCGCCAAATGTAAGAGGGGTTATTACCCAAACTTGCTTCTAGTACTGGACCATATCAAACGTATCGTCCTTTCAACACTCTACCAGCTAGAGAATCAGGGTATTGAATGAGGCGCCATAATTGTTTGGCTAGCAAAGCTCTGTTAAATTCAGCTATTTTCCTGAATCCGAGGCCGCCCCTACTTTTTGCTTGGCATAGGAAATCCCAAGTTTTCCAATGTAGTTTCCTCTTACCATTCTCAACTCCCCACCAGAAATTCGCACATTCTCGTTCCATATCGTCACAAACAAGGGTGGGTATCTTGAAGCAAGACATAGCAAAGGTGGGAATAACTTGTAGAATTGATTTTATTATAATCTCCTCCCCCCCCCCCCCCCCCCCCCCCTAGAGAAACATTTGTTACCCCACCCTTGGATTCGCTGAACCACTCTATCTGTCAGATATTTAAATTGGAGTCTATTACTTCTTAATGAAAAGATCGGGAGTCCCAGATATAGATCATGTTGATGCACCACTGGAATAGTCAAGATATTTTTTATCGTATCCATTAGCAATATATGAGTATTGGGGCTGAAAGATAAAGCTGACTTATCATAATTAATAAGCTGTCCCGAGGCCTTTTCATATGTGGATAAACACTCCTTCACATGTGCCTCTGTCTCCATTGTCGCTCTAAAGAACACCAGACTGTTATCTGCAAAGAATATGTGCGAAACTGATGGACTAGTTGGTGTTATTTTTACTCCCCGGACTAAGCCTCTGCGTTCATAAGCATTCAGTAGAGAGGAAAGACCGTGGGCACACAAGACAAAGAGATAATGAGACAATGGATCTCCCTGGCGCAATCAGAGAGTTGGTTTAATAGGGCCTGCCACTTCCTAGTTTATTCTGAAAAATATGAGACAGATTTAACACAATTCATTACCCTCTCAATCCAATTATGTTCAAAACCCAGTCTGATCATCATCTGCTGCAGAAACTCCCATTCCACTCGGTCATAGGCTTTACTCATGTCCAGTTTAAGGGCTGCATATCCCATGTGACCAGTTTTCCTGCTTCTCAGCCAGTGCAGAACTTCAAATCCCACTATAAAATTGTCGGTAATAAGGCGGCCTAGGATAAAAGCACTTTGGGATTCCTCAATAATTTTGGAGAGAATTGGCCTTAGTCGATTGGTGAAGGACCTTGAAACAATTTTGTAGCAAACATTACATAAACTGATTGGGCGAAACTCTTTCATAAGCATCAGATTTTTTGTTTTGGGGATGAGCGTGACAAGCGTGGCATTCCAAGCCTCAAGTGGGCCACCCTCATTGAGTACCCGTAATACCTCATCTGTAACATCCATGTCCACGACATCCCAAAATTTCTGGTAAAAAAAGCAGATAATCCATCAGGGCCAGGACCTTTATCAGGATGCATATCAAAAAGAGCACGTCTTACCTCATCTGCAGTGAACGGAGCACTTAGTATCTGATTCATCTGATTATCAATTTTTGGCTCAACTGCGTCCAAGACTCTTCCAATGTCATCTTCCGAAGGGCTAGACATTGTGAATAATGAATCAAAGTAGTCGAGTACAATAGTCGACATTCCATCGTTATCTATACACCAGTCCCCATGGCTTGAGATCAAGCCTGTTAGTGAGTTCTGATCTGCGACAAGAGGCTCTTGAGTGAAAATATTTGGTATTACGATCCCTCCTTGAGCCAAGATATTCTGCTTCTTTGTCGCTAATACATCTCCTCCCTGGTGGCTAAATTCTCTACTTCACTTTCTAGGCTTTTTATTTAGATGACATTTTCTGACCTCTGTGCACTTGTTCTCAACTGATTTAGTTTCGCCCGTCTAGCTTTCAGCTGTTTTGGTACTCGACGTAGCTTCCCAGCATCCCATCTGGTCAGTGCTTTCTTGCATGAATCGATACGCTCCAGAATATACATATTGATATCCCGGTTGCCCCACCCTTGCTCGACCACCTCTCTGCAATCGTCCTCCATCAACCAGCCTTTTTCAAACTGAAATGGCAACACCTTGTTTGCATTACCTGCTCGGGGTTGAGTCCTTGATTCGTGTAAGTTCATGCTAATTGGCCTATGATCTGAATGATAGAATTCCAATGACCGTGCTCGAGCCATTGGGAAGAGCGTGCGCCACTTCAGGTTTGCCACAAATCGATCTAGTTTTTCAAAAATAATATTGTTCGACACTCACCTGTTTACCCATGTATAGAACTCACCAGTGCCATGGAGGTCTTGGAGTTCACATATTTCAAGCGCTTCTCGGAATGATTGCATCTATCTCGCCACCCGTCTATTGACACCCAGCTTTTCACTATCATAACATATTTCATTGAAGTCCCCACCTACAATCCATGGTAAGTCCCTGACCTCTGCTATGTCTTTAAGCCGCTGTAGAAGCTCCCAAGAGAAATGGCGCATGTGTGCCTCGGGGTGACCATAAAATCCAGTGAAGCGCCATACTTGTTCTGACTCATGGACAATGCAATCTATATGTCCATTAGAATAGTATTTAATAGTTACAGCTGTTAATTCATGCCAAAATAATGCAAGACCGCCGCTCCGTCCTCGACAATCCACCATGAAGCTCCATGTAAAACCTATATGATGTTTCCACCACCTGCAATTAGCCTCTCTCATTTTGGTTTCACATAAAAATTAGAGTGGGTCACTTTTCAGCGACGAGGCGCCGTAATTCCCGGAATGCCTGGGGGTTCCCAAGCCCCCGGGTATTCCAACTTATTATATTCATGGATCCCGGCGGGGTTGCAGCGCAACCACCGCCTCATTGTCGTTCAAAGATAGGGTCTCTTCACTTTTCCTTGCTCTTTTCTTATTGGGGCTATTGTAGTCCTCAGATCCCATAGCATGATTATCCTGCTCACTTCTTTTAGCGCCCGTACCAGAAAGAGAGTCTGAAGCATGAGGAGTTCTCGAGCTCTTTTCTCTTGCCTTTCTTTTCCACTTATTCGATTAAGTTGTAGGATTTGTATTTGTTTGTAGCCCAACACTTACCAAATCAGATAAATCCGGTTTCTCAACTTGCCCAAACTTTTGGGGCTGTTCGAGTGGTTGTTTGGCCATCCGATCTGGGGTGATCATAATGTCCCTTATTTCAATATCCCCAAGTATATTCGTACTCCCCACCACAGGCTGGTTTATCATATGGTTATCTTAAGGCTGATAGTCGTTTGTCATAGTCCTATTCCCGTTGTTATCTGGATCTAGGTGGATCAAGGCTTGAGAGTCTGGTTGGTCCGATGCTTCCGAGGAATTCTCATCAGTTCGTGGACCATCATGTTCGACCCCCACATTCCTACTGCCTCGAGTATTCCCTTTGTGGGAGGAGGCCCTCATCCATGCTCCGAACCCAAGCTCCACTTTGTTGGATGTTTCGTCCTCACAATCTCGAAGTGAGTGGCCTAGCCTGCCACACGCATAGCATAAGTCTGGAAGCCTTTCATATACACAAGTAAAATCATGGGGTCCTCTTCCTCCCTCATGACGCTAATACACAAGCATTTTCTCAGCGGCTTCGTGATATCTAGACGGATTTTAATTCTGGCAAAGCGACCCAGGAATGTCCCATTCTCTCCTCGATCCACCTCAATAACCTGCCCTATCTGGCGGCCAAGATTTGTTAATAATTCTTCATGCATAAACGCTAATGGAATGTTATTGTAACTTCCCGAAAATTTAAAAGTCCACGTGAACCACATGCATGCAAATTATTAAATTTCTTTGGTATTTATTAAATTATTTTAAAGCATAAAATGCATGTTTATTTTATTAAATTATGTCAAATTATTTTTATACATTATGATTGCATAATAGGATTTATTTCATGAAATTTTAAAGGTTCATGCATTATAGATTTTTAAATTTCATTTCGCGCTCAAACGAGGATCGGATACCGGAGAATTTTCAGGAAAAATTATTTTATTACACGATTAATTTTTATTAATTAATATAAGATGTTTTAAAGATGTTTTTCATGAATTAGAATTTATTGGATATTTTTATCCGTTTGATTTTAATTTTTAACGATACATAAATTTTATCGAATTGGGAGAATTTTTGAGGGTTCGGTTAATAATTTCAAAAACTTTCCAATACGAAATATTTTTCGGGAGTGTGTTTAGATTTAATGGGCATATTTTTAAACTTATTCATCTTAAAACCTTTTTATTTTAATTGAGGGTCATTAGCACATATATTAATTAACATAAACTATACTTAAACTAAACCTAAACTACCCCACCTCATAATAGCCGACACCCTCACTCCCACCAGCCTCTATTCTTGAAAATCACCAACCGACACTTCCCTCCAATCATCAACTTTCTAGTGACTTGCTGCTTCAAAGCTTTCGGTGGTACCATTTCTCCTTCAAGCAAAGAGTCTCTTCGGTGGTTGGCTCCTCTATCATTGTTCAAGAACTTTCACCAAGGCACGCTAAGTATCTCCATTCTCTCGTTTTCTTTCAGCAGCAACATCAAGGAGCTTCGACCTTGGCTTGTTCTTGCGTTAAAACTCTCCCGGTGTCTCCCTCGTCTCGTTTTTGTTCATCAAACATCAAAGGCACGCTTTGTATCCTTCTTTCTGCATCATTCATGCCATTATATGCTATTACATGTGTGCTCGCATATGAAAAATGTTTAAACCCGTTGTTGCTTCGTTTATGCTTCGTCTTATTCATGAAAAACCGTATTTTATGCATTTAAATCACGTGTTTGATGTTTGGGTGCAAGGGGCTGCTGCCGATCTCGGGTCATAAGGAGCTGTTCATGTCGAGGGTTATGTTAGAATAACCTGAGAGAGTCTCGGTTCAGGTCTATGCAGGGAAAAGCCGTTCCTTCGGGCGCTAGTGCATGCTTAAGGGCTAGATCGAGGATGGGTTCGGTCTCGGCTGTGCAAGGGCATCCCGAAACCTGGAACAGATCGTGAGGGGTCTGAACCACGGTCAAGGGAGGTTTGAACACAGCTGGAACGAGGAGGAGAGTCGCTTGAGCGTTGGGAATGGAGTGATGATAGAGAGCACTACGTGAGGAACAAGGGTTGTGTGAGTTGCGAGAGGCTGTAGACCTGGTGTAGCTGTCGTGGGGTTGTAGGCTCGTGTCTATTGAGTCCAGCAGGGTTCATTAGGGTCCCTAATGGTGCACCATAAAGTTCGGTTAAGTGTTAGAGAAGCAAGAACCAAAATAGTTAAGATATAAATTTATGTGGGTTTGGTTTGAAAGTTTCTGTACGTGGCTTGTGCAGGAATTATGGGACTCGTTTAAGCTTAGTTTAGGAGGTTCATTAGAGTCCTAATGGTGAGCAATAACGATCAATTAAGTGCTGGAGAAGCTAGGACTAAAACATTTATGAGTTGGGGCCATGTGTTGGAAGATGATTATACAAAGTGGGTGCTGAGAATTCCAGCAGCTCGCTGGCTCCTGATTCGATGGTTTTAGGATCTGGTTTTGGGGTTTTTAAGAGTTTTTAGATGCGTATTAGGTATGGTAAAAAGTTGGGGATAATTCGGTTAAGTTTCGGTTCGATTCGGGTTAAAGTCGGGACTCCGGTCCAAGTTTTAAAAAGAATTGGTTAATTTATGAAATGGACTCGAATTTACGTCTAAGAATGATTTTAAATATGTTTTGGGATATTTTTAGGAGTTTGGTAAGTTTCAGAGCAAAATAAGGAGTTTTGGATTTATCCGGGATTTAATCGCCGTACGAAACATTAATTAAAGAATTAATTGAAACGCATAGATTTAAGCTTAATAAAATTATGGAAAATTATATTTAAGTTCAAATAATTATTAGAATTCTAAGTTTTTAATTTGGAAATTTTATGCTAAGGTTTGGTTTAATACGGGATTAAAACGCATTAAGATGTTATATTTAAGGATTAATTTAAAGGTCATCTATTTAAGCCAAATAAAAATATGGGAAAATTCTTGTAGGCTTAAATAATTCTTTGGGACATGTTAGAGTCAATGAAATTAAGAAAAGGTCACAAACGTGAAATTTTACGTCTAAGGGCAAAACGGTCATTTTTGGGGTTTCCAGGGGCAAAATGGACATTTTGCACCCGAGGTGAGATTTTGGTCTTGGCAGCGCCCTGAGCACATCTTATCATGATTTAAATGTTTATGCATCACGTTCATGATTTTTATGTAATTACGATAAATACGTTGCATGCTTGGTTTAAAGGAAAAATTACGTATATGCATGATTTTATTAAGTGATGAATATGATGACACGTTTTGAAGGAAGTGATTTAGTTGTGACTAATACGATGACACGATGACATGATGATATGATTGGAGATATCGTGAGGGAAAAGGCCCCAGAGGGAGCCCGTTTACGGGAGAAGGCCCCAGAGGGAGCCCGACGATCGTATTTCCATTGACATGATATGATGATATGATAGGCCAAGGCCCAGTTGACGGGTGAGAGTGTCGCTGGTGTCCCCGCCGCCCAGTACTGTGGTTATACGTAGATGGATCCATCGACTGACATGATGATACGAAAGTCACAGCTAATGAACTGAATTCAATTAAAAAGAAAATGTATACGTATATGATGACATGAAATGACATGATTTTACACGATATGATTTTACACGACACGTATACGTATATGATGACATGAGATGACATGATTTTAATACGATATGATTTTACACGACACGAACGTATATGATGACATGAGATGATATGATTTTACACGATATGATTTTTACACGACACGTTTACGTATATGATGACATGAGATGACATGCTATGATTATTACCATTTTTTGAAAGGATACGTTTACATATATGATTTTTAATGCTGACACGAATGCTTTTAAGTTCATGAAAAGATATATTGAGTATGATATTTTTCACTGCTGTGTGCTACGTATATGTACTTGTTATTCCTGGTACAGGTGTGTTGAGTCTTTAGACTCACTAGGCGTGTGTGATGCAGGTGAGCTTAATGATGAGGAGACTGGAGGTGCCGAACTCTGAGTAGTCAGAACTGGTGCGGTGACACGACCCGAGGACCACACGTTTTCCGCGCATTTATGATTTTATGATATTGAGAGGAGATGAAAATTTTTCACGTTTATGATTTGGATGTTAGGATTTTTACTCGCTTATTTCCCATTATAATTTTTATTGGCAAATGCTTATGAGTATTTTTAAATGTTATTTCGAAAATGCGAGCTTTTATTTTTTTAAAAAAAATATCCAGTAGAATTTTAAAAATGAGTGAGACGTTACAGTTGGTATCAGAGCAAGGGTCCTGTATAGGGTTGTGCCACCGCCAGCTTCTGCCGCTCAGTCTTCAAGCCTCAAGTCTGTAAGTTTTTAGGATTTAAATGTTTTAAATGATTTACTTTTATCACATGCATATTAACATGATTTACGCTTTATGATGATCTACGGTATATGTTTAAACTGCTTTTATGATTTAAGGATTTACTGTTTAAAAAAAAAATTGATTAAATTGCATGTTGGTTACGTTTGGAATTGGACGTGTCTAAGAATTTGAATATTGAGCTTTAGGAGAGATTGATAACGATTTGACTATATTGATTTTTAAGTCAGTAGTACTGATGTCCTCCTTATGGGTCATAGATTAATCTTGAAAATTTTGAATGCTTTTGAACTTGTAGATTTTCTAAGAAATTACTGATGGTTCGTTGTTGCAAGTTGAGTTAATTTTTGAGGATTTTATACAAGGAATAATGATTCGAAGACTACGAGGATCTTTGGAATTATTAAACTTAGAATTTATTTAGAATACATGCTCTACCTAGTGGGACCTAAGGGTTGAATTGAATGGATTGAGAATTTTAAGGACCTAACTGTATTAACCAATAATTTGAGGACCTAAGTACAACAATAAAATTCTAAGGGACTATTTCGAATTTACCAAACTTGGGATTAAATTTTTAGTTTTGAGAATTTTAAGGTTTAATGAGGCCAAGTCGAAAATTTTATAAAAAAAAAATGCAAATTTCGAAGAGTTATAAGGCAAAAATTGTAATCTTCGAGAATTTTAAGGATCAAATTGCAAATTTTTAAATTTTGAGGATTAAATTCGAACTTTAGAGGAATACTTGGGTTAAATCAGTAATTTTTCGAGGTTATGAGAATTTATTTTGGGTTTAATAAGCTTAAAATTATTAACTTTATGTTACTAGAAACATATAAAATGAAATTAGGAACGCCAAGAAATTATGGGTAATTGTTGGATTCTCGAGATTAAGGACAAATTCGGATAATATTCGAGGAAAGTAAGAAGTAATTTTTTAATTTTTTTAGAAATTTGGAGGACAAGTTTAGCAGTAAGTGAGAACTGAATGATTTAAATGATGAGAACTTTCGATGATTTAGGCTTGAAGTATATTTAGCACCTTTATATACTTGGGTTATAATGTTATAAGGAATGGTAATCAAGGGCTTCGTAGGATAAATCAACATTGGGCTTGAAAATTTAAGCGTTAGTGAATTAATACTATGGCAAATTAAGAATTTAGAGTGATAACAATTTAAGATAAAGTTGATCAGTTAGTTAGGTTATAAGACTAGACATGGAAACTAACAAAATTTTGGGAATTTAAGTTTGATGTATCATAATTTTTAATCGTGATCTTAAGAGTTAAAATTATATCTTTCGTGGAATTTAATTTTTCTAAAAAAAAAAAAATTTATTAGGTATGATCGATGGTTAGATTATTGATAGACGCATATAAGAATTGAGGTAAACACATGGTGTAGTAGCCCGAATTCCAAATTGGGTAATTAACGGAGTAATGGTGATTAAGAAGGTTTAATGTGTAATTTTGACCGAGTCATGATCGGACGGACCGAAGATGGTTCGGAAGCACCGAAGAGTTCGGAAGGTCCGAAGTGGGTTCGATGGATCCGATCATGAGGTGTCAAGAGCAGCTGGACACGTGCATGTTCGGACGGTCCGAAGTGTATGATCGGAGGATCCGATCATGAGCTGTCAAGAGCCATTGGACACGTAGCGTTCGGACGTTCCGAAGTGTTGTTCGGAGGATCCGAACATGGCCTATAAATAGTGCTCGGATTTCTCATTTTTGACTTGCCAATTTCTTGAGTTTTCTCTCATTTTGGAGAGTTTGGAAGGTTTCTAGGGTTAGTTGTTGGTCGAGCGATAGCCAAGAGCTGCCAGGAGTAGTAGCGTAGCGGCGCCTGAGTTACGAGGCAATCGACATCAAAGGGCTGTCGACGGACGAAGGTAAACCCTAAACCTTTGGTAGTACTAGGGAGTACTGGTTTTGCTAGTCAAGCATGGTAGTATTGATTGAGTATGCTTTTGATGCGTAGGCTTGTGCTAGACCTGTTTAGCGGTGTTGCGTAAGGCTAGGCTTGCTGTGATAGAGGTACGAAAGTACTATCCGAGATATCCTGGTTGAGTATACATTCTTATATGTGTTGCATGATTATGTGGTGCATTGATATATGTCATATGATGCATGCTATTATGTCACGTTTATTACTGCACGTTGCATTTCATGTTGAGCCGTACCTCCTTCGAGATAGCCTTTGCTGTTGAGCTGTATCTCTTTCGAGATAAGCTATATCTTGGGGCCGCTCAGCCCTGTCTTGTGGACGCATGGACACCGAGAGTACACAGTGGCCGACGGGTCGGGAGGGCTTCGGTGGTCCGGGACATTTTAGGTCCACGTCTGTCTTGTAGTGGATGCAGTGACCCAGAGGTTGGACCGCGCGGCACTATCCACTTGGCGCCTCTAGACTGAGCATTTTGAGATCCTTTGTGATTCCTGTTTCTTGACTACCCTGGTATCATATCATAGCATGTGCATTTCATATAGGTTTGTATACTCATACTTTTGTACTGGGCGTTCTTATCGCTCACGTCCTCGGTTTTGTTTATTCTTGGACACCCCATTCCCACGGGGCAGGTTGGACAGCTCAGGAGGAGCAGGAGGAGGACGTTGAGTAGCTGGTTGGTTTAGTTTATCGGTACTGTTTTGATTCGATATGGTTGTATTGGGTATTTTTATTTTTGAGTTATTCTAGACTTCGATTGGGTTGTATAATCGGTTTTGTTGTTGACTTTTCCGCTGTTATCTCTGATTATTGTTAATTAGGTTAATTGCATGCTTAGTTTTTGATTAGTAGGTGATTCTGGAACGGGTCACTACACATGGTTTTAAGAAATTTTTTGAAAGTCATTAAGGAACTTGAGAATAAGTGAATATATGTTATCTAATATTATTTGGGTCGCGTAAGCTTGAATTTTAAGTTTATGAAATAAGTGTTCGTACGAAAATTTTGGGTAAAATAAAAACCAAATGAAACGAGTTGTGTTCATCATAGGTTATCAATGAACGGATATTAAAATTTTTTTATATATAGAGTAAGAAATCTACAATTTTGATATGAAGATTCTAGAATTTATGGGTTATAGGTGAAGTTGATTTATTAGAGTTAGTCCATCATTATCATAGGAGAACTTATTAAGTTTTATATGATAGAATTAATTAAGCATTGAGGATACGTAAGAATACGACATTCGTTTCAATGAGAAAAGTCCAAAGTCTAAGGCCTCAAATTTATTGCAATTGGGAAGATAATAGTTTAAATATGTAATTGGTGCTAGAATGATTTTATTATTTAGGTAGAAGATTGATATTGTATATTTTGGGTGTTATGGATTAACATTACTCGAGGATTAAGATTTGCAGCAATTTAATATTTGGGATGAATTTTTAAATAATTAAGTGACGTAAGTTTGGTGCCGTAAGACAAGATTTGATTCAAGGATCTTAGGTTAATATTATTATGGGGTTGAAGTAAGGTTTAACTTCTAAGTGTAATACCAAGGATAGAAGTCGATCAGTAAATTTTGGTGCTAAGATTTCTTAGGTCAAACTGCATAAATACAATGTAATAAGTCAATGAACATTATTGGTATAGTATAAGAAAAGTAAGACGCAATAAAAATTAGGACTATCATTTCTAATATTGGGAAGTTTGAGACCATAGTAGAATAGAACTAAATCACCCTAAGTCATTTTGATTTGTGATTCGAAATCGAGAATTTTGGTAGGCAAATATTATTAGGGTTGAGGATGTAAGGACATCTTAACATTTATTTTATCAGAGTAGCGCAGTGGAAGCGTGGAATATTGGGATTCTAGAATTAAGAGTCTAAACTTTTTTGTTTATTGAGGATAAACGAATTTCGGGGACGAAATTCAATTTAAGGGGGGGAGATTGTAACGTCCCGAAAATTTAAAAGTCCACGTGAACCACATGCATGCAAATTATTAAATTTCTTTGGTATTTATTAAATTATTTTAAAGCATAAAATGCATGTTTATTTTATTAAATTGTGTCAAATTATTTTTATACATTATGATTGCATAATAGGATTTATTTCATGAAATTTTAAAGGTTCATGCATTATAGATTTTTAAATTTCATTTCGCGCTCAAACGAAGATCAGATACCGGAGAATTTTCAGGAAAAATTATTTTATTACACGATTAATTTTTATTAATTAATATAAGATGTTTTAAAGATGTTTTTCATGAATTAGAATTTATTGGATATTTTTATCCGTTTGATTTTAATTTTTAACGATACATAAATTTTATCGAATTGGGAGAATTTTTTAGGGTTCGGTTAATAATTTCAAAAACTTTCCAATACGAAATATTTTTCGGGAGTGTGTTTAGATTTAATGGGCATATTTTTAAACTTATTCATCTTAAAACCTTTTTATTTTAATTGAGGGTCATTAGCACATATATTAATTAACATAAACTATACTTAAACTAAACCTAAACTACCCCACCTCATAATAGCCGACACCCTCACTCCCACCAGCCTCTATTCTTGAAAAACACCAACCGACACTTCCCTCCAATCATCAACTTTCTAGTGACTTGCTGCTTCAAAGCTTTCGGTGGTACCATTTCTCCTTCAAGCAAAGAGTCTCTTCGGTGGTTGGCTCCTCTATCATTGTTCAAGAACTTTCACCAAGGCACGCTAAGTATCTCCATTCTCTCGTTTTCTTTCAGCAGCAACATCAAGGAGCTTCGACCTTGGCTTGTTCTTGCGTTAAAACTCTCCCGGTGTCTCCCTCGTCTCGTTTTTGTTCATCAAACATCAAAGGCACGCTTTGTATCCTTCTTTCTGCATCATTCATGCCATTATATGCTATTACATGTGTGCTCGCATATGAAAAATGTTTAAACCCGTTGTTGCTTCGTTTATGCTTCGTCTTATTCATGAAAAACCGTATTTTATGCATTTAAATCACGTGTTTGATGTTTGGGTGCAAGGGGCTGCTGCCGATCTCGGGTCATAAGGAGCTGTTCATGTCGAGGGTTATGTTAGAATAACTTGAGAGAGTCTCGGTTCAGGTCTATGCAGGGAAAAGCCGTTCCTTCGGGCGCTAGTGCATGCTTAAGGGCTAGATCGAGGATGGGTTCGGTCTCGGCTGTGCAAGGGCATCCCGAAACCTGGAACAGATCGTGAGGGGTCTGAACCACGGTCAAGGGAGGTTTGAACACAGCTGGAACGAGGAGGAGAGTCGCTTGAGCGTTGGGAATGGAGTGATGATAGAGAGCACTACGTGAGGAACAAGGGTTGTGTGAGTTGCGAGAGGCTGTAGACCTGGTGTAGCTGTCGTGGGGTTGTAGGCTCGTGTCTATTGAGTCCAGCAGGGTTCATTAGGGTCCCTAATGGTGCACCATAAAGTTCGGTTAAGTGTTAGAGAAGCAAGAACCAAAATAGTTAAGATATAAATTTATGTGGGTTTGGTTTGAAAGTTTCTGTACGTGGCTTGTGCAGGAATTATGGGACTCGTTTAAGCTTAGTTTAGGAGGTTCATTAGAGTCCTAATGGTGAGCAATAACGATCAATTAAGTGCTGGAGAAGCTAGGACTAAAACATTTATGAGTTGGGGCCATGTGTTGGAAGATGATTATACAAAGTGGGTGCTGAGAATTCCAGCAGCTCGCTGGCTCCTGATTCGATGGTTTTAGGATCTGGTTTTGGGGTTTTTAAGAGTTTTTAGATGCGTATTAGGTATGGTAAAAAGTTGGGGATAATTCGGTTAAGTTTCGGTTCGATTCGGGTTAAAGTCGGGACTCCTGTCCAAGTTTTAAAAAGAATTGGTTAATTTATGAAATGGACTCGAATTTACGTCTAAGAATGATTTTAAATATGTTTTGGGATATTTTTAGGAGTTTGGTAAGTTTCAGAGCAAAATAAGGAGTTTTGGATTTATCCGGGATTTAATCGCCGTACGAAACATTAATTAAAGAATTAATTGAAACGCATAGATTTAAGCTTAATAAAATTATGGAAAATTATATTTAAGTTCAAATAATTATTAGAATTCTAAGTTTTTAATTTGGAAATTTTATGCTAAGGTTTGGTTTAATACGGGATTAAAACGCATTAAGATGTTATATTTAAGGATTAATTTAAAGGTCATCTATTTAAGCCAAATAAAAATATGGGAAAATTCTTGTAGGCTTAAATAATTTTTTGGGACATGTTAGAGTCAATGAAATTAAGAAAAGGTCACAAACGTGAAATTTTACGTCTAAGGGCAAAACGGTCATTTTTGGGGTTTCCAGGGGCAAAATGGACATTTTGCACCCGAGGTGAGATTTTGGTCTTGGCAGCGCCCTGAGCACATCTTATCATGATTTAAATGTTTATGCATCACGTTCATGATTTTTATGTAATTACGATAAATACGTTGCATGCTTGGTTTAAAGGAAAAATTACGTATATGCATGATTTTATTAAGTGATGAATATGATGACACGTTTTGAAGGAAGTGATTTAGTTGTGACTAATACGATGACACGATGACATGATGATATGATTGGAGATATCGTGAGGGAAAAGGCCCCAGAGGGAGCCCGTTTACGGGAGAAGGCCCCAGAGGGAGCCCGACGATCGTATTTCCATTGACATGATATGATGATATGATAGGCCAAGGCCCAGTTGACGGGTGAGAGTGTCGCTGGTGTCCCCGCCGCCCAGTACTGTGGTTATACGTAGATGGATCCATCGACTGACATGATGACATGATGATACGAAAGTCACAGCTAATGAACTGAATTCAATTAAAAAGAAAATGTATACGTATATGATGACATGAAATGACATGATTTTACACGACACGTATACGTATATGATGACATGAGATGACATGATTTTAATACGATATGATTTTACACGACACGAACGTATATGATGACATGAGATGATATGATTTTACACGATATGATTTTTACACGACACGTTTACGTATATGATGACATGAGATGACATGCTATGATTATTACCATTTTTTGAAAGGATACGTTTACATATATGATTTTTACTGCTGACACGAATGCTTTTAAGTTCATGAAAAGATATAATATTGAGTATGATATTTTTCACTGCTGTGTGCTACGTATATGTACTTGTTATTCCTGGTACAGGTGTGTTGAGTCTTTAAACTCACTAGGCGTGTGTGATGCAGGTGAGCTTAATGATGAGGAGACTGGAGGTGCCGAACTCTGAGTAGTCAGAACTGGTGCGGTGACACGACCCGAGGACCACACGTTTTCCGCGCATTTATGATTTTATGATATTGAGAGGAGATGAAAATTTTCCACGTTTATGATTTGGATGTTAGGATTTTTACTCGCTTATTTCCCATTATAATTTTTATTGGCAAATGCTTATGAGTATTTTTAAATGATATTTTCAGTATGACAGCATGCCTATTTTTATGTTAAAATAAATATGATTATTTTAAAAGATGAGTTTGATTATTTTTAAATGACGCTATTTTTATGGTCGAATATTTAAGATCATTTTAAATGTTATTTCGAAAATGCGAGCTTTTATTTTTTTTAAAAAAATATCCAGTAGAATTTTAAAAATGAGTGAGACGTTACAGTTATGGAGTTGAATTGTTCCTTTAAAAGAATGGATCTTGGATTTCTCAACCCAATTAATTCTTGAAACACTAGGATATTTCGAGAAAATTTCCACGGGCCACCATTCAAAACCCTATTCCGATCTCGTTGAGAATAAAATTCAAAGACAAAAGTATTTTCACCTGTCACCTCAATGATCACATGTCTCTCAGTCTGTGTCGTGCGAGGCATCTGTTGCTTAAAAGCTTCTCAGTTAATGGTCTTTGACACGAAGACTTTGGCTACTAGACAACGAGATAAGCGTTCCTCCCCTATCCGGACGTCCGCTTCTTCAAGATTCACAATTTCCTTCGGATCTGTGCATGAAAGTTTCATCTCGTTCACTAGGCAGGAAATCTCACTCGGATCCATTATACTAGAAATCAGAGAACCACCGTATGAATCCAAGGATCATACGAATCAAACCCTGCACAAACAGGCGGCCAGCTCTTATGCGAGTCGCAACCCTAGAGAGAATTAAATTGTTGATAAGCTTTTAAAATTATAGTACTGGATTATAAATAAATCATCGACTATTAATATTTGAGTCAATGTAATATATTTTAAATTAATATCAAATCTCACATCCATGAATTCAATTCGATATTATTATAAAAACCTCCAATTATATATTTTTTTAAGAAAAACGCTAAATCGTTTAATCTTCTAACCTATTATCTGAAGATCCTCATTCTCAAAAAGATAAAATCCGATTTTTATCCAGTGTTGTAAAAAGCCCGCTTAAGTTTGAAACTCGACAAAAACGCCCTGCTTCAGAGAAAAGCGAAAAAAACAGTTAAATTGTAGTTTGACCTAATTAAACGTAATTAAGACGTTTAATTAAGTGTACTTAAGCACAATTAATCGCATCTATTTATTTTTAATTTTTTTTTATTTTGAAGTTATGTCTTTTTATTTTAAAATAATAAATTAGGTTCATAATTTAGATGTTTATTTTTTACTTTTAATTATGATTAAACATGTCTGATAATGATTCGACACATATTTAGTATTTTTTTAATTTGATCTAGTTGCAAAAACAAATAAATATTGTAATTTTGATATTTGTATGCTTTTATAAAAATGAGAATTAATGCATCAGACTTAAATTTATCATATGTATTATTTTATCTATTTATTAGTTTGAGATAATTACAATTACACTAAAGATAAAAACGTTTTTCACCCTTAAGGCTGTGCTAATCTCGCTTTAACTTGGAGCTTGACATCCGTGCTTCAGCGCGCTTCACGCTTTTTATAGCCTTGTTTTTATCTGACCAGAATTTCGAGATACAAACATCTTAATTTTCAACATAGGCTTGATATTTATTTTTGTTGGATGATCAAATATTATTTCAAAATATAAAAAATAACAATATTGACATAGGTATCATATGAATGACCCAACCTCGTATATAATAGAGAAGGCTATAATAAGACGCACACAACCTCATTGTGGTTATATGCTAGTATTAAATTTTTCAACCACCATAAATTAATTAATAAATTTAATTTTTTATATATATATAAAATTAAATTAAGTAATTGGCTCACCACCACCACTAAATTTTATAATATATATATATATGGATATCTATGTGCTTCCTCTCTTTAATACTTTATCCAGACAACCCTACTAATACACACACATATACAACGCCGCCGTGCATCTCCACCGTCCATAATGGCGGCTGCTGCTCCGACCTCCACCTCCTCCGCCATGCGCAACCAATCCACTTTCTCTTCTTCATCCAATTCGCCGAAGCTTCTTGCCAGATATGCCCTTTGTCTCCCCCGTAATACCCAGAAGGCAACAGCATTTGTCTCCCGTGGCCGGGGACTTCGAATCTGTAACGTCCTATCTTCTCCGGAGAGGGATACGCGACAAGAAGAAGCTTTTATCTCCCGATTTGCTCCCGATGAGCCGAGAAAGGGATGCGACATACTGGTGGAAGCGTTGGAACGGGAAGGCGTCACCGACGTGTTTGCGTACCCTGGTGGCGCGTCGATGGAGATTCATCAGGCGCTCACGCGCTCCAAGACCATCAGGAATATCCTTCCTCGCCACGAGCAGGGTGGGGTCTTCGCCGCCGAGGGGTATGCACGCGCATCCGGGTTACCTGGAGTCTGCATCGCCACCTCCGGCCCTGGTGCCACCAATTTGGTGTCCGGGCTGGCTGATGCCCTCCTGGATAGTGTCCCGATCGTCGCCATCACAGGCCAGGTTCCCCGCCGCATGATTGGTACCGATGCTTTTCAAGAAACCCCCATCGTCGAGGTAACTCGGTCCATTACCAAGCACAACTATCTCGTGTTGGATGTTGAGGATATACCTAGAATTGTGAAAGAAGCGTTTTTCATCGCGAGGTCTGGCCGCCCTGGTCCAGTCTTGATTGATGTTCCTAAGGATATTCAACAGCAAATGACAGTTCCGAATTGGGCACAGCCTATGAGTTTAACTGGTTACTTGTCTAGGTTACCTAAGCCACCTAGTGAGAGGTTGTTAGAGCAGATAATTAGGTTGATATCCGAGTCTAAAAGGCCGGTTCTTTATGTGGGTGGTGGGTGTTTGAATTCGAGCGAGGAGTTGAGGCGGTTTGTGGAGCTCACAGGAATTCCTGTGGCGAGTACGTTGATGGGACTTGGTTCTTTTCCTGGCTCGGACGAGGAGTTGGCCTTGCAAATGCTGGGAATGCATGGTACTGTTTATGCAAACTATGCCGTGGACAAGAGTGATTTGCTTCTTGCTTTTGGGGTTCGGTTCGATGATCGCGTGACTGGTAAGTTGGAGGCGTTTGCTAGTCGAGCTAAAATTGTTCACATTGATATTGATTCGGCCGAGATTGGTAAGAACAAGCAACCACATGTTTCCCTTTGTGCGGATATTAAACCGGCTCTCAAGGGTTTGAATTGGATATTGGAGGAGAAAGGGGAAGTGGGTAAGGTTAATCTTGATTTTTCGGCCTGGAGGGAGGAACTAAAAGAGCAGAAGATGAAGTATCCCTTGGGTTATAAGACATTTGGTGATGCTATTCCTCCTCAATACGCAATTCAGATTCTTGATGAACTGACCGGTGGAAATGCAATCATTAGCACTGGTGTTGGACAGCATCAGATGTGGGCTGCGCAACATTATAAGTACAACAGGCCTAGGCAGTGGTTGACTTCCGGTGGCTTGGGGGCTATGGGGTTTGGACTTCCAGCAGCCATTGGAGCTGCCGTTGCAAGACCAGATGCTGTCGTTGTGGATATTGATGGTGACGGGAGTTTCATAATGAATGTGCAGGAGCTGGCCACCATTAGAGTGGAGAACCTTCCGGTCAAGATTATGTTACTAAACAATCAGCATCTGGGAATGGTGGTCCAGTGGGAAGATCGTTTCTACAAGTCTAACCGGGCACATACATATCTTGGAAATCCTGCGAAAGAGACTCAGATTTTTCCCGATATGCTTAAGTTTGCTGAGGCTTGTGATGTACCTGCCGCTCGTGTGTCAATGAAGGATGATCTAAGGGCAGCAATTCAAAAGATGTTGGATACCCCTGGACCATACTTGTTGGATGTAATTGTACCTCATCAAGAACACGTCTTGCCTATGATCCCGAGTGGAGGTGCATTTAAAGATGTGATCACCGAGGGCGATGGAAGAACTAAATATTGATGCCACAAGTAGCAGGGCTGGATATGGATGCTTTATAATAAAGTAGAGGCGTGAGGAGAAGGAGATCCGTGTGTTAGTCATATCCTATGTTTTGGTCTTGTAAGATTAATATGCTGTTTCTATTTATAGTTGGTTGTGTGTTTTGTGGATCTCTTGCTTATATTTGAGCATGATGTTCTGTCTTGTTAAGCTGGTTCGATATCGCTGATGCTAGGCATTGATGAAGTCTTCCTATAAATCAGGTGCATCTATGAGTTATGATTTATCAATACCACCTTGCCTGTTAGGTTCTTTTTGGTCTGTAACTATGTGATTGAATAAATCCCTTTCAGTTTGTGTTTCATTTGTACTTTATGACATTTTTAGGTGAAAACTTGAGAAGAATGATGCGCTCTAAATGAGCAAACATACATATAATTGGCATAAGTGAAGTTCAGGACAAGAATAATGACTCCATCTATCCTTTTGTGGAAGTCCTTTATTCCACGGTTATAAATTTTACAGCCTGTTTAGCTGTAAAGGAACTCAAAAATTGTCCGAGGGCTTACAATTTTGAAAATGTTCGACAAAAAAAAAAACATCAATAAAAATTGGGTTACCTAGATTATGTAAGAAGATTTTATTTTATTTGGTAAAAGATCAAAATATCTGTATAAATGTATGATAAGATACTTTTCCATGATTCATCGACTCCATAGATTTCTATCTTTACTGAACTTTGTATTTCCACCTCCTCGAAAGATTGTTCACTAAAACTCTTCAAACTACATACTAATTTTAATAGTCTATCATTTCTTATGTTATAAAAATATTCTATGACAATGATATTATCGACATTGTTAGGCTTCACTGTTTTTTATCTAAATATTTTTAACAATTTAAGATCTAACGATTTGTAATATTTTGAGACTATTTGGGAATGTTAAGTTTAAAAAGCTAGCATTCGATGCGTACATGTATATTAAAATTTTGGTGTTGAAACAACTTGTGAGAAAAATGTAGAGATTTTATTAAAATTAAAATCTTTAAAAGGTTTTTCATGAATTTTTTTTTTTTTTTTTTTTTTTTTTTTTTTTTTTTTTTTTTGTATTAGAGTGATATAATCATTACAAATCTAAAAGTATATATAAAAATTAAAAAAAAAATTGTTAGGACATGAAGTCTGCTCTTCGCAATGATCTTTCCTCCCTGGAAACAAGTGTCTCCCTCCAGCAAGCAAAACATAATCTTGCTCATATTAACCTATGCCTTGGTCTATCAGAGCAAATGACTCGTGTTCAAACGAATCTAGAACAACGCATAGATGCCCAAGGCGCTCAGCTTGCAGAGATTATGACTTTCCTTGTTCATGGTGATGTCAAATGGGGAAAGAGAGCGATAAAGAGTAATTCAAAAAGCAGAATTATCTCTTATGAAAGAATTACATGAGTTAAAAGGAAAGGGAGAAAAGGCAAAAACAGTAGAACAAAGTTCAGGTCCAAAGAAACACTAAGTTGGTTGGTTACTTTGTATGTTGTAATTTCATTTACTTAATGAAATACAATATATTTTGCTCTTATATATCTCCTTCAAAATTATTGTGTTACATAGCCTTGCAGCTAGGTTTTGTCATCACCAAAAAGAGAGAAATTATTAAGAAATTATTATTCATAAGAATTTTGGTGTATGGCAAAAACAAAACAACACGAAAACAGCTGCGGTTTATATATGTGACATGTATCAGTTCAACCGCCCAGCTCAACATATGTAATATCTTTCTAACCTGCTAAAGCTCAAAGAAGTCTCGACCGCTTGTATTTCAGACCGCTGGAAAATTCTATCATCTGAATAAAGAGAAGCTTGATCAGATCATTAAAGAGAACCATTTATTGCTCAAAGACATTCTCTGAACGGCTCTATACAATCAAAGTATTACACCGCCTCGTAATCAACTTATCCTTACGTCAGTTCTAAGAATGATCTACATTTATATCTCTATCCCAGAAAAAGGAAGATCAAGTATAGACTTCAAGTTCTAAAGATGAAAACAGTTTCTATAGAAGGAACTCCTCTTAGAAAGTGCTTCAGAACTATGGTGAGCAAAAAGAACATTAAATGCGTTTATTGAAGAACATTTAATGCTCATAAAGTCGATAGCAACACATCTGTTCAGAGGATCAGGTTAACGTTGCATGTCCTTTCCAACTGTTAAGGAAATCGTGTATATTAACGGAGTAGTATGCTAAGCAGACACACCTCTTGACAACTGAAAAATTATCGTAAGATTGCATATTTCAAAGATCTCCGAGCGCTAAAAAGTCTACATACTTCATCACTCTTTCAGCATGCTATGAAAAGAAATACATTCGATCATCTAAGGATCATTTTCGTGCTACTCAAACCAAATTGATTATTCATATCAGTAACCTTTCGGTTTTTTTCGATTTAGTCTTGGTGTCTGGTGAACTAAGTGTTCTTAAATATCCAGTAGTGTAAAGTGATCACTAAGAGTTCCAAAACAGACAGTGAGATAAGTCCTGATTGGAGTGCGCTGTTGCAAGAAGTTTGTAAAGCCAAAGTCTTTTAGTGAAATCCTTCCTAAGGAGGAAGAAGGGGTGACGTATGAGTATTCATTCTCCAAACATCCATAAAAAATCTTGTGTCACTTTACTTCTCACAAGCACTTACTTTTCCAGTTTCTAATTGTTGATTAAGCATGTTAGCATGTTTAAGTTTCTATTGGAGATTGTGAACCGTTTTCTGCACTTAATAGTTGTTCACATTTCCAACCGCTTGAGAAGAATTTTCAACCGCCTAAAAATGGTTGAAATAAACATTTTAAAGAAGAAAATTTGAAATAGTCCATTCATCCCCCCTCTAAACTCTTTCTCGATCCCAACAATAACAATTATTAGAGCATAGTTCGTGGAATTTCCAATACCAAAAATTTAGAGTTGAAGTTGCCGTTGATTAATTTGGTGAAGCAAAATCAGTTTGGGGGGCTCAGACACTACATATTATCCCCTTTCATTTTAGAACTTTCTTGGAGATTGCGGATAAGGTAAAATTTAATGGTGTTTCTGAAAATATTATTATATTGAGTTTGTTTCCATTTTCTCTCATGGATCATGAATGGAATTGGCTCCAGTCACTACCATTAGGCAGTATTACCACATGGCTAGACATGACTTCAAAATTTCTTGATAAATATTTTCCAACAGCCAAGTCTGTCGAACTGAAGATTGAGATTAACACATTCAGAAAACATGAGTTCGAGCAATTTTATGAAGCATGAGAACACTACAAAGATTTTCTTAGGAGGTGTTTGAACCATAATTATGAAGATTGTGTTCAAATTGAGTTGTTCTATAATGAGTTGAATACCTCGACAGGGATGTCAGTTAATGTGGCTGTTGGTGTAACGATCTTTGTAAAAATGTCTGATCAAGCCTATGACATGATGGATCATATGATCATCAATAATTTTCAATTACCTTCTTAGAGATCCTTAGTGAAGAAGTATGCTTGAGTTCATGGGGTAGATACTATCACATTACTCACTGCTTAACTGCACTTACTACATAGATAATATCAATGAACAAAGGAAATCAATCAGCACCTGAAGTAGTTGCAATAGTTACTGAGGAAGGACCTAGCACCGAGGAAGTTCAATATGTCAATAATATGAATTATGGTAGCTATCGAGGAAACCCTTCGCCTAAATACTATAATCCTGGTTTGCGTAATCATGAAATTTTTTTGTATGCCAACAATAAAAATGTTTTGAATCCTCTTACATGGTTCAATAATCAGAAAGGTGAGGGTAGACCATCTTTAAAATATTTGATGAATACTTTTGTATCTATATCATCAAAAAGAATCGAGAAGACTGAGTCTAGGTTGGATAATATTGAGACACATATGAGTAACATGGGTGACACGATGAAATCTCTTGAGTTTCAAATAGGAAAACTTGCAGTTATGATAAAGGACCAACAAAGTGTTCAGTTCTTTGTAATATTGCAATGAATCCCGAGAAGCAATGTAAGGATATTACTTTGAGAAGTGTGAAGGAAATTGGAATTGTGGATCCAATGGTTGAAGCCGATGAAGAGAATAAAGTAGCAAAGTGGTACTTGAGGATGACAAGTCTATGGAAGAAAAGAGTAGTAAGCCCGTGATTTTGCCATAACAACAACCACTACAAAATGCAATTCTAACATATCATTGGCAATTTAAAAAACAAGTACTTGATGATAAGTTTTAAGTTCCTTGAGAATTTCAAGAAGATTCTCATATCAACATCTCTTTTGCTGATGTTTTGTTGCAAATGCCTAACTATACCAAATTCATTAAGGACGTGATGTCAAAATATTTGAAGCTGCAAGATTTGACTGAAGAGTACAATGCGATTCTCCAAAAGAAAATACGACAAAAATTAAAAGATCCAGTGAGTTTTACTATGCCTTGTATTATTGGTGGTTATCATGTTAATAGAACACTTTGATATTTAGGAGCAAGTATTAAACTTACCACCATCATATTGCAATTAGCAGATAGGTCCCTAACATATCATCGTGGAATTTTCGAGGATATACTCGTACAAGTGGACAAATTTATCTTCTTAGCTGACTTCGTGATACTAGATATGGAAGAAGATCAAGATGCTCCATTGATCTTTGGAAGACATTCTTAGCCACTGGTAAAACCCTGATTGGTGTGCATAAAAAAATGTTTCCTTTGAGAGTTGGTGATAAAACAATGGTATTCAATATTTGTTGGTCCCACGTGCAGAATTTGAGATAATAAAACCCGAAAATAAAGAATAAACTGGACACCAAATTTTACGTGGAAAACCCCTAAAAATTATTAGGGTAAAAACCACGGACAAGATGAAAAGAATTTCCACTATAATATTTTGTGGTGTACAACTCACTCACTGTGTTTCCAAAGAGAACACACACTCTCTTAATACAGGAGAACAAAACACCTCACAAATATTATAGAACTAAGCACTCAAATGCTTATAAGATGAGAGACAACTCGAAGAAGGGATGATTTCAGAATGAAGGAGAGAGCTCTATTTATAGAGCCTCATGTTAGTGTGAAAACGTGTATAAAACGCGTCTTCCATCTTCTCACGTAATTCCCGTGAAATTTCCTGCAGCCAACCACTACACGTTTCTTTGACTGGTCCCCCTTCATGTAAATGTTTGTCGACATTTCTCCCACTTGGAGATTTGATTGAGAATCAAACACATCTCCACACATCCTTTCAATCTTGCCATTACCTGCTGCTTACGTCTCTGCTAGGCCACTTGAGAATCTACACCACTCAAACTTATCAGTGTTCACTAGCTTGGTCAGAAAATCAGCTATGTTTTCTTTTGTATGAATCTTCCGCATATCCACAATTCCTTCTTCTACTACTTCCCTCACAAAGTGAAATTGGACTCCAATGTGTTTCGTCCTCGAATGAAAGGCTGGATTCCTTGCTATGTGCAAGGCACTCTGACTGTGACAAAACAAAGAAACATTTTATTTTGTGCCCGATCTCCTCCAATAACCTTTTAATCCATATTGCCTCCTTGCAAGCTTGAGTAGCTGCCATGTATTCTGCCTCTGTTGTAGATAACGCTACAACTGTGTGTAGTTTTGAAACCCAGCTTACTGCTCCCTTCGCAAGTGTAAACACATAACCAGTAGTAGATTTTCTTTTATCAGGATCACCTGCATAATCTGAATCGACATAGCCCCTGAGTGTAAAATCCGATCCTCCATAACATAATTCAGCATTCGGGGTACCCTTAATGTATCTAAGGATCCTCTTAACAGTGCTCCAATGCTCTCTTCCAAGATTCGCCATATACCGACTAACTGCTCCCACTGCTTGAGCAATGTCCGGTCTTGTACAGATCATGGTGAACATCAAACTTCTCACTGCTGATGTATATGGTACTCGAGACATCTCCATCCTCTCTGCTTCACTAATAGGATACATCTCGGAGGATAACTTGAAGTTAACAGGAAGAGTGGTCGATATTGGCTTACTATCTTGCATGTTGAAGCATTGCAAGACTTTCTTCAAATAATTTTTCGGAGAAAGCCAAATCTTTCTGTTGCTTCTGTCTCGGTGAACTTGCATCCCAATAATCTTGTTTGCTGGTCCCAAGTCTTTCATATCAAATTCCCTAGCCAATTGTGCTTTCAATTCTTGGACTTGATATTTGTTGAGGCCTACTACCAATATGTCGTCCACATACAACAGCAAAATGATATAATCATCACCAGACCTATTGAAATATGTACAAGGGTCTGCACTCAGTCTGTTGTATTCAAGGCTCATGATATAGGAATCAAATCTCTTGTACCAACACCTCGGCGCCTGTTTGAAGCCGTACAGAGATTTGTTCAACCTGCAAACCAAGTTCTCTTTGCCCTTTTCCGCAAAACTTTCTGGCTGGAGCATATAGATTTCTTCTTCAAGATCTCTATGAAGAAATGCCGTTTTCATATCTAGTTGTTCTAGATGTTGGTCAAACACCGCACACAATGCCAACACTACTCTGACTGTTGTAAGCCGAACCACAGGAGAAAATATCTCATTGAAGTCAATGCATTCTTTCTGAGTATAACCTTTTACCACTAATCTAGCACGATACCGCTCCACTTGGTTATTGCCATCACACATGATCTTATAGACCCATCTGTTTCCAATGGCTTTTCTCCCTCGTGCTAGTGTAACAAGATCCCAAGTTTATTTCTGTCTAATGCCTCCAACTCTTCTTGCATTGCTATCATCCACAAAGATACATCAGAGCTTTGAGTAGCCTCGTGGAAACTCGATGGCTCACCATCCTCTAATAATAGACAATATGCAATATTGCTTTCAGCGACATAATCTGAAAGCTAACATGGTGGTCTTCTGTCTCGAGTTGACTGCATCACATTTGACACCTCAGACTCAACATGTTATTGTTCTTCATGCTCTGAAACCGTCCGTCTTATTTTCCACCTGAAAAATAGTAGTTTCTGAATTCGGTGTGCAAAGGTCTCCCTTTACTTTATCTTCCTCGAAGATAACATCCCTGCTGATGACAAGCTTGTGAACAGTAGGATCCCACAAGCGAAATCCCAATACTCCATCAGCATAACCCAAAGATACATTTCTGGATTTCGAATCCAACTTTGATCTTTCTTGCTCATTGTACAGAACGTACGCATGATTTCCATATGTATGCAAATGAGAATAATATGTCGGCTTCCCGGTCCACATCTCCATCGGAGTCTTCAGATCAATCGCCACTGAAGGAGAACGATTGATAATATAACCAGCGGTTTTGACTGCTTCCGCCCAAAATGACTTGTCTAGACCCGCAGTCCTCGACATAGCTCTTGTTCTGTCCAAAAAATTTCTGTCCATCCGCTCTGCCACTCCATTCTGTTGAGGTGTGTAAGTCGTCGTGAATTGCCTTTTGATGCCCTCATGTTGACAATATGCATCAAACTCATCACTGGTATATTCTCTTCCATTGTCAGTCCTCAAACACTTGATTTTCTTTTCAGAATCAAGTTCAACCTGCGCTTTGAAATCTTTGAAGATCTGAAAAACATCTGATTTCTTCTTGATTGGATACATCCAACATCTCCTAGAGAAATCTTCAATGAACGAGACAAAGTATCTCGCTCCTCCTAGGGATACAACCGGTTCTTGCCAAACATCTGAATGAATCAGCTCCAATATACTTTTGCTCCTGGCAGTAGAAGTGTCAAACTTTAAGCTATGTTGTTTATTGGTAACACAATGCTCACAAAAGGGTAGTGACAATTTTGCAAGTCCTGGCAGCAGCTTCCGTTCTGAGAGAATTTTCAACCCTCGTTCTGACATATGCCCGAGCTTTCTATGCCATAACACTGTTAATTCTTCTCCTGAACCAACTGTCGCAACAGCTAGTTCCGCCTCTTTGTGTGTTTCTCCCAAAAGTACATACAGATTTGCAGCAACTTTTTCCGCCTTCATAATCACAAGCGCACCCTTCACAATTTTCATGATCTCGTTCTCGATCCGAGTTTCGCACCCGATGTCATCCAATTGCCTCAAGGACAACAGATTTTTCGTCAGTCCCTTCACATGTCGTACCTCTTGTATGGTGCGAATGGTGCCATCAAACATTTTAATTTTGATAGTACCGACTCCAGCGATTTCCAAGGCATGATCATTTCTCATGAATATAGATCCTCCTGAGACTGGTTCATAATGATCAAACCATTCTCTCCGAGACGTCATGTGCCATGTCGCTCCTGAGTCCATAATCCATGTGTCACAAAATTTGTGCCTGCCTTTTGCAACAGTTGCCGCTTCGCTGAATAATATTTCACCACTGCCTCAAGTACTGGCCACATTTCCTTGAGAACTCTTTTCGATACTCGTACATTCTTTCTTGAAGTGCCCTTTACCGTCACATTTATAGCAATAAATATTTTTCTTCTTACTTCTCGACTTTGATCTACCTCGTCTTTGGCTCCCACTGGAGTCACGGTCCATGCTTCCTCTTATCATCGGTAAAACCTCTGCCTATTTCGAGGTTACCAACCTATCTTCCTCATTCTTGCGTCGGCTTTCTTCTCCGAGAACCGCAGTTAAGACATCGTCGAATCTTAGAAAGCCCATAAGAATCTTGTTGGTTATGTTGATGATAAGTTGATCATATGAATCTGGTAGACTTTGAAGTAAAAGCTCCGCACGTTCATTTCTCCTATTTTATGTCCCATGGAAGTGAGTTAGGCAAATAAAGTATTTAGTGTATTGATATGGTCGGTTATCGATGAGGATTCCGTCATTCGAAGAGTATAAAGCCTTCTCTTTAGGAAAATCATATTATGTAGGGACTTGACCTCGTACATCTTTGTCAGAGTATCCCAGATAACTTTGGCTGTTTTTATCTCAGAGATACTTGACAAAACTTTGTCTGCTATAGCCAAGTGTAAATTGGCAACAACATTATCATTCATCTCATTCCACTTTCCATCTTCCGTAATTTCCACCGGTCTATCTCCAATAGCCGCCAAGCAATTCTCCTTTCTTAAAACTGTTTGTATCTTTATTTTCCATAATATAAAATTGCTTCCGTTGAATTTTGCTATCTCGTACCTTTCCGCCATCATGTCTACAAAAATTTAGTAGACTGGACAAAATAATCCCGCTTTAAATTAAAAATCTCAAAAAATATTTTCTGATGTGGAAGATCAGTCTAGGCTGCAACCACAGAGCATACTCAGAATTTTAAGAAATTTTAAACCAAGGATCTGATACCACTTGTTGGTCCCACGTGCAGAATTTGAGATAATAAAACCCGAAAATAAAGAATAAACTGGACACCGAGATTTACGTGGAAAACCCCTAAAAATTATTAGGGTAAAACTACGGGCAAGATGAAAAGAATTTCAACTATAATATTTTGTGGTGTACAACTCACTCACTGTGTTTCCAAAGAGAACACACACTCTTTTAATACAGGAGAACAAAACACCTCACAAATATTATAGAACTAAGCTCTCAAATGCTTATAAGATGAGAAAAAACTCGAAAAAGGGATGATTTCAGAATGAAGAAGGGAGCTCTATTTATAGAGCCTCATGTTAGTGTGAAAACGCGTATAAAACGCGTCTTCCGTCTTCTACGTAATTCTCGTAAAATTTCCTGCAACCAACCACTACACGTTTCTTTGACTGGTCCCCCCTCATTTAAATGTTTGCCGACAATATTTACAAGGCCATCAAAGTGAGATTCCAAAACCCCAAACTTTCTTTCTCTTTTTACCTCTGCGATTTTGGTGAAAATTTAGTATAATTACATCAAAATTTTCAACCAAATAATTTAATAAACATCAATAAAATTTTAATGTTTAAATATCACGATTTAAAGTTTTTCTTATCACATAAACAAATTAAAATTTGTAATAATATTCAAGATATGAGAGAACGATCGAATTCATAATTTTAATATATACAAGAACATAAGTAATTTTACAAAAAAATGCCTAAGTGAAAAATAAAACAAATTATTGATATAATTTGGGGTGCATACAATAGGTTTTTTTTTTTTTTTTTTTTTTTTTTTAAATTTGAGCAAAAAAAATTAAATTTGCCAAAAATACAAATAAAAAATTTAAAATTTTTTCATAAAGTGGGGTTTCAAACCCCTGCCCCTTTAACCTTTTTTTTTTTTAAATTTAAAATTTTAGTTTTTTAACATTTTGATAAATATAATTATTTTTAAATAAAAACCAAATAATACCGATGTTTTATAAAAATAGTCGAAATTAAATTTATAAATCGACATAAGCGATTTTTTCAAAATAAAATCAGATTAGAATTAATCAAACTGATTTTTTTAATGAAATTTGTTATAACTATCATTCTTCATATAATCGAAAATTTTGTTCATCCATAATTATTCGTTATATTTGTTAGTGTTTTTGTTAATTTTTTTAATTTAAAATTTTGACATCCTTACTACTATAATTAATTTAATATATATAATTTATTATTATTTGTAATTATTAAAAAATATTTATATTTATTAACATATAAAACACTTGAAATTTTATTCGTAATTGTCGCTCCAACACGTGAATACAAATTTTATTTGTAAGAACAACTTAGCGGGCCGGGCTTTCCGTGAAATAAAAACTTATTTGCAAGCCTGGGAGAAACCTATAAATACACATGAATGCTAAAACCCTAATCCCCCACTGTTAAAACCCTCTGAACTTGAAGAAGAAAAATAAGAACTCGTGAATATTGTGAATTCTCGAATCCCCCGGTGTGAAGATTGTGAATTTTGAATCCGAATTCAGGCCCAAAGTGATAATATAATTGTTGTACTATTTTATTGTTAGTTAACTTTTATTCTGTTTTTTGTGCAGGGAAAATCAGTAAAGATTTCATCTTTTTGGAATTTAAGGTCAACTTATTGAAGTTCTGAATGGCGGTTGATGGGAGTTTTTGTCTAAAATCGGAGCTCAGGAGGTTTCTCGATAGGCGTCCAAAGCTCAAGTCTCTTTCCCGTTTCAGTGACTTGTTAAACAAGGTACTGAACTTGTGGACAAGTCCCGGATGTTGGTTTTTTTCTTTTCGTATATTTTTGACCAGTGACATAGAATTAGGCATGCCTTACCATTCTCCATGGGTTTCAGGGGGACCTAGTTACAGAATATGAGGTGGTTGACGCAGTTGGGCAATTGCTTCTGCACCCGAAATACACTATCCCTTTGCTGGGATGCCTCAGGCCAATAGCACAGAAGATAGTGGAAAGGACAACAGTGTTGGTTCACTCGGCTCGTAAACTGATGCCGGATGATGATTGCTTGGAAGAATTTGATGAAGAAGAGTTCCTCGGAGACTCTGAAAATGTAGACGGTGCAGAAGTTGCGAACATTATCGATATTTATGTCAGTTGGAGGAAGGGATTGCGGCTGCACGAGCTTGCCTGCCTTGCCTTTTTCCGAGCTCTTGATTTGATTCCTTTTCTCTTGGGGTAAGCTAGTTTATGGGATTCCCTGTTTCTTCCTGGCTTTTCTTTTTGTACCTTTCGATTAAATTGTGAACATGCTGATTTAATATTTTGCAATTCTGCATTAATTTACCTTTGGCTCTCTAGAGATGTTTGTTTGAGGAACTAGATAAGAACAAAAGCTTCAAAGAGTGATGGGCTTTTGGGTTATGTTAACTGGTAAATGGATGCTATTATAAACCCTAGCATCAATCTGAAAGTCAATGTATCATAACCATTATTTACAAAAAGTAATTTCTGAATATTTTTCTATAAGATAATATATTAGAAGATTAAAATTTAACAGTTACAAAAAGCAAACAAGAGATCCAGAAGGGGAAAAATAAAGTAAATAACTAATCATATCAACCACAATATAACTTCAGTCTCTCCCTGAATCTGAAATCGAGAAATTCTTAAACTCTAAGTTTCCCAATCCAGTCAGATGTCCGAAACTTAATCTTTTCCCAACACTCTTCAGCCGACTCTTCTATATTGTCGAAAATGCTTCTATGTCACTTCATCCAGATTGATCAACAAATACAATGAAATGCCATTGTCCAAAAAATTTTATTCTCTTTTGCCAAGATCGTGTATTCGTGTCCAAGACTGAAGCAAACAAGTCGCGTGAAGATCTTGTAACTACCCAAACCAGACCCAACTCCTCCAAAGCTCTCTACCAGTGACAGCTCGTGATAGGACAATGCATGAGTTCGTGATCCTGAGTCTCCACCTCTTTCCTATAGAGTACACACACATGTATGCCTTATCTTTTGCAACAAATTACAAGTTGACAAATTAGCCAGAACCGCCGTCCATGGGAATACTCGAACCTTTGGTTGGATGGTGCTTTCCAAATAACATGAAAAAGAGGAAAATCATAAATCGTAAAGAATGACTCATAGAAAGATTTAACAGAAAAAATCCGTGAAGAATCCCTTTCCCAAACCCTGAAATCTACACTCTCCTCATCTAACCTGACCCTCTATGAGGACCCTAGCAAAGAGCTCAACATGATTCACTTCACCATCCCCGAGTCCCTTCGAAAGTGCAAAACCCAAGATAACGAAGAACGAATAGAAGATTCCTCCGATCAATAAAGTGGGAAATATCCTTGTTGTGAATCGAAGAAATTTGAAATAAAGAAGGATAAAGATATTTAAAAGACGAATCTCCCCACCACCTATCCTCCCAAAATCTGATTTTGTTACCCTTTTTAGCCACTGCCCTCACTAACTAGTTTATGCATATGAATTCATTTTTATTCGCTTTTGAGCGGTGGAGCCACTATGTATTGAGGTCGCTTCAAACTCTCAATTTAAAATGTATATTTTAGCACTATAAAATTTGAAAAATGGACAGATTTCTTCGTCAGCCCGAGTAATATGCTATTTGAGATTTTGACCTCGACCTTAAGGTCTTTGCTCTACTTTGGTGCTTGGATCGCTACGTGGTTTAAAAGATTCAAATTACATCGTTACTAAAAGAAATAGCTTTTGGTAAAACTCCGAAAGTTGTGTTCTATAATTGGTATTAAGATTAATGTCATGTGCTCGATTCCCAATCGTTAGATGTTGATGCAATTATTATATAGGGGGAGAAATAATTGCTTGTACCAAGAGAATTGTCAAAACATGATGCTTGAGATTTTATGGCTTTGATAAATTGGTAAATACTTGATGTTATAGTATTTTACAGGGTTGAGGGTCAATGATATAGTTAATTAAGCTTTTATTTTATACTGCTTTTCAATTTGTGTTTTCATTTATGCAGCATGGTTTAGATTTCTGGCTCAGTTTGAGAAACTGAATATAGTATTTGTCTCATTGGTGCAGGTCTATTTTAAAGTATTTTGAAGATGCTCCTGCTCCTTTTGAAAGATTTGTGCGTTGTGGAACATTTTCCAAGACTGATGCTGTGGTATATATAACAATTTTTTAAAATCTATTTCCCTTGACATGAAGATTTCTGTTGGTTAATGTCTGTTAAGCTGTTTCAAATTCGATTTTCTTCTCGTCTTGTTGTATTGCGCTTGAATGACTTTGACTTGTCATATTCGTTATTTCATATAAATGTGTTAGTGTGATAAGGAAAACAAGCATAAAATTGGATTGACGTGTACAACATGCTCTAGTTAGTTGACTGAGCAAGTGTCCGCCAATTTTTGTATTGGGACTTGGGTGCAACCCTTGTTTTGCAAGCACAATGATAATTATCATTTCAAGTGACTGCTAGGTAGTACGAAGCAGCAATAGTTTTATAACTATGGGGATTCCATGGTTGATGGAGTAACATGTTGGTTTCTTTGGTTGGCATGTCGTCAATGGTTGATGGAGTAACATGTCGGTTTCTTTGGTTGGCATGTCATCAATAGATCGATGACATAATGTGACATGTGCTTGATAATATTGATTTTTAGGACGTTCTAATTTGTTGTTTTATCAATTTATATTTTTAATTATTGAAAAACTATAGATATTTTTCTTTATTAAATAATTATCTACTATTTATCTCTTTGTCAGGGAGCAAATCAGTTGTTAAATGTTGTCCGAGCATCATATGGTCTTTTGATGACAGAGACAGATATTTTCATATCATTTTGGGATTGGTCATGTTATTTGGACATTTTACAGAAGTATCCAAATTCAGTCTCATTAAAGAATGTCGATTTGAGAAAAATCATATCCGATGTGAGGTTGAATGATTTTGAGTTGAGGGAGATTGTGTCTGACATCAGATGGTGCAGCATAGAGATACTATCATTGATTTTGGGGTTAAGCTTTGAAGCATCTGCAAACCTTGGTCGTGACTCTGAACAATCCATTCACTGTCTACTGCGGTAAGCTCTCACATTACTTGTGAATGCATACTCTGAAATTTATGCGTGTACGAGGATTTCATTATTTAATCGACGAAACAATCATGGTTCAAAAGAGAGAGGGTGGATTTGATTGCATTCATTTTTCTAATCCATGTGCAAATATCTACTTAAATATATAGTTCATTCTTAAATCAAGGCACACATAATGTTTGTTTTATTTGGTGCAAGTATAATGATGCTCTCACGGTTACTGCATTGGCCTCGCAAACTTTCAAGTATGGAAAAAAGTTTCATTATTACAGTTTAATGTATTTTCATCAGGATAATATTCGTCCACAACTTAAAAATGGGTAGTCATTCAAAGACAAGTATTTATGTGGAAGATAACAGACAACAAACATAAAATGATTTTATTGATACAAAGCTGGACACGATTAAATTCAGGGTTTCAGGAGTTCCAGGAGTGCAGAGTTTAAATCGTTCTCGTTCTCAGATTTGTATAGGAATGCATTTTAGTTTTGTGTTAACCTATTTTGAATTGTAATTAGATTTGTCTTTTGTGGGCCTCTGATTCACCTGAATCACTTTTTATTACTAATTCTATTAATCTATATAATATCGTTTTTTATGAAAAAAATTGGACAATAGCTTATTCTTTTGGCCGTGGAATTATTTTTTCCAGACTTTTTGTCGTCAGCAAATTTTGGTTCTTATGCTGCATCAATTTGTTCCTTTTATATTTATAGCTGGCAAGAATTTTGCATGGAAGTATCATTGGAGAAAGGGAGTTGGTATCTTGAATCTCCTATACAAGAAACATTGGCAATGGTTGGAAGAAGGGCTGATAGGATTGTACCATCAGATCAAACCTGCACGATTGACAAAAGGTATGGATAAAAAATTAACAAACTTGGAGAATATTTTAAAGCATCAGTCATCACTTTAACAAATGTCCTGCTATTAAGCGAGAAGTGGGATACCCTACCGGTTTGAGTTTTAACTTCATAGCTTTGACTTAGACCAGGGTTGATGTTTATTCACCCATTTGCCTTTTGACCTCTATATCTTTGTAGTCTTAGCGTACATAAGGGAAAATGGTTTCAGATTCTCGCCCTGACAATCTGCTGGTATTTAAAGTTTTTGACATTTGGCCACTTTTTCCTCCAGGAATCTTGGGAATCCTTTTTTCTTGACATCTAACATGACAAAAAGTTTTGAAATGGTCTCTCTAGCTGTGAGTCAGAGGTGGCCTGTTCTTCTCTACGGCCCTTCTGGTTCTGGGAAAACTGCACTTATTAACGACTTGGCTAACAGTCACGGAAGCAGAGGTACACATTTTTGTTTACTGTATCAGTCAAACATGCTTCACAAAACGTCAATTGCTGTTCATCCAGTATTTCTGATTTTGATTATGACCAAGTTTGTTTGCATGACACAACACTATTGACCTGTTTCATGTTGTTTTGTTTGTCATTTTTGGAACCTTTCTGAATCCTAACATCTCAATTCGTATAAAAAGTTCTACAACTTCACATGGACGAGCAAATAGATGGTAAAACATTGATCGGCAGTTATGTTTGTACTGAGCAACCTGGCGAATTCAGATGGCAACCTGGTTCTCTTACTCAGGTTTGATATTATAGATATTTTAATTATTGGAAGATTTCCTAGGATATTGAATGTTTGAGTACATATTCTTTTTTATTGTGTCAGAGAGATTTTAAGAGTTTATTTGTTAGTTTCCTTATTAGGAGGATTTGTTTCAGGTTTTGTTTAAAAGTAGAGTCTATATATTAATGTACAACCATTATGCCTAGATATACAAGAATTATTTCCCAATTCTTTGATTGTTTTTCTGTCAATTTGGTATCAGAGACAAACCATAGATCCTAGTCCTTAAATTCGCTTCCGAAAAATGTCTAAGGCTGAGAGTTTCGTTCATCCTCCACCCGAGACTCAACTTGTTCGAAACCCATATGAAAATCATCCCGTTCAGATCACTGCTATCCGACTCAACTGTGACAATTTCCTTCGATGGTATCAAGCAGTTAGAATGTACATCAGGGGAAGAGGCAAGATTGGCTATATTACAGGCAACAACAAAGCTTGATGAAAAAAACCCAGCCTATGCCACTTGGGACGTTGAAAACTCAATGGTGATGACTTGGTTGGTCAACTCCATGGCCGAAGAGATTAGTGCGAAACTGCGAATTATCTTTGCTATTTAGCAGCCAAGGAGTTATGAGAAAATGATTCGCAGATGTACTCAGATTTAGGGAATCAATCCCAAGTGTACGAATTAACCCTACGTCTTGGGGAAGTTCGCCAAGGTGAGAATTCTGTGACTACATATTTCAATTCCCTTGAGAGAATTTGGCAAGATCTAGACTTATTCAATGATTACGAGTGGAAATCACCCAATGACTGCATATACTATAAAAAGATGGTGGATGTTGGTCACGTCTTTAAGTTTCTTGCAGGATTAAATATTGCATATGATGAAGTCCGTGACTGAATTTTTGGGAGAAACCCTATTCCATCCATTGGAGAAGTTTTTGCACAGGTGTGGCGAGAAGAGAGCCGTCGACAGGTTATGCTAGGAAAAAAACTCCTGGTGAAATGGAATCTGTCGAAGGATCAGCCCTAACCATTCCTGAAACTCTCGCTAACCGTAAATCCTTCCAGAACCATCGTGTAGGAGACAGAACCATCATTATCTTTTTAATGAATGTTACAAAATATCTTTGGGGGATGCTCTTTTAACTCCATGTTACTTGATAAATAAAATGCTATATCGAATTTTGAAATTTGATACACCTTTGCAAACCTTAAAAAGTTATTTTCCTACGTCACGCATCACTACAAACCTTCTTTTAAAATTTTTTTGTTGTGTTTGCAATGTGTATATACCTAATGTTTTCCGATTCGAACTTGATCCAAAATCTGAAAAATGTGTTTTCACCGGCTATGCTTCTATGTTTTAACAAGAAATGATATAAATGTTTTAACCCTGTCACAAATTTTTTTTTGAGAGCATATATGTCCGATTTGTGGAGGATGGGTCATTTTTTTAGACAAATTATCTTCAGGGGGAGAAAATAGTGGTTGAGGAAGATAATTTTTGGGATACGTTACATGTTCCAGAAATTATACCAAAGGCTTATGATCTCTTAATTGACGATATAGCTTGAAAGAAATAGCAGAATTTTCAATGACAAGGCTACACATATCAATGAAGTTTGGGAGATCATCAAATTCAGAGTGGCGGGAACGACAACAAAGATCACAGAATTCAATCATTTGTCGATATCAGACGTTGACTACGGTGTAGTAGTTCGAACTAACTTGCGGATTACTCATCCGCTTCTTTTGTAACAAAAATTATTTATTATATATAAGTTAAGTTTCCTATCAAAAAAAAAATTGATTCCGATAAAACTTTGCGGAAAAAAATGTTGGAATTACAGATTCCAGAAGTAGTATCACATCTTTGTGTCTAAGATTTCTAACATGTCTGTTCCAAGAACTATCCAGGTAGCATTAGGTGATCCGAACTAGAAATTAGTAGTGATAGAAGAAATGAATGCTCTTAGGACAAACGACACTTGGACTCTGGTTGATCTACCGAAAGACAAAAAGATAGTTGAGTGCAAATGGTTGTTTGCAGTAAAGTGTAAATATGATGGAATTGTTGAAAGGCGAGACTTGTAGGTAAATGATTTACTCAAAACTCATGGTATAGATTACCAAGAGACTTTTGCCGCTATTGCTAAGATTAACTCTATCAGAATACTTTTGTCTCTGGCAGTTATCTCCAACTGACCACTTCATCAGTTTGATGTTAAAAACGCGTTCCTAAATAGAGATTTACAAGAAGTATATATGGACTTGCCTCTGGGTTTTGAAGAAAGGTTTGAAAAAAAAAAAGTGTGCAGAAAGCCCTGTATGGGCTAAAGCAGTCCCCTAAAGCTTGGTTCGAGCGATTTGGGAATGCAGTGAGGAGACATGGTTTTTTACAAAGCCAAGCTGATCACACTTTATTTTTCAAACATTCCACCAAAGGTAAATTGACCCATCCTAATTGTCTACGTTGATTGACATTATCATGATTGGAGACGATTATCTTGAGATAAACAATTTGAAGTTGAATTCGATATCAAGGACCGTGGAAAGCTGAAATATTTTCTCGGGATGTTTTTCTCTAGATCGAAGAAGGGGATTTTCATCAGCCAACGTGAGTATGTTTTGACTTACTCAAAGAAATAGAGATGACTTGTTTTAAGGCAACAGATACTCCAACTGAACCTAATGTTAAGTTGAAAGCTGCAACACCTAATGAAGTGGTGGACCGAGAACGTTATCAAAGATTAGTTGGAAGGTTAATCTATTTGGCACATACCATACCCGGCATAACTTTTCAGTAAGTGTTGTGAGTCAGTTCATGCATTCACCCGGACATAGTCATTTCGAAGCTGTATTCAGAATCTTGAGATATCTCAAAGGGACATATGGGAAAGGACTTTAATCGAAATTAGAGGCCACCTTCGGCCTATACAGATGCAGATTGGGCAGACGATGTAAATGATAGAAGATCTACCTCAGGATATTTCACCTTTATTGGAGGTAATCTGGTTACTTGGAAAAGCGAAAAACATTTTGCAAGGAGCAATGCTGAAGTAGAATTTCGGTCTGTTGCACATGGTTTTTGCGAAGTGCTGTGGATAAAGAGGTTTTAGAAGAGTTGAAGGTTCCGATACCGACACCAATTAAATTCTATTGTGACAAAAAACGGCTATTTCTATAGATCATAATCCAGTTCTACATGACAGAACAAAACATGTAGAAGTAAATAATCATTTCATCAAGGAAAAAATTGACAGTGGTGTATGCATGCCTTATATACCTAACAACCAAGGGTCTTCCTAAAGTCAGTTTGAAAATTTGGTTGGCAAGCTTGCTATGAGTGACATCAAGCCATGTTGAGGGAGAGTGTTGGAAGATTTCCCAGAATATTGTATATTTGTCAACATATTCTTTTTTATTGTATTAGAGAGATTTTATGAGTTTATTTGTTAGTTTCCTTATTAGGAAGATTTGTTTCCGGTTTTGTGTAAAAGTAGAGTCTAAATATTAATGTACAACCACTATGTCTATTGTCTATGATATACAAGAATCATTTCCCAATACTTTGATTGTTTTTCTGTCAATTTTAAAATTTTTGTTAATCATAGTGACTCGAACTCAGAACTTAGGCTCTTGTAAACCAACTTTGACATCGTTGGGTTAAGTGGCTGGATATAAAATGTTTATTCAGTTAAATTAACGACCCATGCAATATTGTAACTAACTTGTTTCAAACAAAATTGCCAGGCAGTTCTGAATGGTTTCTGGGTTGTGTTTGAGGATATTGATAAAGCACCTCCAGATATCATTTTCATCTTATTGCCCTTGCTAGAAGGTTCAAATCTGTTCTCAACTGGACATGGGGAGGTACGCACTTCATATTATTGGGCCTTGCCTTCTTAAGGAATGCCTATAGTTAGCCTTTCAAGTGCATTGATTGAAGTTTGTTGCCGCATAATGTGTGATGACTATCAACTTTTTAAATTGGTTCTTTATTATGTCTATCCACTAAAAGCCATAAATGTCTCATGTGTTGAGCTTAACTGTGTAAAATAATTTTGACTTAGTGAACTGTTGGATGTGCTTAGGTCTTCACATTTGGTCTTCCGAGGTCTTATGGCTTTTTGGTTTGGAATCTAACCCACATATGTGAGCGTCCATGAATCTCGATTGGAAGACGTATAGCCTAACTTTATCTTGATTTCCTGTATACTTTGTATGATATTTCAAAAGCTTCCAATAATAATATTTTTTAATTTTTGTAATGGTGTTCAATGTGGATGCATTGTAATTTGGAATTGAACTGGGATGCTTTGCATAAGACAATTGCGAGGTTTTGACAAGCTTGAAGACTGTTTTGGGACCCATAGAATCAGTTTATTTAAGTTATAGGAAACTGGATGCTTTGTTTGGTGATAAGCCTGCTCAAAGTTATGTTTATTAATTGTATTGATCATGGAGATATGTGCAGGCAGTACGAGTGAATGGAAATTTCCGGTTATTTTCCACCATAACAAGCTCAAACATAGACATATCTCGATTTATGGAAGGTTTGTTCTACTTCCTCTCATGCTTAATGTTTGTGACATTGATCTATGTGTTGTGATTAAATTATATCACGAGTTACATAATATTTCTATACCTGTTCATTGGCTATGAAATGATGAAATGTTCTTTAAAACTTTTCCTTTATCCTCTGGATGTATTCAAATTGTATGTTGGTTTAATATTATTTTATCCTTAAGCAGAAAATTGTTTTAAAGGAAACAAATTTGAAGGAACTCTTTTTATTTTTTTTATAAGGAACGTTATTATATTGATTAATAAAATTAATTACAAAAATTTGAATGAACTCTTTCATGCTCTAAGTTGGCAATTGTTCACCCAAGGGAATTTAAAATCATGAAAATAGAAAATTGCTATTATCAATTAACCAAGCATGTGGTAAATTAAATATTGTGCCATCAGCTTGTGTTAGTTTTCTATTTCTGCATTTTTTAGTCATGGTATTGCTTGTGTTTTTTTCATATTTGTGCTGGCATATGATTGTCTAGCGTCCTAGACCAAAAATGTTATCTGATGTAGGATAAGCGTGGCATTCACCTTTTTTGAAGTCAATAACAGTTGCTGCAGAAAATTTCTTTGAGGAAAACACGCTATTCTGGGTTCCTGTGTCCTTGAGAAGTGGTTTCTCTATTTTTGTTTGGTGGAGAAAATTGATATGCTAGATAGAGCTGAGATAAAAATATTACAGACAGGAATATAGATTTAGAAAACATCACTTATGAAGAAATCTGTGGTTATTTCTGACCATAATCATAGATGAGAGAGATGCATGGAATTTAAGTTCCATCAAATCTGAAATTGCCTAATTACTCATATGATGGGTATATTTAAACTATTGCGTGCGACTGCATAATAGGAACCATTCAGATAACTAACTTGGTTTGTATGTTTTCAGATGGATACTCTTGAATGGAAGAAATACTGAAAATTCCTTTTTTGAGTTGCTATTTACTTAAGAGTCTGCTAATATCCTGTCATTATGGGAATAGGTAAAAATTTTCTTGGTGCTGTTTGGCGGAAGGTAATGATTGGCCCTCCGAAAGATGATGACATTCTAAATGTTGTGTTGAAGTGGTTTCCGAAGCTGAATGCTTCTCTTGCTCAAAAAATTATAGGTTTGTGTTGTTAGTCAAACTAGCCTTCCAGCATATATCTTATCTTGTAGCCTGATTTGTTAGTTAGATGTTTATCTTTTCGAGTAGATTAGGTTGTTAGTTGGTTCCTATTTTCTGGGGATCTTGCTGTATCTTTTCTGTAGGTTTAGCTGTACACTTTTATGTATTTATGTACCCAATTCGTGATTAATGAAGATGAGAATTTTTTCCTCTCAAAACTACATGGTATCAGAGCCATGAGTAATGAATCTGAGATATCTCCAAAGGGATCAATGTCATTTCCCTCCTCCTCTTCTTATCCTTCGGAAAACAGTCCGATAACCAGCTTGATTACCTGTCATAAACTGACAGATACAAACTATCTCCAATGGTCCCAATCCATGATGATGTTCATTAGTGGACGAGGACGCGAAGATTACCTCTCGGGTGCTGCTGTTGAGCCCAGTAAAAATGACCCGAACTTCAAGGTTTGGCGCTCTGAAAACAATCTTGTCATGTCTTGGTTAATCAACTCGATGACCATAGACATTGGTGAGAATTTTTTGCTGTACTCTACAGCAAAGGAAATCTGGGATGCGGCCCGTGAGACTTTCTCTAGCAGTGAAAATACCATTGAATTATTTCACATTGAAAGTACACTGCAAGATCTCCGACAAGGTGAGCAATCTGTCACTTTGTACTTCACCACCCTTACCCGATATTGGCAACAACTGGATCTCTTCCAGTCTTACAATTGGAAATGTGCGGACGACAGTATCTTCTTCCGTCAAATTATTGAGACCAAGCGCATATTCAAATTCCTTATGGGTCTAAACAGGACTCTTGATGATGTGCGAGGCCGTATCCTCGGGACTAAACCTCTACCAGCCCTTCGTGAAGTATTCTCTGAAGTCCGTCGAGAAGAAAGCCGTAAACGTGTCATACTCGGCCAATCAGACAGTCCACTCACCATCGAAACCTCAGCTCTCACCTCCACTATTGATGCTACCACCAACCCCACTGCTCTTGCATCTCGCAACAACAGCAGCCATCATCCTAAAGGTCGACCTTGGTGTGACCATTGCAAGAGGCCAGGCCATACAAAAGATACGTGTTGGAAAATTCATGGTAAACCTCTTGATTGGAAACCAAATCGGAACCAAGACCGAGAGGCACGTGCAAACTCAGTTACACAGCCTGTCCATCAACCAACCACACCTTTCACCAAAGATCAAATGGATGCCCTACAGAAAATGTTCTCTCAGGTGGGAACTCAATCTACTGCTGCAACCACCAGCCCTAGTGTTGGTCTTCATGTGTCACAGTCACCCTCTAATCCATGGATTATCGACTCTGGAGCTTCGGATCACATGACAGGTGACAGATCCTTATTTTCAACGTATTCTCCATGCACAAACCATCAAACAGTGCGTATTGCAGATGGCTCTCGCACCCAAGTTATTGGAGAAGGCCAAATTCATATATCAGACTCCATTGTCCTTAAATCTGTGCTGTTTGTTCCATCCATTGACTGTAATCTTATTTCTGTGAGCAAACTCAATTGTGACCTTAAATGTGTGACCACTTTCCATTCGAATTGTTGTGTATTTCAGGATATGAGCTCGGGGAAGACGATTGGCAGTGCTAGACTTTGCTCCGGCATCTATCTTCTTCAAATCAAACCTCAACCAAGAAGGTGTGACAGTCCTCAGTGTTGGTCCATCAATAAATTAGATAGCCACTTAGGAAGTCAGTCTAATAAAGATAGTGCAATCATGTTATGGCACTATCGTCTTGGCCATCCCAATTTTTCTTATCTAAAAACATTGTATCCTTCTCTGTTCATCAATAAAAATCCGAACTCATTTCAATGTGATATTTGTCAATTTTCCAAACACACTCGTGGCACATATTCTCCGGTGCCATACAAACCAAGCACACCCTTCTCTCTCATTCACGGTGACATTTGGGGACCAAATCGGATTCCAAATATCACCGGGGCTCGATGGTTTCTCTTGCTTATTGATGACCACACTCGTTTATGTTGGACCTTCCTCATGAAAGATAAATCTGAAACTATAGCGATCTTTAAAAACTTTTATGCCATGGTTCAAACCCAATTTAAAGCAAATATTCAGGTGGTAAAAACCGACAATGCTAGGGAATTCTTTAACAGCACTCTCAGCCCCTTCTTTCAAGCCCATGGTATCATGCAACAAAGTTCATGTGTGGATACTCCACAACAAAATGGTGTTGCGGAAAGAAAGAATCGCCACATACTCGACATGACTCGTTCTCTCCTATTTCAATCTAATGTACCTAAGAAATTTTGGGGTGAAGCGGTCCTTACAGCAACCTATTTACTCAATCGCCTTCCCTCGCGTGTTCTTAAACTCAAGAGTCCATTAGATATGCTTCTGTCCTTATACCCTAATAGTCACTTAATCACAAATATACCCTTAAAACTCTTTGGCAGTACAGCCTTTGTTCATGTCCATTCCCAACATCGTGGTAAGCTTGATGCTCGCTCAATTCGTTGCATCTTTCTAGGATATTCTCCTTCCAAGAAAGGATACAAGTGCTTCTGCCCTACTACACAAAAATTCTTCCACTCAATGGATGTTACATTCTTTGAAGATAAGCCCTATTTTTCCAATAATGTGTTTCAGGGGGAGAATCACACTACTTACGAGTCACTAAATTGGGAATCCCTCCTGGAAAACATTGATCACATCCCTCTTCCTCACACTACTCCGGTCCCTGCTCCTATTCCGCTGGCCACTGTCACTCCTGATCCTCACTCACCCACCATATCTCCGTGTGATTATCCCAAACACCTTTCCCCTCTCAAGGAACCCATCAAAATGTATACTCGGAGACAACGAGGAAATGTGCCTGAACAAATTCAGCACCACCAATCGTCTGCCACAAGCTCTCCTGAACATAATAGCAAATCGCCTACTCTCGAAATTGGTACCGAACAACGACCAAGACCACCAGGAGATGATCATAATTCAGAACTTCCTATTGCTCTGAGAAAAGGTACTCGGACCTGCACCAATCATCCTATCCAGAGGTTTGTATCATACTCAAACTTATCTACCAAATACAAGGCTTGTGTAACAGCTTTAGATGAGATCTCCATTCCTAGATCAGTTCACGAAGCAATGAATATTCCAGAGTGGAAGTCAGCTACTCTAACAGAGTATCGGGCTCTACTAAATAATGAAACATGGATCCTAACTCAACTTCCTCCAGGGAAGAAAACCGTAGGGTGTAGGTGGTTGTACTCGGTGAAACAAAAAGCAGATGGAAGCATTGATCGTTACAAAGCTCGTCTGGTGGCACGAGGGTACACACAAACGTATGGTATTGATTATCAAGAGACTTTCGCGCCTGTTGCTAAACTCAACACTATCCGTGTCTTACTATCCATTGCAGCAAATCAAGACTGGCCTTTGTGTCAACTTGACGTAAAGAATGCATTCTTGAATGGCAACTTACTTGAAGAAGTTTACATGGATGTTCCCCCGGGATTTGAATCTGAACAAACAACGGGTAAAGTGTGTCGACTCAAGAAAGCCTTGTATGGTCTCAAGCAATCTCCACGTGCATGGTTTGAGAGGTTCACCAAGGTATTGAAACTGGATAAATACTCTCAGTCACAAGCTGATCATACGCTCTTTTATAAGCACTTTGAGGATGGACGTATCACCATCATTATTGTGTACGTAGACGACATCATACTCACCGGGAACAACCATGATGAATCAAGACGAGTAAAAGGACTTCTCGCAAGTGAATTTGAAATCAAAGACTTGGGGCACCTAAGATATTTCCTCGGCTTAGAACTGGCTCGGTCTTCTAAGGGTATTTCTATGTCTCAACGTAAATATGCAATAGATTTGCTCAGTGAAACAGGAATGAGTGGATGTAGACCAGTTGATACTCCAATGGACCCAAACACTCGACTGATGCCTCGATCTGAAGAAGCTGCAGCGGATAAAGGTCAATATCAGCGCCTCGTAGGGAAGTTAATCTATCTCACTCACACTCGTCCAGACATTAGCTTCTCTGTGAGTCGAGTTAGTCAATTCTTAAGTGATCCTTCAGATGTTCACATGGAAGCAGTGTATCGTATTCTTAGATACCTAAAAGCTGATCCGGGGAAAGGCCTTATGTTCGCAAAGTCACCTAACAGATCTATCGAAGTATGTACTGACGCTGATTGGGCTGGTTCTCCAAGTGATCGAAAATCAACTTCCGGGATTTGTTCATTTGTTTGGGGAAATCTGGTTACTTGGCAAAGCAAGAAGCAACACGTGGTTGCAAGAAGTAGCGCGGAATCCGAATTCCGTGCCTTAGCTCAAGGGATTTGTGAAGGAATGTGGTTGGATCGCCTTCTAAAGGAGATGAAAATCTCTACCTCAGGCTCTATTCATCTAATGTGCGATAACCAATCTGCTATTGCTATAGCCAAAAATCCTGTTCACCACGATAGAACTAAGCATGTCGAGATAGACAGGCACTTCATCCGTGAGAAGATCGAGAGTAATGTAATAAAACTGACCTATGTTCCCTCTCAACAGCAAGTTGCAGACATTCTTACTAAGGCTTTATTTCGGCCCACCTTCACCGAACTAAAGATGAAACTTGGTCTTACAAGCATTTATCGGCTAGCTTGAGGGGGAGTGTTGTTAGTCAAACTAGCCTTCCAGCATATATCTTATCTTGTAGCCTGATTTGTTAGTTAGATGTTTATCTTTTCGAGTAGATTAGGTTGTTAGTTGGTTCCTATTTTCTGGGGATCTTGCTGTATCTTTTCTGTAGGTTTAGCTGTACACTTTTATGTATTTATGTACCCAATTCGTGATTAATGAAGATGAGAATTTTTTCCTCTCAAAACTACAGTTTGCATTATTTTATTTGATATAAGAATAGTTTAGGCTATTTGCAACCAGAATTAGTTTCTATTCTTCTCTTCCAAATTCTTCAGAATCCTTTGCAAGGGTCGTCCAGCTTATGAGACATCAACTGGGTATGACGGACTCATTGAGTTATCATGACAGATTCACATTAAGGTAGAACATTCTGGTGTGGTTTAAATCTCTGTTTTTTCTTTTCGCAATGAGTTATAACTAAGCTATTCATCTACCACAAAAGAGATCTTCTCAAGCTGTGCAAAAGAATAGCAAGTTTGGATTTTTGCTTTGATCAGGACACCCTCTCAGCTAATGCATGCAACTGTATCTATAAAGAGGTTGGATACATCTCTTGCTTTTCTCATCAACAAATGTTTTGTGGAGCATTTGGCTGTAAGTCTGGAATTGAATTTTTTCAGGCTGTAGATGTTTTTGCGTCCTTCAATACTTCAGTTGGGAATCGTTTGGCCATCATGAGAGAGATTGCAAAGTTGTGGACCGTTTCAGCTGCTGAATCACTATATCCTGTTAACAAGCCTATTATACAGGTTTTTCTATTCATGATATGATGCATGTGTGCATGTTTTTTCTCCACTGCTCCAGAAATATTTTTCAAAATTTTGATGTTTGAGCATACAGGAATTAGGCTCTGGTTTGCAAGTTGGACGGGTTAGCCTTAAATATACTGAAATTGCGGTAAGCGATGCATTGGAGATATTCTTCATCTTCATCATATTTTCATTTGAAACTATATGTCAACCTTTTTGAGTGGTCTGTGTCACAGTTCAAACATGACAAGAAGCCCTTCGTTCAGCTTCGGAGTTCGGTGCATGTTCTTGAGAAAATTGCCCGCTCTGTTGAGTTTAATGAGCCTGTGCTTTTAGTTGGTGAAACTGGTACTGGGAAGACTACTATTGTGCAGACTCTTGCCATGAGAATTCATCAGAAACTTACCGTTTTGGTAAGTTAAAGTCTGAACTCTTTTGATCTGATGGCTTCAAGTTTTTTGAATGCTCATGAGTGATGCTTATGCTGTTCGCGTTTCAGAACTTGAGTCAGCAAAGTGATGTTGCTGACCTGTTAGGGGGTTTCAAACCTGTGGATGCACGGGTTGTTTGTATTCCACTTTATCACGAGTTTGAAAATCTATTCAGTAATACATTTTCGTCAAAGGTACCATGTACCATAGTGTATTTCCTTTCTTTCTTTCTTTTTTCCTTATAAATAATTACTTATGTTCTTGTGTTCTATTTCTAGGATAATGATGGCTTCCTTTCTAATTTAAGGGAAAAGTTATTTCTTAAGAAATGGAAGCATTTATTAAGTGGGTTTCAGAAAGTCCTCAAAAAGGTTGTTGAAATAGGAAAATCCAGTCCTGGTGAGAAGCGAAAGAGACCTTTAAGTAACAAGCTACTGAAAGCATGGGAAAATTTCTCGGTGAAACTTGAAAATGCTCATGCTCAAGTGAGTGCATCTAATGGAATGGTATTTTCATTTGTCGAAGGAGCTTTTATCAAGGCCCTGAGAAATGGTGAATGGATATTGTTGGATGAAGTAAATTTGGCTCCTCCAGAGATATTACAGCGAGTTATTGGGGTCCTTGAAGATGAGAAAGGATCAGTATGCTTGACAGAACGGGGTGATATGCATAATGTATATAGGAATTCCAAGTTTCGCATATTCGCTTGCATGAATCCTGCGACTGATGCTGGCAAAAGAGATCTGCCACTTTCTATTCGGGGCAGATTCACTGAATACTTTGTTGATGATGTGTTGTTGAATGATGAGTTGGATAATGAGGAATCGGTGTTGAACAACGAGTTGGTTAATGAGGACTTGTTTTTGTTTATTAATCAGTTTATGGATGATGGTCCTTCAAACAGAAGATTGATAAGTAAAATTGTGAAATTCTACAAGGCAGCAAAGAAATATGAAAAAAGGCTGCAGGATGGGGCTAATCAGAAGCCTCATTATAGTTTACGTTCCCTTTACCGGGCAATGGAATACTTTACAAAGGCAAAACAAAGTTTTGGATTTGAAAGATCCATTTATGATGGGTTTTCAATGTTCTTTCTAAATTTATTAGATGACTCTAGTGCAAAGTTAATGAACGACTTAATTTGCAAAAATTTATTGGGAGGAAAATTTCCTCCTCAGATCCCTTTTGATTCATACTTAAAGGTTGAAAGAAACTGTGTGGATGGCTACGTTATAACAAAGAGCGTTGAACAACATCTTGAGAACCTTGCCAGGGCAATATTTATCCAAAGATATCCTGTCTTGTTGCAGGGCCCAACATCTAGTGGGAAGACTAGCCTGGTTTGGTTTCTTGCCAAAATAACTGGTAATGAATTTGTCAGAATCAATAACCACGAACACACTGATCTTCAGGAGTACCTTGGATCTTATATTACTGATGCAAGTGGAAAGCTTATTTTCCATGAGGGAGCACTCGTGAAAGCTGTTCGGAAAGGTCATTGGATTGTTCTTGATGAACTTAACTTAGCTCCTTCTGATGTGCTTGAAGCACTGAACCGCTTACTTGATGATAATAGGGAACTTTTTGTTCCTGAATTGTCTGAAACTATTCGTGCTCATCCAAAATTTATGCTTTTTGCCACTCAAAATCCACCCCTTGTTTATGGAGGACGCAAGATGCTTTCTCGAGCATTTCGCAACCGTTTTGTGGAGATTCATGTTGATGAAATTCCACAAGAGGAGTTGAGCACGATCTTGGAGAAGAAGTGCATGATTCCTGGAAGCTATGCTACAAAAATGGTTAATGTAATGAAAGAGTTGCAACTGCACAGGCAGAGTAGTAAAGTTTTTGCTGGAAAACATGGGTTTATAACTCCACGTGACTTATTTCGATGGGCTAATCGCTTCAGAAAATATGGTAGCTCCTATGAAGATCTAGCTCATGATGGTTATTATTTACTGGCTGAACGACTGCGTGATGATGCTGAGAAAACAATTGTTAAAGAAGTTCTGGAGCGGCAGTTGAAGGTTAAACTTTCTGAAGATGACTTGTACGAGCCGGTGAGTAATTTTGAAACCATTCCCAATGAAATTATTTACATCCACTACATATATTAAATGTTGGATTTTGATAACCGAGCTGCTTTTACAGAATTGTGCTGTTTTTTGTTTTTTTTTTGTGTGCTGTTTGGTAGGTTTATAACTGTAATGAGAATATATTGTGCTATAATCCTAGAGAGAGAAAAATTTGAAAATGCTCTCTCCTTCACCAAACTACCGTTCGACTGAAATACTTCACCATCCTTTCACCGAGTTCCAGTTTCCCTGAGATTCATCGTTCGCCCTCATTCCCAGTCTCCGGCGCCGGCCATCGGCCAGCGGCGTCAACCAGAACTTTTAAAATCTCACCTACAGCGTACCTTTTCTTACTTTGTCGGTCCCTTACTCTGCCTTTGTCATTTTATCTTGTCCCGATCTTTTCCGATCCCTTAGCTTCTCCCGGTTTATCTGACCTTTAACCTAGCCTCTTGATCCCAATAATCCTTTTCTCTATCTTTTTTTCCATCGCAGTCAGTGTGCCTTTCTTCCCAGGTCTTTCGTTAATATGAAATCATCCGTGAAGTATCAGGGTTTTGCTAGAAATCAATACAAAAAAAGCTATGACATCAAAGTTGAACAAAAATTGTTCTTAGTCAGTCGAGGTAGGTGGGGTGACTCGGTCTTGGTTTCTGAAAGAACTAGAAATGCAACCTACATTCTGGAAATTAATATGGAAAGCTTGGATTGGATCATATCAAAACTATATGATTTCATTAACAAACCACAAGATTGCCCTACTTTCAATCGATTTAGAGGCAGAGAATCAGTGGTTCATTTGCAGAAATTCGTTAACGGTCGAGGCAGCTATTTAGAATTATCTAAGTTAGTCTGGAGGGGAAAGTCCCAGCGAATCATTATACCAAGCGGACGTTTCAATGGGGGATGGAAATGGTTGGCATCTTTCTTGTCTAGGTTCAGGATAAATGGCAGGGACGATGCTTTGAACTTCAGAGATATTAAACGGCCGATGGACCAACCACAGAGGAGGCATAATGTTTGGTTGAATACTGGTGTAAAGGTAAGTCCAGAAGTGGTAGAGAAGGAACATGTACCAGATATGATATCTAAGGACTGGGACAAGGCTATTATCATCACAAGAGATTGTGTGAACACTTCATGGGAGTTGGTGAGCAATACACTCGGAAAGGCTATCCAGAGAAAGATCGAAGTTTTCCCATTCCAAGCCAACAAGGCAGTTTGGTGGCCACATAACGAAGAGGTTGCTGTATTCTATTTGCGCTTGAAGAAATGCTTTTTGGAACGTAAAGTTACATTATCTTTTCAGAAATGGAGTCAAAATATCAACAGAGAAGAGGAAGTGTTCGAGTGTTGCCACAGTTGGATTCGCGTTTTAGGGATTCCATGGGACTTATGGTCCAGAGAACTTTTCACTAGTATCGGGGATCAATGTGGTGGTCTGTTAAGCATTAGTCAAGATACGGTCCTTTTTAGAGATTTATCAGCAGCAAAACTAAAAGTTGTGGGAATCGAAGGAGGATTCATCAATAGAAATTTTCAGATCAAAACCAAAAGAGGACTTATGTTCGTTCGCATTATCGTGGATTCAGTCAAAATTTCAGAGTACGACATGCAGGAAAAGAGGACTTACGCTCAAGTGGTGATGAATGCAGCCAGCAATGTGAAAGGCTGGGGTACCAAGGAAGGGATCAATGACAAATTTCAGAATGCAGAAGACTCCCAGGATATCCAAAGCAAGCACGAGGCTAATACCGAAAACCATCCAGTAGAAAACCAAGAAGGAATGTTCATGCATAAACAGAAGTGCGAGTCAGTGGACAGGAACAAGTTCAGAGATTATAATGCTCCCAAGATCGTCGATCAGGATGCTAACGCTGAAAATCGGAGCTGTGTTTCAGAACCATGGTTCCGGGGGAAGAACATTAAGATACTGAAAAAGTTAAAGCCGAAAGGGGTACAAGACTTTCATAAAGGGAAGATTGACTCTACAAACATTTCTGATACTCAAGAGTTTGGACAGCATTCTTTAGTAGAGGATTGTGGCCCTGCTGTAAGGAAATTTGAGCACGTTTATTGTAGGAAACAGAAAAAGCATCAACAAGAATCAGAACAAATGAATAAAGTACAAAAACCAAAGAAAGCAATCCTTGATATCGGTAAAGTATTAGATCTCGGGGAAGAAGGAATTTGGGAGGAACAACTATATCATGGCGCTAGAGACGACACCTCAGATGATGGCGGAGATTTCAGCGATGCCGACAGTCATATATCCGACCACACGGATAAGTCATCAAGAAAATCATTACAATTCGAGGACTTGGGTGAATTCTTTGAACATTCTCCGGTGAAGGTACGCAATTTACCCATAAAATCAAAACCTTGTCAGTATCCTCCTCATTCTTCTTCTGTTTCAGATTCTTTTTTAGAGTCGGGGGGAGGGTTGGAGGGCTGGGGTGAGCGGGGAAACTGTTCGGTCATTAAAAATGTGGGTTTATCCGGAAATAAAATCATGGGACATCGTGAGGGGATGGATGAAGGGGTCAATTCAAAAGGCCTGGGAAAGCAGAAATTAAGCGTTGAAGACGAGAACGAGTGCCTAAGAATGATGGGTGTGGAGAAGGTGGAACTTAGAAACTTTGATGACGATGGAAAAATGGCGGAATGTGAGGCAGCCAGCTGTAGTAAGAGTAACAGGGTAGTAGGAGTGAATCAATGAAAGTCTTATCGTGGAATATTAGAGGGGCTGGATCAGCCACTAAGAGGGGATTGATTAGAGCCGTAATCGTCAAAGAAAAACCGGATTTAATAATCTTGCAGGAGACAAAAAAGATAGTGGTGGACAGGAGACTGATTTCTGGCCTTTGGAAGTCGAGATTTGTGGAATGGGTAAGCCAACCTGCATTGGGAAGGTCGGGGGGTATCACCATTATGTGGGATCCGAGAATTATAAGGGTTAAGGACAATTTGATTGGTGAATTCTCTGTTTCAATTCACATCCAGAATGATTCACAGCATGATTGGTGGTTCTCGGCTGTTTACGGACCGTGCCATCCGAGTCTTCGTAATAATTTTTGGGACGAGCTAGCGGGTCTGAGTGTGATTTGTGGAGAAAGATGGTGCTTGGGGGGAGATTTTAATGTTGTTAGGTCCACTCAGGAGAAAATTAATAGTTGTTCAATGACATCGAGTATGCAATGCTTCGATAGCTTGATACAGGAGCTTCAGTTATGTGATCCGCCTCTATTGAATGGCAAATTCACCTGGTCGAATCTTAGGACTTCTCCCATTTGTTGTCGACTAGATAGATTTCTGTTCTCGGTGGGATGGACTGAAATTTATCCATTCTATAGACAATCGATCTTACCTCGAGTAACTTCGGATCATTTTCCGTTAATTCTAGACTTGGAAAAAACAAAATGGGGCCCAACGCCTTTCAGATTCGAGAACGCATGGCTCAGGGACCAAAGCTTCAAAAACTTGACACAATTATGGTGGAATAACTCCATATCTCAAGGATGGGCGGGATATAGGATGATGATGAAATTGAAGACAATGAAGGATGATATCAAAAAATGGAACAAAGATGCCTATGGTAAGACAGAGATGAAAATGGCTGAATTATCGAACAAAATCAGAAGATATGACAGTTTAGAGGGTGAGGGGAAGGCTTCGGAACGTGTAGTGGCCGAGAGGATAGAAGCGAAGATGATGTTAGAAGAGATGATTAATCGAAAGAATCAAATGAATTTTCAGAAAAGCAAGATAAAATGGATCAAAGAAGGGGATCATAATTCTAAATTCTTTCACTCGCTTCTTAACCAACGTAAGAGTAAGGCAATCATTGATAAAATCGAAAGAAATGATGGTACAATTACAACTAGTGAGGATGAAATGGTTTCAATCATTTCAGAATTCTTCATGAGATTGTACAGCAAGTCGGGAGATAGATGTTGGGGTATTGAAGGCGTGAATTGGAGTCCAATTGAAGCCGTGATGAGTCGTCAACTTGAACAAAAATTTAGCAAAGAAGAGGTGAAAGAAGCAGTCTTCAAGTGTGATGGGGGCAAGAGCCCGGGACCTGATGGATTTACCCTCGCTTTTTTCCAGGAATGCTGGGAATTAGTAAAGACAGATATCATGTTGGTTTTTGATGAATTCTTCAGTAGTGGCATCGTCAATGGAATCACCAATGAGACTTATATATGCTTGATTAGAAAGAAAGCCGACTCGTTCAAGGTAAAGGATTTTAGACCCATTAGTCTAATAACAAGCATATACAAAATTTTATCAAAAGTCCTATCAGCAAGACTGAAGAGAGTCATGGCGTCGACAATTTCAGAATCTCAAAATGCATTTGTTGAAGGACGACAGATTCTCGACTGTGGCCTTATAGCGAATGAATTGCTCGAAAAAACTAGGATTAAGAAAACAAAAGGATGGGTTTTGAAAGTGGATTTTGAGAAGGCCTACGACAATGTGAGTTGGGAGTTTTTGGATTACGTTTTAATGAAGAAAGGGTTTGGAGACAGATGGAGATCATGGATGAGAGGTTGTGTATCGAAGGTAACTTTTTCAGTTATGATCAATGGCCGACCGAGAGGAAAATTCAGGGCTTTCAAAGGTCTTCGTCAAGGAGATCCATTATCTCCCTTTCTTTTCAACTTGGTTGTTGATGTGTTGGGAAGATTGATAGACAAAGCCAAGGAATCACATCTTCTAAAGGGGATAGAGGTAGGCAAAGAAAAGATTGAGATAACTCATATCCAGTTTGCGGATGACACGCTTTTTTTCGCAAGGAGCGACGATCACATAAAATTCTTGGCTAAAGTGGTGCATTCATTTTGTGATATATCGGGTTTAAAGATCAATTGGGAGAAGAGCTCACTGCTGGGAATTAACCGCGATAGTGATCAAATTGAAAGGTTGGCAAGACACGTGGGATGTGGTACACAGTCATGGCCTATTACTTATTTGGGTGTACCCTTGGGTGGAAATCCTTTGAAAGAAGTATTTTGGCAGCCTGTGGTTGCTAAAATGTCCAGAAAATTGGCCACATGGAAGAAAGCATTTTTGTCGAAAGGAGGTAGATTAACATTGATTCTTTCGGTGTTGAATTCGATGCCCATTTATTACATGTCGTTATTCAAGGTTCCAAAATCTGTTGAGTTATCATTGGACAAGATATCGAGGGACTTTTTATGGGACGGAATGGATGGAGAGAGTCATTTTCATTTGGCCGCATGGGATCAAGTTTGCAAACCGAAGGAAAGAGGTGGATTGGGGATTTCAAAAATCAGATTCAAAAATACAGCATTGCTTGGGAAGTGGTGGTGGAGATTTTTTCGAGAAGAGGGCACACTGTGGAAAAAAATTATTGTGAGCAAATATGGATTACAAGAAAACGGTTGGGATGCGGGATTGGCAAGAAATGTAACATACCGATGTCCTTGGAAATTTATTTCCCGGATACACCCAATTTTTAAGAACTGGACTTTAATTAAGGTGAGAGGCGGGAATAAGGTTAGATTTTGGGAGGATAATTGGGTGGGCGACTCTTCTTTCAAGGTTTGTTTTCCAGCTTTATTTCAGCTTTCATCGTGTCACAACTTACCTATCTCTTACTATGCTCATGTCGGGGGTACAAATCGAGAACACTCTTGGGATTTTCATTTTAGGAGGGCAGTGAGAGATGTAGAGATTGATCAACTCACAGGGTTATTAGAAGTCTTAGAGCCTGTTAGATTGGTTGAGGGGGTGGATGATTTTATCCAGTGGAGAGGGGATCCGTCGGGTTTGTTTTCTGTTGGCTCTTTCTATGATTCATTTTTCTCATCAAACCTTTTCCCAAAATATCAACTCTTTGATAAAATCTGGAGAGTTCCTGTTCCTAGTAAGATTCAGTTTTTCTCTTGGACTACAACTCTGGGTAAGCTACCGACATCGGAGATGCTTCAAAAAAGATGCCTCGGCCTTGCGTTGTGTCCAAATTGGTGTGCTTTATGCAGACATGACTCGGAGTCTCAGGATCACATTTTCATACATTGCCCATTCTCGTCTTCTTTATGGATTAAAGCTTTGCAGGAGTTGAGGTTGTTTTGGGTTACGCCTAAATCAACTAAAGACTTATTCAGCATGGATTTGGGCCGGACAACAGGCAAGAGAGGAGGAATATTTTGGCGAGTAGTGGTTCAATGCATTTGCTGGACAATTTGGTTGGAAAGAAACCACAGAATCTTCGAAGAAAAAGAATCGGACGTCCACAAATGCTGGGAGAAAATCAAGCTTAATGTCGCCACATGGATTGGAATTAACAAGGAGTTCAAGAATGTTTCGGTTTTTGATTTGATAAGACAGTGGGACTATGTGTATCACTAGACCATTAGTGCGATAGATTATGAATTTTTAGGTCATCTGCTATAATCGATGACTGATGTAATCATTTTTATCACTTAAATTAAAATATTGTTTCCTATCAAAAAAAGGTTTATAACTGTAAACTGCTAAAAGCACTTCACTTGTAGACTCTGCGCCATCATGATTCTTGGTTGGATATGAGTTTTTTTGAAGAACTGAACTTGAAATGCATGCATTTTTGTCTCCAAAAACAAAGGAAGAAATGCATACATTTTTTGTTAGAGGAGACACACCTAATGTAATTGATATGCTATGAGGGTAAAATGGGCTAAGATTCTGAAGTTGATCACGTTTTAGAATTTTATGCCGATGTATATTTGACTTATTAATTAGTTTCCTGAGTGAATTTTATGGTAATTTATAACTATACCAAACACGTCCTGATATTCACATCGATTTTTGAGGGTTGAGGAAAATATGTTAAACACCTGGAACTTTAGTGTTAGTAAGAGATATAATCATGGAATGATGGTTTCATTTTGGTTTTTCTTGATGGTATTCTTTTCAGATATTCAGAATGATTTTTGTATATGATTGCAAGTTCAAAGAAAACTATTAAAGTGTGAGAGTGAGTTATCATTGATTTGGTTTTTCTAATAATTCAGGAAACTGAAGATGAGTACTGCACAATGATGTCCAAAGAGTGCTCAGAAAATTTGAAAAACGCCGGGGAGTAAGCCTCGGCCTTGGTAATTGTACATAAGTTGTGAGATCTTTCCGTCATATTTACTGAGTTTCTATCTTTTGTTTTTCAGAATTATTTTGACCAATAGTATGCGGAGGACACATTTTCTGGTCAAGCGCTGCTATGAGATGCGTGAACCTGTTCTCCTTGTTGGTGAAACTGGTGGTGGGAAAACAACTGTTTGCCAATTGCTTAGTGACAAGTTGGGTTTGAAACTGCACATATTGAATTGCCATCAGTACACAGAAACATCAGATTTTCTTGGAGTTCGTCCTATACTCTCCTCATATCACTTTCATGTTTCCGTTTGTTGTTTATCTTCTCTTGCTGCCTCTAGATTTTTGTGACATGTGGGTAGCACCTTTGATGAAGTAAAATTTATGTTAACTTTTAGTGGTTATTGTTGATTAGGGTTTTTACCCCGTGCGAGAGAGATCAAGAATCGCTGTAGACTTTCAAAAGCTTTGTGAACAGTTCACCGATTCAAAGGCTTTTATTCATTTCCCTGGAGTGGCTGTATGTTAATCTCTGTATATATATTGATTTTTACTTGGAGGATTTCCTATTTTGACTGGAAATTTCATCATTATTGTAATGTACTATTTTGCAGAAAATTTTTATGGACATTAACCAAGCATCACAGGGTCTTCATAAGTTCAATGTTATATTGCAAAAATATAGAACGAAACATGTTTCTCATCCGGAAGTAACCGACAATGAAGTAGCTCGGATAGAAAAAATCTATCAGAACCTCTGTGAGTTGCATCAGACGTGGCAGACTATTTTTACGTGGCAGGATGGACCTCTTGTTGAAGCTATGAAGAGAGGTGACCTGTTTCTCTTGGATGAGATTTCTTTAGCTGAAGATAGTGTGCTTGAAAGATTAAACAGCGTCTTGGAACCGGAAAGAAAACTGGTAATTTATCCATAATTTACTCCTTTTCGCACTTCTAGCTGTTTGTAAGTAGTGCTTTTTTGTCTGTCATTGTTTATTCTTGGATCTCTCATTCATTGTTTAATCTTAAATATTTGAAAGTTTGCGTTGGAACTGGGTTATTTGATTTCAAATTATTGAACTACTTGTTGCTTCCCCACCATTTATACTCGTGATTTATGATTTATTTCTCAACGTGCTTTACATTTTGTCTAGCTTAGATACCTGCTGTCACCTTAATTGTGAATTTTTATTTCTTCTAGCATAAGTTGGCATTTGCAGTTGTAGTCAAAACCAAGGAAAATATTGATAGCTATTCTGAACTTACTGTGTAATGTGCATTGTTTTCAATAGATTATTATGCTTACATTAGGTTGGGAGAAAATTGAAAAATGATAGCAATAAAAATGGAAGTGATGAATATATTATCTGCTTGTTTCATTGGAATGGGAGGAGTTAAAGAACTGTGTTTTGTTAGTTGGGGGATGCCTTCAAGTTGAGTAAATCAAAAAAGTTCTTGCTGTGATGGATGGTGAATGATGTTTAGATAAACTTTAATTGGTATCTATGCTATTTTTATTCACACCTGCAGTCATTGGCTGAGAAAGGAGGCTCTAATCTTGAGAATATAATTGCTCATGACAAATTTTTCCTCCTCGCTACAATGAATCCTGGCGGAGACTATGGCAAAAAAGAATTGTCACTTGCACTTCGTAACAGGTTTACTGAGATATGGGTTCCTTCCGTCAGTGATGTTGAGGAGCTTAAGAGTATCGCCCTTAAAAGGCAAGTTTGTCTTAACAAGTAGCATTCATTATTTTTATGGCTTTCTAACACTTCTTTGCTTGCAGAATATCAAAACCGGAACTTTATTGGACTATCAGTATCATGCTAAATTTTTGGGAGGTATATTGATTTCTATTTTTTTATGTTATATTTATCTGTTATTCATGCCGTTCATCACAAAATTAGAGAATGTATCAATATTTTTTTCCTTTTCTATGTGATTGCAATTCTCGCTTAAGTATGCTTCTTATATCCATATATCAGGAGTGTATCCTGTAAATTGTGCTAGTTTATACCATCAAGAGATAAGAAAAATGTCTATCCTATTCCTTCATTTTCCTACATGATACGATAGCCCTATTCGTCTGAGATTAAAAAAAGGTCTGATATCCTTCCATCAGCACGACGCTCACAACTTCAAGTCGCTCGTGCGGTAATTCTAAAAATAAGAGAGAGCAAAAAAGAATTTAGGTTCAGCCCTGTTTTTCAATTTTATTTCAGCCAATAGTTTAATGTTTCAATAAAATGTTAATTTCAACATTAGAGAGAACTAACTCATTTTGCACCGTCTTAACTCCTTGTTCATCTCGTCACTATTCAATCTCTTGTCATCACCTGTTCTTTTGTCCACCTCCATTTCACCTCACCATTTAAGATAGCAACACAAACTGCTGCTCTATAGTATTGAAGAGAGATTACTAAACAAGATGAGCAGTGTGAAGTGCTGATGCGTGGTGGAGAGTGGCCTCATTTTAAAGAATGCGGCAATGGTCAGCATGTTGTGTGTTGCCGTGTGTCCTTTCATTTTCAGTCTGAAAATTTATTGCTGTATCCTGATTAAAGGCATTAACAGTGGATCCTTTTGTTTTGACTTTTGAGATGTTTACTAACAAGCGTGGTCAAGGTTCTCAAGTGCTAATTATCTTGGATTTCTTGGTCCATGCCATCTGTTAAGACATACTTTATTGTGGTTCAATTTTATATTTATTCTTCCTAACTTGTTGTATCCTTTATGTGAAATTCATTCCTCACTGATATTACAATTACAGCAGTATTTTTCTTCTGGAAACTTATCTTCTCAGTTCTCGTTCTAACTTAATCTAATTAATTTTCTCAGTGGTTCAACATGTTACGGACAGGAATATTACTTACTGTGAGAGATCTCTTGTCCTGGGTATCTTTTATCAATGCCACTGAAAGAAGTTTGCCAGCTGAATCTGCAATTATTCATGGAGCATTCCTAGTTGCCTTGGATGGACTTAGTTTAGGTATATGTGTTCTGGTGGCTCGAACTAATATAGCTGTTTGAGAATTTTATTAATATTACCGGGACCAAGCTCTAAATGACGTTGCAACCTCATACATTTGTTCTGCTACTACCACATAGGCAGACAATATATTGGTGTTTATAAATAAGGAAGTGGAGACATTTTTTCTGCTTTGTATAATATGTTGAAGAGAAGTGAGAGAACTGGGATGAAATCTGTTTTCCATCAACTTTTGATTATGTTGAGGCTTTCTTGTCTTCTAATGACTCTTGAATCTCATAATATTACTGTTACACTTTGATGGTGAATTGTCTTGATCTGGTGGAAAACTATTATCATGGTAATGTGTTTATGGGTGGTAATGAATTCAGATTGTAGGTCAATTCTTTTGTGATCTTTTGGGCGTTATTTATTAAATAGCGAGGCTTGATCAAGAAGATGTTGATAGATCAACTTTTGATGGAAAATTATTATAGTTTGTCTCATATCTGATTTAGTGTTTCTACCTTATCGGTAATGAGTGGGGCTATTGTCCATTTATTAAAGTTAATTGATTTTCATCTGAGAAATGTTCTCTGGTGAGTGGATTATCGTGGTATCAGTATAAGGATATCTCTCTTTGATTTGGTCATTTGATACTTGTTCCAACTATAGCCGCTGAGTCATTGCTTTAGCTGATTCTGTTATGATATCTGCAGTAAATTTCTTCTGTCCTTGGCTCTCTATGCCCTTCAGGTACAAATATATCCAAAAGTGATACTGCACAGCTGAGACTCAAATGTCTTTCTTTCCTTCAGAATAAACTCAAGGTGAATTATTTTCTTATGGTCTAGTCTTTGTGTTGTGGGGGCGGAACACATTAATTTATTAGTACTTAGAAAATCTAAATGACTTTTCACCTGGAAAATAAGAAATGTCAATGTCCAAATTGTTACTGTTCATGTGTTCTTCCCTCAAAAGTTGCCTTCTTTGTAGTTAATTGTTAGTGAGCATCTGAACTGCATGCCAGCTGTAGCCAACAGAGATTTATAATGCTAGAAATAGATGCTCTTCTGTTTGTATTTCAGACAATATGAAGTCTTATCTGAACAATTTATTGATAGGAGCTTGTCCTTGCTATTTAAAAGATGTTTTTGCTAGAGATCTTCCATTATGTTAAATTTTTACCGTAAAGCTTATTTTATGAAATGCTAATTTTCCTGTCCCTCAATACAGGACGACAGGAAATGTTCCGATTCCTCAATTCTTGACACCCTCAATGAATATGGTTGGGCTGATTCTGGAAGTTCAGCAGTTCTAATTCAGGCCGATAACATGGAGTGTGACAATCTATTTGGAATCCATCCTTTCTATATAAAGAAAGGTATATAACTCAAATTTTTCTGAAAACATATGAAGTTGTTACCTTGACATGGAAGTTATAACTAAAATAAGTCCTTCCTGTAAAAATTAAGGAGTCAATATACGTCTGCCACTCTGCCTCCTTGATTTTTTAACAACTTTTGATTATGATCTACACTAAACAGAAAAATCACTTGATGTTGTATGGCTCATTCTAAATTTTCTAAAATCAGATTATAGATTGTGCATATTATGCTGGTACCTGCACAAAGTTGATTAAGTTTTGGAAATATAAATATTTTTTTATAAGAAATGAAATGTATTAAGAAATATATGGTTGATGGGTAACATCTTTGTTAAAAGAGGTAAAAATTTATTGTTTATACTTTCAAACGTTTGTACAAGTACATGTACACCTACATGGCAAGAGTCCTAGAAAAGAAATAGCTGGAATTTTGGGATTCATGTCTACACGATCATGCTAATCTAGTATCGTATTAGTTTTCATCATACATACACTTGGAGGATTGTGACTCTCCCTGAAATTGAGTGCTTGAAGGGTGAATGGTCTCCTTGACTTTTCTTGTACTTCGACTTGAGCATCACGGTCTTGGTGATCCCTTGAGACCATGTAAAGCTTTTTTTAACTTGCAAACTTTATTGTCTTTCTCATTTTCCTTGAAATCCTGGTGGAATCTCCATGTAAATTTCCTCCTACAAGGTGCCGTGTGAGAAGGCATTCTTAACGTCAAATTGATCTAGGCTCCAGTTAAAATTGGCATCGAGAGAGAATAAAATTAAATCTCTATTCATTCATCTTGGCATCTGGACCAAAGATTTCTTGATAATCCACCCATAAGTTTGTGTATACCATTTCCAACGAGCCTGACTTTGTATCTTTCCAAGGAACAATTAGAATTATATTTCACTGTATACACCCATTTGCATCCCACATTTTCTTTACCGGCAGTTGTGATCTCCCACATTTGATTTTTTTCAAAGCATGCATTTTATGTTTCATAACAACTAACAAGGGTCCAATTCTCATCAGATAAAGTCTCAAAGAAAAATATTGGGAATATAGTGTTTAAATTTGTTAAAAAACCCTTATGTGAAGGTGATTTTTTTAAGGTAACATATTTTGCCATAGGATAAAGGAGTCGGTTTGTGCACTCTCTTGTTCCTTTTCTAAAAGCAACGGGTAGATCATTATTCTGGACAGAACGTGAGGCTGAGATTTAAGGTTCAGAACATACCTCAGTTGTAGAATAGTGAGAGGATTCTTGGACTTGTTCAGGATCAGCGTTGGCCTTCTTCCTCTTTTTGAGTAAACCTGGTTAAAGCGCATGTGTTCAAGTAAGCTCTTGGAAGCAGAAGGTGAATCAGTCACTGTTGGAGGTCAGTTGGCTGAGGTTAGTCCTACGAGAATGCATCTATGTCATCATCGCTCAGAGACTATAGGTGCTCATTCTGGGAACGATGCTCGCTGAAATAAAAATTTTCTTCATCAAAGGTGACATCAACAGAGTCAAAGAACCTCTTTGTAAGTTGATGATAACCCTACTATCCCTTCTTGGTTGATGAACATTCCCAAAAGATACCCTTAAGAGCTCTAGGATCAAGCTTCTTTTTTTTGACCATGGATGTGAAGAAATACAATGCACCTAAAGACTCATAACGCTAGATTATTGTGTGATTTTAGGTCTGTATAAAAAATTGAGAGAGAATTTCCAATGGTGTTTTAAATCCAAGACCTTGGAAGGTAGTCAATTTATAATGTAAACAACAAATAATACTGCTTCTCTCCTATAATTATTTTGGACCTTTTTATGAAAGAGAAGTGCTCAAGTAGTGGCTAAAAGACTATTCTTGCGTTACTCCATTTTGTTATGGAGTATTAATGCGTGAGGACCTTCTTTGTCAAGAAATGGAGATAAGGCTTGGTTGAAATTTTCTCTAGCATTATTTGATCTCAATCTCTTTATTTTAAGCCCGGATTGATGAGAAGCCCGACTGACTGAGCATATCTAGCTTGTTTGAGATAATGGAGCTAATGAGCAAGGAAACAGTTTTGAGAGAGTTCCTGAGTTAAATGAATAAGGGGGGGCTGCTCGGGTGAGTAGCCCGACCGATGGAGCTATGTCTTTATCGGGGCGCTCTATTAAGATGGCCAATATAAGCCTCCCTCATCTTTCCCTTTAGCTCTAAAGCAGGATTTCTGTTGCATACCGGTAGCTGTACCCAGTATGGAGCCATCGTTCTTCGAGTATGGCTTGTCCTATACTTCATTTTATCTGTATAAGACGAGCGGACCATGAACAGATAACTCGAAGTTATCCCAAGGATTTATTGATACCTCTCCTGATGCATGGCCCTTTCAAGAGCCCCCGTCTTGTGGCCTACAGGGAGAATACGGTAATAATTGAATGTATCTGTAGATGATCTGGACTCTCATGGTATGATAATACTACACCCTGAAGGGAGCTCTGAGCTGCCTATTCCTGAATCCGATGAAGGAATAGAACAGCTATTCGGATCCTGTAGCTATGAGTTAATGGTATGAATGAGCTGCGCACTTAATAGAAAAATTGTCCCCAAGGCAACCACTTGTGTCTTTCTTGGATATGCTCAGTCCGGGTATAGATGCTATGACGTGATGAAGTCTAAGAGACTCGATGTATCCTTAATGCTCTCTTTAATGGAAATGGAGTCGTCTCATATTTTCCTTAACCTAAGTAATCAGCCCCGGGGGAGAATGATGAATTGATGATGGAGATGTCTTGCGGCCTTCTCCTGTTCGTAAACTTTTTCCTCATTCTTCTGCAGTTGACTTCGTACCTCACTCTTCAGGCCAGCAGCTTTGCTTAGCATTTTCTGCCGATTGTCAGCCTGTTCAGCTGACCTCAGAGGATTCCAGTCACCCGACACATCATCTTTCTTCTCAGTGGCGATTACAGTCTCTTTCCCATGTCAGGCTCGGGAGTTAGAGCTAGATGAGCTAACGTGATCCACTCATAATGGAGGAAGTGCTAATAAACGAGCCGACCATTCCCAAATCCTATAAGGGAATGGAGTCATGCTCTTCCGATTAAGCTATCTAGCTTGTTTGAGATAATTGGGCTAATGTGTAAGAAAACAGTCTTAAGAGAGTTCCTGAGTTAAATGAATAAGGGAGGGCTGCTCGAGTGAGTAGCCTGACCGATGGAGCTATGTCTTTATCGGGGCGCTCTATTAAGATGGCTAATATAAGCCTCCCACATCTTTCTCTTTAGCTCTAAAGCAGGATTTCTGTTGCATACCGGTAGCTGTACCCTGGATCTTTTTTTGACAATTTTGAAACACAGCTGATTTCTATTTTAGATTTGAGAAGAAAAATCCCTTAAATTCGGGTGCAATGTTCCACAAACATTACTAACCAACGAGATACTGAAATATTCAAAACATTGGAGGGTCCCAGTATATCACTATGAATCAAATATAACTTTTTTTATTATTGACTGAAAATGATACATGATTGTGTTTAACAAACTCACACACATCACAGTGAGGGTGTTAATTTTCTAAACCCTTGAACAAAAACACAAACATAACTTTTAAAGCTCCAAAAGAAGGATGCCCTAATCTAAAATGTTGAAGCCAAATGCTATTTTTATTTGACGAAGAAGAGAAAAATGATGAAGCTGTTTTATTGGTACCAGTTTCCTCAAAGATATAAAGTTCATTTGCCTCCTTAGCTAGTCCAATCTTCCTTCCCGAACCTTGATAAAAGAGGACATTACAATTCATATCAGATGTAAGCTTTTGAATGGATATTAGGTTCGTTGATAGCTCAGACACATGGAGTACATTTCTTAATGTAAGTAAATAACTAACAAACTCATCACCAATTCGAGCTACTGTTGTAAGAGAACCATCAAGTATGGCTATTTTCCGATTCCTAGGACAATGTGTTTAAGTGGTGAACATAAGAGAAGAGTGTGCCATGTGTCAGTAGCTGTATAGTTTATCACTCATCAATTTCTTCCTTGAGGCCAATCTGCCTCATATTTGTTTCGTGCTCTTGCTTGCCAATATTAAGATCGACCTGCCCAGTGTATCCAGGCTGTTGTAATCCTCTCCCTTCCCTTCACGTGGTCTGCCATTAAGTTTCCAGCACTTTAGGAAATTGTTTCCTCCAACGATGGAACTTCATCATTCCCAAGAATTTGAACTCTAACATGAACAAATTCAAAGTTTGAGCCAACGAAAAGATCTACACTTTGTCGTTATCGATAAAGTTTCTGAGAGCAGTTGAATCTTCAGAATGCTTCATTTTAATGATTCTGTAATGGTCAAGGTCGCGCCATAAGTTTTTCAACTGATTTGCATACTCTGTGACAGGTTTATTACCATGCGTAAGTGATCCCACCTTGACTTTTATTTTATAAACTTGAGCTGTGTCTCGAGTCTTGGAATAGGTTCGACGCACCGAATCCCTTGTAACTTTAGCAGAAGTCAAGAACATAACCGTGTCACTGATTCTCGGATCCATGTTGTCCCACGACTATGACATGACCATAGAAACAATTTCATCCCATGCTTCAAAGCCTTTCTCACCTGCTTTCGGTCCATTGCCAGAAGATGGATGAGTTTTCAATTTCCTTTCAAATATGTCTGCTCCTCTTGATATAGTTTTTTCCATCCAATCGAAATTTGTCCGAATATTCTGTAAATCTCCAATTGGCATGCTAGAGTTTTCTTCCTCGGACTGAGTAGAATCTTTAGAGGTTGACATCATCAAATTTTGAGGCTTAAAAGGAACGAGCATAGACAACCGATGTAATGGGCCCGAAATTTACCAAAGATGGCAGACAGTTTGCGATTAAATGGGCCGGGTATTTAGCCCGAAGTACGCAAAGAGTCCGCGATGGAATGGAGCAAAAATTTGAGGCCCAAGATTGCTCGGAGTCCTCAATCTAAATGAGGAAAGATTTGGAATTGACTCAGACTTCACGGAAAAAAATGAGTCAACGATTGCGTAAATAAACAAATCGCAAAATGGTGTTTTTCAAGATTGTAAGAGACGACCGGAAGAGTAGAGCATCGGTTACCACGTAGTTGGTAATAGCACTTCCTTGGGATCTTTCAAAGGTTCAATTGTTTCTTTCCATAGTTCCCACGTAGTTGGTAATAGCACTTCCTCTATAATTTTCTGGATTTTTTTATCTTTCCGAATATATAATCAGTTTTCTTTCTCAAAAAAAAAAAATCAGTTTTCCATAAAAAATTTCTTTTTCCAGGTACAATCAATGAAATGTTAATCTGGTTGAATCTATCTTTGAACAAAAATATTCCGTTGATCTGAAACTTGAGAATTATTGTAGGGCAGAAAAAAATTCCTAGGTTAGTCGTGTGAGAACGGGGTACACTGCGTATTGAGTTTATTCACAGGAAATCACCTATTCATTTGTCACACTTGAGTATATGCAATTTGAACTTTGTCGATAGTATTTGCAGAGTCTTTTCATATGATAATTGGATAGTTGGATTGCATAAGCATCCTTATTTATCTTGTTCAGGTACCGACAATGTTGGTGTGGAGGGATTTGAATTTATGGCCCCCACCACTCGAAGGAATACCTTGAGGTTGCTGCGTGCTATGCAAATTAACAAGCCTGGTATTTTCCTAATATGAATTATATTATCACATATTTGTGTTTTTTGCCGATAAGTTGATGTGTGTTTGGAGTCCCCAAACGAACTTAATTTTCAATCACATTATACACTAAGATTCCTAATTTTGTTGGTTTCCATGCTTTACTAGTTTTGTTGGAAGGAAGTCCAGGTGTTGGGAAAACAAGTTTAATTGTTGCCCTTGGCAGAGCCTCTGGACATGTAGTTGTACGGATAAACTTATCCGAGCAGGTGGGGAACTGTTGGTTATAAACTTGTACTGCTTTTGTTTCTCATGTCTCTATAAGGTGTTAAATTATTTTTATTGAATTTATGCCGCAGACTGATATCATGGACTTGTTGGGGTCAGATTTACCAGTTGAAAGTGATGAAGGGATACAGTTTGCCTGGTCTGACGGAATACTGCTTCAGGTTTGATACCTGGTCTTTCTTCATGATTTTTCTTCAGTTTTGATTGCGAAATGCAATTTATTATGTCTTGTGAACCCAGGCCCTGAAAAACGGATCATGGGTTCTGCTGGATGAACTGAACCTTGCTCCACAATCTGTCTTGGAGGTATTACCCGTGGTTATTGTGGTCCTCCTTGGATTACCTTCATTTAACTTTTCTGTTGAATTATTTTTTTACCTAGATTTATTCTCCCTCGCTTATCTATGTAAACCCGAGCTCACTCATTTCCATTTATCTTAGTTGCTTGAATGAGATTAATCCATAATGAAATGCATTTTCAATTATTGTTTCCCATAACTGGTTATGAACATGGCAGATGCTGTTTCTCATCATGCCAGTTTGATGTATGAACCATAATTTTAAAAATATGTTATTGAACTTAATTTTTATGTGCTTTCCTTAACAAAGCATTCTTAATGCAGTGCATACTGGTGAAAAGAGTTTTTTTCCCAATATAATGAAAAATTAGAGCAGAAGCCGAAGAGTAGCATTTTCTAGCTTCTAAAAAAGTGCTTTTAAAGCCTATTTTTATATAAAAATTTGATTGTAAACATCTAAAACACTCCTTGATTTGACTATATATTCCTATATTTCGCTTAATAATTACTAATGTTGTACTTGAACTTGACCATGTAAATTAGGGCCTCAATGCTATTTTGGACCACCGGTCTGAAGTTTTTATTCCTGAACTGGGTCGTTCTTTCAAATGCCCTACATCTTTCAGAGTTTTTGCATGTCAAAATCCTTCTTGTCAAGGAGGGGGGCGGAAGGGTCTTCCGAAGTCCTTTCTCAATAGATTCACAAAGGTACACCCTTGTTTACATTTGAATACCATGAAAGTTTTAGATTGAAGACACTAAAATTGTTCAGTAGAAACTCTTCAGTTTTTCAATTGTTACTGACTTATATTGATGAATTGATTTTCCTCTTCCAATTGGTTTTAGGTTTATGTTGATGAGCTAGTTGTGGAAGATTATATTTCCATCTGTTGCTCAATGTTTCCTTCAATTGAAAGATCTTTGCTGATGAAGTTGGTGGCATTTAATGAAAGACTACACCAAGAGACCATGGTATACCACAAATTTGGTCAACAGGGTTCCCCTTGGGAGTTTAATCTACGGGATGTGATTCGCTCGTGTGAAATTATTCAAGGTTTTTTATACTCTATTTCATATATACAGTTAAATGTTACAAGCTCATTTATCCTCTGAATAATGATTGAATATTTTCAGGTGCATCAGAGAAGGCAAAACCCGACTGTTTCCTGAGCACTGTTTATCTGCAAAGAATGCGCACAGCAACTGATCGAATAGAAGTTCTGAATTTATATGAACAGATCTTTGGCTTCAGGCCATTCATAAATCCATACCCTAGAGTACTGCTTAATCCTTGTTCATTTGTTGCTGGGAACATTTCCATTGAAAGGTATAGGTATCAGTCATCTGGCATATCCAGTAAAGACCTTAAGATTCTACCTTCTTTACGTCATTGCTTGGAAGGGGTGGCAGAGTGCGTAAAACATCAGTGGTTATGCATATTAGTTGGTCCTCCATCTTCTGGTAAGACCTCACTGATAAGATTGCTGGCAGAACTGACTGGAAATGTACTAAATGAATTAAATCTTTCATCTGCTACTGACATATCTGATCTACTCGGATGCTTTGAGCAGCATAATGCCTCCCGTCACTATTTTTTCGCTATTGCTCAAATGGAAAAAATTATGAATGAGTACTGCAACTTGCAGTGGGAATTTTCTCCAGTGGGATTAATCCGAAAGAAAGATCTAATTACTCGATGGTTGGCCTTCTTATCAAACATCAATAACCGTCCTACTGCTTCTTCAGCGACATACATTGACAATCCAAGAATGAGAGATTCTATTCCCCATTTAGTTGAAATTATTGAAGATTTAAAGCTGGACAATGATATTCAACAATTGTCCGTATCTTGGTCTAACAAAGATCTGGATATCATTCTGAACATGATCAGAAAATTGGAAGAAGATCATAAAAAAGGTCGACAATCTATGAAGTTTGAATGGGTCAGTGGATTATTGATCAAGGCAATAGAAAATGGGGAGTGGATTGTTCTAGAGAATGCAAACCTATGTAATCCCACGGTAAACAATATTTTTGTATATTTTCATTTTATGGGTTATATAACACTTGCGTTCATCCTCTATTTTAATGAAGCTTATGTTTCTCTTTAATTTATTGCACCCAGGTTCTTGATAGGATTAACTCTTTGGTTGAACAGTCTGGATCTATAGTGATAAATGAGTGTGGGGTTGTAGAAGGTAAAGCAGTGGTTCTTCACCCTCATCCAAAGTTTCGGATGTTCCTCACAGTAAATCCTAGCTATGGAGAAGTATCCCGAGCAATGAGAAATAGAGGAGTTGAAATATATATGATGCAACCATATTGGTTGGTAGATGAGGAAAGTGGTAAGAATCTTAATGAGATTGAGGTCAGGGATGCAAAAAGATTCATCGCACTTTCTGGAATTCCAATGGGTAAATTCGTCGAAATGATGGCCAAGGCCCACATTTATGCTATGCATGAAGGATCCCGTCTTAACTTGAGCATTACGTATCTTGAACTTTCACGCTGGGTGCAATTATTCCAGCGGCTCATTACAAATGGCAATAGGCCTTATTGGAGCATTCAAGTTAGTTGGGAGCATACATACCTTTCCTCTTTCGGTGAGGGAAACGGAAAAGATATTGTTTCTCAAGCAGCTGCTGCTTATTTATCAAATCCAGAATTTTATAAATTCACTACATCTGAAGATTGCTTGTTATGTTTACCAGGAGGCTGGCCTACCCCCTTGAAATTAAGTGACTTCATTTGTTACTCAAAAGAGACTTGTGTTAGGCAGAATTGTATGTATCTGGAATCTTTGGTATCTCAAATTGCATCTTTCATCCATAGAAGAACTTTGAACAGAGGTTTTAAAGGACAAACTCCTATCGATGGAGGATCAAGGATGATTCATCTATTGGATGCTACTTTGTTGCGTGGGCTAATGTTCCCTAAGGCTTCAGATAACAGTATTCTTGTAAATCATGGCACTAAGAGTGAAAAGGATTTGGTTTTAGCCAAGAAGAAACTCATTTTTGCTGCTGATTGGGTCATTGAACAGGCCACTCAAAATGATTATCATCTTTATATTCAGTGGTTTGATTGGTTTGGTACTCGATTGCAGCATATCTTTTCATTTTTAAATTGGTATTCAGATTTATTCAAAAACGAACTGAACCATCCTGTTTGGACCAGGATATTTCGTTTACTTTCAGTTGATAAAGAATTCATCTCTGTCCCGATATTTTCGATGGGATTTATTGATGTTTTTCCATCTGTTGATCAGTTAAAATCCTGCCATGTTCTAATAAACTTAATCAAGTGTGCCAGCCAATTGAGACTCAGCCTTCGACAGTGGAGCAGTGAGGACTGTTACAGTCAAATGAATGCGACCCAACGAACTTTTATTCCCGTTTTGACTTCGCTGAGAATAATGGAAGAAAAAGTGCTTCATGTGCTTGCTGAGTCACCTTCTTTTGATTTAATGTTTGAATCATTCTGTGACCTCTTGGAACATCATAAACTCTTCTGGAACAGTATTATTTCATCTCATTTTGATTGCCAGCTGATTTATTGGCGGTCTTTGATGAAAGATGTCTTGAAATTGTACCAAATATGTCCTGTAGAAGCAAAAACTTGTCAGGTGAGCTACTGTGGTGTTCATATTCGCTTTTAACTTTCCATTTTATTTTGCCTCTTAGCATTTATACTTTATCTTATTTTAGATCTGTAGTACATGCAAACTGTTTAAAAACTTGGTATTATGTAGATCAAGATGAAAGAATTGGAAGGAGTCTCATCTTTGCATTTGAACTCGATGAAGTCCTTGCTCTGGACATATGGTGGACATCCAATTTTGCCTCCGTCTGCAGAGTTGTACCAGAAGCAGTGTCAACTTTCAAACCTTTGTGAACTGGTGTGGCCAAGGAAAAATGAGTTTGTGAAACTAGGTATGCTTGATGGAGCCTTCCAAATAATGCAGTTCATAATCAATGTTGCATATGACGTTTTTGTCATAATTTTTCTAATCTATGCTTAAAAACGGAGAATTGGCATGATATATACTCGACTGTTTTTTGTTGCGGTGAGATACTTGCCCATGAATTGGAAGACCTTGTAGTGCGGTCGAGATGTTTGTTATAAAGTTCTAACCATAAACCATTTGTTGCTGAAAAAATGTTTTGCAGGCAGGATTGTTGTTGATGATGCTTCTTCAGACGACAATGATATCAATGAAGTTACATTAGCCGTTGCTTTGTCTTCTAACATCGAACTTCGACTTCTTGCAATGCAAGGTAGACTCTTGCGCATCGAAAGATTTCCAGAGTTATATTTTGGCCGTTTTGGTTTGTTATTCCATGCTTAGAACTCTGATTTATGTGATCAGGTGTAATCCTTGCATTTCCACGCTCTTTTCCTTTTCTGGAAATCTGTGGAAGATGTTTGTGTTTCTATATTCAAATCATTTTATGCTTTTAGACATTGTTTGACAGTAAATTTTATGACAAGCTCATTATCATCATATAACTGATGCTTTCTGTATTATAAAACAGTTTTTTGAAGGCAAGTGAATAGTAAGTTTATTATTGCCAATTTGTCATAAAACCACCGCTTTTTTGTATTGAGCATAGAGTGAATTTCACTTTAATTTCATTTTATGACTAAACTTTATTGGTATCCCGGTTCCTTGCATGCATTTCTTCTTTGCATCTTTTTTTTTTTTGATCATAAACTATTTATATTTTATTAATTAATAAAGATTGTTACAGTTACAGTGGACGAGCAATCCACAATTTGAGCAATCCACATTCATCATATGCTAGGAAATTAAAGTTCGGTACAACATTCTAACAAATGAACTTCCAGTCCCTAGCTAACTCTGATAATGTGATATGCTGAAACTGAGGAATGATTATTGTCCAAGTAGCCACTTTGAATCTGATACTGTCCCATAAGTCTTCCCAAGTTTTGTCCTCGTCCCTGAATATTCTACTGTTGCGTTCCATCCAAATAGACCAAAAAGTGCAATGCACAACTAAGTACCAAAAGTTTGTCAGACTCTTTCCCTTGAGGAATCCCGGCTCGGTGATAAACATGTCTTGCGATCTTCTAGGAAAAACCCACTCGAATCCCAGATGGTGCATAACTTGTATCCATATTTTAGTCGTGAATGGGCAATGCAACAGAATATGATCTTGAGTCTCCTCGCTTTTCTTGCATAAAGTGCACCACTGTGGGGACACAACAAAGCCCGACATCCGCTTTTGCACTACGTCACAAGTCTGCAATTTCCCCAAAGCGACGATCCAAGAAAACACCTTAACCTTAAGTGGTATTGGTACTTTCCAGATATTATAATGGTAAGGGAAAACACCAGAAGAATTGCTCTGATTGAGTGAATCATATAGAGATGAGACGGAAAAGACTCCAGAGGGATCTCCTAACCAAACCCGGACATCCGCAGAACCCACACACAATCTAACCGTGTCTAAGACACCTAAAAGAGTAGTGAACTCCTCCAACTCGGAACTGTTTAAATCCCTTCTAAACCTTATATCCCACTGAAAAATGTACTCTCCCTGAGACTCGATGATGGAATAAAATTGGTTGATTGGTTTGTTTACGGAGGACGAAAGACGGAACAGACTAGGAAAGCACTCTTTAAAAGACACCAAACCCACCCACCTATCCTCCCAGAAACGCAGAAAGTTCCCCCCCTTGAGCACCGTCCCTATTAACTGATGACAAGTCGAGTGAGCACGAGAGATAAACTTCCACGGGCTTTTGAAAGTAGAATTCTTTGCAAGGTTCACGTCACACCCATTAGGTTGAAGCCCATATATGCTGCCCACAACTTTTTTCCACAAAGGCTTGTCTTCCACTGCGCATCGCCACCACCATTTACCTAATAGAGCCAAATTCCTCAACCGTAAGTTAGCCAAACCAAGTCCGCCTCTCGCTAAAGGCTTGCAAACTTGTTCCCATCCAACCACATGACAGTGCATCTCCCCATCCGGTCCATCCCAAAAGAAGTCCCTCATCAATTTTTCCATATGTTTCGCAACTCGAGACGGTATCTTAAAAAGAGACATGAAATAAGTTGGCATTGCGCTCAACACAGATTTGATCAAAGTCAATCGACCACCTCTTGAAAGGAATGACTTCTTCCAACTAGCAAGTTTTTTGGCCATTTTTGAGACAACGGGTTCCCAAAATTCAATTTTCGATGGGTTTCCTCCCAATGGTGCCCCCAAATACTTAATCGGCCATTGTTCTCGCTTGCAACCAAGTTCTTTCGCCATCTCCTCAACCTCATAATCCGATTGATTCAATCCTAGGACCGCTGATTTGTCAAGATTGATTTTCAGCCCCGATTGCGCACAAAACAAATTTAGCAACCCCACCGCCTCCCTTAAATGTTCAGCAGATTGCACAAGGAAGAGGGTGTCGTCCGCGAATTGTATGTGAGAAGCTTCGATTTTGTCCCTTCCAACTACAAGACCTCTAAAAATGTTGTCCGTCTTGGCCTTGTCTATCATTCGGCCTAAGCCATCAATCACGAGGTTGAAGAGAAAAGGAGATAATGGATCTCCTTGTCTGAGTCCTCTTTCCCCTCTAAACTTCCCCCTTGGTCTTCCATTAATGAAAACCGAGAAAGAGACATTGGATATGCATCCCTTAATCCATTTCCTCCACCTTTCCCCGAAACCTTTCTTAAGAAGCACAAAATCTAGATATCTCCAGTTACTTGCTAAGGTAGTGCATACTAGTGAGAGAATTTTTTGAAAATGCTCCCAACTATTTTCAAAATTCGAAAAAGGAGTTACCCTCACCGATCAACCTTCACATATATTTACTGAGAATTGTCGAGCCACAGGTCTACAATCTTCGGCGACGGCCGCCGGCCGCCCGCCGACGACGATCGTCTGCACATTCCGCTTTCATAAAATCCTAAAATCGTTTATTTCCAGAGAGTTTATTCAAATGGGTGGGTCCTAAAGATACCGAATCGTCAACTATTTCACTACAAATACAGTCCAACTCCGACCAACCGAATCGTCAACTATTTCATTACAAACACAGTCCAACTCCGACCCTATATTCACCGTCTTTTAGCAAACTCAGAAATGTCAAGGTGGGAGAATAGTAAGTACCAAAGTGCTAAGGAGGTCGAAGAGATGAGAATAGAACAGAAATTATTCTTAGTCTCTGTGGGAAAAAGGAATGACTCTATCTGTGTGACGGAAAGAACAAGAAATGCGAGCTACATGCTGGAGCTAGACCGACAGAGTGCTCATTGGCTGAGGAGAATAATGTGTGATTACATTATTAACCCAAGATCATATAAAACATTTAACAGAATCAGACAGGGAGAAACTGTGGTGTCTGTGCAGAAAATTGCCAATAACAGAGGCAGCTATATTGAAGTGTCAAGATATGAAAGGTCGAACAAGAGACAGCGTATCATAATTCCAAGTGGAAGGTATGAAGAAGGATGGAGATGCATGGTGTTTTACTTTGACAGAGTTCTGAGCAATACAAAAATGAAAGCAGCATACCAAAAGATGGGTAAACAACAAATTCAACAGCCTACGAATCGTGGTAAGACAACTCAAAGCTACACAAGGTCAGGAGAAATAGATGCCCGGTCAGATTTTCGAAAGTGCTCGACTAAAGAATGGAACAAAGCTTTGATTGTCACGAGAGATCGAGTGAATATATCTTGGGTAATGGTGAAAGAAGCAATTGGTAAGGCGGTGAAGCAGAAGGTTGAGATCTTCCCCTTCAAGGCAAATAAAGCAATGTGGTGGCCCAATAGTAGAGAGGATTATGAGTTCTACTCGAAAATTAATAGGTGCTTTCTGGAAAAGGGGATTTCTTTAAATTTTGAAAGCTGGAAGAGTGACACCAACATTGCAGAGGAAGTGTGGGAATGTTGCAATAGTTGGATTAGGATTTGTGGGTTACCGTGGGAAATGTGGACAACAGAGGTGTTTAAAAAAATAGGGGAGAAATGTGGGGGATTGGTGGACATCAGTCAAGATACAACGCTGCTCAAGGATTTATCGGCTGCTAAAATTAAAGTGGTGGGACTAGAAGGAGGTTTCATTAATAGCTCCTTGGTAATTCACACAGTAAGCGGTCCTCTGAAGATCCGTATTTATGTTGATTCTATCAACATTCCAGCGTACGAGATTTACGAAAAGCGTTCTTATGCACAAGTACTAGTTGATGGTGTGAGAACTACAGCCGGATGGGGGCGAGTGAGAAAACCAGTTGAGAATGATAATGGAATTCCTGAAAGTGATTTTGTAGTGAAGAATCAGGACGACACAACATATTATCAGCAGGAAAAAACTGAAACAGCAATGGCAAACCAGGGAGATATGGGAAAAGATTCGGTATTGGGGGGAGAATATCCTTCGTCATACAATAAAAGGGATTACAGCAACTCTCGAGTCATTCAAGGAATGGAAGTGTTTGTTACAAAACAACAAGAAACTGACCAAAAAGAGACAAGAAAAGGGACAACGGGAATTAGCAAAACTAGGTCTGAACCAATGTGTGGAGGGAAACACATCAGCATCATCAAAAGGGTTAGTCCTAAAGGGGCTGCACAGTTTGACAGAGGTTTCGTGCAATCACTGAACACAAACCATAAGGAAAAATCACAGCAGAAAACTTGTTCACAAGAAACGTGCAAACAAGAAAGGCTATTCGATGTGGTTTACTCAAGGAAAAAATCAAGGCTTAATTACAATGGTTTCGGCGTACAGGACTATGATGTGATAAAGAACAACACACAGAGGATGGAAGATGAAATAGTGCTTAAAGAAAATCATGGTTCATGGGAGGACAGAGAGCTCACAACTGATCGCGAAATTGTGCCGGAAGAAGATAGCGATTACAGTGATGTCGAATCTCATATTTCAGAAAGCTCGGACGCGACGATACACACCTGCTTGGGAGTGGAGGACATAGCCGATCTCTTCGCACCAATCTCTGATAAGGTACACAATAAAATCATTCCATCTGATAATCACGTACTTCACATTTCACTTGAGCCTTCTTCTTCTTCTTCTGCATTCAATCGAGTCTCTGGGCAGGGGAGGGACTTTGAGGGTAGGGTAGATAATATGGTTGGTGATGAGTCGGGTATGGCCGAGATCAAAATTCATGACATTGAAAACAAAAGGGAGGGGCAGATGATGAATTCTGATTCGGAAAAAGATGTGGGATGCTTGGAGATGATGGGTGTACACATGGTTGAATTTAGGGATGAATGGAAGACGGCTGGGAAAAATGCAGGGGGAGGAAAAATTTTTCGATGAAGATTCTTTCTTGGAACATAAGAGGGGGAGGGTCGGCGACGAGGAGGGGCTTCATTCGTGATATGTTACGAAAAGAAAAGCCTGATTTAGTAGTTCTACAAGAAACCAAAAAGGAATTTGTAGGAAGAAGTTTCATTTCAAGCGTATGGAAATCAAGGTTCGTTGAGTGGATTCATCTACCTTCCATTGGTAGATCGGGTGGGATTCTAGTGATGTGGGATCCAAGAGTGGTTAATGTTAAAGAGAATTTGATTGGGGAATTCACGGTTTCGATTTGCATTGAAAACGATAATGCTTTAGGATCTTGGTGGTTTACAGCAGTATACGGGCCATGTAAAGCACGACTAAGGAATTTCTTTTGGGATGAATTGGCAGGTTTGAGAGTGTTGTGTGGGACAAGATGGTGTTTGGGAGGTGATTTCAACGTGGTGCGATCTTTGAATGAAAAAATAAACAGCTACACTCAAACAACAAGCATGGATTGCTTCGATATGTTGGTGCAGGAATTAGAGTTGATTGATCCGACATTATTGAATGCGAAATTTACATGGTCAAATTTGAGGGCAAATCCTATATGCTGCAGACTCGACAGGTTTTTGTTTTTGGGAGGATGGATGGAGATGTTTCCAGTCCATAGACAATATGTTCTGCCTCGAGTAACATCCGACCATTTCCCTATTGTTTTGGATACACAAAAAATGAAATGGGGACCGACTCCATTCCGATTTGAGAACATGTGGTTGCAGCATAAGAGTTTCAAAAAATATTTTACGGAATGGTGGAATAATACACAATGTCAAGGTTGGGAAGGCTACAAATTTATGAGGAAACTGAAATCTGTCAAGGAAAATATCAAGTTATGGAATGAAGAGGTGTTTGGACAAACTGAGTTGAGGGAAGCTGAACTGAAAAACAGAATTATTGTGTTGGACGAGATGGAGGGTCGAGGGAGGAGCAATGATGAAGGGGTGATGGAAAAAAAATTGATCAAATGTGAACTGGAACAGCTGCTGTGCCGAAGAAATCAGATGCTATATCAAAAAGCAAAGGTGAAGTGGTTAAAAGATGGAGATCAAAACACAAAGTTCTTCCACTCTCTGCTTAATCATCGAAGAAGCAACGGTATAATAAGTAGATTGGAAAAAGAAGACGGGGTGGTTGTGGAGGAAGAAGGTGAAATTTTCAAATGCATTGTAGATTATTTCCAGAATTTGTACAAAAAGACAGACACACATGGATTCGGGATTGAAGGTGTAGAGTGGAGGACCATTGACGATGGCATGAGGGCAGAAATTGAACAATCGTTTCTCGAGGATGAAGTTAAGAAAGCTGTTTTCGATTGTGATAGATGCAAAGCACCGGGACCGGATGGTTATACATTGGCAGCTTACCAGGACTGTTGGGAAGTGGTCAAGGGGGATTTAATGAAAGTTTTTGAGGAATTCTACCAAGGGGGGATTATCAACGGAATTACAAATGAATCGTATATTTCTTTGATACCAAAGAAAAAGGACTCACTACGAGTTAAAGATTTCAGACCCATTAGCCTTACAACGAGCTTATACAAAATAATCGCTAAAGTGTTGGCCACGAGGATGAAAAAGGTATTGAGACAAACAATTTCAGAGGCCCAAAATGCATTCATAGAAGGTAAACAAATTTTAGATTGTTGCTTGATTGCGAATGAGTTGGTGGACGAAGGGAAGAAGAAGAAAAAGAAGGGGTGGGTTTTTAAGATTGATTTCGAAAAGGCATATGACAATGTAGAGTGGGATTTCTTGGATTTCGTGCTACGGAAAAAAGGATTCGGAGAAAGATGGAGAAGATGGATAAGAGGATGCGTATCCAACGTTACTTTTTCGATAATGATCAATGGGAGACCAAGGGGGAAATTTGGATCAAGCCGAGGGCTTCGTCAGGGAGATCCAATGTCACCATTTTTGTTCAACATGGTAGTTGATGTTTTAGGAAGTTTGGTTGACAAAGCAAAAGACGAAAAATTAATAAGAGGGTTCGAGGTGGGCCGAGATAAGGTGGAGGTAACGCATATACAGTTTGCGGATGACACATTGTTCTTCGTTCAAAATAAGGCACATCTTGAATTTCTGGTCAAAATTTTAAAATCATTCTGTGACATGTCAGGACTTAGAATAAACTGGGAAAAGAGTGCATTACTGGGAGTATGTCAAGATGAAGTTGAAGAGGAGGAGATAGCACGGATGATTGGTTGTAAAAGGGAAAAATGGCCGATCAATTATTTGGGAGTGCCTTTAGGGGGTAACCCACTGGCTGCTGTATTTTGGGAACCTATATTGGTAGGGATTAGAAGAAAATTGGCATCGTGGAAAAAGGCTTTTTTGTCAAAAGGAGGAAGAAGTGTATTGATTGCCTCGGTGCTAAATGCACTTCCTATTTACTTTCTATCACTGTTCAGGGTTCCAAAAGGAGTCGCAGGGAAGATAGAAAAGACAATGAGAGATTTTTTGTGGGATGGAAACGAGGATGAATCGCATTGTCATATGGTAAGGTGGGAACAGGTTTGTAGACCAAAAGAGAAAGGAGGATTGGGTATTGGAAACATTTGTTTGAGGAACAAGTCGCTACTGGCAAAATGGTGGTGGAGGTTCACCGACGAGAATGACTCGCTGTGGAAAAGAGTTATACGGAGTAAATATGGGCTGCAAGATAATGGTTGGGACGCGGGTTTGGCGAAGAATGTCACGTTTAGATGTCCGTGGAAATTTATCTCGAGTATTTACCCGACTTATCACCAACTAGTAAAATTAGAGGTTAGAGGGGGTAATAAATTCAGGTTCTGGGAGGATGTTTGGTGGGGGGATGTTTCTTTCCGGGAGTTATATCCTACTTTATATAATATCTCTTCGGCCAGGAACTCCAATATTTCACATTTCTTCAGTTTCGACAGTGTCTCAAATGCTAATTCTTGGAACTTTCATTTTCGACGCCAACTTCGTGAGGAGGAGTCTGTCTTGCTGCCATCTTTGGTAGAGAAGTTAGAAACGGTTAGGATTGTAGAGGGGGTTGATGATTTTATAGTTTGGGAAGGGGATCCATCTAGAAAGTTCACGGTCAAGTCTTTCTTTCGTTCGTTCTTCGCCAATCATAATTTTGCTTTTCAAAAAATCATTTGGAAGACTCCAATTCCTTCGAAGATTCAAATTTTTTCTTGGACGGCTATTCTTGGAAAATTACCAACTTCGGAGTTGATGCAAAAGAGATTGCCTAATTGTGCTATATCTCCCGGGTGGTGTGTGTTGTGTCGCAACGGGTTGGAATCGCAAGATCATATGCTGCTGCACTGTTCTTTCAGCAACCAGTTGTGGTCGAAGGCCTTGACAGAATTGAAGTTTTGTTGGGTACTACCGAACACAACTAAAGATTTGTACAACACAGACTTGGGGCATTGCGTTGGAAAAAGAGGAAGACTTTTTTGGAGAGTATTGATACATGGTATGTGCTGGGGCATATGGCTAGAGAGGAATCGAAGAATCTTTCAAGATGTGGAATATAGTGCGGAAGATTGTTGGGATAAAATAAAAATCAGCATAGTGAACTGGATTGGGATGCACAAAGAATTCAGGAGTTTGTCAACATCAGATCTTCTTAGGGATTTGACGTATGTTTACTGCTAAGTTGTGGTTCGAACTTTAATTATCTTTTCGGTGGATCACTGGTCCACTATATGTAACTTAATTTCATTACTTAATAAAATATGTTTCTTATAAAAAAAAAATCTAGATATCTCCAGTCGACATTATCATAAGCTTTTTCCAAATCAACTTTCATAACCCACCCTTGCTTCTTTTTCCTTCTATGCTCCTGCACCACTTCGTTGGCAATTAGACAACAGTCCGTTATCTGTCTTCCTTTGACGAAAGCGCATTAGTTTTGCGCTATTGTGCTGCTCATCACTTTTTTCAATCTATTTGTCAGTACTTTTGCCAGAATTTTGTACAAACTCGTTACGAGGCTAATTGGTCTGAAATCTTTAATCCTCATCGCTTCTCTTTTCTTTGGTATAAGGCAAATATACGTTTCATTCGTGATTCCGTTGATAATTCCTCCGTCGAAAAATTCAGCGAACACTTTCAATAGATCCGGTTTAACTGTATCCCAATTCTTTTGGTAAAAGGCCATCGTAAAACCATCCGGTCCCGGAGCCTTGGATCCATCACATTCGAACACCGCAGCCCTGATTTCTTCTTCCGAAAAATTCTCCTCCAGTCGCATCTTTCATTCAAGTATGTAGGTAAAGAACATCTCTAATGGAAAAAAGAACAGAGTTCTATCATATTCTTTCAGGCTGCATATCCGATGGTTAGGTAGGGCTTGATTTACTATTTGAATGTGAAGAATGGTTAAAGAACCTGAGAACATTATTTATATCTGATTTTTGGTAAAGTAATATTCACTGGGCTCGAAATTGCTCCAAGTGAAATAAATTCTTCTTACATTTTTCTCTGTGAGAAATGTGCAGATAACGAACTCATTGAAATGGAAGTCGACGTTTCCTATTCATATATTATTACCTGCATTAATGAGCTGATTATTGTTTTGATTGGATGATTCTTTTCCTGAAGGAGTTTGCATGTCATCATATATTATTGGCAAAGTTGATGATGATGATTTTGATTGTATTCTGCAACTGGAAGAGATGTATCAGGTTTGTGTTCATGCATTCATTTTCTTTTATTTAAACTTATTCGTGATTTACAATATTCTGGTGAATCCATCGTTTCACTAGGTGCTTTTGGGAAGGATGGATTTTGAAAAACAAAAGTTGAAAGTGAGAGCGGAGACTACTAAACATCAATCTGGGCCAGCTCATTGTTCTGCTTGTTGTCGCTTAACTTCTGATGCATTGTGTAGAAAGTCAGGCTTTGAATGTTGGTTAAAGACACAACCTTTAGTTGATGAGTCTACTTTCTTCCTTGATTTGGAGCTACTGCAGCATCTTTCGGAGATTGCTGTGGTTGATACTGAAGAACAACATGATGTATTATTTGTTTGAGTTCTTATTCTCATTTTTCAGCGGCTTAGCATTTTTTGGTTGGCGGAAAATCTTGCTCATGTCAGAACACCATTTTCATCTTGTCGTTTACTGTAGGCTTTATCTGATATGGCTGGTGATTTGGAATCATGTTTGAACTTTTCACTAAATTATTCGTCAAGGCCTCCAACAGACTTCTTACCCCACCAAAAAATCATATGGACCTTAGATGCTTGGGCATCGGTTGATAGAGGTTAGTGTTTCTCTGTGAATTTGGGCATTGGCGTCGCTGGTACTTTGATAATTGATGTCTTATCTGCTGATACAGTGAGTGAAAAAGTTTCTAGTTTTATTTTGGAGATGTGGCTTAAATGGCACGTAACTCTGTGGGAAACCTGCCCTATGCTGGCAGAGGTATTTACCGTGTGAAATGTAAACATTTTTGAGTTAAGTTATGTTTTTATGTCCAGAAAACTCAAATTTTGTATCCCCTCTCCCTGCAGATTCCAGGTTATGATACTTTGATCCCTCACAAGCTTTTTCAACCTCTGAAATCGGTATTAGTCGGCCATATTTTGTAAGTCCTTTTCTGAATCAACTAAGACTACTTAACTTGGCCTTGCCAATTCTGCTGACTCCTCTTCTTATCCCTTATATTCTACTCGTATTAATCACATGTGTTGTACAACCGGTTAAAATTTTTTTGGGAAGTTTTTGTAGGGGAAGCAAATTTCATTTAACAAATTCTGTTCAAATTTGTGTAGAAAATACAAAATACTATCATATCAAAAGTGAAATTAGATTACAGAACATATGGTCAATTGAGTTTCTTTTGATTTTGATATAGTTTTCCTATTCAAAAATTTCAACATTATGGACAAAACTTCATCTCTTTACTTGCTCTCGAGTTTGCTTCAGCTCATTCAAGTATTCTTCTTGTAAGTCATCATGTATGTATGAGGAACCTGTCTAATTGCAATTTCTTTCCGTGATTTACTCCACTCTCTTAATTTCTGGTTGCCTTCTGCAAGACTCAAATCAACGAAGTCCACTAGGTTGACTCTGAGCTAGGGGACTTTACCCTTTTACGGTAGATATACAAATTACAAAGACTTCATAATGCTTTAATAATCATCTAAATCACCTGTGTCACCTCATTTTAAACGGTTTATGCAATTTGCAAATGGATCATGTATCACCATCAATTGGTTGTCAAGTCATCAGTATTTTAATATTAGTTTGCAGATTTTGGGACATTTCATGATATCTGGTGTTATCATTATCTAAAAGCTAACAACCGAGAAGAAAACGAGATGCACTGGACAGTATAATTTATTCTATTCAATGATTAGAATCACTCAAATTTACAATCTGATGTCTTTAAGATATATAGAAGATTTCTGTATCCAAAAGATAACACAACCACCTAATCTCTATTTTAAACAAAGAAGGGTAAACTAATAGTTATCATAACAAACTTATCAACATTATGTTGATATATGAATACCACCCTCCAATTTTCAGACAAATTTTCAAACTCTATATGTTGGATAGACATGCCCAATGTACCCATTTTTATATGTGTCCTATGAATCTTAAATCGTAAAGGATACTACTTGTAATTCTAGTTAATTGTTGCTAGCTAATGTTTTTCATCTCTTAACTAATAATTGTGAGGTTCCTTCTTGTTGTAATATTATTTTGTTTTTTCTTTTATTTCTTTCATCAGTTGTTCAATACTTGCAACACTCATCAAATTTATTTGGTCCTTTTGTGCATTCCTATAAAACTCAGGCAAAATACCGGATCAGTTAGAGAGTATCTGGCATATATGCTCAAGCTTAGGGTTGCCTCACATAATATTTGGCACAGTTCTGCAAATGCGGTTAAATCACACGACATGCTGCTCTCTGCTGCACGTTCTCTCTTCCAGCAGGTATTCTTATTGATTTGATGAAATCATTTTCAGTGGAAAGCGTTGGCACATCCTGTTGACGTCCCTCTTTGTATTTACTCGTAGATTATTTATGCGCACAAAAAATCATTTGAAGATTCCAGTTTTGCCAAAATCAGATCTGCCTTCCAATCAATCCAGAGATCGAAGAACCCGGTACCTCTCTTTTACTGCTTACCATTTTGTATGTCATAAATTTCACTTTCAGGAGGTATTTTGTGGATATGCTTTTGTGATTTTAGGTGTGAACTTTTTATTTGTTCGGTGACATTGCATTTGGCACTAGAGATAGTTACCCTTGAAAATTCAATTTTTAGCCTTTAGATTGCGTGAGAGTTTCTTGCCCAATATTATGTTGTCTTTGTCTCCTTGGTTTTAAGTCCACCTGTGTGACTTGGTGTATTGCAGAAAGAAAATATCAAGAATCTGGTTTCTCTTCTGGGTTCATCGAACCACCATGTATTTACATCATGGATTGATTCCTTTATTGAGCCGTTGCTGAATGAACTTTATCCTCTATGCCCCTCTGATGGTTAGTACATACTATAATACTACATTTTGGTTATACATTTTAGGTGGTGATACTTTGCCTCATCTTGTGCATTTTCTTTCCTGTCTGTTTAATATATATTTGTCCTCACATTTTCACTTGAAACTTTTTTGATGTAGAGCAAAGTCTCGGTTATGCATTGTTGCGAATTGGTTGCTTGCGTTACAATCTTTTGATCTGCTGTGATGACCTTGATCCAACTGTAAAGTATTCTATCAAGTGTTCTGAACTCAAAGAAATGATAGCTTCACTCGAGCTCGAGATTGAGGTTTGTCCATGAGTCCATCATTTGATTCTTGCAGCGAAAATTCACCCACACTATACAATTCTGCGCACCTGCATGTCAGTTGATACAATATAATTTTCTCCATGTAAGGTTAAGGGTCTACCTCTTTCTTGCACACAGATTAACGAATCGTGAGACAAATGAATTCTATTTTTGAGGGTTTATTTGTCCAAATTGTATGTATGATCTAATAGTTTGTGGTTTAGTATATTTTGGGCTGTATACCTTAAATGCAGCAATTGATTATGGTTACTTCTGATATTTACTTTGTGGTTCGGGAAGAGTTGAGACAAATCCTTGGATTCATAGTTTATTTTAAGTTTCATTTTTTTATCCTTTGCCTTAGTTTTGGATTTATTTTATTTTCTGATCTCTTCGTTATCACAGGTTCGGAAAGAATGTATGTATTTAGCTGGAAGTACACCGCTGGGAGAAGCTAGTATTTTCAGCAGAATAAACTTGCTAGAAAGACTCCACGCTGAGAGGAGAACACTGAGAAGAAAGGTCCACGAGTCTACGATTTTTCTTCTGATAAATATATATTTTTTGTGTATTTTATAAGCATGAATGAAAAGGTTGAATTGTGTTCTAATAGCTGATTTTATTCATCTTTTCATCTCCTCCAAGCTCCCTTCCACACTTAAAGGTTCTGAAATGATTTTTCCCTTTTGTTATAAGTTAGAGTCAAGATACTGAATCTCAACTGTAAATAATAAAGGCCTAGTGTTAGTTCATATAATTTGCATCAAGTTGATGCTATAACAAAAATGTTGTGATAGAGGTCTTTCATACCTTGAGATCTTTCATCATTTTAATTATTATTATTATGTCTTTTGTGTGGAAGAGCAATTCTAACATATACCTACTATGTCTACTCCTGTATCAGATGGTCTTTCGTCCCAATCCTGAAAAATTTAAAAAATTGAAGCATGAATGCAATGATTTTCTTAAGTTGGTTGCAACTTTGGTTGACTGGACGAAGAATGTTACAAGTCCGAGAGCTGAACTGTTCATTGACCAATTGCGTAATTGGCAGGTAGTTTTAACTGGTGATCAAGTATTTTCCGTTAATTCTTGTATTTTGTCTGCTTTGTATACAAACAAATCTGTTTTTTTTTCTCTTCTTTAAATTTTTTTAATTATCAGGGGACAACATCGTGCTTCATTGATCGATTATCAAATGAATACTCAGCATACCTTGATGTAATTGAACCTGTTCAGGCTGCAATTTATGAAATGAAATTAGGCTTGTCATTCTTTGTTCCTTGTGTACTGTATAAAGAGTACAATGCTAATGGAGAGCAGAATATGGAGATGTGGCTGGTTAGTTGAAGATATGTTTCTTTATCAGAATTATCTTTTTTCTTTTGCATATCTTTTGCCTTTGACTCTGGAAGTGTCTTCGACAGGGTGCAATCTATGAATTTATGAGATTCCCTAGAGGCTGTGCCTCAAAAATAATTTCAGTGAACGTTGGGGGGAAGCCGGAGCTTTCGATTCATGATATTGATTTATCAATGAATATTGCGGAAATAAACATGAATTTGCTGAAAAAAATAACCATCTCTACTTGTGACGTGGTTTGTGATACAATGGTATGTGGTTTTGTGCTGTATTTGGGAAATTTGAGTTTCCTTTTAGTTCTAACCAGTGACTTAGTATTAGTGATGAGCATCATGGTCTGCTGATATGAAGTCAGGGGATGACCATGCTATTCAACCACTCTTCTGAATTATCACGGTGCTTAATATTTTTGTATCTGTTAAGCAGGACTCAAGTTTTCGATTCAATATTGCTGTTTACCACAATGTTCTGGCTCAAATTAAAATTTCTGCAGCTGATGCACATATTCTTTGTGATGCTTCCTTTAAGGTGAGAATTCCTGCCTGTGTTAATGAGCCAGTAGTTCATCCATTGCAATGATTTGATGCTGTACCATGTTTTGTCAGGTCTTGCAAGAGATATTTGATAAGGTTTCCTGCTGTTGGTTGGATTGGATGGATCAGAAACATCAGATAAAGACAAAGGAGGCTCAATGGTTCAGATTCAGAGCTCGTGCATTCAAGATAGAGAGCATCACACAAATTGATGTATCAAAATTTTCAAATTTGCTTGCAAAAGAGAGCTTCTTAGAGTGGCAGGAGATGCTTTCTGAAGAACTAGATGGGAAGGTAAAAATATTTTGGGCCCAATCTTGCCCTCTGTCTGTCCCTGCAGTAACAGAAACACAAACATCTATCTTATAATCATTATTTTTTCAATGGACATGCATATGAATTTGTGGGTGTACACATCAAAGCGTGAGATCTATCTGAGGGAGTACCATTTTCTCCTTGCAGATTGAAACTATGGAGAATGATTGGAACTTAGTTGAAGAATCCGATTTGGGTGACATGGTCAACATTCACAATCAGTTATTTGGTTCGATGGAGCTTATTAAAAAAGTAAGCTTACTAGGAACATTTTTCGGATTCCAAAACTTAATGTGTGTGCAAGTTCATAATGGCAAACCTAAAATATGTTCTACAAGTCTAAATGCCAACATTCATATCAAAACAGAAATTATCCTCTAAAAAATTTGTTTTCATCTGCAAACAAATATACTAAAAGAAATATTGATATTTTTCAATTTAACTGGACCATCGATTTTTGTGGGCATCTTCAAATTTGTTCATTATGGATGTGGAACTATGCTGAAGCTGTTGTGCCATCTGCGTACGCTCATTAAATTCTGGAGACTGTAATACATGTCTTTCTCATCTGAATAGTAGTTATTGCATGTAATTATGTTTCTTGTTTTGTGCTGGTTTTTGTATTACCAACTAATATGGTAATTGTTGTGTGATTTTACAACATGCCCGTATTTCCCGAGCTTAAGAACAGATTTGTCATGATATGCAAGCTTAAGTTATCATCTAGTTGGGATATATGTTGGAAGCACAGTATGTAGTTTGAGTTTAGGGAAGCTGAATGCTATTGTTTGTTCTTGATTCATTTATGTCACTTTTGAGTGGATCTCATTGACTTTTATTTTTCTGTAGAATCTTATTGAACATCATTAACCTCATTTTCTCACACATACTGATTGACAAAATTTCATAATCAGTTTTGCAGTAGTCAAGTGTCTGATGCTGAGAGATTGTCTTCGTTTCATGGCACTTATATGCTTGGAATGGAAATGATGCAGGGTGATTTCTATTGCATGATTCGTCCCTAATAATTTTTTTCGTACTTGATCAAAATTCTCATGTTCTCTTGATTTCAGATTTAAACGGATTATTTTCCTCCATTTTCGATGCGAAGATTGCTCCAGAGCATTTACTTCGCCTCTGTTTGGAGCATGCTAATAAGTTCGGTCATTCTACAAAATCGACTTCTTCATACAACTTTTATAAGGTGACTTTTTCCTTCCATAAAGTTTTCTTTTCTAATTTTCTTACGACCCGGTATTTTCTAAAAACTTTTCTTATGTTTCCTTTCTATTCGGTTCTCATTTCAGGATTCAAATTCGTCCGTGTTGGCTAAATTGGTTGAGCCAGTTTCCATTCTTAAGCAGCGAATATTGTTTCTGTTGAAAGAATGGGATGATCATCCTGCTCTTCAAAAAATTTTGGAAGTTATTGACATGATTTTAGTTTTACCTCTTGACACTCCACTTGCCAAGGTATAATATTTTAGTAGTTGTTTACTACAGAGAGTTACATGGCAATTAGTGAAAATCTGCAATATCCACTGGGGGTGAAATTCTCGTTCCTTGGTGAGAGATGGAATTTGATATCACAAGATATTAGTCCAATATACTGTGTTCTATTCTAGAATGAACACTCTTGATTTTGAACAGTAGGTGCGGACTTGAGATGACTGTTTAGGCCATATCAAGATCCGCTCCCAGAGTCCCATGTTGACAATTTTACAATATATTATATTCAAGTAATCCTAAGATCATTTGTTCTTGATCTGTATTTGTATTAGATGTTCTAACGCAATAACATGGTCAACTGATTTAGATCCTTGACATTTAATTTTCTTTTTGAAGGCTCTTTCGGGTTTGCAGTTCCTGCTTAGCAGGGTACGAAGTGCGCAAGAAACAGTTGTGAAATTTCCTCTCTCAGGTAACTTACGTACTTTCAGATGCATTATTTTTTGGCTTTCTGATGGAACATAAATAATATTGTTCGTTGTCCCTCTGAATTTTGTATTTCTAGATCAACTGGAACCAATTTTTGCTGTGATTTCTTCATGGCATAAGTTGGAGTTTGAATCTTGGCCTGCACTGCTCGATGAAGTTGAATCTCAGACTGAAAGAAGTGCTGCAAAAGTAGGATTCTAATTTCCTGTTTCTACTCTCAAGTTGAAGCGATGGAGTGAACTTTTCTTTACAATGACAATTTTTTTTAATAAGAAACAATATTATATTAATTGATTAATAGCTATTAATTACACGTGGCGGACAACTAGAGGTGGGAAAAAATACCGAATTTTCGGTATACCGAGATTATCGTACCAAAAAAATGTCGAATTTCCCATCGGTATACTGAAGATTTCGGTACGGTATGGTAACAATACCGATTTTTTCGGTACGGTAATATTATGCAATTTGAAAATTTCGGTATATACCGGAATATCGAAATACCGAAAAAATATACAAAAATGTTAAAATATATAATATTTTAAAACAATAAATTTATAAAAATTTTAAAATGTAAGGTTTTTTCCGGTATAAAATGGCATATACCGATACCGTATCGAAATCTCGGTATACCGTACAATTTCGGTATAATCGGTATGCTAGTTATGTGTATTGAAATTTCGGTACGATATCGGTATGAATTTTTCGTATATCGTAATTTTCGGTACGATATACGGTATAGGATTTTCGGTACAGTATGGTATACCACTCCTACGTACAACTAATCCATACACGAACAAGAAGGAAAGACATGTCCTAATCATATCAACAACTTATATAACTCTCATCCCTCAATATGTCTTAGATAGAGATGTTCTTAAACTCTACATGCTTCTCCATCCAGATAGATGTCCAAATCTTTATCTTATCTCAAACTTTTTTCAACAGACTTTTCTAGATTGTAAAAAATCCTTCTATTATGCTCCAACCATACTGATAAGCAAGTACAATAAACTACTACTATCCAAAAAATTCTACCCTTTCTGTCAAGTTCACGTCCAAGATAACAAATAGTTCGTGTGAATATCTGGGAACTACCCACAACAAACCCATCTCCTCCAAAGCTCTGAACCAAAGATCGTTTGTGAAAGGACAGTGAATAAGTATATGGTCCTGAGTCTCCAACTCTCACCGACATAACACACACCAATTTGGACACAAAGCACATTTCATCATCTCAGAAGTTGGCAGCTTAGTCAGATGTTTCTAACACCCAACCTTCCTCTTTCTCGCGGTTTACAGACATGTTCTCATGCAACCATATGACAATGTAAGTCTCCATCCGCTCCATCCCATAGAAAATCCATCACGGTCCTCTCCATAATCTCCGCTATACCTTCTGGGACCCTAAAAAAGACATGAAGTACATTGATAGAGCATTCAACACCGCGGAAATCAAATTTAATCTTCCTTTAAACAAAAACACTTGCTTCCAACTCGCTAGCTTCTTAGACGTTTTAGTGAAAACAGTTTCCCAGAACGAAATTTTCATGAGATTTCCGCCTAATGAAACCACTAGATATTTAATTGGCCATGTCTCCCTCCCCAACTTAGCTCCCGAGCTAACCCTACCTCTTATTCACAATTAATGCCTAACATGGCATTCTTTTCCATATTGTTCTTTAATCATGACATCTGACAAAATGAATTCAAGATCCCCCCCAAAAACCGCAAATGACTATCATTTTTGACAAAGAACAGAGAGTCATCAGCAGGTCTACTATCAAATGAAATAAAAAAAGTGAGCGGATCACCTTGCCTAGGGCCTTTCTCACCCTTGAATTTACTCGGCCTGCCATTGATAAGAATCGAGAATGAAACAATCGAGACACAACCCCGAATCCATTTCTCCATCTCTCTTCGAACCCTTTTTTAGAAGAAAGTAATTCAAAAAGCCCCAATCCGCATTATCATAAGTCTACTCAAAGTCGATTTTAAACACCCACCTCTTTTTTTTTTTATACCTCAGCTCTTCGACCACCTCATTAGCTATAAAACAAAAATCAAGAATTTGTCTCCTTTCGATTTAAGCACTTTGAGTCTCTTTTATTGTGATGGGTAAAATTTTCTTCAATCTAACTTACAAGATTTTTGCAAAACTTATTTAGGCTGGTTGTGAAGCTGATAGGCCTAGAGTTTTTTATCTTTACAGAATCTTGTTTTTTCTTATCAGACGTATGTATGTCTCATTGGTAATACATTTATATCACCTTTCTCAAAAAATTCATTAAAAACCTTCAACAAATCTTCCTTAACAATATCCTAACATTCCTGATAAAATACCATTATAAAATCATCTGGACCCGGAGCTTTTGATCCATCATTTTCAAACACTGCTCTTTAATCTTTTCCTCTGAAAGGTACTGAGACTCACTATCGATAGGCATCATTACTATCCTATTCCCCAACCCCTTTCATCAGATTTGCTGTATAAGTTTATGAAGAACTCAACAGTGGCCGATTCTATCTGCTCACCAGATGACGTTACCGACCCATCTGCCCGCTTTAACTTATTGATAGATGACCTACCCCTATTATGATTTAATAAGAAATGGAATAATTTTGTGTTTTGATCCCCATCTCTCAACCATTTCACTTCCGCCTTTTGATTACCTATCTGGTTTCTTCCACACACTAGCTCTTCTATTGCACATACATCTGACTTCCCTTCTCTCGCCTACAATGACAATCATATGAACCAAGTATCTCAACTCAAAACTAGGATATATGATATAGCACGACTTCATTTCTCATGCATTTGGAAATTCAAGTTGTAATTTCGGTTTCATTTGACAGTTAATTGTGCCTTTATTGGTGTTCATTAAAATATTCAATTTATCATTGTCTATTTTGCTATAAAGATAAGCTTTTAGTGACATTAACTTGATATGCAATCCAAGCTTAGTACAATTGGATAGTTTCATAGCTCCTACCTAATCAAACTTTAGTTTTATGCAATCAAACTCTCTTTTTCATGCCCTGTTGTGCAAGTGATATTTTAATTTCGTCTTGTGCTTCCTTGCAGCTGTGGTTTCCGTTGTACTCGGTTTTTCAACGTAGCCATACCGATGATATCAATCAATACAAGCTATCAACAATTGGAAGGCTAGTGTTTGGTCTTTATTGTTCTTGAATTTTGGTTGAGAAATTGCTAATACTAAATAAATATGCAGCATGGAAGATTTTTTTAGGACATCCAGGGTTGGTGACTTTAAAAAGCAACTTCAATTACTTCTCTCTCTCCATGGGCATATCAGCAAAGAGATAAGACAGATGTCTCATGTAAGGTAAAGTGGAATTGCATGTTTTTGTTTTGGGTTTTCTGTGTAGTAAGTAGTCTTTGAGCTATTTTCTTGCCGTTATGTTGGCGCTTTGTCTCTGTGGCAGATAGACATAACCTTCTGTTTTCATTCAATAGTTTGCATGTGAAGTCATTTTATTTATTTCTGAAGGATAAAGATTGTGTTAGTAATGTCTCTAACGAATTGTGCAGCCCTTGTCAAGAGGAGAATGTGAAAATTCTATACAATACTTTTGGCTTCTGTGTGCAATTCTTGCCAAGGTAAGAGTCCAGTTCCCTGAAATTCGGGGTCCATAAAGCTTGCTTCGTAACATCTTATGTGGTTTTTTTGAAAGTTAATATTTCTTTATTTGCAAAAGAATTTTGGAACACATCCAAACAAATAGAAGAAACATCGAGATGGAGTTGACAGAAGTTTTGAAGTTGTGCCGTTGGGACCGCATTGAGAATCACTTGGCCTTTGAAAACATGAAAAGAACCAGACAAAAATTTAAAAAGATCGTACAAAAGTTTATGGTAAGTGTATGACTTCTATACACGAGAGATTTTGAGTCAATGTATTAAATGTTGTGACCTATTTTGTATATGTCGTCATTTGTTCGCTGATCGATACATGCCCATTTCCCTTTCTGTCCCTTCTAATTTATCTTCGTCTTATCTTTACAGGACCTACTCCAACAACCTCTGATGCCTTTTCTTGAACAATTCCCTCGGACTGATATAAACAACCAATCTATTCAAGGCATTGGCCACCTCCCTGATCCCTATGATATCAGAAGGAATCTTCTTGATACTGTCTGCAATCAGACACAGTGTAAAGATAATGACAGGTGGACTTTTATTTCCTTTTGTTTCATGTATGTTTTTTTCAGCAACTTTGCATGAAGGATTAAACCATAACCCTTTGTAGCAGCTCGGCGTGGTTTGCCAATTGGTGGGACACTGTAGAGTTGACTGTGCACAGTATAGGAGGTAGTCTCCAATCTCGAACCTTACTTTGCATATGTCCCTTTTCATTGTTTGTTTAAATGCTTTCAAACTATGCAGAAATTATGGATGACATCAACTGCGATATTCCTTCACGTTCATCACGCCTTTCGTACTGGGAAAGAAAACAGTCATGGCATACAATTGGGAAAATTTACACCTCTCTACTTCACTCTGTTGAACTTTGGGAGAATAAACATAAGAATTTGAGGAAAAGGAGAGCATTCTCTGACCTTTTAAGTCTCCTCGATAATTGCGGCTTGTCCAAGCGTAGAACATTTGTAAAGGTTATATTGCCGTATATTTTTTATTTTATTTTTGTTATTCTTGAATTTATTTTGACCATATGGGTCCAGTTTACATTTGAATCTTAGAAATCAGTATACTACTTTGCTATCATGTAGGATGAATTTAGGAGATCCTGGCTTCTGCAGCCATCCTATGATGTGCAACATTTACTGCTGTTTGAAAGTGATATTTCTTCTGGAAATTCCGATTGTGATATCGACCCCTTTCAGAGCTCATCCAATGAATCTATATGGCATGCAGCCAATAAATACTATTTCAAGAGCATTTCTTCCATGCAAACTCTGGAGCAAATAAGTCAGAATTTCCATAAGGATTTTAGTCTCGTACAGGTACATGGTAGATAAATTATTTCAATTTGATGAACTCGTCGATTTTGTTGTTTAAATCTCAGTACATAGTTTGTTATTAGGTATAACTTTAATGATCTTTTCGGTGACCCCGTAAAGAAGATGATATAAGATCTTTTTCTTGGATTGCTGTATTATTTTTCCCTGTTTTCCTTGTCAAAAAACATCTCTATCTTTCTTAGTACGGTAGTTTCGAAATTTATTATTGAATAAAAAGATATTTGGTTCCTCTGTGTATTTCATTTGGTGGTGATGTAATATTATCCTCTCATATATAGGTTGAAAGATCCGGTTCTTATGTTGATCATCTACTTGAGATTCAACAAGAGCAAAGGTCTGCTTTATATCGTTTTGCAAAACAACTTAAGTGCTTGAGACAATGCATGCTGCCATTATCAAATATGTTCTCAAACTCCATTCATTCGGCTAAGGACACCATCAGCGATTTCTCTTTTTCGAAGAACCAATACCCCACTTTCAAATGCATGTGGCAACAAAAGGTACTCTACCTGAAGTAATTAGCTGATATTCTTTTCCCTCAAAGTCTGACCTCTTATTCTTCAACTGTTGCAGCAACTCTTCGATGGTTTCTGTACCATGATGTATGAAGCGCATTTGTTGCTGCTAACAGTTGAGAACACTCATCTGAGCACTTGTTCAACTGTCAAATGTGGAGCTGAAAAGATTCGTTTGTTCATTCAGAACATCCTTCCCGACTTTCAGAAATCTAAGGTATATGCATAATTATCATGCTGCTGGGCATCTATATCGGTTTGAATTTTGAAAAATGATATCTTATTTTAACCGACACTTACCGACAGAATTTGCTGGATCACTATCTCCTGGGAAGTAATGGAAATATAGCAATGAATGAAATTAAGTTGCAACCTTATGGCGTGACTAAAGAAATGGAGCTGTTGGTAAATGAAAACTTTCAGTTAATTAAGACCTTCAAAAACGATCTTTCCGCACTCCATGATACAGAAGATGGAAAAGTGGCTGTTACAGATATTCTGCTTGGGCATTTCGAAGATTTATTTTCAAAGGTAAATGCTAAATCTATACTAATAATGCAGCTGCTCTTTGAGCTTGATGGATTTTGTAATGATAAATGAACATGATATTATTTTCGAATTTCGATGAAAAAATGCTTGATAGAACTCCAATTTGAGCACTCCCAACAATTTTCAGGTTCAAATTATTTCTGAAGAGTTTAATTCTTCTTTACAAGAAAGAAATCTCCCAAATAGTGGTGACAGGAATACCGATCATGGTGATGGAAATGCAACTGAATTAAATGCCCTCAAGGGCACATATAAGAATGTCCTGGGTGTATTTCAGAGAGTTGCATCTTTGAAGTGTGATTTTGCTCTTACTGAAGAGTCACTGATAGATATGAAGAAGTGGAAAACCTTATTTGAAAAAGATATAGAGCTTTTACAGTTGGACCTCATTTGTGGAGATGTTATCAAGACTACTCAATCTGCTGTAAGTTCATGCATTATGTATTCTCCTTCGAGAATTTCAATTTTTTGATATTTAAATTGTTGCCTGATCTTATTATTTTCTCAGGTAGGACTGCTGAACTCTTATGGAGATGGAAATTCTAGTGTAACTTCTATCCTTTTTGAACATTTCGGACATCTCTATACCCTATTGGAAGTGATACTGGCCTTTGGCGATAATCTTTTGAGTGATTTTCTAGAGATCCACAGTGTGGTAAGTTTTTGTGAACTTCTATATGTAATTGAATTATTTTTTATCTGTTAAGTGGATGATACACGAAGAAAGTAGGCTGGCTGTTTGAAAAATAAGTGAGAAAAATAATTGAACAATATGAAAAAATATGATAACCTCAATTATGGCTTGCTTGTAATATCTGATGCTGCGGCCAGCATAAGTTGCTTTTTTTCTTAAGTGGAAGAATAAGTTACTTTTGTTCTCAACTGGAAGAAGGAAGCAAGGCAGAGATTGAGATGGCTCGTTGCTTTTATAACAATGGGATTGTATGTCTAAGCCACCTTATTTCCCTTGCACGTAGGTGTGTATGTTGGCTCATGTGCTTGCCAACATTTTTGCTTCATTATTTTCCAAAGGATTTGGCACTACTGAAGATGAAGAAAATGAGATTGTGAAAGAAACAACTCAAGATGGAAAGGGAACTGGTATGGGTGAGGGCTCGGGACTGCATGATGTCAGTGATCAAATAAATGATGAAGATCAGCTCCTTGGAACCTCTGATAAGGTATGAAATGATCTGACCACTTCTGTTTTCACAACGAAACATGTCATGTGATAATTTTTTTCTTTTTAATCTGAAGCAAAATGAGGAGAGAGATGCTATGTCTGACATTCCAAGTACAAATGAAAAAGGGATAGAAATGGAACAGGACTTCGATGGAGATTCATTTAGTGTTAGTGAGGATTCTGGAAATGATGGAAATGAAGATGATCCAGATGACCAACTGGATTCTGCCGTGGGAGAAGCTGGTTCAAACAAAGACGTAGTTGATGAGAAACTTGGTGGTGTGGATGATGATGATGAGAATCACCGTTCAAATGAGAAGTACGAGAATGGGCCATCTGTGAAAGACAAAACTTCGAATGATGAAGAGCTTCGAGCCGGGGAAGATTTTGACGCTGCTATTGAGGATGCTGGAGATCTTGATGCAAACATATCTAGTGAACAAAAAAACGAAAATGTAAAGGAAGAAGGTTGTGATGGTGCAGAAGATATGAATATAGACAAAGACGAAGCATTTTCAGATCCCTCAGGGATAAATCTTGATGAGCAGAATCAAGGGACTGAAGATGATGTTCACATGGATGAGCTAGAAACTGCCGATCCAATGGAAGATGGTGAATCATCAGATGATTTGAATGTTTTGGATGCAAAGGATGATGATGAAAAGAGTAACGTAATGCAAGAATACCCGGAAAACACAGACTTGGAGCATTCTGGCAAGAGTTCCGAAACAGCCGCCACTGAGGAGAAAGGCTTTGAAAAGGATACAGGAATGGATATTAGGATGCCAGGGAAAGATGTTTTTCAATCTGCTACTAATTTGGTACATGACAATATTGCGACTGCTCAATCTTTGGGACAACCTAGCGAAGATTTTGAGCATGCTGATATAGGAGATTTTGCAGCTGATGATATGTTATCCAATTTTAGTGAAATTAAGAATGACCTTGCTCCAGCAAGTAGTCTACACAATTCCTCGCAATTCGAAGTGAGGGTTGCCGACTCTGCAAATGGGAAGAAATTAAGTCAGGAACAACGCAGAACATCACTACCTCATTCAGAGTCTGTTTTTCAGAAATCTCAACCGAACCCTTGTCGCAGTGTTGGCAATGCTCTTGATGGATGGAAAGAGAGAGTTAAAGTGTCTCTTGACCTTCAGGATCAAATAGAAAATTCGGATAATTTTATGGACGATAACGTAGATGAATATGGATATACTGCTGAATATAAGGAGGGCACAACTCAAGCACTTGGACCTGCAACAGCTGACCAAATTAACGGAGATATAGCTCAAAATGATGCTAACAGGGATAATACAGGAAACACTGATGGGCAAGATTCGTCCATGGATATTAAAATTGACGAGCAAACTTCTGAAGCTGGCCCTAACAAAATTTCAGCTTTTCCTTCTGTAGATGACTTTAAAAAGCAGCAAGGTAAGTCGGATTTAGAGAAGCTGCTGGAAAAATCCATAGAAGGCGATGATGTTCATGGCCTAGATCATACTACAGTGTCAGAGAATTCAGTATCTGTACTGAAATCATTCATGCGTGAGGACTTCAATCAACTTACCAAGTTTCCAGTGAGTGATGATGAGCTCGGTAAAGCCCATTGCTTTGAGCAATCCCACGAAGTGAGGAATGATGCAGTCACTATGTGGAAAAGATATGAATTGCTCACGACAAGGTTGTCTCAGGAGTTATCCGAACAGTTACGTCTGGTCATGGAACCCACTCAAGCTAGCAGGCTCCAAGGGGATTACAGGACTGGCAAAAAAATTAACATGAAGAAGGTAATTGTGTTGTGATATAATTTTTGAAACTGTGTTCAATGTTGTATGATTGGATCCATCTCATATTTGAATTTCCAGGTAATTGCATTCCTTGCCAGCCATTATATGAAAGATTATATATGGCTCCGGCGGACCCGGATGAGTAAACGTGATTACCAAGTTGTCATTGCTGTGGATGATTCCCGCAGCATGTCAGAAGGCCGTTGTGGAGGTGTTGCCATTGAAGCATTGGTGACAGTTTGTCGTGCAATGTCCCAGCTGGATGTGGGAAAAATGGCTGTTGCAAGTTTTGGGAAGCAGGGTAACATCAAATTGCTGCATGACTTTGACCAGCCTTTTACTGCTGACGCTGGGATCAAGGTCCGTTTCTCTACCGCTGACTTTAATTTGTTACAATTGAAAAGCATCTTCTTATATGTCAGACTCTTTTAAGGATAAGATACTTTAAGTTTAACCAATGCTTTCTACCATCTAAATCATACTTGCTGACATTTTTACCGTGGGACAGATGATATCAAATTTGACCTTTAAGCAAGAGAACACAATCGCCAACGAACCCATGATTGATCTACTGAAATATCTGAACAACATGCTGGACACTGCAGCCATGCATGCACGACTACCTTCAGGGTACAATCCTCTCCAGCAGCTTGTACTGATTATAGCGGATGGCCACTTTACTGAGAAGGTAAACTCTTCATCACGTTCTAAGTTCTGTTTTTTCTTCTTTTTTCTTTTCGAAAAGAAACAGATGAATAAGCATATTTGTGTTCTTTTTCAATTGACCACCTTGTTATGGTTTATTATTTTTCCACTCCTCACAGGAAAAATTGAAACATTATGTGAGAGATATCTTGAGCCCAAAACGCATGGTTGCATTCCTGCTTATTGATAGCCCAAACGAGTCCATCATAGACCGTCCGGTAATTTATGCCTATGCCATCGGTCTCATAATTTAGTTTAATAATAGGTAATATTATCCCCCGCTTTCCAAGGATACTCATATAATTGTACCTTTCAGGAATATACTTTTGAGGGTAGCGAGGTAAAGTTGTCCAGATATTTAGACTCATTTCCTTTCCCGTTCTATGTTGTTCTGAAGAACATTGAAGCACTTCCCAGGACACTTGCAGATCTGTTGAGACAAGTAAGTTTCGAGTGATAATAATCCGATAATGTTCTACCTTTCTTGAATGTGAAACCTGATCGAAATACTTGTTCCATTCAGTGGTTCGAGCTTATGCAATACTCAAGGGAGCAATGATATGGAAGTATCTACGTTTTGCCCGAATTTAGACATTTTCACACTAATGGAGGGGACGGTGCCGTGGTCTTCTGTACATCCTCAAATTTATATATGTTCCCTTTTTTTTTATATTTTCTAAAATTTATTTTGAAAAAGCCCATTCATTATACTTCATGCTTTTTAGAACCTACTATTAATTCCAAACATAAAGTGGTCTTTTATACAATCTGCAAATAAGTCCATACATAAAATGGTTTTGATTTTCAAACAGAAAAAGGCTTTTAAAAGAGGGAAATTTTTAGATGTTTTTTTCTAATAATTATTTATTTGCAAGGTTGGAAATTAGGTATCCGAATTAAGCTATTTTTTTACATGTCATATCTGAAATCAAGATCTAATAATTATTTGTCCATATCAACTGCGTCCCATCTCCACCCCTTCTTGCAACGCATAAGAGTGGATGTTCCTCTTCATATTTAATTTCCAGAAAGAATATCTCACGTCAACAAGATCCTACGAAAGATCAGTAGGCGAACACTGATTCAAGTAGTCTAACAATAAGAAAACATGATTCCTCTCGGAGTTTTTTTCTCGCAGAGTCCCATGCAATCTGCTTATATTCGGGCAGGAATATCAGTATTCGTGTGTTGCATCACCGCCTCTGTTATTTTGAATTCTGAGACTTATAGGTTGTTTTTTTGGAAATTTTGTCAACATATGATTTGTAATACTCTGTGTTATCTTTGGTTCGATAGCAAATTCGTAATTGTATGATAAGAAATGAGAGAGATGTGATTTTTATCATAAAATCGCTCAAGCTGTGAAAATTTGTGCATATTCTTCATGTTTTCTCAAGTTTTTGTTGCAGATTTTGTTGAGATCTCCTGAATCTTTGATGCTGTGGTTAGGGCAACATGTCTAGAGTGTTCCAACGAATCGATTTGACGGGTGCAAGTGTTTAGAAGGGGGTTGAATAAACACTTCAAGACTTTCAAATATTTTCGAAAGGGTGAATCAGTTTAGTGATAAACTGAGTTCAAAAATCTTGTGGTCAATATCAACCAGTTAACTAATTTAGTGCGGAAATAAACTGACTAATAGATAGAATACTTAAAGAATAATTTAAACGATGAACACGGAGATTTTATGGATGTTCAGAGACTTCAACTGTTCATACTTCATCCTTTCTACCTCCTCGGGTAGGATCCACTAAAAGACTTTGATTTATACAACACTTTGTACAAACTCACTCAGTTTAGGACTTACGCTACTGCCTAATCTGAACCCCTAGCCTAGATTGAAGGCAGCACCTTTCAGCCAAATCTTGTTTAACGTCTATGTGTCAAAGACTACGTACACAAGTTTATTGTCTTTTTGCAACACTCACTCAGCTATTCAATAATCTTAACTCTTTGTGCATATGTGAGTGATGGTGTGTGTGTGTATGAGAACTGATCTATGAATACGACACGAAAGTGTTCTAACACACTGAGGGAATTGTGCTTCTAATCTAAGTTGGTAACATGTTGAAGTGTTCCCTCAAATCTGGGCTGTTGCTTCTTGTAAGCTGATTAAATGATGTGTGTTTTGAAAAAGTCATCAAAACTCTGAATTAAATATACCCCACTTAGTTCGTTGATGGTCTTGGTCTTTATTTATAGTGGCAAGGTGACCGTACATCAAGACACATCAAATATGTTCGTTGCAACTGAATCTGTTCTTCAAAATTTGTGTCTCGTCTTTTATGACAGCCATTCTGGAATGTCTCGACTTTAATCTTTGCTGCAATGTCCATTATTGTACTATTGATAGTACAATTGTTTTTCCATAATGCGCAAAACTGGATTCCATTAGGTAAGCTTGTCGCGTTGTGAAAACTGATTGACTCCTAACTGATGCTTCTGAACTTTGTCAGCTCAACTGTTTAGAGCAGATGTGGTGAAATCAGTTTGCTCGTCAGCTGAAATGATTTCCCTGATTCAGTTGAACTGGTCAGCTGGGCTTTTCATCAGTTGTCTTCTTCATCGGCTGGCCGGGCTTCCAAAGATCTTGTGCTGAATCACTTATCAGCTGGACAGTCAGTTGAACTGTTATTTGATATATCAGTTGGGCTTTTTCAGTTCGGCCAATCTGTTGGCTCTTTCAGTTTGCGTCTGGATAACTTCAGTTTAGGCTCGGTAACCGATTAGTTCGAAGCCTGATCAGTTTCACTATTAATGGTTTGTAATGAGAATTTAAGTAAATCATTAAACTAAATACTAAATGATAAGATCAGTTAGACTAACCGAATTTCTTCTATAGTTCTTTGGTGTAATTTGTCTGACTAACAAAGATTTTATTATCCAACTACTTGACTTGCAATCTGAGAAAGAAAGTCAGTTAATCCATCATGTTCATATCGAATTTTTCCTAAATCAGTTTAGCAAACTTCTCTCAAAGTTTTCAGATAAGTGAATTCAAAGATAATGTTATCAACATAAATATGTACAAACAATATATGATTATTTTTTTTAAAAATGAATAAAGTTTTATCCACTGAGCCAATTGTAAAGTCATGATCAAGTAAAAACTTTCTTGTATTAAATCATACAAGACTTTGTTTAATTTAAACACATGATCAAGTACAATATGATTAACAAAACTTGGAGGCTATTCCACATATACTTCCTCATGTAACAATCCATTCAGAAAAGAACTCTTCACATCCATCTGAAATACTTTAAAGTTTTTATAAAATGCATAAGAGAGAAAAATTCGAATAGTCTCTAGTCTGACTAAGCATAATCGATTTTCTCTTCTTGTTAGAAGCATTGTGCAACTAGTCTTACTTTATTTTTTTATTATAATAACATTTTCATCAAGTTTATTTATGTAAACCCATCTAGTTCCAATAACTATCTGATAAGATGGTCTAGGTACCGAGTACCATACCTTGTTTATGTCAAAATGATTTAATTCATCCTGCATAGCTTCAATCCAACTATTATCTATAAAGCTTTGTTGATTTTCTTAAGTTCCAATTGTGAAATAAAAGTAGCATGCAAGAATTCTTTAGTCATTTGCTGTCTAGTTCTAAGAGGTGCAAACTTATTACTGGTGTTGATTCATCATTTTGAATACTTTTAAGAATTTTATTAAGTTGGGTGCTGGTATGATTTTTACCACTATGAAATATCACTCAAGTAATTCGAGAAAAATTATCAACAATTACAAGTATATAACTCATCCTTGCTCAACCGATCATAGGTATATGTAAAAAAAAATCCATATGCAACAGTTCTAAGCATCTATCAATCTGTTATCTACATTTATTTTTAAAGCTGGATCAAATCTATTTAACTAACTGACATGCTGAACACACGTGATTCCTAACAAATTCAATTTTAGGCAAACCATCAGCTATGTTTAACTTACGCGGATTATTTATTGATCTAAAATTAAGATAATTTAGTCTTTTATATTATAGCAACTATTTATCATTATTAATAACAACAAAATAGGTTGGCGAGGCTAGATAATTACTGTTCCAATCAATTTTTTTTAAGTATTTTCATTTCTAATCCCGATTAACAATATTTGATTATTAGAATCTTTAATTAAGCAGTTGTTATTACGAAATTCAACTAAGTAACCATTAACACAAAGTTTTCTGATACTAATCAAATTATATCAGATTTTCAACAAGTAATACATAATTAATTACTACGTATTCATGAGTAATCTTACTCTTACCCACGGTCTTACCCTTATCGTTGTCACCGAAGGTGATATTGGGACAATTGATTAAGTCAGATAGCAGTTGGGCTTGATCAGTCATGTGCTCTGAACATCCACTTTCCAAGTACCAAACTGAATTCTTCAGTCCTTCTCGTTCATTGTTCTGAATACACAAATTAAATCAACTGATACCTAATCTTATTTGGGTCCAAACGGGATTAGTCCCTTAGAACCCACACTTAGATTACCCTGACTGACCAAAACTCTATTTGTTCAACAAGGGTTGTGCAAAATTGTGTTCATGCAATGCCTGATGTGTGTGTGTGCTTCTCTATAAGTGTTGGAAATAAAATATTGTTTAGAATTTCTATCATCATTGGTCAGCTTGTATATCTTTTGAACATGCTTACAGTTTTAGTATCGATAAGGTTTAGCCTTCATTAAGTTGTGTATTTCTTGACTGAATCTGTGACCAGACTAGTCAGGCTTCACAGAAGAACTCTCTATTGTATACCCAATACAATTTTTTTGCCTTTGCTCATTAGTTCAACAAATTTCTCAACTTGATCAGTAGGCTTCTTATATTCATATATCGTAGTGGACTTCGAAAAGTAAATATATTTATCTTTGCACATATTCAGTTTCGGTTGATTACTACACTCAGTGGGTTACTATCATTACTGCTGAAGCCGAGACTAGTTTTGTCTCCTGAGTTCATTTGCAGCACCTGTATTTTCTCAAGACACATCGACGAATTGTTCCAAATGCTAATTGGTTCAGCTAATTTCTTATTTCAGAAATAAGCTGTTGATGCTCATTCGATTCTCTTTCATTCTCAATTTTTAGCTTTGCAACTTCTACCTTAAGACTTAACACTTCACCTGAATGTTCCCATTTAGACTCAGTATCATTGTCAAATAGGCTTGCTTGTTTTGCTTTCACTTCCTTGAATGAGTGAGAAAGTATCTTGTACTTTATTATTAAGTCATTGAATGCAGTGATGAGATCATCTCATGTAAAATTAGTCGAGGTAAATTCAAATACCTCATCATGGGTAGATTCCAGATCAGCATTGGCCATGAGGCACTGTACCACATCTTCATCACTCTCACTAGTGGAGCAATCTGACTCGGATCAGTTAGTCTCAGAATCAACCCACTTGACCTTGCTGTCTTCAGCCATCGACACTTTCTGGTTTATTTTCATGAACTTCTCGAATTTCCCACAGTTGAAACACACATCGTCCTCATTAGTGGAATATTTCTTGTGGTGATTGCATCTGCTTGGGCTTTGGAAGTTTTGCCGATTTTTCCTTAGGAACTTGCCGAATTTCTTTACAAATAGTGACATTGCATCACTCCTCAACTTCTAAACCGACTTCTATTTCGAGACAATTTGTTCAGTAGTTGCAGCAGCTAGACCTTTGTCACTTTTTTTTGAAGATTCACCATCATTTCTCGTTTCCAATTCGAATTCATATGCCTTGAAGTCTGCAAACAGATCGTGCATTTCAAGTTTTTTAAGGTCATTCGATTCTCACATAGCTATTGTTTTGATATCTCATTTTCTTGGGAGCACTCTCAATACTTTTAAGACTATTTCTCAGTTGCCATATTCTTTGTCAAGAGCGGCCAGTTTTGATAATGATGTCGCTCATTCTTTCATCGAAGTCTAACATATATTCTCCAACCTTCATATTGATACTCTCAGATTTTTGAATAGCAATAGACAGTTTGTTCTCTTTTGTTTGATCGTTGCCTTCGCATAGTTGTATTAGTTTCTCCCATATGTCCTTGTTAGTAGAACAAATATGAATTTTGTTAAAAGTATTTCTGTCAAGTGTCTTGTATAGAATGTCCTTAACCACACTGTCTAAATGAGATTTCTTCTTGTCTTCTCTTGTCCATTCCATTCTTTGATTTTCTAGCATTTTCAGAGCACCATCACTGACAGAATGACATTATTTGCTTTCAGAATCTTCATCGGACCATCTATGATGACAAACCATATTTTATCATCTTGAGCAGCTAAGTGAGCCTACATTCTAATATTTCAATCATCAAAATATTCCTTGGAGAACATCGGGATTTTACTAAATGAGGCCATTTGATTGAATAATGTTAGACAAGCATTAAACCGCTCCGATACCAATTGTTAGAATCGAAAATAAATTTAAACGGGTGGGGGTGAATAAATTTTTCTCTACAATGTTACAAAAATTTCAATTGGATTAGCAAAACTGAAATGAAATTATTGTTAGTAGAGTTCTCAGTAAGTCAACAATGAAAACTGTACAGAAATAGAATGACTGAAATTGTTTGAAAAAAATGACTTATCAAAAATTAGTTGGGTTATAAAATGAGATGTAAAAAAGGTAAAATGAAAATTAAATTTACATGAGATTGTTTCTGGATGTTCAGAGGCTTCAATTCTCCTATGTCATCCATTCTTCCTCATAGAAGGATTGCACTAAAAGAATTTAGTAATTACAAGCAATTTGAAATTACCTACTTCAGTAGGGCTTAAGACTACCTAACTAAAACTCTTAAAAAACTTCAATATTAATCAGAATGAGCGGTAAGACTTATTCTCAATTACATAGATTTCACAAAGAAATTCTGAGCATGAATTGATCCTTAAATGATCAGATAATAACTTATCGATGTGTGTTTGATTTTATCAGTTTGGATTGCAGAAAGATTTTTCAAGATGATACAATAGATTAGTTAATTCAGAAATTCAGAGAGTTCGAGAGCTTTTGAATGCTTGTCAAACTGATCTTGAAACGTCTGCTACCTTTTTTCTTAAAACGTGCTAGAATTTTTTTTCCTCCTTAATCTCCATAATTCAAAATATACATATATACTTTAAAGTACCTTGACACCATTTTTAAAATAAAATACCCAACTACCATTTAAAAACCAAAGGAAAATAGTTTGAATCATAAAAATCGTCAAATGTTTTACCAAACCTAGAAACATTACTTGAAAAGTATAGCCCATACTATAACCTCTCAAAAATCTCTCATACCATAAATAAATAGCCGTAAAAATATCTTTAACATAATTTAAAAATCATAAATCATAACTAGTGCGGAAAACTAGCGTCGGTCCTCGGGTTATGGGCCCCTTCAGTCCCGCAAAGCCAACCATCAAGACATCCATAACATTTTTATCATAATCAACTGCATCAATCACACATAGTGAGTCTAAAGACTCAACACACCATAATCTTGATAACAAGTAATACATATACAGATAACAAGCAACAGTGACAAATACTTGTACTTAAAATAACCTTTTCATTAAGATGCATAAACCTTAAACATAACCATTTTCATAAACATTTTCATGATGCATAAACTTTAAATAAAAATATTTTCATAATGATGCATCAACTTTAAACATAAACATCTTCATAAACTTTCATAATCATTTTCGTAAATCTTTTCGTAAACCTTTTCATAAACATTTTCGTAAACATTTCCATATTTTCATAAACATATTCATAGGAACATGCATAACATAAACATCAACATTTTTCCTTTTCCTCATTTCATAACATATGTCCTTTCATTATGAGCATATGCATATTCCCTTTTTATTGAATTAAGATAGTTAATTGTGACTTTATTCATCCTCAAAAAGTTCGATGGATCCATCTACATGAAACAACAGTACTGGGCCGCAGGGACATCAGCGACGATCTCTCGTCCACTGAGCCTTGGCCTATCCTCATCGAATGGAAATACGATCGTCGGGCTCTCTCTGGGGCCTTCTCCCATAAATAAGCTCTCTCTGGAGCCTTTTCTCTCACGACATCCCCATTCTTATCCTCATATCCTCAATAGTCACAATTACTTCACTTCTTTCAACGTGTTACATTTTCATCACTTTGTAAAAATCACTCATTTAATATCCCTTTCCTTTTGAAAACAAACATGCAACATTTCTTTTAACGTTATCGTTTCCTCATAAAAATCCAAAAATATTTTAAAAGAAACCTTTTAACATATAAAATCCATAAATCTTTTAAATAAACATTTCAACATCATAAACATTTAAATTATGCATTTAAATCATAAACTTTTAAAATAAACATTTTAACATATTAAATCATAACCTTTTAAAATAAAATTTTGACATATAAATCGTAACTATTTAAAATCCATGTCATAAAAATTCATAAACATTTGAAATAATCATATTAGCATATTAAATCATAAAAATCCTTAAACATTTAAAATAAACATTTTAACATATGAAAATTCGTAAACTTTATGACAATCATTAACGTTTGATAATAAAATTCCATAAACATTTAAAATAAGCATTTTATCATATATTATTGCATTCAGGGCACTGCCAGGACGTCTATCCATTTTCCAGTGTAAAATGACCGTTTTACCCCTACGAGCATAGCTTTTCGTATTTATCCTTAAACCTCTAAACGACGACCCAAATCATTACGAAATTAACATATAACCTTAAATCACTCCTATAATTATTCCTTAGGCTTAAAACTTAGATTTTCGATAGATTCCTCGATTCGTTTTTAAACTTAGACTTACATCCCGGTTTTGATATGTATGGACTCGAAACTTAAGCAAAGCTTTATAACACATAACTAAACCATATTCAACCCAATTTAAGCCCATTAAGACCCTCGATCAACATAGTATACCTACAGAAATTTTATGCACCAAACCCTAGCTCCTATTTTCGACCCTAGCCATCCTAACCATGAAAGCTTCGACCTTAGCCCTTGTCCACCAAGACCAGACCCTATACCACCCTCGTAGGACCCTAACCGTGTCCACAGCAAACTGCTGGACCAATCCTAAAGTCCAAACGAGCCCAGCCCTTCAAAACCGCTACTCCTACGTGCGTACGTCTCCTATTCCCCTGCGACCGTCTCACCCTTCGAGCCACCCTAGGACTCTCCTATGACTCCTAGCCATGCCCTATCAGCAGCCACAGCCATGACTCGCAAAGGACGCCCTAGCCCAAGAACCTTTGCCCACAAGGACTCTTATTATTTTTTTTCGTGCAAGCCTTCTTCCATACTGGTGCAGCCTTCGTCCAGCCTCCTATGGCCCTAAAAATGTTGGAAAAACGTCCTTCCAAGTTACCCTACGATGGCAGCCCCTTTGGGCATCGATAGGAGGAGTTTTGAAAAAGAAAAACTCTTGTTTTGTGCATGTATAGCCATAAAAACGAAAATATGGAAAGTGTATCATGTTTTTCATGCAATCATGTACCAAACACATAATATGATGTGAAAGATGAGAAAAAAGATATTGTGGCGTTTCTTTGCGTTTTAAACGCACGAGAAACCGTTGGCGATTGAAGAACGACGACGAAGAGACGATGGCTTTGATGTTCCCTTTGAAATTCCGAAAATTCCTCTTCAACTATTGAGTGTGTGCCGTGTGATTTTGGGGAAGGGTTTTGGAGAGAAAATTTCAGATTGTAGGCGTGAGTTTGTGTGAAGGGTTTGGGGTGGGTTTGCATATTATATACTGATTATTTCCTTAATTAAACTTAAGCCCCTTAAAACCCAAATTAGGCCCACTAGTGCTTGATTATAATTTAATTAAAATATTATAATAGTTTTGTTTAAATAAATTTGTGAATTTATTAGCCGAATTGTCAAAAATTCGTATTTTTGTTGAAAACAACACCGATAAAATTTACGTCCCGGCATATAAAATTACCTCAAAACTCCTTATTTTCAAAAACATGAAAAACCAGCAATCATATTTTAAACAATTAATATTTTTTTTTTATTTTTCAGCTCTCGGTCTCGTTCCTCGATCGCAACTCGAATGACTTTTAAAAATATATTTTAATGCAATCATTCAGAAAAGTATATTTTAAACATGAAAATATGTACAACATAGTTAATTCATGCAATTAAAATATTTAATTAAAATACAAAGAAATTTAATAACTTGTGCATGTGGTTCGCGTGAACTTTTAAATTTTTGGGGCGTTACAGATCTATTTATAGACTTCATATGCAACAATAATTTTTTATATATATCTGTTTCCAAATACAAATGTCATTTTTGCCATGTTATCATCCTTTAGGACATATTCTGGTAGTGCGAGTGAATTTTGACATTCTGTTAAAAATCAGTGAGTGTTGGTAAGGAAAACTTTATCGATATTTTGCTTGGGCTCTAATTCTTAATCACTGAGTATACTTTTATTCTTCAAAGAATGTTTGAATTTGGGATGAATGGTCGAATGAAATAAACTACCATTTAGGCTCTACCAATTGTCGTTAGATCAGTTTGTCTATCAATATCCCTCTTACACTATCTGTGGGGACCCGGACGTTAATCATGTTCTTAATCATCATTGAGACAAGTTAATCAATTATAATAAACAGGGTCTAATTTTTTTTAAAAAAAATTGCGGAACGTAATGGAATACATGCAAATATACATATCAGTATTAAAAGTACAAGTCTGATACTATATACAATAATTCGAACTAAGGTTTAATAACCACACATCAAGTGTTCAAACCCCTATTTCTAATCCAAGTCCGTAGTCTCCACTCTAATCACGATCTATCTTCATCTCCTCGACCCTGAACATGTCCCACCTGTTGTCATGCACACATACAAACATGACAACAGCCGGATAACTCCGGTGAGAATAAAATCCCAGTATAAATCAACGAAACATGCAGTTATATCAACAATGTAAAATCATGTAAAACATGTAACAGATATAAATAACATGTAACAAAATCAGAAACATAATCAATATAAAATCGCCAGTCAGACTCGTGACTCCACGTCTCAAACTAGACTCAATCCTAGTCTAGGGATCCCGGTTTCCAGACGTTGGTATTCCTATATCGAACATCAGTAATAGAAGAAAATCTAATTCTATCCACTTCGATATAACCAAACATCCGGTGTCTTGACCTATCCGTCACAAACTGTGGCACTATCGCCAATTCAACTATCTTGTGACAACGTGCAATGTGCAAGTGACGATTCCATCACTATCGACACTGATGTCACAAGATCACTCGATTAATACCTGCTTTCTATACATTCATAGAACAAGCATATAAAATCAAATCAATGAACATAATAATAATAAGTATGTGATTTAGGGAAACTCAAGTATATCCTACTCGAGTCGATCTCCCAATACCACATTGACTTATAGCGTTGTCTTCCCGATATGACGAAGTCGAAGTCTCGAAGTCAAATCTGTCCATATCAAATCTGAAATGACAATATCGAATAGACTGTGTCAATATTCAACTCCATTCAAGACTTGCTCTGATCAATACTCAAATCAAGACATAATCTGATCAATGTCAATGATACAATCACACTCAATACTGAATCTGATCAAAATCAATCTACTAATGTTTTGACGACATAACAATAAAGTTTCAGTGACCTCGTCAATCTCACATCACAAATATAATAACCGAACTCATAATCAATATCGGTACAAGTCATAATCTCAACAATACCAGACAGTAATATCAAATCTGTATATTCTCGAATATATCGGTTCTGAAAATCATAATAATTACATATACAGTCTGTTCTTCAATCTGACTTTAAATATACGATGCCTACTATATCAGAAACACCATATATGATTCATATTCATTTCTGACAATATCATAATTTCAAATCGCATTTAAATGTAACAAAACTTACGTCTAGTTGTAGCATGTGTCAATAGGAACACAGTACTGAGGTCGGATTCAAAATCAGACATACGGATTTCTCGTAAATCCAAATTTCCACAACACTGAAAGTTTGAAGCTTCCTTCCTCATATTCTCTCGATTTTCCTACTGATTGCACGTTGTAGACACACACACACACACACACACACACACACACATATATATATATATATATATATATATATATCCATGCATGTCTTGACAAACGTGGCTTGTTCTTTGTAATACACGTCTCGCGCATATGCGCAACCACCATTGGCGCATATGCGCGAGACACAAAGTCTCGGCGCGTGCATCTCTGCAACTCTCGCGCATATGCGCGCCTTCCCTCGGCGCATATGCGCGAGGTTCTCTGGACATGTCGCTTGGCTGCGTTCGTCTTCCGCGCATGTGCGCCACATTCTCTGGAAATGCTGTTGGACACCTCGCGCATATGCGCGCCCTCATTCCGCGCATATGCGCGGGGTCTTCTGCCCGTTCCGCGCATGCTCGTGCATCAAGTCGCGCATGTGCGCGAGTGCACTACCCTCGCACATCTTTGGCATCTTTTCTCGTCTTTCCTGGTCTAATACTTTCCGTCTATAATCACATCAATTAATCCATAAATCATTTCAGATTAATTTTAGATTACAATAAATAAAATCCCGGGCATTACACTATCAGTTTGACTCGGTAGTCAGTTGAACTCTTATAAAACTTTTAATGGTGGATATTCAGTTTTCTTCTGGAATTCAGTTAAATTAGGCCCTGTAATTATCCTTTAGATCAACATTCTTATTAAATAGCCAAAACTTAAAAAGTTCTAATAGATACATAAATACTTTAATTTTATTATGCTAAATAAAATATTAAGTTAGAAAATATACATTAACGTTTAATCGAATTTAAACAAAAATTTACAAATGAATCTTGATAAAATTAATATAAAATAAAATTTAGTATGCTACTGTTTAAACGATCATAATCAAATTTAAATTATAAATTATAGATAGCGTGAACCATTACTGCCCGCATTTGAGTTTGAATACTTATGTTTAAAATAAATTTCAAAGAAAAATAAAATTGATGTGTAAGAAAAATGACACATATTAAAAGAAGTATCGTGTAGGAATTGGCGGCGGCCATTGCCTACATATTTTGACGAAACTTACGTACGCAACCTCAACTTTAGAAAAATGAGATGCGTACACGTTTCTTCTTCTGAATCTCAGCTCCCAATACACTCATCGATGGTATGAGAAAACGCCTATAAATAGAGCGATTGAGGTCCCTAAACACACACACACCTCATAAGACATATACACCATCTACAAAGAGCGTGAAATGCTTAGAAGGCTTCAACCGAAAGGAAATCAGAAAACTTACAAATTTCTCGATGGCCGGAGGTAATACTCGATCTATTTTCGCATATAGTTTTTTCATGTTCATGTATACGTAAAAAACATGATTTTGAGAAGAATTTCTAACATTTGGTATCAGAGCCGTGGTACCTCTGCCTTGAAAATTTGTTTTCGTTTTCTGAAAATATGATATTGTAAAGATTTCTTTCTGAAATTTTTGCATAAAAAATTGAAATTTGAAGATGAACATAATAATATTAAGAGATTTACCCGAAAGAATTTTCGGAGAATTTTCATCTCCATTGTACTTTGAAATTCTCGGATGAAAAGTTTGAAAAATTCTGAAATGAATTTCTCGATCGCATGCGTGAAGAAAGATGGATGAAGGATTGTGAAAATTTATGAACGAGATGATTATGTTTAATCAATCATGCAATACATTAAATTTGAAAGACCCGCCAATTAAATTACAATCGCAGCTGTCGGCAATAAGTTTCAATTTTGTTTAATTTTTTATAATAATAACGTGGGACCCACGTGTTGGTAATAATTTAGTTTTATTATTATTATTATTGTTTTTAAAATAAAAAGAATAATAATAAATAAATAATAAATAATGATTAATGTGTTATTAAGTTATATGTATAATTTGGTATATACATATAGCATTTAGTTAAATAATTGAACACATTAAAATAATTTCAAGTTCGAAGTAATTTCTAATACATGTTTAGAAATTATTTTTGCATGTTATATAAAATGTCAAATATTATGGATAAGTGTTTGATGTGTACATGAAAATGTAATAATATACTTGCATTTATTTTTGAAGTTTTTTAAATTCAAATTGTATTGAAAATATTTTGGAAAAACAATATTCACATTGTGTTCATATTAAATTATATTAAGTTGTTTATAATTTGAAATGAACATATCAAGTAAGATGTGAATATAATAAAATATTTCAGATATTCACAAATGAACAAATAATCCTCACTTTATCACTACTCTGATAAAAGAGAAAAACTGATGATGAGCCCACATTTTTATGTAAATGTGATCCTCACTTTATCACTACTCTGATTTAAGAGAAAAACTGATGGGGAACGTATGATATGAAATGTGACATTCCCGATCTAAATGGCGAAAATTATAAAATTTGGAAAGAAAGAATTCTTCTTCAATTGGGGTGGATGGATATTGATTATGCTATACGGAAAGACGAACCATCTGCTATTATTGAAAACAACATTTCGGATGATGTTGATCTTTATGGAAAATGGGAGCGATCTAATCGACTCTGCGTAATGTTCATAAAAACCAAAATCTCTGCTGGTATGCGTGGTTCTGTCAATCAGCATAATAATGTTAGAGAATTACTGAAGACTATCGATGAATAATTCCAGTCTTCAGATAAGGCACTTGCTAGCACCTTAATTATGAAATTCTCTTCATTAAGGCTAACCAGTGCGAGAGGTGTGCGAGAGCATATAATGAAAATGCGGGACATAGCGGCTCGGCTCAAGACACTTGAAGTGGAAATGTCTGAGACTTTCTTGTGCACTACATTTTATGCACTCTTCCACAAAAATACGGACCCTTCAAAATTACCTACAACACACATAAGGATAAATGGTAAATTAATGAATTAATGACCATGTGTGTTCAAGAGGAAGAAAGACTGTTAATGGAAACGAGTGATAATGTTTTTATGACTACACAAAGAAAGTATAAGAAGCAAGCCAAAGTCAAGGGAAAAGGGAAAAGAATAATTCCATCCAAACCTGACATCAAGAAAGAATCCAAGTGTTTCTTCTGTAAAAAGACGAGACACATTAAGAAGGATTGCAATAAATTGAAGGATTGGTTTGAAAAGAAAGGTATTCCTACTTCATTTGTCTGTTATGAATCTAATATGGTTGATATGATTTATAACACATGGTGGATTGATTCTGGTTCTACAATCCATGTTACAAATACCTTGCAGGGTATGCAAAATCTAAAGAAGCCAATAGAAAATGAGCGAAGCATCTATTCGGAAAACAAGATGTCTTCGCATGTGGAGGCTATTGGGACTTGCTGCCTAGTGTTGAATAGTGGTTATATTTTAAAATTAGAAAAGACCTTTTATGTTCCTAGTTTTTCTAGGAATTTAATTTCAGTTTCAAAACTTGTACCCATTGGTTATTCATTTCAGTTTTTGGATAAATCAATAAATTTGTTTTATAAATCAAATCTTATTGGAAATGGTATAATGGTCGATGGTCTTTTCTCTATTTATTTACAGAATAATAACACCACTATGCATGTTCAAGGAGGTATCAAAAGATGTGTTATAAATGAAGATTCCTCTATATTGTGGCACAGGAGGTTGGGACATATCTCCAAAGAAAGGATTAAAAGATTAGCGAATGATAGAGTACTTTGTACTTTAGATTTTACTGATTTTGAGACTTGTGTGGACTGCATTAAAGGAAAGCAGACCAATAAGTCTAAAAAAGGTGCCAAGAGGAGTACATAAATATTAGAAATCATACATTCAGATATTTGTTGTCCAGATATGGACATGCAAAGTCCGAAATACTTCATCTCTTTCATTGATGATTACTCACGATACATGTATATCTACATGCTTCATAACAAAAACGAAGCACTTGAAGCCTTTAAGGTTTTTAAGGCTGAAGTGGAGAAGCAATGTGGAAAACATATTAAGATCGTCAAAACTGATAGAGATGGAGAATATTATGGTAGATACACTGAGAATGGACAGGCACCTGGTCCGTTTACGAAGTTTCTCCAGGAACATGGGATTGTTGCCCAATATACTATGCTTGGTTCTCCGGACCAAACTGGCATAGCTGAGAGGAGAAACCGAACATTATTGGACATGGTGAGGAGTATGTTTAGTAGCTCTAAAGTTCCTAAATCTTTGTGGCTGTGTATATATTAAACAGAGTTCCAACTAAGGCTGTCCCAAAGACGCCATTTGAGTTATTTAAAGGTTGGAAGCCGAGTTTGCAACATATACGCGTTTGGGGTTGTCCTTCAGAAATAAGAGTTTACAACCCACATGAAAGAAACTGGACCCAAGAACTATAAGTAGATATTTCATTGGGTATGCCGAAAAATCCAAAGGGTACAGATTCTATTGTCCATCTCACAACACTAGAATTGTGGAATCAAGAAATTCTAAATTTCTTGAGAATGATTTGATTAGTGAGAGTGATCATTCAAATGACATAATTCTTAAGAATGATCACATTGATGAACAACCTTTTTATTCAAATGATAGATTGGTCGTTATTCACACCCCTCAAGACCAAATGGGTGTCAGACAACCAGTTAGTGAAGTTCCACAAATTGCTGATAAAAATCCAGTAAATCAAGTTGTTAATGAAGAACAACAAAAAATTGTTGATCAACCAAACAACCTAAGGAGATCTGCTAGAAAAGGCGATCAACAATATATAGTGATCATGTTGTGTATTTACAATAATCAGACTTTAACATTGGAGCCGAAAATGATCCTGAAACGTTTTCACAAGCCATGAGTTGTAATGAGTCAAAACTATGGTTTAATGCTATGAAAGAAGAGATGAATTCTATGGCAGTTAATGGAGTCTGGGATCTTGTTCAGTTTCCTGATGGTGTAAAAGCCATTGGATGTAAATAGGTCTTCAAAACAAAGAAAGACTCATTAGGAAACATTGAAAGGTATAAAGCAAGACTCGTATCTAAAGGATTCACTCAGCAGGAAGGAATTGACTACAAGGAGACTTTTTCTCCTGTATCTAAGAAAGATTCTCTTCGTATCATTCTAGCATTAGTTGCACATTTTGACTTATATTTATAACAAATGGATGTGAAAACGTCTTTTCTCAATGGAGAACTAGAGGAAGAGGTTTATATGAAACAACCTGAAGGATTCTTCTCTAGTAATGGTGAGCAATTGGTTTGTAAGCTTAAGAAATCTATATATGGATTGAAACAAGCTTCCCGTCAATGGTATTTAAAATTTCATGATGTTATCTCTTCATTCGGATTCGTTGAAAACCCCATGATTCAATGTATATACCAGAAGGTTAGTGGTAGCAAGATTTGTTTCCTTATTCTATATGTGGATGATATATTATTTGCAACCAATGACAAAAGGCTGTTATATGAGGTGAAACAATTCCTCTCTAAAAAATTTGATATGAAGGATATGGGCGATGCCTCTTATGTCATTGGCATTAAGATACATAGAGACTGAATTCGAGGTATTATAAGTCTGTCTCAAGAAATCTATATAAACAAAGTTTTAGAGAGATATCGGATGAAAGATTGTTCACCAAGTATAGCTCCCGTTGTGAAAGACGATAAATTCAATTTGAGCCAATGTCCAAAGAATGATCTAGAGCGGGAACAAATGAAAAACATTCCTTATGCTTCTGCTGTCGGAAGCTTGATGTATGCTCAGGTTTGCACTAGACCTGATATTGCATTTATTGTTGGGATATTGAGAATATATCAGAATAATCCAGGTTTAGATCAATGGAAAGCTGCGAAGAAAGTCATGAGGTACCTTCAAGGGACCAAAGATTATATGCTTATGTTCAGACGAACTGAGAATTTGGAAGTAATTGGCTACTCTGATTCAGATTAGCTGGCTGCATTGATTCAAGAAAATCCACTTCAGGATATATTTTCATGCTAGCTGGTGGAGCTGTATCTTGGAGGAGTGCAAAACAGACATGGACTGCTACTTCCACTATGGAAGCTGAGTTCGTAGCTTGTTTTGAGGCAACCTACATGGTGTATGGTTGAAGAGTTTCATTTCAGGGCTTAGAATTATGGATTCTATATCTAGACCATTAAGAATATATTGTGACAATTCAGCTGAAGTTTTTATGGCTAAAATAACAAAAGTGGTATTCAAAGCAAGCACATCGACATTAAGTATTTAGCCATAAGAGAACGTGTTGAAGATAAGAAATTACTTATCGAGCACATTAGCACTGAATTGATGATTGCAGATCCTTTGACTAAGGGCATGCCACCATTGAAATTTAAGGATCATACAGAAAGAATGAGACTTGGTTCCTTTATGTAATATTTGTTGTAAGAACAAATTAATGAAACTATGATGTGATATTTTCTCATATATGTTGTGCACACATTCCGTTATTTGAGAAATATCAATAAAGTTGGACTTCGAATAAACATATGGTTTATTCATTAAGTTGTTTGAGAGATATAATACATTGTAATACATGGAAGATAATAATCGTTTTTAGATGACCTATCGCCATGATTCATGTATTTTATTTTCTCCTATGGTAAATGAGATATGTGTCAAGTGGGAGAATGTAAGAAAAATGACACATGTTAAAAGAAGTATAGTGTAGGAATTGGCGACGGCCATTGCCTACATATTTTGACGAAACTTATGTACACAACCTCAACTTTAGAAAAATGAGATGCGTACACGTTTCTTCTTCTGAATCTTGGCTCCCGATACACTCATCGATGGTATGAGAAAACGCCTATAAATAGACTATTGAGGTCCCTAAGCACACACAGCTCATAAGAAATATACACCATCTATAGAGAGCGTGAAGTGCTTAGAAGGCTTCAACCGAAAGGAAATCAAAAAACTTACAAATTTCTCGATGGCCGGAGGTAATACTCGATCTATTTCCGCATATAGTTTTTTCATGTTCATGTATACGTAAAAAAACATGATTTTGAGAAGAATTTCTAACATGATGAACTTTAAACATGCATAATAATATATATCTACAAATATTTAGACAAGATCAAACACTTTCCCAATAGAATTTCATTGATTTTTTTTTTTTCAAAAAATTCACCCCACGTGCATTTTTCTTAATTGAAGTCTTCATTTTGGAGTTCATTGAAATTTCTATAGAAAGGGCTAAGATAACAGTAAACTGGAAATTTTGGATTCAACCTTTTTCAGCCCCCGAAACCGAGGTGTGTAAAAAACCGGCGTTGTTTAACAACCACATAATAAAAACAACAAGCTTCATAGCACAATTTAAACCATAATCAGTATATTTCATAAATAGATCAAAATGAACTTCGTTCTGTCCCGCCCCGGGCCAAAGCCCGCGCCTGCACGATTGCACAATGAGCTCTTATAGCAACTTCTTCGTATCCATCATTGCTTTACGAAAATGGTTAACTCAAGTTGCTATAGGAGTTTATTGTAAGCCCTTATAAAACATATATTTAAATTCCAGGGCCTGAAATCGAAGCGTGAGTCGTAAGGCGTTGTTTAACAATCACAAAATCGAAAACTAGTCTCGTAGCATAATCTATGTAATGCACATGGGCTGTTCCCGATTGGGCTGTATCCCTCTCGGTTGTCCCATTACCCATTACTCATAGAACTTCTCCAGCCCAGGAACTGGAGCTTTTGCCTTCCCCAGGATTAGAACCCAAGACCTCCTGGACTTATATAGATCTTGTAGGGGTGGGCGTTTTTCTTCGGGTATCGGGTACCCGACCCGACCCGACCGGGTAAACCCGATCGGGTCGGGTATTTTTTAAAAAAACGGGTTCGTCGGGTACCCGATACCCGAAAATAAATTTCGGGTTCGGGTTCGGGTATTTTACCGATACCCGATCGGGTATCGGGTACCCGAATTAGTTTTGTTTTTTTTTTTACTTTTTTTTATGGGTTTGTTAAATATGAAAAATACATGTGTTTTTCATTTTCTAGCCATAATATGATATAATGACTAGTCATAAGTCGATATAATGACATGATTTTTTGTGAAATGTGAAAAATAATTATAATTTTTCAAAAAAAAAAATTAAAAAAAAATCTTAAAAAAATGTTTTTTTTTTTTGGGTACCCGACTGCCGGGTACCCGAAAATACCCGAAAATTTCGGGTACCCGAAATTCGGGTACTCGACATAATCGGGTTGGTGTCGGGTTTTACTACCCGACTTGTCGGGTACCCGAACCCGAAAACCCGACCCGCGCCCACCCCTAAGATCTTGGCAGAAATCCTGGTGCCAGTTGATCTACTAGATCAACTGGCACCAGGATTTCTGCCAAGATCTATATAAGTCCAGGAGGTCTTGGGTTCTAATCCCGGGGAAGGCAAAAGCTCCAGTTCCTGGGCTGGAGAAGTTCTATGAGTAATGGGTAATGGGACAACCGAGAGGGATACAGCCCAATCGGGAACAGCCCATGTGCATTACAAAAAAGGGCGCCTTTTTTTTTTTGTAATGCACATGGGCTGTTCCCGATTGGGCTGTATCCCTCTCGGTTGTCCAATTACCCATTACTCATAGAACTTCTCCAGCCCAGGAACTGGAGCTTTTGCCTTCCCCAGGATTAGAACCCCAACTGGTACCAGGATTGCTGCCAAGATCTATAGTACCAGGATTGCTGCCAAGATCTATATAAGTCCAGGAGGTCTTGGGTTCTAATCTTGGGGAAGGCAAAAGCTCCAGTTCCTGGGCTGGAGAAGTTCTATGAGTAATGGGTAATGGGACAACCGAGAGGGATACAGCCCAATCGGGAACAGCCCATGTGCATTACAAAAAAAAAGGGTGTCTTTTTTTGTAATGCACATGGGCTGTATCCCTCTCGGTTGTCCCATTACCCATTACTCATAGAACTTCTCCAGCTCAGGAACTGGAGCTTTTGCCTTCCCCAGGATTAGAACCCAAGACCTCCTGGACTTATATAGATCTTGGCAGCAATCCTGGTACCAGTTGATCTACTAGCTCAACTGGTACCAGGAATGCTGCCAAGATCTATATAAGTCCAGGAGGTCTTGGGTTCTAATCCTGGGGAAGGCAAAAGCTCCAGTTACTGGGCTGGAGAAGTTCTATGAGTAATGGGTAATGGGACAACCGAGAGGGATACAGCCCAATCGGGAACAACCCATGTGCATTACAATCTAAACCAAAACTAGTCTATTCAATGAATAGATCAAAATGAACTTGTCAATACAAACGAAAATTCCCAAAATGAAACAAAAAAATTTCGGAAGCATTTTTAAAACTTTAATAAAACTGCAATAACATGAATAAATAATTTTATAGATTTCAAATCTTCTTCACCAATCTCAAAACATATTCCGCTTCTCCTCTAATTGATCCTTGTTCTTTTCTGGGTAGGGAGAGTAAAGGGTGAATGTTTGGAAAAATACTCAGCAAGTGGGGGCCAATCGATCACAACGAATAACAAATACATATACATTCATATGATTCGAAGGATAAGCATGCTGGATAAAAATCAAAATAGAATTGAACAAACGACAATCACATGGCACTGAAATTCATATTCTTTTACATGATTATCTGATCAGTATCTAATTTTTAATCATCCAAGAGGTGATGCCATAAAACAATTATCATCACACCGTTTAGGGTCCATATAAATACTTATCAAATATATGAAATTTCTTTACCATTTCAAATGCAAATCATAGCAGTTCCTTCTTTTCAAGCATGCTTTCAATAAAACGAACAAAATGAAGCAATTCATATATCAAACTTAAGGCATATGCCATGTTGATCGAATTTCGAAACACATATGTATATATTTTAAAACATAAACCCATTTACGGTTATTCTGGGAAAAAAAAAACTGGAGTGCAAAGGTGATTTATCGAAAATTCCTCTTCTCTCAACCTCGAAATCTCGTGCTTCGTCAAAATAATTTCCACAGCGCTCTGCCTAATCTTCTCTCTTTATTTTCGAAAATGAGAGTTAAAGTGCTGTGATTTTTCGAATGACAAAAGTTCCTATTTATAGATGATTGGGCAATCAAGATAGACACATCATCTCCATCTTCAAATTTCCAAATTTCATGATAGATCGTGATCCAGATATTTAGATTTTATTTCTTGGTTTCGGGTAGATGATGAATATAATCGAATTATCTTGTACATCTTTTATATTGAAATATACATCTTGATACATGCACATCAATTTCCAAATTCAAGTATTTAGCTGGTTTAAGTTTCGAATTTCTTGGATCCAATCCATTCAAACTTGGAAATTTACTCAAAAGTCAGAACAATTTCGAGTATTAAAAATACAGAATTTAATTTGCGGGTTTTACAACCTAATCCAATGTTAAATTATAATCCTGATTAGTAAAATAATAGGATTTGAAATAATAATAGGATTAAGATAACATTTTGAATTTTCTAAGTCCTGATTGAGTTTAGGAAACTAAGTTATTTACATTGTTGTTTTATGGTTGTTCAAATGTTTCTCTCTCTCTCTCTTTTTTTTTTAATAGTCTTTAGCTAGAAAAACCATTTTAGATTGAATTTTGTTCAATATTCAAAGTTGACGTTTAACACTAGTTTTTTTTTTTTTTTTTTTGAAATAGAGAGAGATACTGCATTTAGTATATAAAAAAATTGCACAGTTTACAGAACCGGGAATGTAAATAGAGCATCACAATGTTGCACATTGTTGTAAGTCTTGATCGAGTTTAGGAAATAATGTGACACACATTGTTGTTTTACGTTACTAAAAATCTTTAATTTTACTTTTTTGTTTTTTACTACAAAATCCACAATAAATTACATTTTGTTCATGAAAATTCAAACCTGACATTCGAAATTAGTTCTCCTCAAACAGAAAGAAATCTAGTGTAGTTAACGAAAAATATGTACAATCGGAGCACGAAACCTCTAAAATCTGCACAGTTATACACAAGCACAATTATAGCACAAAAACTCTAAAACAAATTTGCAAAGTTAAGGAACAAAGGATTTCAGTCCTCGTCTTATCCATCAGAATCCGACGAATGCCATCTCGAGGCAACTCCTTTGGCCTTCTACGCAAGTTTCTTTGGGATGGAACCCATGTGTTACCAACATAATATGGATTTGCCAAAGGACACTTTGTACCAAACCTCCTATTTTTCATTGCCTGCTTACTTTCTACACCAATAATACTAGCAAATGAAGGAAGTGCAATCCTTGAATTAATACTACATGAAACAAACTTAGTTGGACATTGGTGGGAAACAAACACAGAGAATGACATCTAAACATATGCCTTTGGAGCAGGTAACTCAATTGCCACGAAGGGGAGAAACAAGTCACCAAGATTCATAGAGAAAGTTGACACACAATCAATAATATTCAATTAAAGGTCAGATGTTATATATAGATTCAAATAGTAGTAAAAAATGAAGATGTGCATGTAGAAAACCACATAAATACATACAAAGTCGCCTCTTTCCAGTGTTGCTTTTATCACACAGATAAATAGGGTTGCAGAGAGCAAGAATTGGTTTTTGGTGATTTCTAGAAAGCAAAGGACAAAAAAAACTCTAAATATGGGAAGAGATATAGGTGAACTGATAAGAGGGAGTTGACTAAAAAGATTAAAAAATTTAAATGCCCTGATTAGTTAGTTAGAATTGTAACCATGGTTGGCTATAGCTTTCAATGAATTTGGAAACATATAACTAAACATTTTCATTTAATACTTCTTGCTTGTATGCTAAATACAGATTGGATGACATTAGAATTTGTGATAAATAATATTAAAAGAACATTTAGGATTATGTTAACCTTAATAGAGTTTACAAAACAATGTTACAATGGTATTTAATGGAAAATATACACAATCGTGCACAAAACTTCTAAAATCTACACAGTTATATCACAAAAAATCCAGAAATATTTTCACAATTAAAGCACAAAGGATTTTGGTCCTTGCCTTATACATCAACATCCGACGAATGTCATCGTGAGGCAAGTCTTTGGGCCTTCTACACAAGTTTTTTTGGGAAGGAACCCCTGTGTTATTAACACAATATGAATTTGTCAAATGACTCTTGGTCCCAAACTTCATCTTTTTATTTGCTTTCTTACCTTCTATACATCTACTACTAGCAAATAATGTAGGTGCAGTCCTTGAACTACTACATGCAACAAACTTAGTTGGACACATACATTAAATTATATCCAGTTAAAGGTTGGATATAATTATTCTATAGATTGAAACAATAGTAAAACAATGAAGATGTGCATGCAGAAAACCCATAAATACATACAAAATCTGTCACGCCCCGAAACTCAGGGTTGACACCGACGTTGTTTAATAATCACACAATCGAAAACAACCAGCCTCGTAGCACAGTGTAAACCAAAACCAATTTATATATCATAATTCAAATGAAATAACAATTATCTTTATAATCTCAAAATAAAAATAAAAAACAGAATCTAATGCGGAAATGTTACAACTAAATAATAATAATAAACTTAAAGTTAAATCTAAAATCTTGATAGTTCACCAGCCTCAAAACTGGTCCGACTCCTCTTCCTCGAGTTCTTCCTCGGGTTTATCTGGGAAGGGTTGTAAGGGGGGTGAGTATTTTGGGAAATACTCTGCAAGTGGGGGCCAAATCGAGCACAATATAACAACATGCATAAATTTCGAAATCACATGATTTCCTTACATAATTCATAACACATGCATAACATTGACCACGCACTGATATTACTCTACCTTCTATGGTCTACTGATATCAGTCCCTAATTTTTACTCCTCTAAGGGAGCGAGGCCATATAGCGGTTACATCCCCACAATGTAAGGGTCATATCATGGTTGGAATTCTCACCCATATCCAGTCGAATCCTCACAGTGCACAAAAAACCATATGACAACTGACACGAGAAAGGAGTAGAACAATGATTTGTACTCGACTGTATTTTTTTAAAAAACCGAATATATGCATAAAACCGAAAATGTAAACTTTAAAACTAGCCCACTTACAGTATTTTTGGATGCTAAAACGTGGGTGCACGATTGCTTGGCTTGGATCACTTCTCGTTCCTTACTCGATTTTCTTGCCTAACTTTGGACGATTTTTAAGCAATATTTCGGCTGGTGAAAGTTGCTGGAATTCGAAATTTTCAGCAAGGATTTTTTAAATTTTGGGTGTGAGAATGGGTAGGGATGATGGAGTATTTATAGGTGAAGGGAAGGGGGCTAAATTTGGTACTCAAATAATGCCTTAACTTGGCCTCAATCTTCACGATTTTGGGTTCAAATTCTCATCCCATTATTGAGTTATTTAGCTACCAAAGTGTGGGATTTATTCTTTAGTCCATTTCCCTCCATTTGATTTGGAATTTAGGTTGCTAGGTGGGAAGGATTTTGAGCAAACTTTGATGATTTGCTTCTAATTACCTTGAAAGCTTCCTTGTATCCAAGCATCACAATAATTAGGTATATAATATTATAGGATTTTCGAAAATTGCTTGCAATATCATGCCCCAATCCTCTAGATTTTGTATGATATCTCAATCTTGTAAATCTCCTTCTCAAATTTTCGAAATTTGCATGCCTTGGTGTAAATATTATTGACTTGATACCAAAGATTTCTAATATATAAAATTTCCAATACAAGGATTTACAATATATTTCCCATTTAATACAAGAATACAAGATCCTAAGCTCTTAAATTTCCTTGCACATGATTAATTAAAAATGTTGAAAAAATTCGGTTCTCACAAAATCGTTTCTTTCCAATGTTGCTTTTAGCACACAGATAAATAAGGTTGCAGAAAGCAAGGACTGTTTTTTGGTGATTTCTGGAAAAAACAAAGACAACAAAAACCTCTAACTATGGCAAGAGATATTCTTAAATTGATAGAGTGATCTGACTAAGAAGACTTAAAATTTTAAAAGCCCTTGTTAGTTAGTTAGAATTGTAACCATGGTTGGCTATAGTTTTCAATGAATTTTTGGACACATTTAACCGAACATTTTTATTTAATATTGCTTGTTTGTATGCTAAATACAGATTGAATGACATTAGAAATTGTGATAAATAATATTAAAAGAACATTTAGGATTATGTTAACCTTAACTGAGTTTTCAAAACAATGTTACAATTGTATTTAATGGAGAATATGCACAATCATAGCACAAAACTTCTAAAATCTTCATAGTTATAGCATATGCACAATTATAGCACAAAAACTCTAGAAATATTTGCACAATTAAAGCACAAAGGAATCTGTCACTCGCCTTATACAACAACATCCGACGAATGTCATCATAAGGCAACTATTTTGGCCTTCTACACAAGTTTTTTGAGAAGGAACCCCTGTGTGATTAACATAATATGCATTCGTCAAATTACTCTTTGTCCCAAACTCATCTTTTTATTTGCTTTTTTTACCATCTATACAACTACTACTAGCAAATATTGCAGGTGCAGTCCTTGAACTACTATATGCAGCAAACTTAGTTGTACATCTGCCTTTGGAGCAGGTATTTCAATTGTCATGAAGCAGTTAAAAAAGACACGAAGATTCAAAGAGTAAGTTCACATATATTAAATTATATCCAGTTAAAGGTTGGATATTGTTATCTATAGATTCAAACAATAGTAAAACAATGAAGATGTGCATGCAGAAAACCATATAAATACATACACAATCGCCTCTTTCCAGTGTTGCTTGTAGCACACAGAAAAATAGGGTTGTAGAGAGCAAGAACGGGTTTTTGGTGATTTCTGGAAAATAGCAAAGACAAAAAAAACCTCTAATTATGACAAGAGATATAGTTTAAATGATAGAGTGATCTGACTAAGAAGACTAAAAAATTTAAAAGTCTCTGGTTAATTAGTTAGTTAGAATTGTAACCATGGTTGGCTGTAGCTTTCAACAAATTAATTTGGACATATAACTGGGCATTTTCATTTGATACTGCATGCTTGTATGCTAAATACAGTTTGGATGGCATTAATATTCGTGATAAATAATATTGAAAGAACATTTAGGATTATGTTAACCTTAATTGAGTTTACAAAACAATGTTACAGTTGCATTTAATGGAAAATTTGCACAATCGTAGAACAAAACTTCTAAAATCTGCACAGTTATAGCACATGCACAAATATAGCACAAAAACTCTATAAAAATTTGCACAATTAAAGCACAAAGATTCCGGTCCTCGCCTTATACATCAGCATCTGACGAATGTCATCCTGAGACAACTCCTTTGGCCTTACACACAAGGTTTTTGGGAAGGAAATGACTCTTGTCCCAAACCTCATCTTTTTTAATTGATTTCTTACCTTCTACACAACTACTACCAGCAAATAACGCAGGTGCAGTCCTTGAACTTCTACATGCAGCAAACTTAGTCGGACATGGATCGGAATCAGACACAGGTAATGATTTCAAAACATCTGCCTTTGGAGCATGTATTTCAATTGCCAAGAAAGAATTAAAAAAGACATCAAGATTCAGAGAGTAAGTTCACATACATTCAATAATGTCCAGTTAAAGGTTGAATATAGTTATCTATATATTGAAACAATGGTAAAACAATGAAGATGTGCATGCAAAAAACCATATAAATATGCCACAACTTTGATTGTTGCACTCCCAAGAGCAGGTTTCCAGAAGTAGTATAATTCAGTAAGTCCGAATATCGTATCCACAAGGATAAGGTAATTACAAGTTCACTATAATATATTTTTGTTTTTTTTAATTATTTTATCTTTAGATGGTGATTTTTATGTGTTTAAATTAAATAGTCGAGATGAAAGGATCCACTCTTGGTATTTAAATAAAGTTGAAATAAATTAACATAATTAGAATCCACTTAATAAAATGGTTCCAATATATTAAATAATCATTATTTATAATATTGGTATATATTATTCTCATATTCATATATTATATACACCAAAACTTATAAATGTTGTCAAGTATTCATTGAGCTATATATTTGTAAACACTAAATCAAGATAACCACTTTAAATGGTTAATAATACCAAACTAACTTTTAAATTGTACCATGAATTCAATATTATGATAATATTTATATATACCAAATCAAATAATCACTTTAAATTGTTGGTAATACTAAAATAGTATTTAAGTGTCACCAATAATTTGGTGTAACATATAGTATCAATAAATCAAAAACTCTCACTTATAAGTTGGGTACAAAAATTCTTAAATAAAATAAACTAAATATAATGTAAATATTAAATAATGATTAAATAATTAAAGATTATTATTTTATTATCATACCAAAAGTGTTACTTTTTCATCTCGACTTTGGAAGATTAGCTACTAATGATGGAAATGAAGAACTTGGAATACATACTTAACGTAATAATTTTATTAAAGTAAGAAATAAAAAGAGAAAAATTATGAACTCAAAGTTTTGTTCATAAAACGAGGGATGATTTCTTTTATCAAAATATACTCCTATTTGTAGGCTAATTTGGGGAGATAAAAGAAATTAAAATATTATTTTTTACATATAACTGGTGCAATTTTTTTCTATGAATGACTCAAGTCTTTATTTCATCTTGCACTCCATCTTTGACAATATTGCCAACGAATTTGATTCTTTCACATAAAACAATTTTTGTTCATAATTGAGTTTTCCGAGTTTGGAAAAAATTATATTTTTTTACCAAGTATTTTCACATATATGGTCAAAATACTCAAACTTGGTAAAGCTATAATTCCATTGCTACCACTTTCACTTGTTTCTCAATTTGACCTCAATTGTGAGAAGAATTTTATCCCAAGCTTTTCATCAATATTGTGGACATTGAAATCAACTTTATACAAGTTTAAGTATTATCTCATTCTCATTTTCAATCCAAAGTTGTGCTTTGCTTGTTTTTCCAAACCTGTAAAAAAACAAAAATAATACATTATACAGCACATATATTTTTTATATAAGTTATTATAAAACTTATAAAACATAAATATTTAATACACTTCTAAAAATTATACAAAACATTTAATAAATATATATTTTTTATATTAATCAAAATACATACAAAATCGCCTCTTTCCAGTGTTTTTTTTAGCACACAGATAAATAGGTTTGCAGAGAGCATGAACTGGTTTTTGGTGATTTTGGAAAACGAAGGACAAAAAGAAACTCTAACTATGGGAAGAGATATCTGTAAACTGATAGATGAATTTGACTAAAAAGATTAAAAAACTTAAATGCACTAGTTAGTTAGTTAATTAGTTGAAATTGTAACCATGGTTGGCTATAGCTTTCAATGAATTTGGATACATAACTGGACATTTTCATTTAATACTTCTTGCTTGTATGCTAAATACATATTGGATGGCATTAGAATTTGTGATAAATAATGTTAAAAAAAACATTTAGGGTTATGTTAACCTTAATTGAGTTTACAAAACAATGTTACAATTACATTTAAGGGAATTTGCACAATCGTAGCACAAAACTTCTAAAATCTGCACAATTATAGCACATGCACAATTATAGCACAAAAACTCTAGAAAAATTTGCACAAAGCATAAAAGATGTTGTTCCTCGCCTTATACATTAGCATCTGACGAATGTCATCCTGAGACAACTCCTTTGGCCTTCTACACAAGTTTTTTTGGGAAGGAACTCTTGTGTTATTAACATAATATGAATTCGTCAAATGACTATTGTCCCAAACCTCATCTTTTTATTTGACTTCTTACCTTCTGCACAACTGCTACCAACAAATAACGCAGGTGCAGTCCTTGAACTTCTACATGCAACAAACTTAGTTGGACATGTGTCGGAAACAAACACGGGTAATAAATTCAAAACACCTGCCTTTGGAGCATGTATTTCAATTGCCACGAAGAGGTTAAAAAAGATATCAAGATTCATAGAGTAAGTTCACACACATTCAATAATATCCAGTTAAAGGTTGAATATAGTTATCTATATATTGAAACAATAGTAAAACAATGAAGATGTGCATGCAGAAAACCACATAAATACATACAAAATCGCCTCTTTCCAATGTTGCTTTTAGCACACAAATAAATAGGGTTGCAGAGAGCAAGAATTGGTTTTTTGATGATTTTTGGAAAAACCAAAAGAACAAAAACCTCTAATTATGGCGAGAGATATTATTAAACTTATAGAGTGATCTGATTAAGAAGACTAAAAAATTTAAAAGCCCTCAAGTTAGTTAGTTAAAATGGTAACCATGGTTGGTTATAGATGAATTTGGACTCATATAACTAGAAATTTTCATTTTAATATTGCTTTCTTGTCATCTAAATACAGATTGGATGACATTAGAATTTGTGATAAATAATATTACAAGAACATTTAGGATTATGTGAACCTTAATTGAGTTTACAAAACAATGTTACAATTGCACTTGAAGAAAAATACGCACAATCGTAGCACAAACCTCTAAAATATGCACAGTTACAACACATGCACAATTGCACAGCTAAAGCACTAAGGATTTCAGTCCTCGCCTTGTCCATCAGCATATGATGAATGTCATCCTGAGGCAACTCCGATCCTTTGTCCTTCTATCCAAGTTGATTTGGGAAGGGTTATGAACATAATATGTATTTTCTAAAGGACCTTTTGTCCAAAACCCCTTTTTTCATTGCCTGCTTGCCTGCTTACCTTCAACACCACTACTACTAGCAAATGATTTAGGTGCGGTCGTTGAATTAATACATGAAACAAACTTAGTTGGACACGGGTCGGAAACAAGCACATATAATAACTTCAAGACATCTGCCTTTGGAGCAGCATCTCAGTTGCCACGAAGGGGATAACAAGACACCAAGATCATAAAGTATGTTGACGTACATTCGATTATACTCAGTTAAAGGTTGGATGTAGTTATCTATAGATTCAAACAATGAAGATGTACATGCAAAAAATCTCATAAATACATACAAAATCCCCTCTTTCCAGTGTTGTTTTTGGAACACAGATAAATAGGGTTGCAGAGAACAATAACAGGCTTTTGGCGATTTACAGAAAACAAAGGACAACAAAAAACTCTAATTATGGGAAGGGATATTGGTTAACTGACAAAGGGATCTGACTAAGAAGACTAAAAAATTTAAAAGCCCTAATTAGTTAGTTGGTTTGCAATATCTTTCAATGAACTTGAACACTTATAACTGAACATTTTTATTTAAATCTGCTTGCTTGGCTGCTAAACACAAATTAGATGACATTAGAATTTGTGATAAATAACATTACAAGAACATTTAGGATCTAGTTTACAAAACAATTTTACAATTATTGTTACTTTTATTATTCAAATGTATATATCATTTTTTTTTTGTACAAAATCTACACTAGATTGAATATTATTCATGGAAGTTCAAAGTTGGCATTTACAATTAGCTCTGCTAAAATAGATAGAGAAATCTATATTGTCAATGTGTGTGCAGATTTGTGATATCAACTTATTTTGCACTACATTTCCGAGATTGCCAAAATCTTAGCAACAAAGTTGATAGACTCTGTCAAAGGATACACTTTATCAGCAGGAGTGGACCTAGGATTTACAGAATAAGGAGGGCGAGGCAGCAAGATGGGGACAAATAAATAGAATTAGGGGAACAAAACATGACTTTTATGAAAATTCCACGTAGAGATCTTTGTTTTTTTGGCTTCAGGAGGTGACTTCCCTTATTATGGCTTAGTGGGGATGACATCTGAGCTTTCATTTTCTGTGTAAAAAAAAGAGTTATATCTTCGATTTAGCCACACGATCAGCTATAATTATATGTAATGCAACTAAAATGCACCATCTTCCAAATTCATTGACAGTGACCAGTTTCATAGCAATATGAAGGAGTGGTCACGGAGTGATCTATATAGTTTTTGTTAGAAATATTATTAAAAATTTGAGTTATTTCGAAAATCTATTACAGAAATTATATGTGTGAAAACATCCCGTAAAGAAGTTATATATAAAATCAATAGCAAATAATAATTGCTGATTGCCATAATATTAACATCAGTGCATTGTTAGACAAAAAGGAACAAAACTATAAACTATTTCATCTTAAGAACTAATAAAATTATTGATTGATAAAAAATCACGTTGTTCATATATAATACCATCTCTGGTTGGACTAAATCTTCCATATTTGTTCATTATCGATCCTTTTCTTATATTTAATCATTTTTTCTCATTTTTTTTTATATCTTTCTTTTTTCTTTTCACCTAATTTCATACTACTTCTCTTCTATACACAGTCATTTACACTCTAACCTTGACAAGAATGTAACTATAACGACCATGGCCATTAAAGTGTGTTTCGGCAGCAAAGAAATACAAAATATTTTTTACGCCAGACATAGATTGGACAACGTAAAAATGGCAGAGTTCGGTCTAGAACAGATTGAACCACAATACATCGTACACTCCCTAAACAATGACACAAAATGATATTCTTTGACGCAAAATATACAAAACATATAATATTAAAAATACCACGTCCATCAACTTTGTCATGACCGCCGGCCGCCGCTTCCGCCGCCATGGCTATAAGTAAAAGTAATATCTTCCGTTGTTGATATTATTAGTACCTATCAAATCTTTTATGTATCTCATTCGAGTGTGAGATCGGTTCATTCATGCTGCCCTGTCACTCATTCATCGACTAATGAATTACATACGTACGTGCAAACATCGAATAAAAAATTGTAAAATCAATAGTACATAATAATTACCACAATAAAAACAACAATGAATTGCTAAGATGTAGAGCCCAAAATCAGTACACGTAAAACACATGCACTTATTTAATTGATAAATAATTTATTTTAATTTAAAATGAGTTTTAGCCATGTATGATTTATTTAAATGCATTATTTTAAATTATTTATGTTTTTGTGATGCACGTTAAAATATTTCTCGAGTTTCACGTTTCAGGTGATCATTCGAGGCGAGATCGAGGATTGGAGACCGGTGACCTTTTTGGCAATTTTAAATATGATATTTTAATTTAAGTTACGGATGGGACATTTTAAATAATTATTTTAGTTTTAGTATTTTAAAGGCCTAATTTAATTATTTGGTGATTTTATGATTTTTAAAACATTTAAAAGTTAGTGAGTGTGTATTTATTTTTAATTAAAGGTTTTTATTTTAAGTTAGAAGAGGCTAATATTTTTAATTAGTTGTTATTTTAATTAAGCAATAATTTGGCCCTAATTCAAACACACACGTTACACACACAATTACATGCACACACATTTTTACACACACTAAAATTCGCCTAACACACACACACACACTTTTCATTATTCAGATTTTTAGATTTTTGAGAGGGCAAACCCTAGGGTTCTTGAGAGAAAACAGTAGCCGCCCCATTCCCTTCAGCATCCCAGCAAATTTTCGTGAGTTTTATTGCAAGATTTTAGTGCCACAATCGTCTCGGATCAAGCCTCGCACCGTCTCCGCTTCGGTACTGCCGTATCTTGAGTTTTTCACATCAAAGGCACGTATATTCTGTTATTTCTGCATCGATCTCGTCATATTACATGTTGTGATGTTTATTATGCGTTAAAATACATGTGTGATGTGTAAAGTTTGAGCAGAAATTGTTTAGATCCCATTTTTGAGCGCTTTTGTATATAAAAATCTCGTTTTTGCTGGTTTTTTTAAAAAACTGCGATTTTTCGGTCGTGATGCTGAGAAAACTTTCAACACAAAAATCGTAGAACTTTTCGATACCTTTGATTTGACAGTAAATTCGAAATATTTGGGTAAAAATTGAGTGAGTTATGACGTTTTTCGTGGGACTGCTCAAACTACGTTTTCTGAAAATTATGATATTGATGCGTTCTTGAAGTTTTATGATTGCAGGCTTCGTTGGGATTGACGGATGATCGATGCTGCGTATAGGTATATTTTAATGATGTTGGGATGGCCATTGACGTTTTGTTTCGTGCCGTTAGGCACTTGGGAGAACGAGTAGTCGTGAAAACTATTTTGGTGTCAAAATTTGAGTTATGGGTTTTATTGCGTTGTGTGTGGTGTGTCGCTTCTTTGGGAACGTTTGGGACATTTTTATGGAGTCGAGTCAGGATCATAGTGTCCTAGGATGGGTCTCGAGGCGTCGTTCACTATCTGTGTAATCAAATTTGGAGAGAATAAGCTTCTCAACCGCGGAGTACAGTACCCTCGACGCCCGAGCGGTAATTTCTTACCGCCCGAGCACCACACATTCTGTCGAGAGTTATTATTTTTAAGCCTCGGCGCCCGAGCGGTAATTTTTTACCGCCCGAGCGCCACTCCTTCTGTCCCCGTATTTGGTTCCCATTTCTTTTCAAGTCCAAATAGTAAGTTCGTGTCTTTTATGGTTGGGAAATGTTCACACGTCATCTTAGAGTTGGTTTCGGGGTTTGATGTCATGGTTTAGTACAATGATTAAATGAGATCAAGTCCCGAGCGATTTAGAACGTTATAAGAAAATTGTCATTTTGGGTGGTGAAAACGATTATTATGTCTAAGTATGGAAATTAAGTGCTTGAACTCTTGTTAGTATGTAGCCGCAGCGGTCCCAAGCGAAATCCAACGAATCCCTCAACGCAAAGTAAGTATGTTCGACGTGTAAAGAAAATATTTCAAGTTTTTGAGGTATGCTAAATGTCTTGTGACCAATTTATGTATGGGATTGGAAAGCGGTAAAGCATGACCGAGGACCAATCCACCCCGTTAAAGCATGAACGAGTTTAGATCAGGATTGGAAAGTGTTAAAGCATGAACGGGGATCAATCCACCCGTTAAAGCATGGACGGGTATCTCATGTATGTGACAGTGGATCTTCCCTGTCAGCCTAGTACTGTGGTTTAGTCTGATCAGACGAATTATGTTATGGGTCACTTGCTTTGAAACATGCCTCTACGCAAAACTATGAAGTTTATGTCTGTTCAAGTATGTACAAGTATGCAAGCATGTTTAAGAGAAGTTCACGTTATGGCACGTCTATGTTATGTATGTGTGTTCAAGTCTCAAGTATGTACTCTCTATTTTGAAGTTGCATGTGATTTTATTACGTATTACTCGTTACTTCCAGTTTATACGTGTTAAGTATTTAGACTCACTAGACTTAATCGTTGCAGGTGAGGATGATTTCGAGGAGACGAGGGGTGGGGACCAAGGAGCAGGCTTGGACTGAGCAGGTGGCTAGACCCGAGGACCGCCCAAGTTTTTAAGTTTTTATGAAAAGTCAAATACTCTGATTTCACGCTACTGGTTATGATATTTTAAACAACTACTGTTGTCAAACTTTATTTTAGATCTTTTGTTGCAACTATTTTTGGGACGTACAGTTTATTTTATCGAATTTTGAAGGTTCGCCTTTTATTTAAGAAATTTTTAATTTTTTCGTAAATTTTAAATAGCAAAAAGTACGGTACGTTACAGTTGAACTCTTGAGGGCATGAGGAAAAGGAACAAACTTTAGATTAATTCATCTTAAGAATTATAACTGTGTGTTTGGATGTATAAAAAATATATTTGGAATTAGATTTGGATTTTAAATTCATGGAATTGGAATTCCTTTATGGTATTTGGCAAGGATTTAAAATGTAATTTGGAATTTAATTTCACAATATAAATAATTTTCCTTGTATTAATTTTAAAAATTTGTACTGATTTTTTTATAAAAAAAATTCATTAATTTTTATATAAATAATTATATTTTTTTGCGAGGAAAAAAAGTTATTTTTAACATATAAAAATATTTTTATTATATAGTCTTTGGAAGAAATGACAAATTATAAAGTTTATGAAGATGGAATTCAAAATAAAGTTACCAAAATTTAATAAATTTGGTTTTTAATATTAAAAAGAATGAATTTTTTTTTCAGAAAAAGAAACAATTTATAAAAAAATAAATATAAAAAAATAAATATAAAAAATATTTTATTTGATTTTCTCAAAAAATATATATAAACAGTGTGAATTGATGATGATATAGATTACAAGTAAGTTATACGAATTTAATAATGAAAATAATTTGACTGGTTTTAAAACTCAAATTTCATTAAATCCCATGCAAACCTACCAATTTTGCAAGGATTTCACATAGTTAAATGAATTGTCATCAAATATCAATCTTATTTTGTCAAACGCTAAACAATTCTAAATTTCATTCAATATTTACACTAAATATTATCGGAAGATCAAAATTCAACTTCAACATATTTAAAACCATTTCCGATTGCACGAATTTTCATTACCCTTTATCTTGCTAGGACATAGAAAGCTTTACCTTTTCTAACACTTCCCTATATTTCCATTATTAATTTTAATTATTTCTTATGTTTAATCATTCTTTTTTTTTTCTACTTATTTCTAATATTTTTCTTATCTTCTCTCAAGTTCATTCTACCTCCATACACTCCGATGGGAAAAATAAAATTTTTATAATATATATTTGTCTATTTAAAAATTTGGCTCTTTATTTTGTCAAATTTTAGTTTTAATATGCTATATTTATTTTTTTGGTAATTTAAGTCAATTTTGTGATGTGGAATTTGTTGGGTGCAATAATTGTCCTTGCTTGGTAGAGCGATCGAACCATGGTGCTTGTGCTGCTGTGCAGTTTAAAAGATTTGAGTTGCACCATTACCACTAGCTATAGCTTTTGGTAAAGCGGTAAGCACTCGGTCCTACAGAATTGATGTGACACTGACGTAGATTCATTAACAGTTTCAATGAAAAAAGATAAAAATTGCCAAAAAAATTTGAAATTTTATATACTAGATGACTAAAATCGCAAGAAATTAAATATATTGTATCAAATTAATTCTCCCTATAATTAAATACTCAAATTAATTGTATATCAACTTAAAAAAATTAGTATAAGTTGTTGACTATTTATATATCACTCATAATCCGAGCACATGACACATATATTTTTATTATAAAGATTTAATGATTTATATTAATTAAATCTTTAATAACTCGAAATAAAGTATGTATTTAAATTTTGGGCAGTTATTTTGTGTTGGTTATTGAGTTATAATTCAAGGTGATTATGAAAGGATTAACCGAGACACGATTTGAGATAATGTGTGAAAAGATGTATGTGCGAGGATGAACTCTCGCGCATATGCGCGACCCAGCCGGGCGCATATGCGCGAGATGTCCAGAGAGTCTCGCGCATATGCGCGACGTATATTCGCGCATATGCGCGAGGGTACCCGATAGTTGGGTAAAATAAACAATGGCCTCGCGCATATGCGCCGAGTAGGGGCGCGCATATGCGCGAGGTGTTGTGCATGTACGCGCCGAGGATTAAGTCTCGCGCATATACGCAAGAAAGGCACGTGCATATGCACGAGAAGCTTTGGATGAATTTTGAGGGAGACACATATCAATTACATGCAATATATATATATATATATATATATATATATATATATATATACATATATATATATATATATATGTTGAACCATTCGTTTCCTTCATAATTATACGCAAGAAATCGAGAAAACATTTCTGGAAAAGAGTGAAAAATCCTTACGCCTTTTGTGAGAAATTCGTCCGTCCGATTTTGAATCCGACTTCAGTACTGTGTTCTTATTGACGCATGCTTCAACTGGACGTAAGTTTTATTAAGTTTTTATATGATTTGAAATTATGATGTTGTCAGAATTGAATAGAATTCATATATGATGTTCTTGACATGTTAGACATCATAGAATCGAAGTCAGATTAAGAAATGGATTGATTATGGAATTGTTATGATTTTCTGATTATATTAAGTTGAAATTGGACAGATTGGGATTATGAATGAGCTACAGATTATATCGGATATGAGTTAGGATTTGTAATTGATGTCTGTTGATATGGTATTGACGGGGATACTGAGTTGTACCGTTATGCCGATGATTTGAATTAAATCCAGATTAATCAGATTCAGTGTTGAATTGAGAATCAAATATTGATATGATGATTCTCGATATGTCGTTTCAAATTTACAGAGACAGCCTTGAGTTCTAGAACTGAGATTGCTTCAGACCGTGACTTCAAACGAAGGTATAAGTCAATGTGGTACTGGGACATCGACTCAAGTAGGATGTACTTGAGTTTCCCTAAATCACATACTTATTATTATGTTCTATTATTGTGACTATTGATTTGATTAAATGCTTGTTCCATGGAGTTATAGGAGCATGCATTAGACGAGTAATCTTGTGACAGAAGTACTTGATAGTGGCGGGATAGCCACGGGCACATTGCACGATGTCACAAGATAGTATATTGGTGATAGGACCACAGTCCATGACGGTTAGGTCAGGACACTGGATGTTTGGTTATATCGACGTGGATAGAACTGGAGTCTTTTCTATTACTGTTGGTCGATATAGGAATACCACATCTGGAAACCGGGATCCCTAGACTAGGATTGAGTCTAGTCTGAGTCGTGGAGTCACGAGCATTGTCGACAGTTTGATATTGATTATTTTTTAGCTTTTGATATATATTGTTGTTATCTGTCCATGCTTTTATGTTTATCATATGACTGCATGTTTCGCTGATTTATACTGGGATTATATTCTCACCAGAATTATCCGGTTGTTGTCGTGTTTGTATGTGTGCATGACAACAGGTGGGACATGTTCAGGACTGAGGAGATGAAGAGAGATCGTGATTAGAGTGGAGGCTCCAGACTTGGATTAGAGATAGGTTTGGACACTTGATATTAGCTGTTAAACCTTAGTTGAATAAATGTATGTGGTACAGGACTTGTACTTTTATACTGAGATGTATATACATTTTATTTCACTACGTTCCGCAATTTTTTTAAAAAAATTTAGACCTTGTTTTATAATTGATTAATTAGTCCCAATAATGATTAAGAACCTGATTAGCGTCCGGGTCCCCACAAATAGACACTTAAAAATTTCTGAATTTAATCTTCATGCATGGATGACTTCAATTGGTGTTAGCAGTAGAATAATGAATCTTGACCTTCGAAGTTCAGCGGCCAATTGATATGAAATGCAGAGGAGGGCTTGCCTAGACTTTGTGAACACTGTAAATTAGTACGGTATGAAAATGAGAGACAAGAGATTTTTTTGGAAGTTCGAAGGATAAAACCTTCTATATTTCTTCTTCTTCTATTTCTAGAAGATATCACTAAAAGACTTTGGTATTATAACACTTGTAATCATCCACTTTCGTAGGACTTAGCACTGCCTACTGAATCTCTTAATATAACAACAAATTCTTACAGAAGTTTGACTAGAAGTACTAATCCTATCGGATTACAGTAACTCACACTGAATATACGAAAATTGTAGTGAGTATTTGAAAACGCACAAATTGATCTCTAAAAAGATATGATTAACTTTGAATGTGTGCTATTGGTATATCATTTCAACAATGCTTTTGAGTGAATGAACGTCGGTATGATGGTTTGATTGTTTTCTTAAATGAAGTAGAAAATTTTACTGAATTCTTCGCGTTCCTGAATTTTACTGCTATTGAATCTTTCTGCAAATAAAATACTCATCGCGCCAAAACTTTAAATGTTCCAACATCGATTATTGTATTCCTTTTTTTTTTCGAAACAATACATCGAAGAGATGCCAAATTTACTCAGTTTTTAAATATTAAAACTACTCAAATGACATATTCTAGTATATTAATTGTTAGTATTAAAATGACAGTGATAAATTTTCACTTAAAGTAGAAAGTATTGTTTGTTATAAAGTTACTGCAACTAAAGTAAGCAAAAAATAACTAATAAAGATACAGAAAACTAATTTTATGAAGTATAATTGTAACGAACCGTACTTTTCATACTTAAAATTTGCGGAAAAATTAAAAATTTTCTTAAATGTAAACATCCATACGGTCGTCACTCAACATTCATAAAAATAGATCTCAAAATCATTCGTCACCATTAAAATTATTGCTAAAAGAAACTGTCTCAAAATATTTCGCATCCAGATATTTAAAAATCAGAGTATTTTGAAACTTTTCATAAAACGTAAGCATTGCGGTCCTCGGGTTAGCCTCCCACTCAGTCCAAGCCTGCCCCTTGGTCGCCACCTCCCGTCTCCTCATCAACATACTCACCTGCATCGATCAAGTCTAGTGAGTCTAAAGACTCAACACATATAAACTGGGAAATAGCGAGTACCACATAATAAAACCGCATGCAACTTTAAAATAGAATATACATAACTGGAAGCTTGAACTTGCATAATAAACTTGGACATACGTGCGTACATAACTAGACGTGCCATCAACATAAACTTTCATAAACATACTGCATACTTGAACATACGTAACTTCATCATTTTGCGTAGAGGATGTTTCAAAGCAAGTGACCCATACATAATAAATGCCTGATCAGACAAACCACAGTACTGGGCTGACAGGGACGTATCCACTGCCGCATACATGAGATCCCCGTTCATAATTTAACGGGCTGGTTGGTCCCCGTTCATAATTTAACGCTTTCCAACCACGATCTAACCCGTTCATAATTTAACGGGGCGGGGAGGTCCTCGGCCACGTTCACCGACTTCCAAACCCATTCATAATTTGGTCACAAGACATTTAGCATACCTCAAAAACTTAAAATATTTTCTTTGCACGTCATACATACTTACTTGGCGTTGAGGGATTCGTTGGACTTCGACTGGGGCCGTTGCTGCACACACTAACATGAACTTGCATACTTAACTTGCAAAACTTAACGTAGAAATCATACTTACTCTCGAGTTCAATCATTACTTAGGACATTCTAAATTTCCTATGGCGCGACCTTGATAATCCTTGCACTAAACCATGACGTCTAACCTCAAAGCGTACTAAATTATTTTTCCCAAAAACGAAGGACCCGGACCCCGTGCCTACCTCAGTGTAGGGGTCCGTGTAGACTCGGGTAAAAAGGTTCGGAAAGAAGGGTGGACACGGACCCCGTGTCAGGGTCCGTGTGGGGGTCCGTGTAGACTCTTGAAAAATGCACTCCGAAAGGAACAAAGGCACGGACCCCGTGCCAGGGTCCGTCCATGGGTCCGTGTACCTGCGGGACAAGTAAAGCTTCGGAAATTCTATACACGCAATGCTTATCATCCTAGACTCGATTGTACGTACCATGACTCGACACCCCGAGACCCATCCTATCATGCCATAACATCAAACCAAAATTGTACCACCACCCAAGGCAACGATGTTCCCCTACGACACATCCAATTCAAAACGTAGCAATTAACACCAATTCGTTACCTACGACTTCTAATGCGTTCGAGTGCCTATCGACACTAGGCGACGTATCAATTGACATCCCATCATCATAATAATCATACCTAGATGCAGCAACGATCACCCGTCGATCCCCAATGAAGCCTGCAACATGGAAACTTCAAGAACACAATTTTCGTAAAAGTCGCAGTTTGAGCAGTCCCACGAAAAATGCTATAACTCACTCAATTTTCATCCAAAAATCTAGAATTTTATATCAAATCGAAGGTATCAAAAATTTCTACAATTTTGTAGTTGAAAGTTGTCTCAAAATTCCGACGGAAAAATCGCAGTTTTCAACAGAACAATAAAAACGAGTTTTAGATCTAAGAATCTTCCTTCAAAATCGATCCAAACAAATAACCGCTCAAACCACTACACTTCATACATGGATTTATGCATAAAAACAACGTAACACATACTATGACATGATCGATGCATCAAGAACAGAATATACGTGCCTTGATCTTTAAAAATACTGAAACGACGATATCGACGCGGCGAGGATGCGAGGCCGATCCGGAACGACTTGCGGCGCTTTTCTTTCAAAAAAATGATCGAGAATTGCTGAAATGATGAAGGGGAAAGGGTGGTGGCTGCTACTCTCCAAGAACCCTACCCCTTTCTTGAAAAGATGAAAATGAAGAATGTGTATGTGCAAATGAAGTATGTGTGACTTATGGGTGTGGTGTGTGTTATTGTGTGTGCGTGCGTGAGTTAATAATAAAAATAGAGGCAATTAAGGGCTAAATTGTGCTTAAGTAATAATTAATTGCCTAATTGAGAGATAATCATGCATGGGTAAATAATTAATAATGGGACAAAATTATGGGTGTTCATCGGTCGGTTCGGTTCGGTTTTCGGTTTTTTATTTCGGTTTTTTCGGTTTTCGGTTTTACAAATATATAATCCGATATCCGAACCATTTTTCTTCGGTTCGGTTCGGCTTTTTACCGAAATGGTTCGGTTATTTCGGTCGGTTATTCGGTTTTGATACAATTATTTAAATTAACAATATAAATATATTATAAAATATAATATGTTATCTTTTTAAATGATTTCTTAGTAAAATATTTAAATATAAAGTACAAATGAATTACATAAACAATAATCAACTAAGTATTATTCAAAATAATTCTTTATTCACTAATATCATCTCAATAAATAATATAAAATAAAATAACATTATTAATTTAATTAAATTTCGTTTTTTCGGTCGGTTCGGTTTTGACATTTATAATCCGAAACCGAACCAAATTAATTTCGGTTTTAACATTTATATCCGAATTATAAAATTCGGTTTTCGGTTCGGTTTAGTGTTCGGTTTTTTCGGTTTGGATTTTCGGTTTTTTCGGTTTTATCCGAAGTTTGAACACCCCTAGACAAAATTGTGCTTAATTAATAAATAATTGCCTAATTAGGGGATAATCATGCATGAGTAAATAAGTAATAATAAAATAATACTAATCTAATACTAACTTTTCTAACCCCTCTAATTTAAAATAAAATGTATAAGTGACACATATTTAAAAGTTTGAAAACTCATAAAATCACTTAATAATCAAATTAGGCTTTAAAATTGCTAGAAACTAAATAAATCATTTAACATGACACTTTGACTTAAAATAAAATAACCCATTTTAAAATATCCTAAATCGTCGCCGGTCTCATTTCCTCGATCCCGCTTCAAATAATCGCCTGAAACTAAAACTCAAGGAAAACATTTTAACGTGGATTAACTAAACATATTATAATTTAAAATAATGCAAATTCATAAATCATGAATTAAAACCCAAATTAATGAAATAACCATACATTAAAACCATTTAATACAATACATAAGGAATTTAATAACTTGCATGCATGTGGTTCATGTGGACTTCAAATTTTCGGGACGTCACAATCTATCCCCCTTAATTTGAATTCCGTCCCCGAAATACGCTTATCCTCGATAATCCAAAGTTAGATTCCTAATTCTAGTATCCCAACGATCCACGCTACCGCTGCGCTACTCTGAATAAAATTAAGTCTTATGTTGTCCTTAAATCTCTTCAATCCTAATTAAATTGCCTACCAAAAACCTCGTTTGCGAATCACAATTTAAAACGACTTATGGTAACTTAACTTAACTTTACTACGACCTCGAATTCTGACTTTTCTCGTCGTTCCCAATATTAGAAATGGAGGTTCAAACTTATCGTATCTTACATTCTTTATACTATGCATGTAATGTCAACAACATATTACATTAGCATTTATGCAGTTCAACTTAAGAGGTCTTAGCACCAACGGTTAGTGATCAACTTTCATCCTCAGCAATACACTTAAAATTTAAATCTTATCTTAATCCCTATAATAATATTGGCCTACAATCCTTGAATCGAATATTTATCTTACGATACAAACTTACATAACTTAGCTATTTACGAGTACGTCCCAAATATAAAATTGTTGCCAACCTTTAATTTCGAGTAACATAAATCCGTAAAACCCCAAATTATATAATATCGATCCTCTCCTTAAATAATAAAAACTTTCTAGCATCAATCACAAGCTTAAATTATTTTCTTCACGATTACAATATAGTTAAAGCCTAAGACACTTGAACCTTCCTCATTGGAACGAATGTCCCACGTAGACGTATCCTCAATACTCAATTAATTCTAGTGTATAAAACTTAATAAGTTTCATTTGTTAATGATGGACTAACTCTAATATATCAACTCCACTTACAACCCATAGAATTCTAAAATCCCCATATCAAGCTTTTAGATTTCTTACTCAATAAAAATATTAATATTCATTCATTGATAACTTATGTTGAACACCACTAATTTCCTTTTGTTTTTATTTCACCCAAAAACTCCGTATGAACAAATATTCCATAAATTTGAAATTCAACCTTACGCAACCCAAATAGTTTTGGATAACATAATTCCAACACACATATTCACTTATTCCCAAGTTTCTTAATAACTTACAAAAATTTCTCAAGACAAGATGTCTACCTCAATTCTTACATGAGCATATCGATTAACCTAACCATCAAACATACCCAACTTTCTAGAAAAATTAAATTCCAACAAAGGTACGAGCTTAACTGTTACAATCATGACTAAAACTTATGACACATCAACTTAAGTTCCCAAAAAAAATAATTTCGCTAACTCAATGTCTACCCTTATAACTTAGCGAACCGATCAACTTTACCTCAAATCGTTATCACCCTGAATTTTAAATTTGTCGCAACATTAATTCACTAGCGCTTAAATTTTCAAGCCCAATGTCGATTCATCTTACAATCCCATTGATTACCATTTCTTATAATATTATAACCCAGATACTTCAAGGTTCTAATGATCCCTTTGAGCTTAAATTATCGAAAATTCATATTATTTAAACCATTCAATTCTAACTTACCGCTAAACTAGTCCCCCAAACTCCTTAAAATTGTAGCATTAATTCATTATTTCCTCAAAATTATCCAGTTTGTCCTAAATTTCGGAAATTCCACATTTACCCATAAGTTCTTGGTGTTCCTAATTCCATTGTGTAAGTTCCTCACAACATAAAATTCAAAAATTTTAAGCTTATTAGACCCAAATTCAATTCTCATAGCCTCGAAATTTACTGATTTAACCCAAGTGTTCCTCAAAAATTCGAATTTAATCCCCAAAATTTTCTGAATTTGCAATTTGACCCTTAAAGTTCTCGAACTTACATTTTTGGCCCTACAACTCTTCAAAATTGCATTTCCGGTCCCCAATAAAATCTTCGATTTTAGTCTCATTAAACCTTAAAATCCTCAAAACTCGGTATTTAATCCCAAACGATAACTTCGAAACTAGTCCCTTAGGATTTTTATCTTTGCACTTAGGTCCTGAAACTATTGGTCATTACCACTAGGTCCTTAAAATTCTCAATTCATGCAATTAAATCCTTAAATCCAACTAGGGGGAGCATGCATCCTAAATAAATTCTATGCTTGTATACTTCCAAATATCGTCGTAGTATCAAATAATTAATCCTTACATGGAGTTCTCAAAAAGCAACTCAGCTAGCACCCACAAACCATCAGTAATTTCTTAGAAAATCTACAAGTCCCAAAAGCATTCGTAATTGTCAAGTTTAACTTATGACCCACAAGTATAATATCAGTACTACTAACCAAAAATTAATATAGACAAATCATCTCCAACTTTTCCAGACGCCTAAAAGCAAAATTCTTGCTCATGTCCAATTCCACCACACCAGCATGCAAGAAAATTAAATAATTTCTCATTTCATGTCGTAACATGCATAAAAGTTTTAAGGATCCAATCTCAATTCATAACGACAGATAAACCTGTATTCTAAAACGTATGTCATGTAAACATACAGGTGGTTGCATTAAAACATGCACATGCTGAAATCATGACTTGAATGCTTAATACATGAAATAATTTAAAATTTTAAGACTTACAGACTTGAGGTGTGACTTCGTGAGCTTCTTGCGACTGGCAGTAGGCGTAACCCTTTACAAGAACACCGCTCTGATACCAACTGTAACGTACCGTACTTTTCATACTCAAAATTTGCGAAAAAAATTAAAAATTTTCTTTAATGTAAAAATACTTTCAATGTCTGCCATAAAATATCTCAACCAAGTCCCCAATAAGACATGGTTGTTCAAAATAACTACAATAAAAATTTGCTCACAAAAGGTTTGCTCAAAGTATTCCCATCAAAATATGAAATCAGAGTAATTTAACTTTTGCATAAAACTTAAACATGGCGGTCCTCGGGTTTAGCCTCCTGCTCAGTCCAAGCCTGCCCCTTTGTCACCACCTCCTGTCTCCTCATCAACATACTCACCTGCATCGATCAAGTCTAGTGAGTCTAAAGACTCAACACGTATAAACTGGTAGTAACGAGTAGTACATAATAAAATCACATGCAACTTTAAAATAAGACATACATACTTAAAACTTGACTTGCGTATCAAAACTTGAACGTACGTACATACATACTTAGACGTGCCATGAACTTCTCTTAAACATGCTTGCATACTTGAACTTACATGAACATACTTAACTTCATCATTTTGCGTAGAGGATGTTTCAAAGCAAGTGACCCATACATAATAAACGCCTGATCAGACAAACCACAGTACTGGGCTGACAGGGACGTATCCACTGCCGCATACATGAGATCCCCGTTCATAATTTAACGGGCTGGTTGGTCCCCGTTCATAATTTAACGCTTTCCAACCACGATCTAACCCGTTCATAATTTAACGGGGCGGAGAGGTCCTCGGCCACGTTCACCGACTTCCAAACTCATTCATAATTTGGTCACAAGACATTTAGCATACCTCAAAAACTTAAAATATTTTCTTTGCACGTCATACATACTTACTTGGCGTTGAGGGATTCGTTGGACTTCGACTGGGGCCGTTGCTGCACACACTAACATGAACTTGCATACTTAACTTGCAAAACTTAACGTAGAAATCATACTTACTCTCGAGTTCAATCATTACTTAGGACATTCTAAATTTCCTATGGCGCGACCTTGATAATCCTTGCACTAAACCATGACGTCTAACCTCAAAGTGTACTAAATTATTTTTCCCAAAAACGAAGGACCCGGACCCCGTGCCTACCTCAGTGTAGGGGTCCGTGTAGACTCGGGTAAAAAGGTTCGGAAAGAAGGGTGGACACGGACCCCGTGTCAGGGTCCGTGTGGGGGTCCGTGTAGACTCTGGAAAAATGCACTCCGAAAGGAACAAAGGCACGGACCCCGTGCCAGGGTCCGTCCATGGGTCCGTGTACCTGCGGGACAAGTAAAGCTTCGGAAATTCTATACACGCAATGCTTATCATCCTAGACTCGATTGTACGTACCATGACTCGACACCCCGAGACCCATCCTATCATGCCATAACATCAAACCAAAATTGTACCACCACCCAAGGCAACGATGTTCCCCTACGACACATCCAATTCAAAACGTAGCAATTAACACCAATTTGTTACCTACGACTTCTAATGCGTTCGAGTGCCTATCGACACTAGGCGACGTATCAATTGACATCCCATCATCATAATAATCATACCTAGATGCAGCAACGATCACCCGTAGATCCCCAATGAAGCCTGCAACATGGAAACTTCAAGAACACAATTTTCGTAAAAGTCGCAGTTTGAGCAGTTCCACGAAAAATGCTATAACTCACTCAATTTTCATATAAAAATCTCGAATTTTATATCAAATCGAAGGTATCAAAAATTTCTACAATTTTGTAGTTGAAAGTTGTCTCAAAATCCCGACGTAAAAATCGCAGTTTTCAACAGAACAATAAAAACGAGTTTTAGATCTAAGAATCTTCCTTCAAAATCGATCCAAACAAATAACCGCTCAAACTACTACACTTCATACATGGATTTATGCATAAAAACAACGTAACACATACTATGACATGATCGATGCATCAAGAACAGAATATACGTGCCTTGATCTTTAAAAATACTGAAACGACGATATCGACGCAGCGAGGATGCGAGGCCGATCCGGAACGACTTGCGGCGCTTTTCTTTCAACAAAAATGATTGAGAATTGCTGAAATGATGAAGGGGAAAGGGTGGTGGCTGCTACTCTCCAAGAACCCTACCCCTTTCTTGAAAAGATGAAAATGAAGAATGTGTATGTGCAAATGAAGTATGTGTGACTTATGGGTGTGGTGTGTGTTATTGTGTGCATGCGTGAGTTAATAATAAAAATAGAGGTAATTAAGGGCTAAATTGTGCTTAAGTAATAATTAATTGCCTAATTGAGAGATAATAATGCATGGGTAAATAATTAATAATGGGACAAAATTGTGCTTAATTAATAAATAATTGCCTAATTAGGGGATAATCATGCATGAGTAAATAATTAATAATAAAATAATACTAATCTAATACTAACTTTTCTAACCTCTCTAATTTAAAATAAAATGTATAAGTGACACATATTTAAAAGTTTGAAAACTCATAAAATCACTTAATAATCAAATTAGGCTTTAAAATTGCTAGAAACTAAATAAATCATTTAACATGACACTTTGACTTAAAATAAAATACCCCATTTTAAAATCTCCTAAATCGTCGCCGGTCTCATTTCCTCGATCCCGCTTCAAATAATCGCCTGAAACTAAAACTCAAGGAAAACATTTTAACGTGGATTAACTAAACATATTATAACTTAAAATAATACAAATTCATAAATCATGAATTAAAACCCAAATTAATGAAATAACCATACATTAAAACCATTTAATACAATACATAAGGAATTTAATAACTTGCATGCATATGGTTCATGTGGACTTCAAATTTTCGGGACGTCACAATCTCAACTGGTACCAGAGTTGTGCCAAGTATCTATATGTCCAGGAGATCTTGGGTTCGACTCTGGGGAGGCACAAGCTCCAGTTCCTGGGCTGGAGAGTTCTATGAGTAATGACGCATGGGAAAGCCCGTGAGGGAAAAGGCCCCAGTGGGAACCCAAGATGGGAAAAGGCCCCCGAGGGAGCCCAAGATCGGGATAGCCCATGGTCGTTACAAAAAAAAGGCGCCTTTTTTTGTAACGATCATGGGCCATTAGGCTGAACCAACAAAGGCCTCGGCCCATACCCACGCACCACTACTGGTCATGGGTCGTTAGGATGATCCAGCATGGGCCGCACCGCTACTCATAGAATATCTCACTCCTGGAAAGTGGTTTCTTTCGCCTTCCCTAACACTTGAACCTAGGACCTCCAGGATAAGTACCTAGATTCCTAAGTGTTGGTACCAGTTGAGCTAGTAGTTCAACTGGTACCAACACTTAGGAATCTAGGTACTTATCCTGGAGGTCCTAGGTTCAAGTGTTGGGGAAGACGAAAGAAACCACTTTCCAGGAGTGGGATATTCTATGAGTGGCGGTGCATGGGCATGGGCCGAGGCCCATGCTGGACCATCCTAACGACCCATGACCAGTAGTGGTGCGTGGGTATGGGCCGAGGCCTTTGTTGGTTCAGCCTAATGGCCCATGATCGTTACAATAATTATACACAAAATTTATCGTGAGATCATCTCACAGATCGATTTTATGAGACAGATTTTCAACCCGATCTAATTCATAAAAAAATATAATATTATATGCTAAAAATATTATTTTTTAATTTACGTATGCATCAGATTGATCAGTCCTACAAAAATAAATCCGTGAGAGCGTTTCTGAGACATATTCATAATATATGCGAGTTTCTACAAGTTTGAGTGCTAAATTCGGAAATTCCGTGAGAGCGTTTCTGAGACATATTCATAATATATGAGAGTTTCTACAAGTTTGAGTGCTAAATTCGGAAAACTCTACTTTTCCTCGTATCAACAAACTAAATAACTTTGCAAAATATTGAATCTCTCTTTTTTATCAGAGCACGACACTTTGTTTATCCTTGTGAAATAGATAACATATGATATTTATAATTGTTCGTGATTTAAAAACTTAGTTAAAAATCTTAGTTCTTTTGTACATTGTAATTGTATAATCTAAGCGATGACTCGAAGTCATAAATTTCATGAGAGAAAAAAAGGTATCGATTAGACCATAAAAAGTAGTCAACAATACCATTTTTTTTCCATTTCCTTAAATATTGATAGGGTGCAAATGAAATCGATTTAACCATAGAAGCTGATTCTGTTTGGGCATAGGTCATTCTTCAAGAACAGAAGTATCGATTAGACCATAAAAAGTACTAAAAAGATAACACGGATTTGGTGAGCATAAAAATTAGAAGAAGAATCAGGTGCGGAAAAAGTCTGCAAACAACATGAGTTCAAGAAGCCAAAAACTAGTCACGGAGATATCGAATGACTTCTGTCCGGGCCTTGTTCATCAGCATACAGCGAGTCTCATCCCGAGTCAACTCCTTGGGCCTCACGGGAATGTTACTCTGTAAAGGAACTCTGTTAGCAACATAATTTTCACATGGGATTACAGTATCCTGCATATAGGGCATGACATCCAAAATGTAGCAGATCTTACCTCGGGTTTCAGGGAGCGATTGTCTGTCATCTGACTCGATGAAGCAAGATTTTTAGGTTGCTGTTTTTTATGAATTGGCTGAGATTTGCTACTTTTGATTCTTTTCTGTTGAGCAGGAAGGCATAAGATGATGCCGGCATGTGTTTGATACCGAGTATCAGGGGTCAAGACATTATGTAAATCAGCAGCCGCTGGAGTCGTCGGTGATTGAGATTGGCCTGGGGGATCACTAGAGGTCATATCCTCCCTTGCACTAAAACAGAGGAAGAGAAGTCAGCAATGCCAATCTTATCTTTGCAAAAAACATGGTATGAATTACCAATAAACTAGATTGCCAACTTCTACAATTGAATAACTGTAAAATAATTCGAGAGAAAACAGTCCCGCGATGTAGATTAATGATAATGAAAACTCAAATTGGTTATGAAGATCAACAGATGGAATCAGCCATTTGATGATGATTTTTTGCCTGTTGAAAAAGCAATGGAAAAAATACTATGTTGCTAGAAGTACACAAAGACAAACCACACTAGGAATACATTTTCATTAGGCGTTTCTAGTTTAAGGTTTAGACATTATATTCATCAGAGAAAGCAATATATTTTGGAGAAGGGAAAAAATTGTTAAAAGTTTCAGATCATCAAACGGATTTCATCATTTGTTAGTGATATGCAGTAATTGAGTATAACCCACAAAGAAATAATTAATAAATGGGATATTTTTAAGCATGGCTGTGAAGACCCTAAAATCCTCGATTGAAAAATTTGCGGAAAATTAAAAATTTTCTTTTAAAATAACTGAAATTTCCTCGTTCATAAATTAACTGATAAATCCAAGTCAAAGTTTAAAATATCGCAGCGGAAGAAAATAAATAAAGTTGCCAAAAATCACAATTTAAAATTATCCAACGACTGGTTAAAATATTGTTTGAGAAATAAAATAGCAACTGCTGCACTGAGGTCCTCAGGTGCCACTACTGCCGACCCAAGCTGGCTCACTGGTCCCCGCCCTCGGCCCTAGCCTCATCAACACCTACAACAATCAAGTCTAGTGAGCCTAAAGACTCAGCATGCATATATCGCAGGTAACGAGTAAAATCTGAAGTAAAATATTCATGGGATAAAATATCATGTCATGGGATATGCTGAAAATAATCTGTACTGAGCAATTAAATTACGTGCATAACTGAACTGATAATCACAGTAAAAATGTTTGCTCCTTGGAGCCTGTACTGAAATAACTGGTAAAATTTTCTGTTGAGATTATGTTTTACGCCTGTGGCCACTGCACTAAGCTGAAACTGATCGGTAACTGGCTACCGGGGAGGCTGAAACTGAACTGAGCTGGCCGGTCCTGGACCGGGTGGTACCATACTGAACTGATCGATCACTGGCGACCGTATAAAATAACACTCCCACATAGTGAATGAACCACAAGCCATATCGCATAAATCTCAAAAATAATCATTTTCTATTTAATGCACGTAAAATAATTAACTAGCATAATGAAAATTCCTGTATATTTTACCAACTGGATTGGATCGTCCCCAGGCACGCTGCAACCTAACTGTGCTATGGAAAATATGCAAATTCTAAAACTTGCCCAACTATGAAATTTACGTACAAAAGATGCGACTATGACGCCTAATGACTTCGTATTTAATCATGACTCTGAACCAAACCTGAACCAACACTGAACCGTCATTTAGTCATGATTAAAATACGCTAAGAATACTGAAGTAATGCTCCTAAAATTATGAGGGTCGAAATCTAGGTGAAGTGGAGGCCAAAACATGAAACGCTCTTTCGAGAGTCAATTTGGCACATCGCACCGTAAATTCTCGTACGACCTCAAAAATGATCCGAATCACGAACGGTCAAAAACATGACCTTCCTAACTCAATGGGGCACTGTCCAGTCCAAGACCATAGGCTAAAAGCCGACCGAGAACTCGAACGAACCTCTGAACCGACACAGCAACTTGCTGTAATTTCCAGCAACTGCGCAACTACAAGACTTGCGTTGGTTTCGAGACTATCGGCCATTAGGGGCGTGAACCACCGACCAGAGACTCTTACCAACGTCCCAAGGAATGATTTGAACCATGGCTAAGGGCCCTAGGCCAGCCAAGATTCGCACATTCCAGCAACCAACCGACAAATCCTACCCGAGAACAAAAATCTGCACGTCGGGCTCTTGTTCTTGTTTTGCTGTCATGGATCGTTCCGGTGGTCATTTGATTGACCAAGGCTCGATCTAGACATCAAGGGGCAAGGTGTAAACCGTGGCTAAGGGCCCTAGGCCAACCAAGATCCACACCAAGCCACAATAAAACGCAAACACACTTGCTGTCCAAAAACTGAAGGCCGAGGGGGTGGGGGACTGTTCTTGTTTCGTGGGTTGTCTTGCGTCGTTCCAGTGGCCATTAATGGACCATGGCATGACCTAGACATCTTGGGGTGTGGTATGAACCGTGGCTAAGGGCCATAGGCCAAACCAGATCCGAACCATGCCACCAAAACCGAACTCACTTGTGCTGTCAAAAAATATCAAAGGGCCGAGAGGGTGGCCTGCTCTTGCTTCTTGTTTTAAAACCGATGCACCATGGACCAAGCCACCAAAAGGGCGACTTAGTCACGTCTTAGACATGCTAGGGAAGTGTTCTAATCATGGCTATAGGCCCCGAGGCAGCCAAGATCAGATTTATTTCCCAAATGACAGCAAACAGATTTTTGAAACACAAATCTGTACCTACGGGGTGCTTGCTGTCATTTCGTTTTTCCAGCAAGCATGGGGCTTGTTTGAATGGACCAACATGGTCCTAATGCATCCTATTACATGTATAGATGTCGCCTTAGGAGCCTGGAGTCGAGCAATCCACCTGAAACATCACAACAAGCGAAAACCGTGAAGCTGCCAAAGAACACGAAAAATCTGCATGTGATTCCTTTGAAAAATCTGTGGTGTATTTCGGTTTTCTGGTATAAATTCATGTACAAGTGATGTTTAAAAATCATAGTAGGACTTGATTGAGGTTTGAAAGAAATAAATACATGCCTTGGATTTTTCGTTTGAAAGAAACGAACGAAACGACGACGCGACGCGGAGGAGTGGAGCGCTCTTGCTAGCTTGTTCTTTCCTCAATTATTCTCTCTTGTTCTAGGCTATGAGGGTCACGAAAATTCTACTCTAAAATGATCTGGATTTCGAGATTAGGGAGAGGATAATATTGGGTAGGGGAGTGAGGGAGATGGATGCAAAATATATGGGAGAAATCAAGACCAAATCTCCCCTTTATTTTAAATTTTGAATGATGATTGCTATCAAATAAATTGTTGGGGTGCTAAGGATGGGGTGGCCGATTTTTTTTTAAGCTAGACTAGGATAGGATAGTGCTAAATAGATAATTAAATGGTGCTCCCAAAACTCAAAAGATTATCCTACTAATTAAATTCAAAGAAAGGGTAAAATGAGATAAGGCAAATGAATTGTTTACTACACTAAGGGGTGGCCGAAAATTTGATTATTAAATGGAGGGGAATTGTTGATTATCTAGTAAATTAATAATCCTTAAAAGCCATACTAACCCTTTAATTAATTTAGTGAATTAATCCTTTAATTATTGGAACTTAAATGGATTTATTTTCTACTCACCTCAAGTAATTAAATAAATCCTCAAACTTCATTTTTAACTTAAATTAACTTACTTGCTAGCTAAATAAAATCCTGGATATATTTTCAGAAATCTTAAATTTATCTCTAAACTCCAACTCCAGTCCAGCCTCGCTGAAATAACTGAAATGCTGAAATCGAACTACTGGACTGAAATAATAAAATAATTAACTTCAAACAAATGCATTTAAAATAATCATGCAATGAAATCAATTAAATTTAAAAATCTAGAATTATGCATGGCTTATACGTAGACTGATTTACGGGTTCTACAATGGCAGTACCATGAATCAGTCATGTTTGCAGAGGCGCCTGAGTGATTGAGATTGATCTCGGTGCTCGTTCCAGGTGTCAGATAATATGGGGGATTCATAGTAGGATCAACTGGAAAACTGCCGGCCTTTGTAGGAGTCCCTGGCAGCATAAGTTGGTAAAGAGATCAAGGGAACTCATGGAAATCATTGCATGAAAAACATGAAAAATGTCAACAGAACAATGTCAATCTTACGATCCCTAAAAATATGATCACAAATGCGACAACCAATAAGCTTGATAGCCAGCTTCTAGAAAACAAAAAACCATGACCTAAGATATGCGATGAAAGACATGAAAGAAAGACTTATGTTTCAAAAAGTAACATAACGACAAATTCGATGCACCCTAGCTAAATGGGATTTCATTTCCTTTTATGTCTTTGAAAATTGTGATTTAATTCATCATGTAAGTTCATCTCCAGCAAATGACATTCAATGAATCGCACGGAAACATCACCACAGCATATATATAATAAGGCAACAACAATAAACCAACCAACGGAAAACTAAATTAGCAAAATATTTAAGCTCCAAGCCAGACCACGTCAGATTACAAAAAAGTTACCCAACTTTTGAAATATGCAAACAGAACTGGCGCGAAAATCCTAACCAGGTCTAATTCTCATCAATTGCTAAATCTAAGCAAAACAGAAACTTTCATCAACATTTTATCAAATCAAATCAATCAAAAAAAGGACAGAGAACATTCATCACTAATACCAGAATACATGAAAATCCAGATTTTTGAAAACACTTTTTTAACAAAGTTTTGTTCCTGGAAGCCCAAAACTATAGTCACCAACTTCGAAAGCCAAAAAGAAAGGAAAAGGTTTATGACTACTAGTCAATGCTTCAGAACATCAAATATTCAAATGTATCTTTATATCAGTGAGTAACACATAATAATTGGGGAGAACCCACAAAAAAAAAACCAATAATTAAGAATAAACCCCATGATTGTTTCAAACAAAAACAATAGAAAAAAAGATTAAATCAACCTGTATAGTTATTCAAAATGACACTTGAGTGAAAGAGACCAAAACAATAATAAAAGCTTTCTCAAAACTCAAATGAGAAACACCTATGTAATGATATGAAGGAACCTTACACAGAAAAGATAGGCATATATATAATACACATAAAAATCAGCAAATGAATTGACCCAACCAAAACCCTAGATTCCCAGAATAAGTTGACATACATTCAATTATATCCATAAAAGGTTGAATGTAGTTATTTATAGATTTAAATAGTGGTCAAACAATGAGGATGTGCACACAGAAAATAACAGAAATACATACAAAATTGCCTCTTTCCATTGTTGCTTTTAGCACACAGACAAATAGAGTTGCAGAGTAGTGGAGAACAAGAACTGATTTTTTGTGTTTTCTGAAAATCAAAGGGCAGCAAAAATGTCTAATTCTGGGAAGAGACACATAAACTGACTGAGGGATCTGAATAAAGGGACTGGAAAATTTGGAAGCCCTGGTTATTTAGTTAGAATTGCAACCAAGATTAGCTATGGATTTCAATGAATTTGGACAAATATAACAGGAAAATTTCATTTAATGCTTGGCTCCTAATTACAGATTTGATGCATTAGAATTTGTGATAAGATTGCAAGAACATTTAGATTTTGTGAACCTTGATTGAGTTAAGGAAATACTGTTACAATTATTGTTGTTTTATAATTGTTAAAATTTATTTAGGGTGAGAAAATTTGAAAAAGTGACAGAAGGGATCAGACAAGGAAGCACTGGAAAATTTGGCTTTATCTTAAGTCTTACTGAAAAACGGGGTTAGTCATAATTTCCTCTGAATTCGGACACATATAACTGGATAGTTGCATATTAAAGCTGCTTGGTTTTCTGGTAAATACAAATTGGATTGCACTAGGATTTATAGTAAATAAGATTACGAGAACACCTAGGATTTTGTTAACCTTGATTGAGTCTAGGAACCATGTTACAGTTATTGTTGCTTTATTATTCAAATCTGTTTTATCATGGTTTGAAAAAAAAAAATCCACATTAGATTGAATATTATTCATTAAAATTCAAAGTTGACATTTACAATTAGCTCCCCAAAAAATATAGACAATTACTTTCTGTCAATGTGCATGCAGATTTGTCCGATCTACTTATTTTCGTACTTGACATGCTTCGAGATTGCCAAATTCTTAGCAACAAAGTTGATAGAATCTATAAATCTGCAAAATCAGCACTTTGTCAAAGGGTATACTGTATAGGCAGGAGTGGACCAAGGATTTCGAGCAAAGGGAGGGTGAGCCAGTAAGATGGGGACAAATCAAAAGAACTAGGGAGGCAAAACATGATTTTTAGAAAATTTACATGTAAAAATTATGTTTCCATGTGCTTAGGAGATGGCATATGAGCTTTCTTTAATTAAGTCAAAAAAGAGTTCTCTAGTCATCTGAAATTTAGCAGCAGGTCAACTACGATAATATACAAATCAACTAAAAAGCACCATCTTTCAAATTGAATGAATGAGCCCTATCATAGCTTGGAGGAAGAGTCCTTTTGGTCAGCTTGAGGACACAATGAAGAGGAACCAATCTATAAGTTATTTCATCTTAGAAACTATTAAAGTTAACGAAAAATCAACAATCAAGTTTATCATATTTAATACCATTTCTGATAAGACAAATTATCATGATCTCTATCTTTTTAGGATATATATCCTTTACCTTTTCAAACTCTTTTCTATTAATCATTTCCAATCTTTTTCTTACATTTAATTATTTTTCATCTCCTTATTTTTTCATATGTTTCTTTCTTCTTTCCACTTATTTCATCCTAAGTTTCCGACAAGAATGAAACTGTGGAACAATGGCCATTCCCATTTGAAATCCAACATCAAAATTCGTTCCAGAAGGCATAGAGTGAAAGAAATTAACTTGCATTTAGCACATTCCAATTTGAAACTAAATTGTGTTACAGCCGTGAAAAATACAAACTATCTTTTACACTTGACATCAACCGAAGAAGGCAAAAATGGCAGAGCTTATTCAAGAATCGATTCTAACATACACAGTAAACACACTGAATAATGCAAAAAAAAAAAAAAAGATAAACTTCGACGGAAAATATTCCATATATACAAAACACGTACTATAAAATACCCCCGTCCATCGACAGTGTCATGAAGACCGGTGCCGCCACGGCCATCGGTGTAAGTAACACCTTCCGTCGCATTCAATCACACTGACTTCCGCCACAGCCACATCGCCGGATGCGGCGGAGACCGGCGTGGGGCTTCCCGGCGGATTGTATTCCATCTGTTTTTCTCTGTAGAAAGAAGCGGAGAGTTGCGTGAAGGTAGACTTGACTCCAGGATTTTTAGATTGAATGTACAATCTGTATAGAACAACGTACAAGTTCAATTATTTAAATATTGCACTAATTTAAAACAATTATACTTGTAAATATAATAATTTTTAGGAAATAGAAAATTTTTAAAAATTAAAATATAATAATTTTTAGGAAATAGAAAATTTTTAAAAATTAAATCCAATATATATAAAATATTAAATTTTAGATTTCATTTATTATGTTGCTACTGGTATGATAACACCCCTAAGTGCAAATGATTATTCGACCCTGAAGTCACAATTCTTTTAGAGAAGTGTTGGTTTCTTGGCCCGAAGGCTGTGAACTCCCTTACATCTCCAGAGTGACCCCTTAATAGAATTTCCTATTATGACAGTACGCGTGTTTCTTCACATCATCAACATAATGAGACATCTATTTTGCCTGGAAAACCTTTCCTTGGAATCCTATATTTTTTTATCTTCGTATTTTGAGTCACATGTTTTCCTTTCTTATTTTGATTTAGCAATGCACATAAATTTGTGATATTCAAATTCACAGAGGTCACTAGGGGAAACAAATCTTCATCAATGACCATTTTTTCGGGGAAATTGAGTATTTGCTTTTTTATTTTTTCTTGCAAAATATCTTTAGAAACACAACAAACTTTTGTAGGATGATTAAATAAATCATGATATTTACAGTGATCTTTGTCTTCCAACTCCTCCTAGGATGGTTGTCCCCTCGAGCGTTTGTACCAACTTTTACTCCTTAGAACTCATACATGGTCTCATCTTCAAATCGTCCAGGCTGGTGTGGGGGATTAATCACCATATGCTCATGGTTCACCGATTGTTTTGCTTTTTATTTCGAGCATTTCACCGATTCTCTTTACCAAAATTTGCATCCCCCTATCTGGCAATGTTTATTTGTGGTTAGGTAGTACTGTCTCTAGGGGAAGAAGAACACCTGCCTTGGAACTCCAGGACCCTTAGGTTGGTTACTCCTTTCCAAAATATGTCAGATATTTTTCTTAAAAATCATGTTTCTGCATATATATAAACATGATAAACAATATGCGGATATAAATCGAGTGTTGCCGCCGGCCATTGAAATTTTTTAATTTCTCTGATTTCCTTTCGGTGGAAGCCTTCTAAGCACTTCACGCTCTCTGTAGATGGTGTATTTTTCTTATGAGATGTGTGCTTAGGGACCTCAATCACTGCTATTTATAGGCATCTCATATCATCAAAGAGAAAATTCGGGAGCATGAATGTCAAGAGGAGCGTGCACGTCTCAATTTTCTAAAATTTGAGGTTGCATGTGTTGTTCGTCAAAAATGGTAGGCTTCTTGGCCGTCGCCAATTCTTACACGCCACGCCTCTTTTAATATGTGCCATATTTCTTACATTCTCCCACTTGATACATATATCTCATTTACCCTAGGAGAAAACAAAATACATGAATCATGGCGATATGTCCCTTAAAAGCAAGTATGATCTTCTATGTATCACAATGAATTATGTCTATCAAATCTGTATAACTTAATGAATAAACCCAATGTTTATTCGAGGTCCAACTTTATTGATATTTCTTGAATCAATGAATGTGTGCACAAAAAATATGAGAAAATATCATATCATAGTTTCATTAATTTGTTATTACAACGAAATTACATAAAGGAACCAAGTCTCATTCTTTCTAAATAATCCTTAAATTTTAATGGTGGCATGCCCTTAGTCAAAGGATCTGCAATCATCAATTCAGTGATAATGTGTTCGATAAGTAACTTCTTATCTTCAACACGTTCTCGTATGGCTAAATACTTAATGTCGATGTGCTTGCTTCGACTACCACTTTTGTTATTTTTAGCCATAAAACAGCAGAAGAATTGTCACAATATATTCTTAATGGCCTAGATATAGAATCCATAATTCTAAGCCTCGAAATGAAACTCTTCAACCATACACCATGTGAGGTTGTCTCAAAACAAGCTACGAACTCAGCTTCCATAGTAGAAGTAGCATTCAATGTCTGCTTTGCACTTCTCCAAGATACAGCTCCACCAGCTAGCATAAAAAATTATATCCTGAAGTGGATTTCCGTGAATCAATGCAGCCAGCGTAGTCTGAATCAGAGTAGCCAATTACTTCCAAATTCTTAGTTCGTCTGAACATAAGCATATAATCTTTGGTCCCTTGAAGGTACCTCATTACTTTCTTTGCAGTTTTCCAATGGTCTAAACCTGGATTATTCTGATATCTTCCCGACATCCCAACAATAAATGCAATGTAAGGTCTAGTGCAAACCTGAGCATACATCAAGCTTTCGACAGCAGAAGCATAAGGAATGTTTTTCATTTGTTCCCCCTCTAGATCATTCTTTGGGCATTGGATCAAATTGAATTTATCGTCTTTCACAACGGGAGCTATACTTGGTGAACAATCTTTCATAATTTGTTGATATAGGTTTCTTGAGATAGACCTACAATACCTCGAATTATGTCTCTATAAATCTTAATGCCAATGACATAAGATGCATCGCCCATATCCTTCATATCAAAGTTTTTAAAGAGAAATTGTTACACCTCATATAACAAATCCTTATCGTTGGTTGCAAGTAATATATCATCCACATATAGAATAAAGAAACAAATCTTACTCCCACTGACCTTTTGGTATATACATTGATCCATGAGGTTCTCAACGAATCCGAATGAAGAGATAACATCATGAAATATCAAATACCATTGATGGGAAGCTTGTTTCAATCCATATGTATATTTCTTAAGCTTAAAAACCAATTGCTCACCATTACTAGAGAAGAATCCTTCCGGTTGTTTCATATGAACATCTTCCTCTAGTTCTCCATTGAGAAAATCTGTTTTTACATCCATTTGTTGTAAATCTAAGTCAAAATGTGAAACTAATGCTAAAATGATACGAAGAGAATATTTCTTAGATACAGGAGAAAAAGTCTCCTTGTAGTCGATTCCTTCTTGTTGAGTGAATCCTTTAGCTACGAGTCTTGCTTTATACCTTTCAATGTTGCCTAACGAGTCTTTCTTTGTTTTGAAGACCCATTTACATCCAATGGCTTTTACACCATCAGGCAACTGAACAAGATCTCAGACTCCATTAAATGCCATATAATTCATCTCTTCTTTCATAACATCAAACCATAATTTTGACTCATTACAACTCATGGCTTGTGAAAATGTTTCAGGATCATTTTGGGCTCTGATGTTAAAGTCATATTCTTGTAAATACACAACAAAATCACTAGATATTGTTGATATTCTTATTCTAGTAGATCTCCTAAGGTTGTTTGGTTGATCAACAATTTCTTGTTGTTCTTCATCAACAACTTGATCAACTGGATTTTCATCAGCGATTTGTGAAACTTCAGTAACTGGTTGTCTAACACCCATTTGGTCTTGAGGGGTGTGAATAACGACCAATATGTCATTTGAATAAGATGGTTGTGCATTAATGTGATCATTCTAAAAAACTATGTCATGATCACTCCCACTAATCAAGTTATTTTCAAGAAATTTTGCATTTCTTGATTCCACAATTCTAGTGTTGTGAGATGGAAAATAGAATCTGTACCCTTTGGATTTTTCGGTATATCCAAAGAAATATCCACTTATAGTTCTTGGGTCTAGTTTCTTTTCATGTGGGTTATAAACTCGTATTTCAGAAGGACAACCCAAAATGCGTATATGTTGCAAACTCGGTTTTCAACCTTTTAATAACTCAAATGGCATCTTTGGGACAGCCTTAGTTGAAACTCGATTTAATATATACACAGCTATCTTAAGAGCTTCAGTCCACAAGGATTTAGGAAGTTTGGAGCTACTAAACATGCTCCTCACAATTCCAATAATGTTCGGTTTCTCCTATCAGCGACGCCATTCTCTTCAGGAGAACCAGGCATAGTATATTGGGCAACAATCCCATGTTCTTGGAGAAACTTCGCAAACGGACCAGGTGCTTGTCCATTCTCAGTGTATCTACCGTAATATTCTCCACCTCTATCTGTTCTCACAATCTTAATATGTTTTCCACATTACTTCTCCACTTCAGCCTTTAAAATCTTAAAGGCTTCAAGTGCTTCGTTTTTGTTATGAAGCATGTAGATATACATGTATCGTGAGTGATCATCAATGAAAGAGATGAAGTATTTTGGACTTTCCATGTCCATATATGGACAACAAATATCTGAATGTATGATTTCTAATATTTTTGTACTCCTCTTGACACCCTTTTTAGAATTATTGGTCTACTTTCCCTTAATGCAGTCCACACAAGTCTCAAAATCAGTATACTAATCTTTTAATTCTCTCTATGGAGATGTGTCCAAATCTCCTATGCCATAATATAGATGAATCTTCATTTATAACACATCTTTTAATACCTCCTTGAACATGCATAGTGGTGTTATTATTTTGTAAAGAAATAGAGAAAATACCATCAACCATTGTACCATTTAGATTTTATTTATAAAACAAATTTATTGATTTGTCCAAAAACTGAAATGAATAACCAAGGGGTACAAGTTTTGAAACTGAAATTAAATTCCCAGAAAAACTAGGAACATAAAAGATCTTTTTTAATTTTAAAATATAACCATTTTCCAATACTAGGCAGCAAGTTTCAATAGCCTCCACATTCAAAGACACCTTGTTTCCTGAATAGATGCTTCGCTCATTTTTTATTGGCTTCCTTAGGTTTTTCATACCCTGCAAGGTATTTGTAACATGGATTGTATGACCAGAATCAATCCAGCATGTGTTATAAATCATATTAATCATATTAACCATATTAGATTCATAACAGACAAATGAATTAGGAATATCTTTCTTTTCAAGCAAGTCCTTAAATTTATTGCAATCCTTCTTCATGTGCCCCATCTTTTTACAGAAGAAACACTTGGATTCTTTCTTAATTTCAAGTTGGGGTGGAATTATTCCTTTCTGTTTTCCCTTGAATTTGGCTTGTTTCTTAAATTTTCCTTGTGTAGTCATAAAGAAATTATCATTTGTTTCCATCAACAGCCTTCCTTCCTCTTGAACACACATGGTCATTAATTCATTAATTGACCATTTATCCTTATGTGTGTTGTACGAAATTTTGAAGGGTTCATATTGATGTGGAAGAGTGCATAGAATGTAGTGCACAAGAAAAGTCTCAGACATTTCCACTTCAAGTGTCTTGAGTCGAGCTGTTATGTCCTGCATCTTCATGATGTACTCTCGCACATCTCTCACACTGGTGAGCCTTAATGATTCCATAAATATGGTTCTAGCAAGTGCCTTATCTGAAGACTGAAATTGTTCATCAATAGACTTCAGTAATTCTCTGACATTATTATGCTGATCTACAGAACTACGCATACCAGCAGAGATTTTGGTCTTTTTGAACATTACGTAGAATCGATTAGATCGCTCCCATTTTTCATAAAGATCAACATCATCTGGAATGCTGTTTTCATTAATAGCAGATGTTTTGTCTTTCCGAATAGCATAATCAATATCCACCCACCCCAATTGACGAAGAATTTTCTTTTCCATATTTTATAATTATCGCCCTTTAATTTGGGAATGTCACATTTCATATCAGGAAAACTCGAAGTTTGCATAACTGCACAAAATATCATATGCTTAAAATTTTGAGATAATATCATGTTTTTCCAATGTAATTCATCTTTTAAAAATCTAGTGACATAAAATTTGCCTGTGGGCTAAAATTTTAATTCAATAAGATTTTCTGTAAATTTATGATAAAACTATCAAATGTATTTTCCTTAACTCATGTGGATAAATTAAGAAAAATATAATTTGATATTTTAACCTAATTAGTTATGTAAATATAATAAAAATCCATGTGGGGTAAAATTTATTATATTTTATAATTAATTACAATTGATGTCTATTATGTGATCCAAATCCACTTAATGCATAATTTTCCATAATTAAGAATGTTGTGGCTATTCCTCAATTATTTAAAATCATACGGTTCACTAGACAAAATTTTGTCTTTACTTTAATAATTTATATAATAATTATTTAGTAACATAATCAACATTTTCCAAGAGTGCTCCCATGAAAGATAGGTAGTGCTAAAGCCCTTTAAATAACTAACTCCTAGTCAGAGCAACATTCATCAGGGAGACCAGTGGCGAGTCAAGGCAATTTAAACCGATCTATGAAGAACTCTCCCAGATTATGTTTTCTCATGTCACCTTATAATTATTATTCAACTTAATTATCCACATTTATGTGAATCTTAATAAGCCAATTTTTTTTATAATTATCTTTATATTCACATTTTTACTTAATATGAACAAATACGTTCCCCATCAGTTTTTCTATTCAATCAGAGTAGTGATAAAGTGAGGATCGCATTTACGTGAAAATGTGGACTTTTCATCAGTTTTTCTCTTTTATCAGAGTAGTGATAGAGTGAAGATTATTTGTTCATTTATGAACGTCTGAAATATTTTATTTTATTATATTCACATCTTACTTGATATGTTCATTTCAAATTATAAACAACTTAATATAATTTAATATGAACATAATATTGATGTACCAATTATTTTTCAATATTATTTGCATTTTAAAATTCAAGAATAAATGCAAACATAATATTATAATTGCATGTACACATAAAAAACTTATCCATAATATTTGACATTATATCTAACATGCAAAAATAATTTCTAAACATGTATTAGAAATTACGTCGAACTTGGAATTATTTTTAATGTGTACAAATTATTTAACCAAATGCTATATGTATACCAAATTATACATATAACTTAATAACACATTAATAACACATTAATCATTATTTATTTATTTATTTATTATTATTATTTTTATTTTTATTTTTTTTAAAAAAATAATAATAAAAACTTTGCCGACAATTTTTCAATTGTTAAATATTGTGGGTCCTGCAACATTAATGATGGGTCTCGCATTTATTATTATTATTATTATTATTATTATTATTATTATTATTATTATTATTATTATTATTATTATTATTATTATTATTATTATTAAAATAATAATACCGACAATTGATTGAAAAAATTGAATTGTAGGCTCTTAGTGTGGGCTGTTTTAATTCAATGCAATTGCATATAATTGAAGGCAGACTTTCAATTGTATATTCTTCGTCTTCAATTTCTCCATTTTCAGAAAAAACCAGTAGCACCTTCTCCGAAAATATTTTGCTCCCAAAAATTCTTATTTTATTTTTCAAGATTCAAGGAAGAAATTCAAACTCCGATCGAGAACACAATTCTAAGGTAAGTTTCTTAATATTATTATGTCCGATATTTAAATTTTAAGTTTCTTACGTAAAACTTAAAATTCTTTTCCCAAAATTTCATGATATAAAAAAAAATATTTTCAAGGTAGAGGTATCACGGCTCTGATACCAAATGTTAGAGATTTTTCTTAAAAATCATGTTTCTGCACATATATAAACATGATAAACAATATGACGAAATAAATCGAGTGTTGCCTCCGGCCATTGAAAATTTTTAATTTCTCTGATTTCTTTTCGGTTGAAGCCTTCTAAGTACTTCACGCTCTCTGTAGATGATGTATTTTTCTTATGAGGTGTGTGCTTAGGGACCTCAATCGCTGTTATTTATAGGCATCTCATACCATCAACGAGAAAATTCGGGAGCATGAATGTCAAGAGGTGCGTGCACGTCTCAATTTTCTAAAATTTAAGGCTGCATGTGCTATTCGTCAAAAATGGTAGGCTTCTTGGCCGTCGCCAATTCCTACACGTCATGCCTCTTTTATTATGTGTCATATTTTTTCACAAAATATTCTTATAAGTTCAAAAAACTTTAATGACATGATACTTACAGTAACTTTTGCCTTTTGACTCATCTTTGGATGCTTGCCCCCGAGCATCTACTTCTTGTATGATCCAGGTTGATGGATTTAATAACTCACAACATGGTTTATTGGTTGATCTTTATTTCCAATTGCACGTACAATTGATCGATTCCTCTTGCCAGAAACCTCTTCTATTCTTTATGGTGGTGTGCACTCTTTATCACGAATAGAGAGTGTTGAGATTGGACGATGAATGTCACCTGCCTTGAAACTCCCTGAACCTTGTTCTATCTTCTTGGGTTGATTATTCTCTTGACTTGCCTTCACATATTTAATTGTTTGACTCAAAACTGCTTTCACATAAGCCAGGATTTTATCGGCCAAAAGCTCTGAGGATTTTTCCACATCTATTGCATTATATCCTAATGCAATCCTTTGAGGCTTTAAGTTTTTTTAAACACAAAATGGCCATGTTGTTGGTATTAAATTTGTTTAATCATGTGTTGAACAAATATATCTGTTTCAACTTCCTCATATCTGAGGTTCATCTGCGTTGGATTCAGACTCTCCAATTCCCTTGTCAGCATTTCCTCGTATCTGGCTGCATATCTCTGGTCCTATTGATCGTGCCTATATTGTTAGCACAAATATTTGTATATTTTGGGGGGTTTCAGGTGCTAAAAGCACCAATTTGTGTAGAAAAGCATAAAAATCTAACTTCTACAAATCAAACAAAATGAATTCTAAATTCGATAGATATTTCTAATCTCCTAAACTAATATGCATCAAATGCATCAAAATAAAGACATTGATGTAAACGACGCTGAAAACTGAAGAAAACAACTTCTCAACATGATTTTTTTAATAAATCATTAGGAATTCTCAAATATAAAAATTACTATAAAACTTACTGAAATCTGGAATGGAAAAGACGTAATCATGCTTAAATATAGAATAAAAAAATTAAAATACTTGAACTGAAACACTAAAATTTGTAGATTTGCTACTGGAGCATTGTTGACTGATGACTCTTCTTTCTATTGATGAATTCTTTTTTTACAAACTACCGTATGGTTTCCATATCCTTCCCACGACTCTTGATCTTCTCATGTTTATTCCCACGATCTTCTCCTGCTTTGGTGATCATGATCTATTTTAAACACATGATCTATTTTAAACAATTTGAATTGATGGATTTCGTCTAATTTTTGTTAATATAAATTGACGGACTTAGAAAACTAAATTGTGCTTACACAATTTTAGCCCAAACACCATCATAACTCACACAGTATCTTTGATCATTGCAACATAATTGTTGGTTCTGTTGAACTATATTTTTTCCAAACATTTTCCCACAATTCTCATTTTGTGTTTCCTGTAGATAAGAGCAGCCCCACAACCATAATAACGTGGTTGGAAGTCCCCCAAAATCTCTTGAAATATTCTTTCCTATTTCCACCAACTGGAGAGGACAAGATTCATGTCCAAAAATCTTTCCCTTTGCTCTTATTTCAAAATTTTGATTTGGTGAACCGGAATATTAGAAGACAATGCACAAACAACAACATCAGATAGCCTCGTAGTCGTCAATCGATGTTGACTAGTATCTAACATACTAGTATTAGAAGACAATGCACAAACAACAACAAAATTTTGATTTGATGAACCGGAATATTAGAAGACAATGCACAAACAACAACATCAGAAAACAATGTATTAGAAGACAATTCATCATCAGACTTCCACTACCATCGTCTGGAAATATCATCTTCAGGTCATCCCAAGCCTTGGCATCCCATACATCATAAATCATGAAAATGTATCGCCTACCCATGGGATTATGGTGCACTAGTGTTGCCAATTGCGCATCGCTATGATGAATTCTAAATACTCAATCTTTAGCTATTTATTGTGTTTGGTCCGTATGATAAATATTGGATTAATTGGTTATATCTCATTATCACATGTTTGGTACGAAGTTTGTGTGTTCTGGATTATCTCATTGGCCCTCATAAAGCCCACAATGTACATATATTCAGTCGGATGCTTAATCACACTGGGGCTGTGTGATTATGTACTCATCCCAATGATAATGAAGTTTTGTTCCCATTGTACCCTCATATAATATATATATATATATATATATATATATATATATATATATATATGTGTGTGTGTGTGTGTGTGTGTGTGTATATCTAAACAATACGTTATTTTTTGAAAATGGTGTAGTAAGAAATTGACGATAAAAATATGATAAATTAATTATAATGAGAAAATGAGTTTTTTTAAATATTAAAAAATATTCTAAAAAATATATTAAAAAATAGATATTTATTTAAAAATCCATTAAAAAATGCACAATTTAACGGATTATATTTAGAATTTTGTAAAGCAGGTTGAGAATTTCAAAATATCAGACTTATTTTTTTTTTATTATTGTACTTACTATCGATATTATTAATATTTTTTAAAATTATCTACTTATTTATTTCTTATTACTATTATTATTTATTTATTATATTTAGGTTAGGTAATTATATTACATATAGTGGGGATACTTTATTCATTTCATGCTAATACACAAAATTAATCTATAATGTTAAAATCATACCTAATATCATATATTTTATTCCACCATATTATTTATTCATATATTTCATTTTATAATCCATATAATTACTAATCATTTATTTATCACATCACACATACCAAACGGAACCTTACTAATAATAATTAACAATAATATTTATGATATATTGAATTTTGATGACGCTACATAAAAAATTGAGTCGATAATGATAGTTCATCATATATTCATTTATGTTGAAGACATTATTACTCTCATTAACTTTTAGCTTCATCGCACAAAAAGCATTAGAAAAGAAAATAACTCATGTTTAAAAGAACTATGCATTATATGATAAATATATCAAATTGAATGTATTTTTAATATTAAGACAACCATAGTAGTCAAAATATTTCTCCCAAATATTATTGGGTCCTTAGTTCGCATCATCAATCAAATATCATCATTCTCAGTTATCTCATATTTCACAATCAAATAACCCAACAATAAATATTTATGGATCTCACGTTCGACAATTAAATATACCGCCATTAAATATTGTATCCGGATATTCCACGTAAGGGAATATTTCTCTTTTTATCCAAATATCCCCGACTGTAGTTGCCATTAAAAGTAGGATCATAGGTGAAAGGACTTTGTTGTTACCTAATCCGTAGAATCAAAACTTGGAGCATACCATCCTAACTCATTCACAGTCTTCTTCATTCTGTATTCCCATTCTCTCGCGTCGCCCAAGGACGTCGTAAAAGGATACACACATATAACTGATAGGCTCATAATAGTTTGCATTTTTGTTAGTCATATCTCTCATTGTTACCACTACCAACGTGCTTAATTGACACATTTTTGTGTGATTTTATTGAAGGAGAAAGTTTTCTACGCTTGCGATAAATTTGGGCTAAAAAGGGTGATTTTATATCACAATAAAAGTTGCCATATGATCTTAGTAGAAAACTTGAAGCAGAAAAATTCAGAAGTGGTTTTTGGACAAGGCGTGATCACGCCTTGTGACTACTCATCGGCTGTCTAGTGAGAATTAAGGAGTTTATATCAAGGAAAAAATACAAGATAGAGATTTTTCCATAAAAACCTCTATATTCTTAATGGATATTTCCTAGTATCTTTTAATTTTTAGTAATTAGGTTTTATTTTGGATTATTGGGATTTTCTTTTTTTTGACCCATGTTTTGTTTTTGATTACCTACCATTCACGTAAACAAGGGAGGAGGCAGATTACAAAAGGAGATCTCCCAACCTTCTCAAAGTGGTCCTCAGTCCTCACGTACAGTACTAAGGGGAGGCAAGAGGCTACGCTGGAATCTTCCGTATCATCTCCTGAGAAATTAGTTTGCACTCTTTTGTTTTATTTTTGTTTAATATCCATGGATATTTTCGTTCTTAAATTCAGTATTCTTTTTTATTTCAAGTATTTTTCGATTTATGATTTAATTATATGAATATTTTATATCGACTAATCTGAAAATTTAATTCAATATATAATTTTCTACTGCTAACCATGAATTTAGTGATCTGTAATTGTCATGAATGATTTATACACAAGTATCATAGATTAGATGTGTTGTGCTATCATAATATATTTAATCTAAATAAATCAATAAAACTGTATTTATCAATTGCAGTTATCCCGGTGGTTAGATTTATGATTAACTATTTTCACAAATCTAAAAGATATCGTTAATTAATATGGAACGCTATCGTGTCCAGTTGGTTATTGATAAGTTTTGACGGGATGCTGGGTTCGATCAATTAATTTAGGAAAACACAAGAATTTGAGCGGCTATCCCTATAATTCTAGGGTTAATTACTTGGAACAACTTGAATAAATTATTTGTTAGCCGATGAATAGTGATATAATTAAATAGTAGAACCCCTCTTGAATCAGATTTTTCTCGTGTTAAAAATTCTTCATTTTAGTCTAGTAGATTAATTATCATTTAAATTTATTGTTTTCATTTCTTGGATAATTTTTTTTTTTTAGTATTTTATTAAATTCAGATCACAAAATCCCCATATATTTACATTTTACTCAAAGAAATCATCTCTCGTTCCCTGTGGATTTTACCTTGCTCACCACTACACTAATTTTATTTAGAGAGTAGGAATATAAGTTTGGTGCCTCAAAGACAACACATCGAATTTTGGTGCCGTTGTCGGGGAACGGTAGAAGGTTGGTTTCTTTTGAGTTTAGTTATTTTATTTTCTTTTATGTCTCGTTCTTCTAGTACAGGAAACTTGAATATAATCCAAAAATCGAAATCAATTCAAAGAACCCTCAGGGAGTTAGCTAATCCTAATGTTATTAAGCAGCCATTATGCATTCAATTCCCTACTACTGAAGCTACTTTTGAATTAAAATCGGGTTTAATTCATTTATTGACTACTTTCCGTGGTCTTGCAGGTAAAGATCCTCACAAACATCTGAAAGAGTTTCATATTATGTGCACAACCATGAAGGTATTACTGAGTAGCAAATCTCATTGCGAGCTTTTCCATTTTTTTTAGCCGACAAAGCTAAGGATTGGCTCTATTACTTGCTTTTTGGGACGATAACGACTTGGGATAATATGAAACAATAATTTTTAGAGAAGTTCTTCCCAGCTTCACGCACAACAAATATCAAGAAGGACATTTGTGGGATTAGACAGCTGGAAAGGGAGACTTTATATGAATATTGGGAGAGATTTAAGAAATTATGTGCCAGTTTTCCTCAACATCGGATTCCAGAACAGCTCCTGGTCAAATATTTCTACGAGGGTCTCTCACTTTTCGATAGGAACATGATTGATGTTGCAAGTGGAGGTGTGTCGGTAAACAAAACACCTCAAGAGGCACGAGCCCTAATCTCCAACATGGCTGCCAATGCACAACAATTTGGAACTAGGCAAGATAACCCTCCACGACAAGTCAATGGGGTAAGCGCTAACCCTATCGATCAAAAGTTAGATTTTTTGACATTCATTTTGGAAAATTTGGTTGTAGGACAGGTACAACATGCCAAAGCTTGTGGTATATGTGCGATTGTTGGACATTCGACGGACATGTGCCCTACATTACAAGAAGATCCAACACAACAAGCTGATGCAGTCGACGGATTTCCTGGACAAACTCAGCGCCAATACGATCCATATTCTAATAGCTTCAATCCAAGATGGAAAGATCACCTGAATTTCGGCTACAAGAATCAAGGAGGTCAACAAGGATATCCACAAAAAAAAATTCACAAACATCCATCACCTGCGCAAGCCTCTAACTCAGGTATGTCCCTAGATGAAATTGTGAAGGCCTTAGCTGAGACACTCAATAATTTCAACAGGAAACAAACGTTAGCATTCAGAATTTGAGCACTCAAGTGAGACAGTTGGCGACCACAATTCACAAGTTGGAAGCACAAAATTTAGATAGTCTACCTACTCAGACAGTGGTGAATCCAAGGGAGAATGTGAGTGCAATTAATTTGAGAAATTGTTAAGAATTGGAGGTTCAAGAGATTGGGATACAAGCATCAGCCAAGCTAAAGGAAGAAAATGAGATAAAAGTCGAGGATAAAATAATCAATCAAGATGATGCTCTGAAAGGTAAGTTTTCTCCTCTATTTGAGTATAAACATATTCCCCATTCCCTCTTGCATTGAATAGGAAATGTGAAAGTATTAAGGAGTTGAATGATACTTTACGTAGAGGCGAGGTAAATATTCCTTTATTAGATGCTATTAAACCAGTACCTCGTTGTGCTAAATTTTTAGAAGAATTGTGTACTACACAAAAGAGAAATAAGCTGAAGGGCTGTAAAAGAGAAAAGTTAGGAGAATATGTTTCCGCTGTTATTCGAAAAACTATTCTTATCAAATGAAGTGATCCAGGTATGTTTTCTATCCCTTGTACTATTTGCGATACTAAACTTGAAAAGGCTATGTTGGATTTGGGTGCTTCTATCAATTTCATGCATGATTCTATTTGTAATTATTTAGAACTTGGACCTCTGAGCTGAAACCGGCATTGTGATTCAATTGGCTGATAGGTCCACTGTTTATCCTAGAGGTGTAATTGAATATGTTCTTGTGAAAGTTGAAAATTTGGTTTTTCCTGCTGACTTTTATGTGCTTGACATGGAAAATGATGATTTAAACAGTCAAATTTTGCTAGGAAGACCATTTTTGAAAACTTCAAAGTCTGTCATAAATGTTAATAGTGGTACCCTTACTATGGAATTTGATAGTGAGATTGCTAAGTTTAATATTTATGATACCATGAAATATCCCGATAGTGAAAGCACTATTAATACTCTTGATATCGCTAATCACTTGTCAAAATAAAATTCAAAAATTGTAGAAGAGATTATTGAAAGACCTATTGAGAATTCTAATACTATATTTTCTCTCTCTGATTCGCAGACATCTAAATTTGTGCGAAAACTTCTTCCAGATCGACCCAAGCATGTACTCGTAAAAAAGGGAAGAAATGTCCTAGGGTTAGGGATTTCCAAGAAATTCAAAGAAAACACGCATTTGCTGAAATTTTCTATGAAAATATTCAAGCGGAATAAAGTGGACAAAGTGACCATCTATGAACAACCATGAGCAACAAGAAAGAATGAATGTCATGCATAATGACTTAAAAAAATTGTGCTTTTGGGAGGCAAACCAAATTTTTGTTCTTAATATTTATAAGTTTTGTTACTTTTCTGCAGAAGAGGTCTTTTTACGGGGCGTGATAACGCCTTATAAGGAAACCACTTCTGGTAAAAAAAAAATTGAGGTCTTAAACGTAGATGAAGTCTATTAACAAGGCGTGAGCACGCCTTGTTCGCACACTTACTCTGTAGTCCCACCACAGTAGATGTCTTTTGACAAGGCGTGATCATGCCTTGTCAAAAAACATCTTCTTAAAAAAAATAGAATTTACGTTTCTTTTCTTCTGAAAAAAAATAGAATTTACGTTTCTTTTATCTAACACTATTTGTTCTCACCCCTTTCATATCTTCTCTCAAAAGCTTCCATCATCGATCCACCATTTCCCCAGCCACAACAATAGAAAGCTTTACTCTACGATATCAAACATTTTTCAAGGGAGTTTTCTTAATTCCCTTGCGTTTTTTTCTGTCTGCGTTGTGCATCTACTTTTTGTGTAATTGAGGACACTGCCATATATAGGCATGGGAGGGGTATATAGATTTATTTCTAGTTTCAATTTCTTTTTCTTTTTTTCTTTTTTTCCTATTTTTTTGCATGTTTATTCAAAAAAAAATTTAAAATAATGCAAAGTGAATTAAAAAAAAAAGAGAGAGTACGGCAGAGTGAAGTTGTTTGATCCATAAAGCATTTAATGTTTATTTGTTATCCCTCTCATTTGAATCTTGAATGCCTCTGATGCGAGTCTAAAAAAACTGATGTTTTCTATGTGTGAAACTATTTTTGCATTCTTATTACTACATTTATGGGAAGTTGCTCTTGATGATGTGTTGAAATGATAATTGCATGGGGTCTAGCACACATAACGTTCTTTTTGTGAGCTTTGGGCCTATGAACATTCATCATATCATGCTTTGTTTTTTTATTTGATTGTGTGTTGGTCATGCAATGTTGATTTTTCTAGAACTTGAATTGTTATACATGTCTTTGTTGACATATTTTGATGGATCAGGTGCACAAACAAAAGTAAAGGGCATTTGGTTCAAACCGTTTTCTTTCACATCATCAGTGTCGTTCTTTTGAGCCTACCCTGATTCATTTACCCTTTAGTGAGCCAAGTTCGAGCCTGAGCCTATTCTTTGGAAAATAGCCACATTACAAGCCATGATAAATCCCTTTTGTTGGTTATTCCTCTGTTTGAACCTTGAATTGGAGAATCATACAAAATTTTTGCATTTAGCATCGCTTTGAGCCAAGAAAGTGAAAATTGTTGTGATCGAGTAATTAATGCTCGAAATCGTTGTTTCAAAAACTTCTTATGCCAAAAAAAAAATTATATATATATATATATATATGATGAAAAAGGAAAATGAAAAAAAAGGGAGTGAGAAGGAAAATAAGAGCAATGAAGAAGAAAAAAATGTTCTTGGATGTTATAACGAGATTGAAGATGTTATTGTTAGTTGGATGCAATTGTCTTTGTGAAAAATGTCTATGATTTCTTCAATTCCATAAACTCATTTTGCCTTCTTTCCTATCTGACTTCTAGCCACGTACAACCCATTTACAGCCCTTGTTTGTGCACTTTAATTTATTAATTTGGTGGAAGATGTGATATATTTGCAAGCTTATGGTAAAAAATTTCAGTGTTTTGACATGAGAGCTCCTTGATACATACTAGACACTTACGAGTGAAATGAGCGAATCCTGTGAGGAGTGTTTGGACCCTATGCATTTTTATTTCTACACATTCGGATGGAAGCAGTTGATCATAATGTTGATATGTCAGATGCTCAACAATTAAATTTCTTTGGTGCTTGGAAAAATATTGTACATAGAGTTGAGAAAATGAATCGAGCTCTTTTATGTTTGGGGAGAAGCATGGTTTAGGTGTATGAGATTTGATAGACTCATAATAGTTTGCATCTTTGTTGTCATATCTCTCATTGTTACCACTACCTACGTGCTTAATTGACACATTTTTGTGTGATTTTATTGTAGGAGGAAGTTTTCTGCGCTTGCGATAAATTTAGACTAAAAATAGTGATTTTATATCACAATAAAAGTTTCCTTATGATCTTAGTAGAAGACTTGACGCAGAAAAATTCATAAGTAGTTTTTGGACAAGGCGTGATCACGTCTTGTGACTTCTCATCGGCTGTCTAGTGAGAATTAAGGAGTTTTATATCAAGGAAGAAATACAAGATAGGTTTTTTTTTTTCCATAAAAAACTCTATATTCTTAATGGATATTTCCTAGTATCTTTTAATTTTAAGTAATTAGGTTTTATTTTGGATTATTGGGCTTTTCTTCTTTTGGACTCATTTTTTGCTTTTGATTACCTACCATTCACGGAAACAAGGGAGGAGGCAGATTACAAAAGGAGATCTCCCAACCTTCTCATAGATCGTTTTTGCATCAATCCAAAGCTCCAAAAGGGTTTTCTAAAAGAATTATTGAAATGAGTTCAAATGGAAGTTCCTCACGTACAGTACAAAGGGGAGGCAATAGGCTGCGCTGAAATCTTCCGTATCATCTCCTGAGAAATTAGTTTGCACTCTTTTGTTTTATTTTTATTTAATATGCATGGAGATTGAATACCAAACCATGCTTGGCTAATTTTCTTGCCTGATTTAAGGGTTGTGTTTTAGTGTTTAATTTATCACTGTTAGGTATTCGTTCTTAAATTCAGTATTTTTTTTATTTCAAGTATTTGTCGATTTATCATTTAATTATATGAATATTTTATATCGATTAATCTGAAAATTTAATTCGATGTATGATTTTCTACTGCTAACCATTAATTCAGTGATCCGTAATTGTCATGAATGATTGGTACACGAGTAACATAGATTAAATGTGTTATGCTATCATAATATATTTAGTCTAAATAAATCAATAAAACTGTATTTATCAATTGCACATATCTCGATTGTTAGATTTAAGTATTAAATGTTTTCACAAATATAAAAGGTATCGGTAATTAATATGAAACGCTATCGTGCCCAGTTGGTTATCGATAAGTTTTGACGGGATGCTGGGTTTGGTCAATTAATTTACTAAACCACAAGAATTTGAGCGGCTATCCCTATAATTCTAGGGTTAATTGCTTGGAACAACTTGAATAAATTATTTGTTAGCCGATGAACAGTGATATAATTAAATAGTAGAACCCCCCTTGAATCAGATTTTTCTCGTGCTAAATTCTTCATTTTAGTCTAGTAGATTAATTATCATTTAAATTTATTGTTTTTATTTCTTGGATAAATTTAGTTTAGTATTTTATTAAATTCATATCACAATATCCCCCATGTATTTACATTTTACTCGAAAGAAATCATCCCATGTTCTCTGTGGATTCGACTCTGCTCACCATTACACTAATTTTATTTAGAGAGTAGGAATATAAGTTTGGTGGATCCACGACAGTACACCAGTAACTTTGGTAGCCATAGTTCGAAAAGAAACCACATTTTCATACACCAAAAATTCAAGAACGTCTCTACCATATCGTCCACCCACCTTAGCTTGCAGATATTTTACCTACATTTGTAACACTATTTTAAAACTTTAAAAAAACTCAATTTACCAATCCAAATTTTGAACTCATCATTCCAGCCCATGGGATATAAGTTATGCACATTATATTTTTTATTTAGTTTACCTAACAACACAATATAGGTCCCCCTATCTCTCCTAGAGCCAGTGCATCCAATTTCCTTATTTTTGTTAGCCAAAATAATTTAATCAATACAAAATACAGGAAATAATTGTGATTATTTGCAAATAAAAATTTAATACTTGATTAAAATATACCAACAGACTTAGACATAATAAGTTGAGTATCAAATTAAAATTAAATAAATCGATAATAAATTAACCAATTTTCTCTTGGAATTGATGAACCTCGTACTCTAAATAATTTGCCAGTCAAAATTGCTAAACCAATATATAGACAAAAAAAACTAACAAATAAATATATTGCAACATATAATAGAATAACAACATAAATATAATCCAACAAAACTAATTTGTATGAGAAATCTAATGAAACAAAAAAACCGAGGCCTGTAACAAAATACAATTTTTTTAGGATAGATGTAAACTCTACATGAGGTGCTTGAGGGTCAATGCAAATGTCTGTTTTCTAGGAAACAATGGTTGAACCAGTAATGAATTATGTTCGACGAACTCAAATCGTACCTTTACTTTATCACCAAAACTCAATGGAGGTCAAATGAAGAGTTAACGATAAAAAAATGCAAGATAATGATTGAATGAGATCTTGAGTGTGTGAATGTGGATTGAGTAAATTGACACATTTATTTATAGAATAAAAAAGACACTCCAAAAGTCATTCAAGAACGTAACTCAAGAATATAGAGAGTCAAAAGATACTTCCACCTTACACAATTTTTAATTCAAACTTTAATTTTAAATCCATTTTCCAACAATCGCCCGCAGGCCGCATGAATGAAAATTGATATAAAATCTTGATGATAAATCTATATAGTTGAACCCTTCATAGGATAAGTAGGTATATTTGTGTATTTTAAATACCTCAGCAATATGAAAATTACTCTCTAGTGTTCAGCTTCTGGATTATTCGTGAATCTGATTAATTTGCTTATTGCATAGGATATGTTTGGTCTTTAGCAACTCCCTAAGTATATCAGACTTCCAACTACTTGAGAGCATTCTAATTCATAGATATTCTCACATAGATTCTTTAATAGATGTTGACTAGTATCTATCATAATTCTAGCCGATGCAGAATCATCCTTATTGAATTTTTCAAGAATTTTGTCAACATAATGGAATTGACATAGAACAAACCATTTTGATGTTCTATGGATTTTAATTCCAATGATTACATCGGCTAGGTCCATATCTTTCACTTCGAATCTTGAATTCAAAACATTCTTAGTGAATGTTAGGATCCGTTAATAAGGATAAAGTGCTTAAAAGGGGGTTGAATAAACACTCTGACCTTTTGAAGACCTTTTGGATATGAATCAGTTCTTTGATTGAACTTATCCTGAGATCTTGTGTGTCAATATCAATCAGTCAACTAATGATAGTGAAAACTTATACTGAAAGATAGATTAAATACTTAGGCTAAGGTGTTGTGATAACTGAATAAACAATAGGATTTTAAACACCCAGATTTTTATGGATGTTCATGTACTTCAAATGGCCCTACGTCATCCCTTCTATCGTAAGGATAGATTTTGCACTAAAAGACAGAGATATATTACAGCAGAGTGTAATAATCCTCTTCAGTTGGACTTATACACTGCCAATTTTAAACTCTTAGTTTTCAACACTTTACAGTATATAACTGAATTGCTCTAATAAGTATCCTAAATGCTACGAATAAATACAATGAAATGAGAGCTAAAATGTACGAGTTGTAAACTGGCATAAACCTGACTATGGATCAGGTCAATTGAAGTGCCAAAGAAAAAAAAATGATAGAGTTTGATAGTTTGGTAGATTTCCGGACCATTGTTCATTTTGCTGTGATCTGGAAAGAAAAGAGGGTCAAGGAAGTTGTTGGTCTCAAACAGAAGATGTTAAAATAGGTAGAGACCCAAGTGATCTCTGAAGCTCTCCAACATCGAGACTTCATCGAGATGGAGGTTAAGTACAATCTTCTGCGCCTATTCAACAAAGGCGTGCTATTTTTGTAGCCCACAGTCCAACTGCCAAAGTTGATGCATCCATAATTAGTCAACTTAAAATGGATGCACTATGCTGGTCAATGAACGTTAAGTTGAAGTGCCAAGAAAATGAGCTAACAGAAGCTGAAACAGAAGAAAGCATTTCTGTTGGGTTTGAATTAGAGGAAAGTCAAGCTGGTCTGCGATATGAAATTGAAGAAATGAAAAAGCTAGCCTTTGAAGATAAAGCCGCTCAAAAATAAAAAAGCAAGAGGTTTAGATACCCAATCATGAGGAAGAACTCCCTCAATCCACTGTTGATGAGGTTAAGAATCTAATTCATGAAAAAATATAAAATTATATGCTAAAAATATTGTTTTTTAATTTAAGTATGGATCGGATCAGTCCTACAAAAATAAATCCGTGAGACCGTTTATGAGACCTATTCATAATATATGAGAGTTTCTACAGGTTTGAGTGCTAAATTCGGAAAACTCTACTTTTCCTCGTATCAACAAACTAAATAACTTTGCAAAATATTGAATCTCTCTTTTTAAATCATAGGTGAAATAGATATCATATAATATTTATAATTGTTCGTGATTTAAAAACTTAATTAAAAATCTTAGTTCTTTTGTACATTGTAATTGTATAATCTAAACGATGACTCGAAGTCATAAATTTCATGAGAGAAAAAAAGGTATCCCAACTCCCATAAAAAAGTTCAACAATACAATTTTTTTTCCATTTCCTTAAATATTGATAGGGTGCAAATGAAATCGATTTAACCACAGAAGCTGATTCTGTTTGGGCATAGGTCATTCTTCAAGAACAGAAGTATCGATTAGACCATAAAGAGTACTAAAAAGATAACACGCATTTGGTGAGCACAAAAATTAGAAGAAGAATCAGGTGCGGAAAAAGTCTGCAAACAACATGAGTTCAAGAAGCCAAAAACTAGTCACGGAGATATCGAATGACTTCTGTCCGGGCCTTGTTCATCAGCATACAGCGAGTCTCATCCCGAGTCAACTCCTTGGGCCTCACGGGAATGTTACTCTGTAAAGGAACTCTGTTAGCAACATAATTTTCACATGGGATTACAGTATCCTGCATATAGGGCATGACATCCAAAATGTAGCAGATCTTACCTCGGGTTTCAGGGAGCGGGAGCGATTGTCTGTCATCTCACTCGATGAAGCAAGATTTTTAGGTTGCTGTTTTTTACAAATTGGCTGAGATTTGCTAGTTTTGAATCTTTTCTGTTGTGCAGGAAGGCCTAAGATGATGCCGGCGTGTGTTTGATACCGAGTATGAGGGCTCAAGACATTATGTAAAACAGCAGCCGCTGGAGTCGTTGGTGATTGAGATTGGCCTGGGGGATCACGAGAGGTCATATCCTCCCTTGCACTAAAACAGAGGAAGAGAAGTCAGCAATGTCAATCTTATCTTTGCAAAAAATATGGTATGAATTACCAATAAACTAGATTGCCAACTTCTACAATTGAATAACTGTAAAATAATTCAAGAGAAAAACAGTCCCGCGATGTAGATTAATGATAATGAAAACTCAAATTGGTTATGAAGATCAACAGATGGAATCAGCCATTCGATGACTGTTGAAAAAGCAATGGAAAAAACACTATTTTGCTAGAAGTAACACAAAGATAAACCACACTAGGAATACATTTTCATTAGGCGTTTATAGTTTAAGGTTTAGACATTATATTCATCAGAGAAAACAATATATTTTGGAGAAGGGAAAAAATTGTCAAAAGTTTCAGATCATCAAACGGATTTCATCATTTGTTAGTGATATGCAGTAATTGAGTATAACCCACGAAGAAATAATTAATAAATGGGATATTTTTAAGCATGGCAGTACCATGAATCAGTCATGTTTGCAGAGGCGCCTGGGTGATTGAGATTGATCTCGGTGCTGGTTCCAGGTGTCAGATCATATGGGGGATTCATAGTAGGATCAACTGGAAAACTGCCGGCCTTTGTAGGAGTCCCTGGCTGCATAAGTTGGTAAAGAGATCAAGGGAACTCATGTAAATCATTGGATGAAAAATGTCAACAGAACAATGTCAATCTTAAGATCCCTAAAAAAATATGATCACAAATGCGACAACCAATAATCTTGATAGCCAGCTTCTAGAAAAGGGAAATAGATAAAAGGAGTAATCACAAAAAATATGGGGACAAAAAATCATGACCTAAGGGCTAAGATATGCGACGAAAGACATGAAAGAAAGACTTATGTTTCAAAAAGTAACATAACGACAAATTCGATGCACCCTAGCTAAATGGGATTTCATTTCCTTTTATGTCTTTGAAAATTGAGATTTAATTCATCATGTAAGTTCATCTCCAGCAAATGACATTCAATGAATCGTACGGAAACATCACCACAGCATATATATAATAAGGCAACAACAATAAACCAACCAACGGAAAACTAAATTAGCAAAATATTTAAGCTCCAAGCCAGACCACGTCAGATTACGAAAAAGTTACCCAACTTTTGAAATATGCAAACAGAACTGGCGCGAAAATCCTAACCAGGTCTAATTCTCATCAACTGCTAAATCTAAGCAAAACAGAAACTTTCATCACCATTTTATCCAATCAAATCAATCAAAAAAAGGACAGATAACATTCATCACTAATACCAGAATACATGAAAATCCAGATTTGTGAAAACACTTTTTTAACAAAGTTTTGTTCCTGGAAGCCCAAAACTATAGTCACCTACTTTTGCAACTTCGAAAGCCAAAAAGAAAGGAAAAGGTTTATGACTACTAGTCAATGCTTCAGAACATCAAATATTCAAATGTATCTTTATATCAGTGAGTAACACAAAATAATTGGGGAGAACCCACAAAAAAAAAACCAATACTTAAGAATAAACCCAATGATTGTTTCAAACAAAAACAATACAAAAATAGATTAAATCAACCTGTATGGTTATTCAAAATGACACTTGAGTGAAAGAGACCAAAAGAATGATAAAAGCTTTCTCAAAACTCAAATGAGAAACACCCTGTGTAATGATATGAAGGAACCTTACACAGAAAAGATAGGCATATATATAATACACATAAAAATCAGCAAATGAATTGACCCAACCAAAACCCTAGATTCCCAGAATAAGTTGACATACATTCAATTATATCCATAAAAGGTTGAATGTAGTTATTTATAGATTTAAATAGTGGTCAAACAATGAGGATGTGCACACAGAAAATAACAGAAATACATACAAAATTGCCTCTTTCCATTGTTGCTTTTAGCACACAGATAAATAGAGTTGCAGAGTAGTGGAGAACAAGAACTGATTTTTTGTGTTTTCTGAAAATCAAAGGGCAGCAAAAATGTCTAATTCTGGGAAGAGATACATAAACTGACTGAGGGATCTGAATAAAGGGACTGGAAAATTTGGAAGCCCTGGTTATTTAGTTAGAATTGCAACCAAGATTAGCTATGGATTTCAATGAATTTGGACACATATAACAGGAAAATTTCATTTAATGCTTGGCTCCTAATTACAGATTTGATGCATTAGAATTTGTGATAAGATTGCAAGAACATTTAAATTTTGTGAACCTTGATTGAGTTAAGGAAATACTGTTACAATTATTGTTGTTTTATAATTGTCAAAATGTATTTAGGGTTAGAAAATTTGAAAAAGTGACAGAAGGGATCAGACAAGGAAGGACTGGAAAATTTGGCTTTATCTCAAGTCTTACTGAAAAACGGGGTTCGTCATAATTTTCTCTGAATTCGGACACATATAACTGGATAGTTGCATATTAAAGCTGCTTGGTTTTCTGGTAAATACAAATTGGATTGCACTAGGATTTATAGTAAATAAGATTACGAGAACACCTAGGATTTTGTGAACCTTGATTGAGTCTAGGAAACAATGTTACAGTTATTGTTGCTTTATTGTTCAAATCTGTTTTATCATGGTTTGAAAAAAAAAATCCACATTAGATTGAATATTATTCATTAAAATTCAAAGTTGACATTTACAATTAGCTCCCCGAAAAATATAGACAATTACTTTTTGTCAATGTGCATGCAGATTTGTTCGATCTACTTATTTTCGTACTTGACATGCTTCGAGATTGCCAAATTCTTAGCAACAAAGTTGATAGAACCTATAACTCTGCAAAATCAGCACTTTGTCAAAGGGTATACTGTATAGGCAGGAGTGGACCAAGGATTTCGAGCAAAGGGAGGGTGAGCCAATAAGATGGGGACAAATCAAAAGAACTAGGGAGGCAAAACATGATTTTTAGAAAATTTACATGTAAAAATTATGTTTCCATGTGCTTAGGAGATGCATATGAGCTTTCATTAATTAAGTCAAAAAAGAGTTCTCTAGTCATCTGAAATTTAGCAGCAGGGTCAACTACGATAATATACAAATCAACTAAAAAGAACCATCTTTCAAATTGAATGAATGAGCCCTATCATAGCTTGGAGGAAGAGTCCTTTTGGTCAGCTTGAGGACACAATGAAGAGGAACTTAGAAACTATTAAAGTTATCGAAAAATCAACAATCAAGTTTATCGTATTTAATACCATTTCTGATAAGACGTATTATCATGATCTCTATCTTTCGAGGATATAAATCCTTTACCTTTTCAAACTCTTTTCTATTAATCATTTTCAATCTTTTTCTTACATTTAATTATTTTTCATCTCCTTATTTTTTCATTTTTTCTTTCTTCTTTCCACTTAATTTCATCCTAAGTTTCCGACAAGAATGAAACTGTGGAACAATGGCCATTCCCATTTCGTCCGATATTGCGGCATTCGGTGAAACTATTAAAGTTATCGAAAAATCAACAATCAAGTTTATCGTATTTAATACCATTTCTGATAAGACATATTATCATGATCTCTATCTTTCGAGGATATAAATCCTTTACCTTTTCAAACTCTTTTCTATTAATCATTTTCAATCTTTTTCTTACATTTAATTATTTTTCATCTCCTTATTTTTTCATATGTTTCTTTCTTCTTTCCACTTAATTTCATCCTAAGTTTCCGACAAGAATGAAACTGTGGAACAATGGCCATTCACATTTCGTCCGATATTGCGGCATTCGGTGAACCATGAGCTCTATGAGCAGAAATCCAACATCAAAATTCGTTCCCGAAGGGATAGAGTGAAAGAAATTAACTTGCATTTAGTACATTCCAATTTGAAACTAAATTGTGTTACATCCGCGAAAAATACATAATAATCTTTTACACCTGACATCAACCGGAGAAGGAAAAATTGGCAGAGCTTATTCAAGAATCGATTCTAAAATACACAGTAAACACACTGAATAATGCAAAAAAAAAAAGATAAACTTCGACGGAAAATATTCCATATATACAAAACACGTACTATAAAATACCCCCGTCCATCGACAGTGTCATGAAGACCGGTGCCGCCACGGCCATCGGTGTAAGTAACACCTTCCGTCGCATTCAATCACACTGACTTCCGCCACAGCCACATCGCCGGATGCGGCGGAGACCGGCGTGGGGCTTCCCGGCGGATTGTATTCCATCTGTTTTTCTCTGTAGAAAGAAGCGGAGAGTTGTGTGAAGGTAGACTTGACTCCAGGATTTTTAGATTGAATGTACAATCTGTATAGAACAACGTACAAGTTCAATTATTTAAATATTGAACTAATTTAAAACAATTATAATTATACTTGTAAATATAATATTTTTTAGGAAATAGAAAATTTTTAAAAATTAAATCCAATATATATAAAATATTAAATTTTAGATTTCATTTATTATGTTGGTAATAAGTTTAGCATATATATATTTAATTAATTCATCAATTAAATATCTTGGGATTAATATATAAACAAAAATAGAATTTATAATTTATTAATTCAGAAAAATTTCATTTGTCAGACTTTATATTTCTGGGTATTAAAATTATAAGATTGTGCTTATAAATGATGCTTGAATAAAATTTAATGGAAATGATCCCCAACTTGGCACTTGCCTAGGGTCACGAGGATTTATTAAAATTATTGATGTAAACGTTGCGTATTTGTATATTGTTTTCGTATTTAAATCGATTTAAATTCAATTGAAGTAATATCATAATGATAAAAAAAAAATAAGGAAAGATCGTTATGCAATTTAAAATGATCATGTTTAAACGAGGTCATATCATAATTGTAAAAACTAATAATCGACCTGAAAACTATGGACTCCCCCATTGCTAAATATTCTCGTATATTTTTGTCTCTTTGATTCAAAATATGATGAATCTCTCATGTTTATGCAACTTCTTATCCCTTGGTATGATAATATCCCTAAGTGCAAATGATTATTTGACACCGAAGTCACAATTCTTTTAGAGAAGTTTTGGTTTCTTGGCCCGAAAGATGTGAACTCCCTCACATCTCTAGAGTGACTCTCTTAATAGAATCTTATATTATGACAGTACACATGTTTCTTCACATCATCAGCATATTGAGATATCTATTTTGCCTAGAAAACCTTTCCTTGGAATCCTATATTTCTTTATCTTCATATTTTGAGTCACATGTTTTCCTTTCCTATTTTCATTTAGCAATGCACATAAATTTGTGATATTCAAATTCATAGAGGTCACTTGGGGAAACAAATCTTCATCGGTGACCATCTTTTCGGGAAAATTGAGTATTTGCTTTTTTATTTTTCCTTGCAAAATATCTATAGAAACACGACACACTTTAGTAGGATGATTAAATAAATCATGAGATTTACAGTGATCTTTGTCTTCCAACTCCTCCTCGGATGGTTGTCCCCTCGAGCGTTTGTACCAACATTTACTCCTTAGAACTCATACATGGTCTCATCTTCAAACCGTCCAGGCTGGTATGGGGGATTAATCACCATACGCTCATGGTTCACCGATTGTTTTGCATTTTCCTTCGAGCATCTAACAGATTCTCTTTACCAAAAGTTGCATCCCCCTATCTGGCAATATTTCTTTGTGGTTAGGTAGTACTGTCTCTAGGGAAGAAGATCACCTGCGTTGGAACTCCAGGACCCTTAGGTTGGTTGCTCCCTGGCAAAATATTTTTAAAAGTACAAAAAACTTTAATGACATTATACTAACAGCAACTTTTGTCTTTTGACTCATCTTTGGATGCTTGCCCCCGAGCATCTACTTCTTGTATGATCAAGGTTGATGGATTTAATAAGTCACAACTTGGTTTACTGGTTGATATTTATTTCCAATTGCACGTACACTTGATCGATTCCTCATGACAGAAACCTCTTCTATTCTTTGTGGTGGTGTGCACTCTTTATCACTAATAGAGTGTTGAGATTGGACTATGAATGTCACCTGTCTTGAAACTCCCTGAACCTTGTTCTACCTTCTTGGGTTGATTATTCTCTTGACTTGACTTCACATATTTAATTGTTTGACTCAAAACTGCTTTCACATAAGCCTGGATTTTATCGGCCAAAAGCTCTGAGAATTTTTCCACATCTAGTGCATTATTTCCTAGTGCATTCCTTTGAGGCTCTTAAGTTTTTTAAACACAAAATGGCCATGTTGTTGGCATTCAATTTGTTTAACCATGTGTTAAACAGATATATCTGGTTCAACTTCCTCATATCAGAGGTTCATCTGCGTTGGATTGAGACTCTTCAATTCCCTTGTCAGCATTTTCTCGTATCTGGCTCCAGTCCTACTGGGCGTGCCAATATTGTTAGCACAAATATTTGTAGATTCATGGTTTTCAGGTGCTAAATGCACCAATTTGTGTAGAAAAGTGTAAAAATCTAACTTCTACAAATCAAACAAAATGAATTTTAAATTCGATAGATATTTCTATTCTCCTAAACTATTATACATCAAATGCATCAAAATAGAGAACAGTGATGTAAACGTCACTGAAAATTGAAGAAAACAAATTCTCCACATGATTTTTTTAATAAATCATTAGGAATTCTCAAATATGAAAATTACTACAAAACTTACTGAAATCTGGAATGAAAAAGACGTAATCATGCTTAAATATAGGAAAAAAAATTAAAATACTTGAATTGAAATAATAAAATTTGTAGATTTGCTACTGGAGCATTGTTGACAGATGACTCTTCTTTCTATTGATGAATTCTTTTTTTTTTACAAACTGCCGGATGATTTCCATACTCTTCCCACGACTTTTGATCTTCTCATGTTTATTCCCACGATCTTCTCCTGCTTTGGTGGTGCATGATCTATTTTAAACAATTTAAATTGATGGATTTGGTCTAATTTTTTGTTAATATAAATTGATGGGCTTAGAAAATTAAATTGCTCACAATTTTAGCCCAAACACCATCATAACTCACAATATCTTTGATCATTGCAGCACAATTGTTGGTTTTGTTGAACTATTTTTTTTCCAAACATTTCCCCACAATTCTCGTTTTGTGTTTCCTGTAGATAAGAGCAGCTCCACAACCGCAATAATGTGGATGGAAGTCCCCCACAACCTCTTGAAATTTTCTTTCCTATTTCCACCAACTCGAGAGGACAAGATACCTCCAATAATCTTTCCCTCTGCTCTTAATTCAAAATTTTGATTTGGTTAATAGGCATATTAGAAGATCCTGCACAAACAGCAACATTAGATAGCCTCGTAGTCATCAATATCCGACTTCCACTACTATCGTCTGGAAATATCATCTTCAGGTAATCCCAGGCCTTGACATCTCATACATCATAAATCACGACTAGGTATCGCCTACCCACGAGATTATGGTACACTAGTGTTGCCAATTGAGCATCGCTATGATGAATTCTAAATACTTAATCTTTATCTATTTACTGGAAAACATTTTGATAATCATGACATGATTAAAAACAACAATCTTCTTATTCAAATAATAATTAACAATAATATTTATGATATATTTAATTTTGTTGACGTTACATACATAATTGAGTCGATAATGATAGTTCATCATATATTCATTTATGTTGAAGACATTATCTGTGGGGCCCTTAGCTCCTAATCGTTATTACAATACAATCTGATTAGGGTTAATTAATCACAGCGGAAACCCAGTTTAAATTTTCTTTACAATGAGCCCAAGTAAGTTTATTTGAATACTAAAAATAGTATATCATCTCACGTCATAATCATGCCCACACATAATCACAACCAATCACATACAAACATCTCATATCCTCGGGACATGCCCCGGTATGTAGATACATATACATATATACTGGGAACAAGACATAAACATAAACCTCAACCCAAGCTGTGGCTCCCACCAGAAGTACACTCTCCGGTCTCCTGATATTCTGGAGTACCTGCCATTGTCCACACATAAAGACAACAACAGCCCCCTTTGGGGGTGAGCAAAGCTCCGTATGGAACAACCAATCATATATACCACAGATATCTAAACAATGATATATGGTATGCAATGCATGTATGTCGTGGAGGTATCAGGTCAAATGCCCATCCACTGAGCACATGTCAGAATCAATCGAATCACTATCAAATCAAATCAATGCTCGAGCTGGCACACCGGCCGATATGGGAATACACGTATGATAGCGTCGACGAAGCGCCATCAAATCCCACATCTCATATCCAATCATATGGGGCCACAATTGTCTATGCTTTACGGGTCATATAATACCGGCATAGCGATTGTGTTCACAAACCCCGGAATCCAATCCAATTATATTAGGGTATCCAAGGATCATAGCTCAATGTGCATGCCATGTATCGATGTATGTATAAAATGACGTGTGTTAACAAAACATTTATTTTATACATCGATATTCAAATCATAATGTCATGTATGCCACATCAAATCAACAAATAGACATATAGACACGTATTCCAATCCAATCATATATCATATAATACAGATACATGTCGTATGTTATCCGGTCGCAACATACCTCAATTCTTTGTTTCCAATTGATGTAGCTTGAAGATATCGGTATAATACTTTATCTATATCAATAACATACTCATTCCAATCAATAACATACTCCAAAATCATTAATATGAGTTTCAAATATCATTTGAAACTTCAAAAATTCATATCAAATCATAATCATATCATAATTCAATTCCGACTTCGAATACGAGTTTATTGTCGGTTATTCTACTACATATCAGAAATTTAACTTCAAATACATGCTATTTCAGCACTGTGATATTTCGAGCTGCTGGAACTAGAAGAAAATTACCTCAGTCAGAAGCCCTCAACGCGACGATCACAAATATATAATTTGTTTCGCGTTTAGACAGCGTTTCGAAGTCGATTTGGACGAAGGAATTTTGAAATCTCGTATCCTCTCTCAAATCCTCGAAAATAGAAATGAAGGAAGAAGAAGAAAAAAGCTTATTCTTATCCTCATCTTCCTCGCGCTCGGGCGGTAGAATTCTCGCACCCGAGCGCGAGACACTCTGCCCCAGAACTTTGCTTGTAGCGCGCTCGGGCGGTCAAAAGTTACCGCTCGGGCGCGGCATGTTCTGCCCGAACATAAATGTCACTTACCCTGGCGCTCGGGCGGTAATCTTCTACCACTCGGGCGCCACATGTTCTGTACAGTTATTTGATTTTTGTACTATATTGGCGTCCGACCTTTCCAATCGAGCTCTTACAACGTCAATTCATATACAATATTTATTTTCTCAATTCATTGTCATGATATACATCAAATACATAATTACATGACAATTTCCTAGATTATCGATAATCTACACAGGATTTACGATAATACGGTACACGGTCCTTACATTTCTCCCCCACTTAAAGATTTCGTCCTCGAAATCTCAAACATCTCTATATACATAACATTGGTAAACATACATATGTCATCAGTTATAGTACATATCAAAACTAAAATCAGAATAAGGATCAGGATACATCGAATACAATGGAACAGATGGACTAGCATCAAATAAATGCGGATACGATTCTCGCATTTTGCTCGCCAATTCCCATGTCGATTCTTCAACACCATGTCTTGTCCATTGCACTCGAACTAGAGGAATCGATTTATTTCTTAGTATCTTTTCCTTTCGATCCATAATGCGAACAGGTTGTTCAACATAGGAAAGAGAAGGATCAAGTTCAACCTCGTCAGGCGCAAGCACATGTGATGGATCAGGTTCATATTTCCTCAACATAAAAACATGAAATACATCATGAATAGCAGATAGAGCTGGTGGCAATGCCAATCGATACGCAAGATCACCAACTTGATCAAGAATCTCGTATGGACCAACATATCGAGGAGATAACTTCCCTCGCATGCCGAATCGAACAGTGCCTCTAAAGGGAGATATTTTCAAAAACACTCTATCACCTTTCTGGAATTCCAAGGGTCGTCTTCGTTTATTCGCATAACTCGTTTGACGATCCTGAGCAGCTTTCATCCGCTGCCGAATTAAATGAACCTTATCGTTCATTTCCTGTATCATTTCAGGTCCAATCAATTGTTTTTCACCAATCTCATCCCAGAATAACGGTGATCTACATCGTCTCCCATATAGAGCTTCAAACGGTGCCATACCGATACTCGTCTGAAAGCTATTATTATACGAAAATTCAACCAATGGTAAGGCATTTTGCCATCCCATTCTGAAGTCCATCACAATTGCACGCAACATATCCTCTAAAGTCTGAATCGTACGCTCAGTTTGGCCATCAGTTTGAGGATGGTAAGCAGTACTCATAGCCAAACGCGTACCCATCGCTTCTTGAAAACTACCCCAGAATTTAGAAGCAAATCTGGGATCACGATCAGATACAATCGAGACTGGCACACCGTGCAGTCTCACAACATTCTCAATGTATAAACGGGCCATTCTCTTATAAGGATAAGTCCGCTCATACGGAATAAAATGCGCAATTTTCGAAAGCCGATCAATAATAACCCAAATAGCATCACAGCCCTTGGGAGAACGAGGTAAATGAGTCACGAAATCCATAGCAATATGTTCCCAATTCCATTTCTGGATTTCAAGACTATAGAGCAATCCTCCCGGTTTCATTCTCTCGGCTTTCACTTGCTGGCAGATAAGACATTTAGAAATAAACTTGGCAATAACCTTCTTCATACGTCTCCACCAGAATTGAGGTCTCAGTGTCAAATACATCTTTTGACCTCCAGGGTGAATACTGTATTTGCTACAATGTGCTTCTCGAAGAAGGGCAGATTTCAAATCAGAGTCGTCAGGAACTATCAGCCGACCATTAAGTCGTAAAGAACCATCAGAAGAAATTTGAAATCCAGACTGATGTCCAGCAGATACAAGTTCTTTCGTCTTTTGGATCTGAGCATCGCTTCGTTGGGCCTTTCGAATTTTTGATATCAAATTCGGCTCAATTTGTAATGCTGAGACAGTGACATAATTCCAATTCGAGTGAAAAGTCCAACCAGAAGTACAAATATCCTCGTGTACTTTGGCGACATTGACAGAAGCTAACACAGAATCATGAACTTTACGGCTCAGGGCATTCGCAGTAACATTCACCGATCCAGGGTGATATTGAATCTCACAATCAAAATCCTTCAGGAGATCCATCCACCTGCGCTGCCTCATATTCAAATCAGATTGAGAAAAGAAATATTTCAGACTCTTATGGTCCGAATAGATAACAAACTTTTCTCCGTACAAATAATGGCGCCAAATCTTCAAAGCAAACACAATGGCAGCCAATTCGAGATCATGAACAGGATAACGTGTTTCATGAGATTTCAATTGACGAGATGCATAAGCAACCACTTTGCCATGTTGCATCGGAACACAGCCCAAACCTTTACCAGACGCATCTGTACAAACCACAAATCCTCTGGTACCTGAGGGAATAGTAAGCACAGGTGTTGTGGTTAATCTCGTCTTCAATTCAAGAAAACTAGCTTCACATTCATCTGACCAAATGAATCGCTGATTCTTCTGTGTCAATTGAGTGATAGGTTTAGCTATCTTCGAAAATCCTTCAATAAAACGACGATAATAACCAGCTAAACCCATGAAGCTACGAATCTCAGGAACATTTGTAGGTCTCGGCCAATTCAATACAGCTTCGACCTTCGCGGGATCAACAGATATACCATGTCTCGAAATGACGTGGCCCAAAAATACAACCTTGTCCATCCAGAATTCACATTTGGACAATTTGGCATATAAGTGACTAGTACGAAGAGTTTGAAGTACTAATCTCAAATGTTCAGCATGCTCCTTTTTCGATTTCGAATAAACAAGAATATCATCGATAAATACAATAACGAATCGGTCTAGATAATCTCGAAAGACCCGATTCATTAAATCCATAAAAATAGCAGGAGCATTCGTAAGACCAAAAGGCATAACCAGGAATTCATAATGGCCATACCTCGTACGAAAAGCAATTTTGGGCACATCTTCGTCTCGAACTCGTACTTGATGATACCCAGAACGAAGATCAATCTTCGAGTATACAGAAGTACCTTGAAGCTGATCAAACAAATCATCTATACGCGGAAGTGGGTATTTGTTTTTCACAGTAGCCCAATTCAACTGCCTATAGTCGATACACATTCGCATCGTACCATCTTTTTTTCGAACAAATAAAACTGGAGCTCCCCAAGGTGATACACTCGGTCGAATATATCCCTTATCGAGAAGATCCTGTAATTTTTCTTTCAATTCTTTCAATTCTAGGGGTGCCATGTGATAAGGAGCTTTAGAAATAGGCGCAGTCCCCGGCACAAGATCAATACTAAACTCAACTTCTCGATGAGGAGGAAAATCAGGAATCTCATCGGTAAATACATCCGGGAATTCTTTCGCAACAGGAATCTCAGACAAGGAAGACTCCTTCTTCGAAATATCAATAGCGTAGATAAGATAACCCTCATCTCTGCTAGTCAACAATCGAGACATTTCCAAGGAAGATACCAATGGAATTTTGGCTTGGGAACCCTTGCCATAAAAATTCCACTTGGGTCCATCAATCGGTCAAAATCAAACCACTCCATGACAACAATCAACAGTAGCTCGATTTGTTGTCAAGATATCCATGCCAACAATACAATCAAATTCGTGCATAGGGAGGACAATCAAATTCAGAAATACCACATTATCCTCATAGATCAGTACACAATTATGCACAACTTTCTCTGACAAAATAATCTTCCCTGCTGGCGTGGCTATCGACAAAGTATCATACAACGGGGTACACTCAATATCGTGAGATGCAATAAATGCATGAGATATGAATGAATGAGATGCTCCCGTATCAAATAAAACACGTGCAGGATAATCGCAAAGCGTGCAAATACCTGCAATCACACCACCAGGAGCTTCTCTCGCCTAGTCCTCAGTCATGGCGTATACTCTCACTTGAGGATGAACTTGGGCACTCTGACCACCCGGTCCTCGATATCGTGGCACACTTGACTGCTAAAATGATGGAACAGGAACAGCAGGTCTCATCATACTAGGGCCACCTCTAAATACTGGCTGGGGTAGAGCAGAAGTCGTACCCCTGTTCGGACATACTCGAGAGAAATGACCTTCTTGCCCACATTGATAACAAGTACCGAACATACCTCGACACTGCTCGATAGTATGTTTACCCACACAATGGCTACAATAAGGAGCAATCACAGGACTCCCTCTCTGTGATCCACTAGAGCTCGAAGAAGAAGAAGAAGAAACAGAGCCAGTCTTCTTGAACTTCTTACCTCTCGGCCTCAAAGTAGGCTGCTGAGCTGACACCGGAGGTGGAGGAGTATACTGTGGACCTCCCCGCCTAAGTCCAGCCTCGGCTACCTTAGCTCGTTCAACTGCCTCTGCGTAGCTGGTAGGCATTCCAGAAACAACATATGTATATAAACCAGGATGTAAACCATTTACAAACCTGTTATACTTTGCCCTCGCATTCCCAGCTACGTGAGGTGCATACTTCAGTAAAGTAGAAAACTTCGAAGCATACTCTGCAACAGACATCATTCCCTGCTGCAGATTATTGAATTCATTCTCCTGAGCATAAGAAGGATGGGAATACTGCTCCAAAAACTGGGCCTTGAAGACATCCCATGTGACTTCAGTCCCGGCCTCTTTCAATCCAATCTCAGCGGCTTCCTACCAAGATTTAGCTCGGTCCTTCAATGATACAAAGCAAGTTTCAGTCTCCGAGCCTTGGAATACTCCACAATATTAAACAAGTGCTCGATATCCTTCAGCCAGACCTCAGCTCTTTCAGCACTCTCGGTGCCAAAGAACCTTGGTGGTTTCAGATCCTGGAATCGAGCCATCACAACATCCATGGACAACCCTTCAAATTTCCCAACAATCCTCTCAGTACTGCTGCTCGCAGTTTCATTTGTGTGATCCATCTACAAATCAAAAGATGAATATCACAATTTCATATCAATTCATAATGTCATCATCTCATAGCATCAATCTCATCAGATACTTACTCAAATCAAATCACATAAGAGCAATTAATACAAAAAAGTCACACACATACGCACAATTCATTTGTGCCTATCCACGTGTACACAAGAATCAATCGAGCATTCCCAGCTATGCTCTGATACCACTCTGTGTGGGGCCCTTACCTCCTATTCGTTATTACAATACAATCTGATTAGAGTTAATTAATCACAGAGAAAACGAGTTTAAATTTTCTTTACAATGAGCCCAAGTCATTTTATTTGAATACTAAAAATAGTATCTCGTCTCACGTCATAATCATGCCCACACGTAATCACAACCAATCACATACAAACATCTCATATCCTCGGGACATGCCCCGGTATATAGATACATATACATATATACTGGGAACAAGACATAAACATAAACCTCAACCCAAGCTGTGGCTCCCACCAGAAGTGTAAAGACCCGAAAATCCTCGCTTGAAAATTAACGGAAAATTTAAAAATTTTCTGTTTAAAAGAACTTAAATGCCTCATTCATAAAATCAACTGATAAATCAAGTTCAATGTTTAAAAATATAGCAGCGGAAGAAAATAAAGTTTGCCAAAAATAACAATTTAAGAATATCCAACAACTGATAAAAATTTGTTTGCGGAATAAAATAATGAATGCTGAACTGAGGTCCTCGGGTGCCACTACTGCCGACCCAAACTGGCTCACTGGTCCCCGCCCTCGGCCCTGACCTCATCGGTACCTACAACAATCAAGTCTAGTGAGCCTAAAGACTCAGCATGCATATATCGCAGGTAACGAGTAAAATCTGAAGTAAAATATGCATGGGATAAAATATCATGTCATGAGGCATGCTGAAAATAATCTGTACTGAGCAATTATAATACGTGCATAACTGAACTGATAATCACAGTAAAAATGTTTGCTTATTGGAGTCCTGTACTGAAATAACTGGTAAAAATTTTCTGTTGAGATTATGTTTTACGCCTGTGGCCCCTGCACTAAGCTGAACTGATCGGTAACTGGCTACCGGGGAGTCTGAAACTGAACTGAGCTGGCCGGTCACTGGCGAAAGGGTGGTACCAAACTGAACTGAGCGGTCACTGGCGACCGTATAAAATAATACTCCCACATAGTGAATGAACCACAAGCCATATTGCATAAATCTCAAAAATAATCATTTTCTATTTAATGCACGTAAAATAATTAACTAGCATAATGAAAATTCCTGTATATTTTACCAACTGGATTGGATTGGATCGTCCCCAGGCTCGCTGCAACCTAACTGTGCTATGAAAAATATGCAATAGCTTAAACATGACCAACTACGCAATTTACGTTCAAAAGATGCGACTATGATGCCTAACGACTTCGCATTTAATCATGACTCCGAACTAACCTGAACCGGCACTGAACCGACATAAAGTCATGATTAAAATACGCTTAAAATACCGAAATAATGCACCTATAATGATGATGGTCGAAATCTAGGTGAAATGGAGGCCAAAACATGAAACGCTCTTTCGAGAGTCAATTTGGCACATCGCACCGTAAATTCTCGTATGACCTCAAAAATGATCCGAATGACAAACGGTCAAAAACATGACCTTCCTAACTCAATGAGGCACTGTCCAGTCCAAGGCCATGGGCTAAAAGCCAACCAAGAACTCAAACGAGCCTTCTAAACGACACAGCAACTTGCTGTAATTTTCAGCAGCTGCGCACCCGTGCGTCTTGTGTTGGTTTCGAGTCTATCGGCCATTGGGGCGTGAACCACCCACCAGAGACCCTTAACAACATCCTAAGAAATGATTTGAACCATGGCTAAGGGCTTTTGGCTAGCCATAATTCGCACCATTCCAGCAACAACCGAAAACTCATACCGAGAATGCTTTTGTATGCAGTGTGTAGTGTGTTGCTTCGATTGATGTCTCGTGTCGTTCCAGTGGCCATTTGATTGACCATGACACAATCTAGACATCTAGGGGCATGGTATGAACCATGGCTAACGGCCATAGGCCAACCAAGATCCACATCAAACCACACAATTCGAAATACATGTTGCTGTCAAAAGAAGGGATCAGAAACCGAGAGGGGAGGGGTTGTTCTTGTTGTTTATTTAAAAACCGATGAGCCATGGACCAAGCCACCAAAAGGGCGACTTAGTCACGTCTTAGACATGCTAGGGGAGTGATCTAACCATGGCTATAGGCCCTTGGGGCAGCCAAGATCAGATCCTTCCTCCTTGCCAACAAATCTGAAATTCGAAACTCATAATGGACCAAATGAGAAGTTGCTGTCCATTTCTGAATTTCCAGCAACCAGGGGCTTGAACGAACGGACCAATCTGATCCTAATGCATCCTATTATGTATATAGATGTCGCCTTGGGAGCCTGGAACCGATCCATCCACCTGAAACCACATAACTCAGAAAAAAACGTGAAGCTTGCCAAGGAAAGAGCCGAAATCTGCATGCTTCTTTTCGAAAATATTTTGACATGCATCTCGGTTTTTGCTTGAATAAACATGATCATGTACTGAAAAATAAATGATAATATAACTTGATTGAGGTTTGAAAGAATCTAGACATGCCTTGGTTATCGTTTGAAATAGAAACGAAAAGAAGAGACGAGACGGCGCGGAGGAGACGGAGTGGCTTGCTTCTCTACCTTTCTTGGCTCTCGATTTTCTCTCCTTTTTTTTTCTAGCTATGCCTCATGACTTTTACCTCTGAAAAGGGGTCTTATTTTTGGTGGTGGTGGAGGGGGAGTGATGGTTATGAAGGTGAGGAGAAGGGTGCACAATAATAGGATCATATCAAGACTAAGTCTCCTAAATTTTGAATTTTGAATGGTTGTTGCTATCAAATGATATGTGGGATGGTTCTAGAATGTAAGTGGCCGAATTCTCTCTTGTTTCTAGACTAGGATATGTCCACTAATTAATTAATTAAGGGTGGTCATTAAATGGAAAGATTATCATGCTAATAGATGAAAAGGAAATGGTCAAAGGTGAGTTGGCATATCATAGTTGACACACTAATGGGATGGCCGAAATTTGCAATAAAATGAAGGGGAAATATTGTTATCTAGTTGATAATTAATAACTCTTAAAAGCCTCACTAATCCCTTAAATAATTTATTGAATAAAACCCATAATTAAGTAACTTAAATGAGCTCATTTCTTAATCACCTCAAATAATTAAATTAAATCCTCAACTTCCATTTTTAACTTAAATGAACTTACTTCCTAGCTAAATTGACTTCTGGAAGTATTTCTCCAATCTTAAATTCTATCTCAAAACTCCAACTCCGGTCCGGCCTCACTGAAATAACTGAAATGCTGAAAATCAAACTACTGAACTGAAATAATAAAATAATCAACTTCAAAGAAACACATTTAAAATAATCATGCAATGAAGTCAATTAAATTTAAAAATCTAGAATTATGCATGGCTTATACGTAAACTGATTTACGGGTTCTACAATCCTTCCCCCCTTAAAATAAATTTCGTCCTCGAAATTAGAACTCACCGAATAACTAGGGGTAACGCTCTCTCATCTCTGGCTCAGACTCCTACGTAGCTTCCTCCTCAGAATGGTTGAGCCATTTGACTTTGACTCGCTTAACCAACTTGTTCCAAAGTTTCTTCTCCTGCCGGTCTAGGATCTGCACGGGTCTCTCCTCATAAGATAAGTTCGGAGTAAGCTGCAACGGCTCAAAATTCAGCACATGCGAAGGATTCGCCATATACTTCCTCAGCATGGAGACGTGGAACACATTGTGTACTCCGGCCAGATTCGGCGGAAGAGCCACACGATACGCTAGCGTCCCAACTCTGTCAAGGATCTCAAACGGTCCAATGAATTTCGGACTGAGCTTCCCTTTCTTCCCAAATCGCATGACACCCTTCATAGGTGCCACTTTCACAAAGACGTGATCGCCCACTGAAAACTCTAAATCTCTCCTCCGCTGATCGGCATAACTCTTCTGTCGGCTCTGAGCGGTCCTCATCCTATCACGGATCTTGACTACTACATCTGCTGCCTGCTGAACAATCTCGGGACCCAACTCTACTCTCTCTCCTACTTCATCCGAATGAACAGGAGATCTACTACTTGCGGCCATACAGTGCTTCATACGGAGCCATACCAATAGAAGACTGGAAGCTGTTGTTATAGGTGAACTCTACCAGTGGCAAGTTCGACTCCCAACTCCCTGAGAAATCAATGACGCAAGCGCGAAGAAGATCCTCCAAAATCTGAATAACTCGCTCCGACTGCCCATCTGTCTGCGGATGGAAAGCTGTGCTAAACAGCAACTTCGTACCCAAAGTCGAATGCAAACTCTTCCAAAATGAGGAAGTGAATCTGGGATCTCTACGGATACGATCGAAACTGGAACACCATGAAGTCGGACTATCTCCCGGTTATACAGCTCTGCATAATGAATCATGGTGAATGTCGTCTTAATAGGCAAGAAGTGCGCTGATTTGGTAAGACGATCTACAATCACCCAAATAGCATTCGATCCCCTGGCTGACTTCGGCAATCCGGTCACAAAATCTATGGTAATGTTCTCCCACTTCCACTCAGGGATAGGAAGAGGCTTGAGCAAACCTGCTGGTCTCTGATGCTCGGCCTTCACTAACTGACAGGTCAGACACTCGGACACAAACCGTCTGATGTCCTTCTTCATCCCTGGTCACCAATACAATAGCTGCAGATCTTTGTACATCTTCGTACTCCCAGGGTGAATAGAGTACGGGGACATGTGGGCCTCTGTTAGAATATCTGCTCGGATAGAACCACTGCTAGGAACCCACATCCTGTCTCGGTATCTCACAATACCGTCGGTGACTGTATACAAGACACTGCCCTTGGCTTCATCTCTCTTCTTCCACTGTGCCAATTGCTCATCTGCTGACTGACCACTGCGAATACGGTCAAGAAGGGAAGACTGAATGGTCAAGGTAGATAGACGAGGAACTCTACCTCGAGGATAAGTCTCGAGATCAAACCTCTGCATCTCAGTCTGAAGAGGTCTCTGAATCGTCAAATGAGCCATCACTGCGCCTTTTCTGCTCAAAGCATCCGCAACTACATTAGCTTTACCCGGGTGGTAGCTAATGTCACAATCGTAGTCTTTCACAAGCTCCAACCAACGTCCTCTGACGCATGTTCAGCTCCTTCTGCGTAAAGAAATACTTGAGGCTCTTGTGGTCGGTAAAGATCTGGCACTTCTCTCCATACAAATAATGCCTCCAAATCTTCAATGCAAAAACTACGGCGGCCAACTCTAGATAATGGGTAGGGTAATTCTTATCGTGGGTTTTCAGCTGTCGAGACGCATATGCTATCACTCTCCCATGCTGCATCAATACTGCGCCAAGACCGAGCTTCGAAGCATCGGTATACAGAACAAACTCGCCGGGTCCTAAAGGTGTGGCCAAAACTGGTGCTGAAATAAGAGCTTGCTTCAAAGTATCGAAGCTCTTCTGACAGTCATCGCTCCACACAAACTTCGCATTCTTCTTTGTCAGTGCTGTGAGTGGAACGGCAATGGAGGAGAATCCCTGAATGAATTTCCTGTAATATCCTGCCAGCCCAAGAAAACTGCGGATCTCGGATGAATTCTGCGGCACAACCCAATCTCTGCCTGCAGCGACTTTCGCCGGGTCTACCTCAATGCCACTGCTAGAAACAATGTGGCCCAAGAACGCCACCTTCTCTAACCAGAATTCGCACTTACTGAACTTTGCGAATAATTTGTGCTTCTGCAAGGTCTGCAACACTGTGGTCAGATGTATGCTGTGCTCCTCCCGACTCTTGGAGTAGACGAGAATGTCATCTATGAACACTATCACAAACTGGTCGAGGTACGGCTGAAATACGCGGTTCATGAGATCCATGAAGATCGCTGGCGCATTCGTCAGACCGAACGGCATCACAAGGAACTCGTAGTGACCATAACGAGCTGTCTTCGAGACATCAGCATCTCTCACCCTTAACTGATGATAACCAGAACGCAGATCTATCTTAGAGAAAATCGAAGCTCCCTGCAACTGGCCAAACAGATCCTCAATCCTCGGCAGTGGGTACTTGTTATTCACTGTAACCATGTTCAACTCCCGGTAGTCAATACAAAGCCTCATAGAGCCATCTTTCTTCTTAACAAACAAGACTGGCGCGCCCCATGGTGAAAAACTCGGGCGAATAAACTCCTTGTCGAGTAGTTCTTGAATCTGCTTCTTAAGCTCTGCCATCTCTGTCGGTGCTAATCGGTACGGCGCTTTGGAGATCGGAGCTGTGCCTGGCATAAGCTCGATGGAAAACTCCACCTCTCTCTCTGGTGGCATACCAGAGACGTCTTCGGGAAAACGTCTAAGAAATCTCTGACAATCGGAACATCTGAGGCTGACTGGCTGGGTTCCTCGGGGACAGATAAAAAGGTCGCTAGAAATGCCCGACACCCTCTATGCATGAGTTTCCTAGCCTGAACATATGGAATAATGCGCGGTAACGAAAAGTACCTGTCTGGCTCAAATAAGAACTGCTCCATTCCAGGCGGTCGGACAAGAACAGATCTCCGCTGGAAGTCTATCAACACTCTGTTCCTCAATAGCCAATCCATCCCTAGGATGATGTCAAATTCTGGCATCGGTAGCACGATCAGATCCGCATAAACAAGATTACCGTGCAGCTCCAGGTCTATATCTCGGATAACATTGGTAGCTGCCATCTCCTCGCCTGACGGCAACACTACTGAAAAGGCTATGTCTAGCCCAATGGTCTTGATCTTGAGAAAGTTTGCAAAGACCTCCGAAATAAACGAGTGAGTGGCCCCTGAATCTATCAAGGCCTTGGTAGCGGAACCAGATATAAAAATTCTCCCTGAAAGATCGGAACTCTAAGTTGAATCCCACTACAAGATCTAAACTTATAGACATGCAAAGTTCAAGGTTCTTCTAGCTTAATTCCCCCGAAATAAATCTGAGTAGAGCATGCAATCCTATAACAGTTCTAAGTTCAAAATCTAAATCCTGATTCCCAAAACGCTGAAATTCGAATAATAACTTAACGCTTAAAGGTACCTGTCAACAACATAGTCTCCGGGTTTGTTTCCGCGGCATGGAGAGCAAAAACTCTGCCTTGAGTAGGCAGATGTCTCTGAGGGCACTGCAGCAACACGTGGTCTGGACTGCCACACTTAAAACACTTTCTTGAGCCAGCCATACACGCTCCAGGATGGCGGCGTGAGCACCTGGGACAGACTGGGTGCTCAAAAGTCCTCGGGGCTGGGAGCCCCTGCTGCTGCTGCGGCTGCTGGCCTCTGATTCTAGGCGGCCCATGAAATGGCTTCTTATTCTGCTGCTGATGCTGATGAGGAGGAGGGCGGTGTGGTACTTGGACGGGGCGCTTGCCCTGGCGATCCCTCTCGATGTCCCGCAGATCCTGCTCTGCGGCTAGGGCCTTGGAGACGGCAATCTCATAAGTAGCAGGGTCAGACACCCTAACATCCCGGCGCAAGATCGGCCGTAAACCCACTAGGAAGTGCATCAATTTGGCTCTGGCATCATTCGCTATCAGGGGCACAAAGTGACAGACGCTCTCGAACTTACAGATGAACTCCGTAACCGTCATATCACCCTGTCGCAGGCTCATGAACTCGGTGGTCAGCCTGGTGCGAACCTCCTCAGCAAAATACTTGGAGTAGAAAACCTCCGTAAAGCGTGTCCATGAAAGTGTAGCCAAGGTCAGGGCTACTGCTGCTCCTTCCCACCATAAGCGGGCATCTCCAGTGAACAGATAGGTGGCGCATCTGACTCTGTCGGCATCTCCCAGCTCCATAAACTCGAAGATGACCTCGAGGGATTTGATCCATCCCTCGGCAATCATGGGGTCAGACGTCCCAGAAAACTCCTTTGGACGCATTTTCATGAATCGCTCGTAAACAACCTCTGGCCCTGTCGGCCTAGCTGCGGCTGCGGCATTGTTCCCCGCAAACTGTGCGAAGAACTGCGTCATCACAGCTAGCATCTGGGCATTCATGTCAGGTGGGGTGGAGGTGGAGGTAGAGGTGGAGGAGGAGGTGTCTGCCTCTCTTGTCTCTGATCGTCATCGTCCTCGCGACGGTGCTCGCCACCACCTCTCGGGCGTCCTACTTGACGTCTAGAACTGATCGGTAACTGGCTACCGGGGAGTCTGAAACTGAACTGAGCTGGCCGGTCACTGGCGACCGGGTCGCTCAGTTCAGTTTCAGACTCCCCGGTATCCAGTTACCGATCAGTTCAGCTTAGTGCAGGGGCCACAGGCGTAAAACATAATCTCAACAGAAAAATTTTACCAGTTATTTCAGTACAGGGCTCCAAGGAGCAAACATTTTTACTGTGATTATCAGTTCAGTTATGCACGTATTATAATTGCTCAGTACAGATTATTTTCAGCATGCCTCATGACATGATATTTTATCCCATGCATATTTTACTTCAGATTTTACTCGTTACCTGCGATATATGCATGCTGAGTCTTTAGGCTCACTAGACTTGATTGTTGTAGGTACTGATGAAGCCAGGGCCGAGGGCGGGGACCAGTGAGCCAGCTTGGGTCGGCAGTAGTGGCACCCGAGGACCTCAGTCCAGCATTTGTTATTTTATTCCGCAAACAATTTTATCAATCGTTGGATATTTTTAAATTGTTATTTTTGGCAAACTTTATTTTCTTCCGCTGCTATATTTTAAACATTGAACTTGATTCATCAGTTGATTTTATTAATGAGGCAATTTTACTTACTTTAAAAAGAAAATTTTTAATTTTCCGCAAATTTTCAAGTAAGGATTTTCGGGCCTTTACAAAAAGTACCCTCTCCGGTCTCCTGTTATCCTGGAGCACCTGCCATTGTCCACACACAAAGACAACAACAGCCCCCCTTGGGGGTGAGCAAAGCTCCGTATGGAACAACCAATCATATATACCACAGATATCTAAACAATGATATATGGTATGCAATGCATGTATGTCGTGGAGGTATCAGGTCAAATGCCCATCCACTGAGCACATGTCAGAATAAATCGAATCGCTATCAAATCAAATCAATGCTCGAGCTGGCACACCGGCCGATATGGGAATACACGTATGATAGCGTCGACGAAGCGCCATCAAATCCCACATCTCATATCCAATCATATGGGGCCACAATTGTCTATGCTTTACGGGTCATATAATACCGGCATAGCGATTGTGTTCACAAACCCCGGAATCCAATCCAATCATATCAGGGTATCAAAGGATCATAGCTCAACGTGCATGTCATGTATCGATGTATGTATAAAATGACGTGTGTTAACAAAACATTTATTTTATACATCGATATTCAAATCATAATGTCATGTATGCCACATCAAATCAACAAATAGGCATATAGACACGTATTCCAATCCAATCAATCCTATCATATATCATATAATACAGATACCTGTCGTATGTTACCCGGTCACAACATACCTCAATTCTTCGTTTCCAATTGATGTAGCTTGAAGATATCGGTATAATATTTTATCTACATCAGTAACATATTCATTCCAATCAATAACATACTCCAAAATCATTAATATGAGTTTCAAATATCATTTGAAACTTCAAAAATTCATATCAAATCATAATCATATCATAATTCAATTCCGAATTCGAATACGAGTTTATTGTCGGTTATTCTACTAAATATCAGAAATTTAACTTCAAATACATGCTATTTCAGCACTTTGATATTTCGAGCTGCTAAAACTAGAAGAAAATTACCTCAGTCAGAAGCCCTCAACGCGACGATCACAAATATATAATTTGTTTCGCGTTTAGACAGCGTTTCGAAGTCGACTTGGACGAAGGAATTTCGAAATCTCGTATCCTCTCTCGAATCCTCGAAAATAGAAATGAAGGAAGAAGAAGAAAAAAGCTTATTCTTATCCTCATCTTCCTCGCGCTCGGGCGGTAGAATTCTCGCGCCCGAGCGCGAGACACTCTGCCCCCGAACTTTGCTTGTAGCGCGCTCGGGCGGTCAAAAGTTACCGCTCGGGCGCGGCATGTTCTGCCCGAACATAAATGTCACTTACCCTGGCGCTCGGGCGGTAATCTTCTACCGCTCGGGCGCCACATGTTCTGTAGTAGCCCGAATTCCAAATTGGGTAATTAACGGAGTAATGGTGATTAAGAAGGTTTAAGGTGAAATTTTGACCGAGTCATGATCGGACGGACCGAAGATGGTTCGGAAGCACCGAAGAGGTCGGAAGGTCCGAAGTGAGTTCGGTGGATCCGATCATTAGGTGTCAAGAGTTGATCGACACGTGGGAGTTCGGACGTTCCGAAGTGTAGGTTCGGTGGATCCGATCATGAGGTGTCAAGAGCAGCTGGACACGTGCATGTTCGGACGGTCCGAAGTGTATGATCGGAGGATCCGATCATGAGCTGTCAAGAGCCAATGGACACGTAGCGTTCGGACGTTCCGAAGTGTTGTTCGGAGGATCCGAACATGGCCTATAAATAGTGCTCGGATTTCTCATTTTTGACTTGCCAATTTCTTGAGTTTTCTCTCATTTTGGAGAGTTTGGAAGGTTTCTAGGGTTAGTTGTTGGTCGAGCGATAGCTAAGAGCTGCCAGGAGTAGTAGCGTAGCGGCGCCTGAGTTACGAGGCAATCGACATCAAAGGGCTGTCGACGGACGAAGGTAAACCCTAAACCTTTGGTAGTACTAGGGAGTACTGGTTTTGCTAGTCGAGCATGGTAGTATTGATTGAGTATGCTTTTGATGCGTAGGCTTGTTCTAGACCTGATTAGCGGTGTTGCGTAAGGCTAGGCTTGCTGTGATAGAGGTACGAAAGTACTATCCGAGATATCCTGGTTGAGTATACATTCTTATATGTGTTGCATGATTATGTGGTGCATTGATATATGTCATATGATGCATGCTATTATGTCACGTTTATTACTGCACGTTGCATTTCATGTTGAGCCGTATCTTCTTCGAGATAGCCTTTACTGTTGAGCTGTATCTCTTTCGAGATAAGCTATATCTTGGGGCCGCTCAGCCCTGTCTTGTGGACGCATGGACACCGAGAGTACACAGTGGCCGACGGGTCGGGAGGGCTTCGGTGGTCCGGGACATTTTAGGTCCACGTCTGTCTTGTAGTGGATGCAGTGACCCAGAGGTGTACCGCGCGGCACTATCCACTTGGCGCCTCTAGACTGAGCATTGTTGAGATCCTTTTGTGACTCCTGTTTCTTGACTACCCCGGTATCATGATCATAGCATGTGCATTTCATATAGGTCTGTATACTCATACTTTTGTACTGGGCGTTCTTATCGCTCACGTCCTCGGTTTTGTTTATTCTTGGACACCCCATTCCCACGGGGCAGGCCTCAGGTTGGACAGCTCAGGAGGAGCAGGAGGAGGACGTTGAGTAGCTGGTTGGTTTAGTTTATCGGTATTGTTTTGATTCGATATGGTTGTATTGGATATTTTATTTTGAGTTATTCTAGACTTCGATTGGGTTGTATAACCATTATTTTGTTGACTTTTCCGCTGTTATCTCTGATTATTGTTAATTAGGTTAATTACATGCTTAGTTTTTGATTAGTAGGTGATTCTGGAACGGGTCACTACATTTATGGTATCAGAGCATGCGTACGATTTGGGATATAGATTTCTGTTTTGGGATTTCCGTTGACCAATTTACTAGTTTCCCCATTCTATGTTGTAGCAATGGCTGACCACTTTGGTGATGAGAGTAGTCAGGGAAGTGTAGGTCGTTGGGATGACCAGGACGATTTGTTAAGCGTCATAAGTTACCGCATGTTTCTCTAGATGTCATTCTTTCCGTTTCTACTCCGATGGGTCATTCGGTTTTAGCCAAGCGTCTAGTGATGGGTTGTCCCTTAGATTTTGAGGGTAATGATGTTGTTATTTCGTTTTGTTCATTCTCTAAACTTGATTTCGAGGACGAAATTTTTTAAGGGGGGGAGAATGTAGTAGCCCGAATTCCAAATTGGGTAATTAACGGAGTAATGGTGATTAAGAAGGTTTAAGGTGAAATTTTGACCGAGTCATGATCGGACGGACCGAAGATGGTTCGGAAGCACCGAAGAGGTCGGAAGGTCCGAAGTGAGTTCGGTGGATCCGATCATTAGGTGTCAAGAGTTGATCGACACGTGGGAGTTCGGACGTTCCGAAGTGTAGGTTCGGTGGATCCGATCATGAGGTGTCAAGAGCAGCTGGACACGTGCATGTTCGGACGGTCCGAAGTGTATGATCGGAGGATCCGATCATGAGCTGTCAAGAGCCAATGGACACGTAGCGTTCGGACGTTCCGAAGTGTTGTTCGGAGGATCCGAACATGGCCTATAAATAGTGCTCGGATTTCTCATTTTTGACTTGCCAATTTCTTGAGTTTTCTCTCATTTTGGAGAGTTTGGAAGGTTTCTAGGGTTAGTTGTTGGTCGAGCGATAGCTAAGAGCTGCCAGGAGTAGTAGCGTAGCGGCGCCTGAGTTACGAGGCAATCGACATCAAAGGGCTGTCGACGGACGAAGGTAAACCCTAAACCTTTGGTAGTACTAGGGAGTACTGGTTTTGCTAGTCGAGCATGGTAGTATTGATTGAGTATGCTTTTGATGCGTAGGCTTGTTCTAGACCTGATTAGCGGTGTTGCGTAAGGCTAGGCTTGCTGTGATAGAGGTACGAAAGTACTATCCGAGATATCCTGGTTGAGTATACATTCTTATATGTGTTGCATGATTATGTGGTGCATTGATATATGTCATATGATGCATGCTATTATGTCACGTTTATTACTGCACGTTGCATTTCATGTTGAGCCGTATCTTCTTCGAGATAGCCTTTACTGTTGAGCTGTATCTCTTTCGAGATAAGCTATATCTTGGGGCCGCTCAGCCCTGTCTTGTGGACGCATGGACACCGAGTACACAGTGGCCGACGGGTCGGGAGGGCTTCGGTGGTCCGGGACATTTTAGGTCCACGTCTGTCTTGTAGTGGATGCAGTGACCCAGAGGTGTACCGCGCGGCACTATCCACTTGGCGCCTCTAGACTGAGCATTGTTGAGATCCTTTTGTGACTCCTGTTTCTTGACTACCCCGGTATCATGATCATAGCATGTGCATTTCATATAGGTCTGTATACTCATACTTTTGTACTGGGCGTTCTTATCGCTCACGTCCTCGGTTTTGTTTATTCTTGGACACCCCATTCCCACGGGGCAGGCCTCAGGTTGGACAGCTCAGGAGGAGCAGGAGGAGGACGTTGAGTAGCTGGTTGGTTTAGTTTATCGGTATTGTTTTGATTCGATATGGTTGTATTGGATATTTTATTTTGAGTTATTCTAGACTTCGATTGGGTTGTATAACCATTATTTTGTTGACTTTTCCGCTGTTATCTCTGATTATTGTTAATTAGGTTAATTACATGCTTAGTTTTTGATTAGTAGGTGATTCTGGAACGGGTCACTACATTTATGGTATCAGAGCATGCGTACGATTTTGGGATATAGATTTCTGTTTTGGGATTTCCGTTGACCAATTTACTAGTTTCCCCATTCTATGTTGTAGCAATGGCTGACCACTTTGGTGATGAGAGTAGTCAGGGAAGTGTAGGTCGTTGGGATGACCAGGACGATTTGTTAAGCGTCATAAGTTACCGCATGTTTCTCTAGATGTCATTCTTTCCGTTTCTACTCCGATGGGTCATTCGGTTTTAGCCAAGCGTCTAGTGATGGGTTGTCCCTTAGATTTTGAGGGTAATGATGTTGTTATTTCGTTTTGTTCATTCTCTAAACTTGATTTCGAGGACGAAATTTTTTAAGGGGGGGAGAATGTAGTAGCCCGAATTCCAAATTGGGTAATTAACGGAGTAATGGTGATTAAGAAGGTTTAAGGTGAAATTTTGACCGAGTCATGATCGGACGGACCGAAGATGGTTCGGAAGCACCGAAGAGGTCGGAAGGTCCGAAGTGAGTTCGGTGGATCCGATCATTAGGTGTCAAGAGTTGATCGACACGTGGGAGTTCGGACGTTCCGAAGTGTAGGTTCGGTGGATCCGATCATGAGGTGTCAAGAGCAGCTGGACACGTGCATGTTCGGACGGTCCGAAGTGTATGATCGGAGGATCCGATCATGAGCTGTCAAGAGCCAATGGACACGTAGCGTTCGGACGTTCCGAAGTGTTGTTCGGAGGATCCGAACATGGCCTATAAATAGTGCTCGGATTTCTCATTTTTGACTTGCCAATTTCTTGAGTTTTCTCTCATTTTGGAGAGTTTGGAAGGTTTCTAGGGTTAGTTGTTGGTCGAGCGATAGCTAAGAGCTGCCAGGAGTAGTAGCGTAGCGGCGCCTGAGTTACGAGGCAATCGACATCAAAGGGCTGTCGACGGACGAAGGTAAACCCTAAACCTTTGGTAGTACTAGGGAGTACTGGTTTTGCTAGTCGAGCATGGTAGTATTGATTGAGTATGCTTTTGATGCGTAGGCTTGTTCTAGACCTGATTAGCGGTGTTGCGTAAGGCTAGGCTTGCTGTGATAGAGGTACGAAAGTACTATCCGAGATATCCTGGTTGAGTATACATTCTTATATGTGTTGCATGATTATGTGGTGCATTGATATATGTCATATGATGCATGCTATTATGTCACGTTTATTACTGCACGTTGCATTTCATGTTGAGCCGTATCTTCTTCGAGATAGCCTTTACTGTTGAGCTGTATCTCTTTCGAGATAAGCTATATCTTGGGGCCGCTCAGCCCTGTCTTGTGGACGCATGGACACCGAGAGTACACAGTGGCCGACGGGTCGGGAGGGCTTCGGTGGTCCGGGACATTTTAGGTCCACGTCTGTCTTGTAGTGGATGCAGTGACCCAGAGGTGTACCGCGCGGCACTATCCACTTGGCGCCTCTAGACTGAGCATTGTTGAGATCCTTTTGTGACTCCTGTTTCTTGACTACCCCGGTATCATGATCATAGCATGTGCATTTCATATAGGTCTGTATACTCATACTTTTGTACTGGGCGTTCTTATCGCTCACGTCCTCGGTTTTGTTTATTCTTGGACACCCCATTCCCACGGGGCAGGCCTCAGGTTGGACAGCTCAGGAGGAGCAGGAGGAGGACGTTGAGTAGCTGGTTGGTTTAGTTTATCGGTATTGTTTTGATTCGATATGGTTGTATTGGATATTTTATTTGAGTTATTCTAGACTTCGATTGGGTTGTATAACCATTATTTTGTTGACTTTTCCGCTGTTATCTCTGATTATTGTTAATTAGGTTAATTACATGCTTAGTTTTTGATTAGTAGGTGATTCTGGAATGGGTCACTACATGTTCTGTACAGTTATTTGATTTTTGTACTATATTGGCGTCCGGCCTTTCCAATCGAGCTCTTACAACGTCAATTCATATACAATATTCATTTTCTCAATTTATTGTCATGATATACATCAAATACATAATTACGTGACAATTTTATAGACTATCAATAATCTACACAGGATTTACGATAATACGGTACACGGTCCTTACATTATCACTCTCATCAACTTTTGGCTTCATCGCACAAAAAGCATTAGAAAAGAAAATAACTATTGTTTAAAAGAACAATGCACTATATCATATATATATATATATATGTATATATATATATATATATATATCAAATTGAATGTATTTTTAATATTAGGACAACCATAGTAGTCAGAATATTTCTCTCAAATATTTTTGGGTCCATAGTTTGCATCATCAATCAAATATCATCATTCTCAGTTATCTCATATTTCACAATCAAATAACCCAACAATAAATATTTCTGGATCCCACATTCTACACTTAAATATACCGCCATTAAATATTGTAACCTGATATTCCACATAAGGGAATATTTCTCTTTTTCTCCAAATATTCCCGACTGTAGTTGCCGCTAAAAATAGGATCACCGGTGCAAGGACTTTGTTGTTACCTAATCCGTAGAATCAAAACTAGGAGCATACCATCCTAACTCTTCAGTCTTCTTCATTTTGTATTCCCGTTCTCTCGCGTCGCCCAAGGCCGTCGTAATAGGATACACGCATGTAACTTTGGTAGCCATAGTTCGAAATGAAACCACATTTTGATTCACAAAAAATTCAAGAACGTCTCTACCATATCCTCCATCCACCTCAGCTTGCAGATGTTTTACCTGCATTTTTAACACTATTGTAAAACTTTAAAAAAAACGCAATTTACTTTACCTGCATTTTTAACACTATTGTAAAACTTTAAAAAAATGCAATTTACCAATACAAATTTTGCACTCATCATTCCAGCCCATGGGATATAAGTTATGCATATTATATTTTTTCATTAGTTTATCTAAAAACACAATATAGGTCCCCTTATCTCTCCTAGAGTCAGTGCATCCAATTTCCTTATTTTTGTTAGCCAAAATAATTTAACCAATACAAAATACTAGAAATGATTGTGATTATTTGCAAATCAAAATATAATACTTGATTAAAATATACCAACAACTTAGACATAATAAGTTGAGTATCAAATTAAAATTAAATAAATCGATAATAAAATTAACCAAGTTTCTCTTGGAATTGATGAACATCACAGTCTAACTAATTTTCTATTCAAAACTGCTAAACCAATATATAGATAACAAAAAACTAACAAATAAATATATTGCAACATATAATAGAATAATAACATAAATATAATTCAACAAAACTAATTTGTATGAGGAAAATAATGAAACAAAAAAACCGAGGCCTGTAACAAAATATAGTTTTCTTAAAGTAGATTTGTCCTCTAGATGAGGTGCTTGAGGGTCATTGCAAACGTTTGTTTTCTAGGAAACAATGGTTGAAACAGTAACGAATTAAGCATTAATTCTCAGGTTCGACGAACTCAAATCGTACCTTTACTTTATCACCATAACTCAATGCAGGCCAAGTAAAAAGCTAACGATAAAAAAATGCAAGATAATGATTGAATGAGATCTTGAGTGTGAATGTGAATTGAGGAAATTGACACATTTATTTGTAGGATCAAAAAGGCACTCCAAAAGTCATTCCAGAACGTAGAAAACCAAAAGTTCACATTAATTCAAGAATTTGGAGAGCCAAAGGTCCACATTAACTCAAAAATTTGGAGAGCCAAAAGATACATCCACATTACACAATTTTTCATTCAAACTTTAATTTTAAATCCATTTTCCAACAATCCTCCACATGAATGAAAATTGATAAAAAAATCTTGATGATTGATAGGATCGGTTATCACACTAAGAGTGTTTAGAAGGGGGGGGTTGAATAAACACTCACACTTAAAATTGTTCTTTAAGAATATTTGAGTTCAGTTTAGTGACAAACTGAAACTTGGAATCTTGTTGGTCAATAACAATCAGTTAAACTGGAGTAGTTGCGGAAAGTAACTGACTGAAAGATAGAATACAAAAACTGAAAGAAATATGCAAGAGTTGTTTCTGGATGTTCGGAGAATTTAATTACTCCTACGTCACCCCTTCTATCACAAGGATATGATATTCACTAAAAGACTTTGATCAAGTACAACACTTGTACAGACCCACTTCAGTTTGGACTTACAACTGCCTAAACTGAAACTCTTAGTTATACACAATGTTTTCAGTACGTAACTGATATTAGCACAATTGAGTCTAACAACTTTTAGAGAGTGCTAATAAGCTCAGATTGTAGCCTTGATTGCTACGAGTAATTCAAATGAGAGTGAGTTGAGATTTTGACAGAGTAACAACAAGCTTAAGATTGAATGATTGTCTCACTTCTTCATCTGCTGTTTTTCAGTTATATTTATACCTTTTTTTTTTAACGGTAACTTTGATATGCATTTGAATTCTAGTATCCGTTGATTGCCACTTCATCATTCCTTGGGCAATGTTCTCTTCATTGATTATGATACGGCGTCTTAAATGCAATAGCCGAAACACATTGTTCTATGCTGTAGTGATCGAGGTGCGACACTCTTGTAATTTGTTTGTCTCCTTTGGTCTTTCCCGAGATGTCTTCAGTTGAGAAGCTTTTAAGACACTCTGTTTTTAACTGATCAGTTTCAACTGATCATTTTACTTTGTATCATTGTTTCAACTGTCTTCAGTTGCCGAATATGCTTGTGTGCATCAGTTGATTCATATTTTGTTAATTGATTGATTTACATTTTGTCAAACTCCAGAATCTTGTTTCCAACAATTTCCCCCTTTATGGTGTTTGACAAAACCAAGTGATTTAAGATCGGATAACTGAGCTCTTTGTAGACTATGCAGCTGAATTATAAAATAACTGGGTTTCTTGTAGATAACATAAAAACTGAAAATATAATATCTGGATTCCTTGTAGATAACATAAATCTGAGAAAATAAGCTGATTAGATCTTCTTCAGCTGCTTTGTCTTTGTCCTTCCCCTTTTTTGTCAAACATCTCCATTTGGTCTGATAACTTTCGAACGTTAATGGATAATAGTTTTACATCTGCGGAGATACTTGAGGCGACAGTTGTGAAGGAGGTTTGTAGCGATGTGATTTGATTAGAAACAGAGGTTTCCAGTCGCTCAACTCTCTGACTGATTACATTTGAGTTGTAAAGAATGATCCAACTAGCCCTTGCTTCATTTCTTGCACAGTCTTGCTAAGAGAGTCCATGTTGGTTTGAAGATTGTTTAGTTTTGCTGAGTCAAATTCAATTGAAGAATCTAATTTGACAGAATGCGACAGCTGTTCGTGTTGAATTTTCCTGATTTCAGCTATCATCTGCGCATGTTGTACTGTATGTTCTGAATTTCTTCAAGAACAGTATCCATTTCTGTAGATTGAATTGATGGTTGCTAGTTGGGTGTATCTGAATGCTTTGATAGTTGTCCAAAAAGAACTAATGCTTGATTAGTTTCCATTGTACCAACCGTAGATTGAGTTGGAATGTTTTCTTGAATTTGAGATGAAGATGGTTGATTTTGATCAAATAATGGTCTGTTTGCCTGAATGATAGAGATGATGGTTCATGCATAGAGGCTTCCTGTGGAGGATTAACTGGACTTTGTTCTTACTCTTTTGATTGAGTGAGCAACTGACTTTCTTTATGTTCAGCAGTTTTTGGGTCTGATGGTTTTGCTTGTTCGTCAGTTTGAACAACTTGTTCATCAGAACTTTCTGACTGAACAGGTACTTCAGTTTGAGCTTCAGTTTTAGCAGATATAACTTTTTCATCAATGAGTGACTCAGTTGGAGCTTCAGATGATATTTTAATATCTTTCTCTGGTTGTTCAGCTGACTGAGCAACTGAGTCATACTGAGCTTCTAATGCAACAGCTTGAATGATTTCATCGATGTTTGCCAAGGATAGTTCTTCTTCAGAGTATAACTGTTGTTCTTTCTGAGAAGATTGAGGTATTTCCTGAACTGGGTTTTCAGTTGACTGTGGTGGAGATGGTTCTTTCTGTGGAGAGAAGGATAAATCTTTTTCAGGATTTGAGTTGAAGGGTTTTTCGTGAATAACCAGTTCCTGATCTTCTTCCCAAAATCTTATTTCCCTTTGCAGACTACTAAGATCTGCGTCCAGTTGAGTGAACACAGCTCTATCATTGTATGTGGTTGGACTTGTTGGATGGTAGTTGGACTTCAGCTGTGCTACCATTCTTGCTAACTTTTTGAAGCGAATCTGATCAAAGAAGTATTTCTGACTTTCTAATGCTTGTGAGATTGTAGCGGCTTTGACTACTTTCATCACAATTGCTTCTAATTTGATGAACTTTTTCAGTTGAAATCTATGCTTCAGTTCTTTGGCAAAGATTTCTGTTCTGAAGCTTTTCCAACGGTCAAAAGATTTTAATTGTGATGTGGCAAATGCATTGACCTGTTCCCAAACAAGGTCAATGTGTGTTTGAATCACATTGGATGTCCGGGGTTCTTCAACTAGCTGTCTTTTTCCTTTGTCAGTTGAAAGAGTGTGGAGAAGATCCATCCCTGAGTGTGTTGATTGCACTGGTTCCCTTAATATTATACCTTTAGATCTGGCCCTTGGCAAGATGGTAGGGTGATTCACAAGGGTTAATGGGGCTTTAACTTTAGCTGTTGTCTTGGCTTTGGTAACTGGTTCATCATGTGAGAGTACCTGCAATGGTATGGCTTGAATGGGTTGTTGATCAGCTGATCGAATAACTTCCATTGTTGTTGTTGTTTTGGTTCTTTTAGTCCTTGGTCTTTTGACAAGCCTAGGTGAAGGAGTTTTCTCTGTGTCTGATTCACTGAGAATCAGTTTTCTTTTTGCTGTTTTGACCTTCTTAACTGGTGATGGTTCAACTTCCAGTTTGGTCCTTGATACCAAGACGTTTTTGGCAGTAAAAACTTTGAATTTTGATGATATTTCAGCATTTTCAGCTACTAAACCTTTCAGTTTTAACAGATAACTGATCTGGATAGCAAAGCCACATGATTATTTGGATGACTTGAGCATATTCTTCAAGATGTTAAACAGAATACATCTCCAATTTACTTTCTTTTCACTCATGATTATGGTCATTACCTGGAATTTTTCGAGTGTAAGAGCAGCATAAGAGCCGGCTTTTGCTAATATTCCCTTTGCTACGATATCAGCTAGCAACTGAATTTCTGGTTTCAGTTCCTTCTTTGGATCGGAAACCTTGATTTTTTGTCCATCAGAAGATAATCGGGATTGCATTTCTTCAATGTCCTGAGTTTTCACTTCAGAAAAATTCACATAACCATCAGTTGGTAAAGAAAAGATTTCTCCGAAAGATTCCTCAGAAAGACGTAACAACTGATCGTTGATAGTCACAGATATAGTGTCATTATTAGTGATAAATCCTTTTCTGTAGAATTCGTTGACTTCTTTGAGATATATCTTCTGGGAAGATTGTCCTAAGAACTTCCTGAGACCTACTGATTCAAGCTTTAGAAATACGTCCTTAATATATGTTTCTTGAATCGATAGAACGGAGTTAAAATCGATGACCATTGCATTCAATATATGAGCAGGAATTTGAGTTGCCATTGATAGCTGAGTGATTTCCTGTCGAGACAAAAATTATAGATTTGCTTTGAGAATAGAGAATAGTCGTGAATGTAAGGAAGACGAACTGAATCAAAGCCGGTAAAGTACTTTTGTTTGTGACTGTTTGAATTATTGGACACGTGTCAGTCCAGGAAAAATTTTGAATAAAAAAAATGTGTGTACGTGTGCTGTAAACGTGTGTACAATTTTGAACGGTTAAAAATGTGTCCACGTTATAATCTGAAATTCATCATGATTTGGCAGACAGTCACGTCATTTGATTTGGAATATAATAGATTTAATTAATTAACTTATATGAAAAGATTAGTGAAATTGTCAACTGATCGATCAGTTAGTGAAGCTGAGTCTTTTCAGTTGAGAATACACTAACAACTGTCTTCTCAGTTAACCTCTTAAACCACCATTCCCCCTAAATAAATACGTTAAAATAAAATAATGCTGATTAATTAAGAAAATCTTGAGGCTTAGTAGAGTAATCGTCATTTAAGGAAGTGTCTTTTCATTTTCCTCGTCTTGACCTATAAATAAAAGTAGAAGAGTTAGTCACAAGTATCAGAAAAAAAATGGAAGGAGTAAGCAGTTCAAACGTCTCTCCACTTTCGCTTGAAGCTGAAAAAGCTGCCATAGAGGACAAGGTTTTTTATGCCAGTCTTCCCTATTGGGAAGAGTTACAGGAGCTGGAGCTTCTGTACAATTCTGGGAGGGTTACCACTTTCAAGCGGATGGCCCAGCTGAGAGAGGTGCGAAATCACTTGAATATTTCTGTAGAGGTGGATGCTTTCAAGGAAGGCCATCTCTATGAGCTCATGCTTCGCAAGGAGCTGGAGATCCTTAACGGCATTGCTTCTTCTCACAGCTTCTCCAAGACTTCTTCCTCAGCTTTGGCTGTTTGGATGAGGATGTGGATAGCTAGTGTTGAAGAAACTTATCAACATGTTGTTCTCTACAAAATTTATGGATAAATAAAATGTTTATTTTGATAATGCGTCATTTTTCTTTATTTCTGCACATAATGATCTGTGTGAAATTCATCAGTTGTAAACTTATGATCAAACAAGAAAAACCAGTTGTGATAAGTAAACAAGTGAGCTGTTAAGAAACTAATTTATTATGAACTGATACTATTTAACCGGCTGAAAGTAAAACTGGTGTCAGTTGATAGTGAACAACTGATAACTTAAAAGTCCTCGGTATTTGTGAAAGCCTCTTTAATTGACTTGAGACTCTTCAGCTTCTCCAACGTTTTTTTCCTATAAATAAGATGATAGTGATTAGAGTGTGATGCAATATCAGTTCAAAATATTTCAATATGTCCGATTCTGATACATGCAGGAGCACTCATGTCCATGTGACTGAGCAATCAGCTCCTCGTTTAGCGGATATCAAAAGAAAAATGGAAAGATATGTCCTGCAGAAGGTGTTGACAACATGGGAGAAAATTCATGAATTGAAGAGGGTTAGTGACAGTGGTGCTATTCCTACTCGTGCTCAGGAGGCAAGAGCACTGAAGTATCTTGCACGTTTTGAAGTTAGGCATGTTAGAGATTTGGTTGAAGACGATTGTCTTTTGGAGGCGTTGTTGTGGAAGGAGTGGCATGTTGTTGATAAGATTTCGAAATCTAGGGCATTTGCTAGAGTTCGAATTTATGAATTAAATGATTTGGGTTAGAGCATGGCTTGATTCAGTTGATGCCATGATATGTTCTGTAAACTGGAAACGTTGGTATGCGTAATAAAATGTTATTTTCGATTTGTTGTGTTCTTATTTTTTGCATATAATTCTGTTAGTGAAGCAAAATTAATAATTTCTAAGACAACTCAATTAAGCCAAGTATATTTCTAAAATAAGAAAACTTAGCCTCGGGTAATGGTTTTGTGAAAATGTCAGTTGCTTGCTGTTCAGTTGAAATATATTCTAGTCGGATATCCTTCTTCAATGCATGTACCCTGATAAAGTGATGCCTGACATCTATATGCTTGGTCCTTGAGTGAAGAACTGGATTATAAGTAATGACAATTGTGCTTGTATTATCACAAAATATGGGCGATTCAGTTGACTTGACTCCATAATCCTTCAGTTGTTGCTGAATCCAAATCAGCTCTGCACAGCAGCTACCAGCAGCAAGATATTCTGCTTCAGTAGTCGATGTAGCTATAGTTGTCTGTTTCTTGCTGAACCAAGAGATCAGTCTATCTCCTAAGAACTGACAAGATCCACTTGTACTTTTGCGATCAAGCTTACATCCTGCATAATCTGCATCTGAGTATCCAACTAAATTGAAGGTGGAGTCTTTGGAATACCATAATCCAACATTTTGTGTATCCTTAAGATATCTCAGAATTCTTTTGGCTACTGAGAAATGTGATTGCTTAGGGTTTGCTTGAAATCTGGCACACATACAGACAGCAAAAACAATATCAGGGCGACTGGCTGTTAGGTATAGCAATGAACCTATTAATCCTCTGTATAATGTCGCTTCTACTGATATTCCCCCTTCGTCAATGTCTAGTTTAACTGATGAGCTCATGGGAGTTGTTGCTGCTAAACATGATTCCATACCAAATTTCTTTAACAGCTCCTTTGTATATTTTGTTTGACTAATGAATATGCCAGTTTCCAGTTGCTTCACTTGCAGTCCAAGAAAAAATGTCAGTTCACCCATCATACTCATTTCAAATTTATCCTGCATTAACTTAGCAAACTTTTCACACAATTTGGGGTTAGTTGACCCAAAAATTATATCATCAACATAAATTTGAACTAATAAGATATGATTATTTTTAGTAAATTTGAATAAGGTCTTATCAACTGATCCTACTGAAAAATCATGATCAGTTAGGAATTTTGAAAGAGTTTCGTACCAAGCTCTGGGAGCTTGTTTAAGACCATAAAATGCTTTGTTTAAATAATATACATGATCAGGAAATTTGTGATTAATAAAACTTGGAGGTTGTTTGACATATACTTCTTCCTGTAACTGACCATTTAGGAATGCACTTTTCACATCCATCTGATAAACTTTGAAGTTTTTGTGGGATGCATAAGCAAGAAATATCCTGATTGCTTCCAATCTTGCAACTGGAGCATACGTCTCATCATAGTCAATTCCTTCTTTTTGCCTATATCCCTGTGCTACTAGTCTTGCTTTGTTGCGTATAACTGAGCCATCCTCGTTTAGCTTATTCCTGTAAACCCATTTCGTACCTATAATGGTTTTTGAAGTTGGTCTTGGAACTAAGTTCCAGACGTTATTGTGAGTGAACTGATTCAGCTCTTCTTGCATAGCATTTACCCAGTTGGGATCAGCAAGAGCTTCATCAGTTTTCTTTGGTTCCAGTTGTGAGACAAAAGCTGAGTGAATAAATAAATTTAACATTTGATTGCGAGTTCTTACAGGATCAGATGGATTTCCTATTACCAGATGAGGTGGATGTGATTTTCTCCATCTGTATTCTGTATTTGTTGCATCAGCAACTTCTTCAGTTGGCATCTGAGTGCGATTTTCAGCTTCAGTTGATGTCTCACCAGCTGGTATTTGAATTTTATCAGTTTCCTTTAATAACTGATTGTTTTCATTGACTTCATGCTCATTTAATTGATCTAAAATCTCTGGTTCTGGTGTTTGGAAGATGTCTTGATTGTTATGACTTTCATCTCTATCATCATCGTCCAAACTAATATCTCTCAATCGATCAGCTAGCTCAACTTGATCAGTTGGCTTATCAGTTAGTACATGTTCATCAAAATTAACATGCGCAGATTCTTCAACATTTAATGTTTTCTTATTAAAGGCTCTATAAGCTATACTAACTGATGAATATCCAAGGAATATTCCTTCTGCAGATTTGGCATCAAATGCCTTTAAATAATTTTTACCATTATCATGAATGAAGCATCTACAGCCAAATATTTTAAAATAGGTGATTATACTTTTTCTTCCATGCCAGATCTTATATGGTGTTTTCATATGATTCTTATTAATCATCGATCTATTCTGAGTATAACACGCAGTGTTTACTGCCTCTGCCCAAAATCTTTGAGAAATCCCAGAATCAGCAAGCATTGTTCTAGCAGCTTCTTTTAGGGTCCGATTTCTTCTCTCAGCTACACCGTTTTGCTGAGGAGTTCTTGCTGCTGAGAGCTCATGCTTGATTCCAGCATTTTCTAGAAAATTTGAAAGTGTTTGATTGATAATTCAGTTCCTCGATCAGATCTGATTCGATCAATCCCAACTGATTTTTCATTTAAAAGTTTTTTGAAGAGTTTAATCAGTTGTGCAGCCGTATGGTCTTTGGATTTTAGAAATATAACCCAAGTAAATCTTGAAAAATCATCTACAACCACTAGGGTGTATTTCATTCCCCCTAAGCTCATGACTGGAATTGGACCAAAGAGATCCATGTGCAATAGTTCTAAGCATCGGGATGAAGATTTACAGCCCTTGTTTTTGAAAGAAGATCGTACTTGTTTTCCATACTGACATGCTGAGCAAAGTTTTTCTTTTGAAAAATTTATTTTGGGCAAACCAGTTACAAGTTCATGTTTACTCAGATAAGCAATGGATTTAAAGTTTAAATGATTTAATCTTTTATGCCATAACCAGTTTTGAGATGAATTTGAAGCAATGAAGCAAACTGGTGCATGAGGCTGTTCATTCCAACTGACTTTATATGTGTTTCCACATCGTTTGCCAGTTAGTATGATTTCATCAGTTGATGTTTTAACTGAGCATGAGTTTTTATCAAATTGTACCAAAAATCCATTGTCGCATAACTGACTTATACTAATCAAGTTATACTTTAGATTTTCTACCAATAATACATCTTTAATAGTAAAGTTACCATGGATAATCTTACCCTTACCCACGGTTTTACCTTTGGAATTATCTCCGAAACTAATGTTTGGACCACTATATTTGGTCAGTTGAGATAGCATACTTGCATCTCCTGTCATATGTCGTGAGCATCCGCTGTCCAAATACCATATTGAATTTTTATCTGTACATGTTACCTGCAAGCACATACATAATATGATTTGGTACCCATATCTATTTGGGTCCACGACTTATTAGTCCCTTTGGAATCCATACTTGGATTAGTCTAACTGTCTTTCCAGTAGCTGTGTTCCAAATTGTTTTTCTCGGCTTCTGTGTGTTAGGTGTGTGTTGTATAGATCACACAGTATGTATTTTGACTTGGTTCGACTGATTGTTTAGTCTGTATCTTTTCTGGACTGGTTTGCAGTTGTGATAATTCGAATAGTTATTTGAACGATTCCTCCCAAACATTTTTGATGACTGACTTACTGAGTCAGTAGAGATTTTTGGACTGTAACCAACTCCATGTCTTTTGCCCTTATACATATTCTCAATGGTTTGTTCATTCATTTTGCTAGGCTCAAATTTTTCTTGATTTGCTGTTGATCTGACAAATTGAATGTACTTTCCTTTGTTTACCGTCAACTGTGGTTGTGTATCTTTTGAAAGTGTTTCTCCTTGATTACTGAACCCTAAACCAGTTTTGTCAGAAACTGATTTTTGAGAATTATGCATCTCATTCAATGCAGTAGACGACTTATTCCAAGATTGAATGAGTTCAGTCTGTTTTGAATTTTCAAAGTTCAATTTCTGGATCAGTGATTGATCTTTCTTTTTCTCCGCTTTTAGCTCAGCAATTTCCCTTTTTAGACTCAACTCATCAACTGATTCATCAGTTTTGATTTTGTTGTCTATGGGATCATTTTGCTTTGATTTCATTTCCTCAAATGATGATGCAAGTTTCTGGTATTCATTTACCATATCATGCAATGTCAAAATGAGTTCTTCTCTTGTAAAATCAATTGAACTAAAATCAAATACCTGTTGACTTGTAGATTCTGCTTCAGCATCATTTGCCATTAGACATTTGACTTCCTCTTCATCACTTGAGCTATATGAGCTTTCTGGTTCTGATTCATCACTATCAGTTTCTGCCCATTTGGATTTGTTTTCTTCTGCTAATAGAACTTCGTATTTCTTTCTGTTGATTTTCTTATCATCTCTGGGCCTTCTCTTATGCTCATATGGTTTCTTTCTTCTGTCAGTTGATCCTTGACTGTCCTTTTTAGGTTTAGGACAGTCTGCAATGTAATGACCTGTTTTGCCACAATTGTAGCAAGCATTTGTTTCTTCTTTTGAATTATTTTTCTGGTATTGCTTCTGAAAGTTTCCTTGGTTCTTTCTCATGAACCTCCCGAAATTTTTGATGAATAATGACATTGCATCATTGCTTAACTGATCAGCAGATTTTTCAGCTGAACTGCTTGATTAAGTTCTGACAGCTGCTAAGGCAGTTGTAGTTGTAGGAGTAGATGGTTCTCCTTCTCTGTTCTGCATTTCAAATTCATAAGCTTTTAAATCAGCAAATAGTTCATGAATTTCGATCTGGTTCAAGTCTTTTGATTCTCTCATAGCCATAGTTTTGACGTCCCATTCCTTTGGAAGACCTCTCATTACTTTTAATGCAACCTCTTTGTTAGTGTGCACTTTTCCGAGTGCATTTAATTCATTTACAATACTGCTCACCCTTTCATCATACTCATTCATTGACTCTCCAACCTTCATTTTGATATTGTCAAATTTCTGGACATCAACAGATAGTTTATTTTCTTTTGTTTGGTCATTTCCTTCATATAACTGAATCAACTTCTCCCAAATTTTTTTTGCTGTTTTGCACATCTTTATTTTGTTGAAGGTTGCTTTATCCAGTGTTTTGTATAGAGTATATTTGGCCACATTGTCAAGATTGGCTTTTCTCTTGTCCTCAGTTGTCCACTCTTCTTTGGGCTTCTGAATTCTCTGTGGTGCCCCTTCAGTTATGGCTATTGCTGTGTTTGCTTTCAGAATCTTCATGGGTCCGTCTGTTATGACAAACTACATATCATCATCTTGTGCAGCTAAGTGAGCCTGCATTCAGATTTTCCAGTCATCAAAATTTTCTCTTGAGAACATAGGAATTTTATTGAAAGAAGTCATGCTAAAAGATTTATAGATCAGAAGTATTCAAAAACAAGATTCAACTGCTCTGATACCACTTGATAGGATCGGTTATCACACTAAGAATGTTTAGAAAGGGGGGTTGAATAAACACTCACACTTAAAATTGTTCTTTAAGAATATTTGAGTTCAGTTTAGTGACAAACTGAAACTTGGAATCTTGTTGGTCAATAACAATCAGTTAAACTGGAGTAGTTGCGGAAAGTAACTGACTGAAAGATAGAATACAAAAACTGAAAGAAATATGCAAGAGTTGTTTCTGGATGTTCGGAGAATTTAATTACTCCTACGTCACCCCTTCTATCACAAGGATATGATATTCACTAAAAGACTTTGATCAAGTACAACACTTGTACAGACCCACTTCAGTTTGGACTTACAACTGCCTAAACTGAAACTCTTAGTTATACACAATGTTTTCAGTACGTAACTGATATTAGCACAATTGAGTCTAACAACTTTTAGAGAGTGCTAATAAGCTCAGATTGTAGCCTTGATTGCTACGAGTAATTCAAATGAGAGTGAGCTGAGATTTTGACAGAGTAACAGCAAGCTTAAGATTGAATGATTGTCTCACTTCTTCATCTGCTGTTTTTAGTTATATTTCTACCTTTTTTTTAACGGTAACTTTGATATGCATTTGAATTCTAGTATCTGTTGATTGCCACTTCATCATTCCTTGGGCAATGTTCTCTTCATTGATTGTGATACGGCGTCTTAAATGCAATAGCCGAAACACATTGTTCTATGCTGTAGTGATCGAGGTGCGACACTCTTGTAATTTGTTTGTCTCCTTTGGTCTTTCCCGAGATGTCTTCAGTTGAGAAGCTTTTAAGACACTCTGTTTTTAACTGATCAGTTTCAACTGATCATTTTACTTTGTATCATTGTGTCAACTGTCTTCAGTTGCCGAATATGCTTGTGCGCATCAGTTGATTCATATTTTGTTAATTGATTGATTTACGTTTTGTCAAACTCCAGAATCTTGTTTCCAACAATGATAAAGCTCTATAGTTTAACTCTTCACAGGATAAGTAGGTATATTTGTGTACTTTAAATACCTCAGCAATATGAAAATTACTTTCTAGTGTTCAACTTCTGGATTATTCGTGAATCTGATTAATTTTCTTATTGCATAGGATATGTTTGATCTTGTGCAACTCCTTAAGTACATCAGACTTCCAACTACTCGAGAGCATTCTAATTCATAGATATTCTCGCCTCGATTCTTTGATGGATGTTGACTAGTATTTATCAGAATTCTAGCCTATACAGAATCATCCTTATTGAATTTTTCAAAAAATTGTCAACGTAATGGAATTGACATAGAACTAACCCTTCTGATGTTCTATGGATTTTAATTCCAAGGATTACATCGGCTAGGTCCATATCTTTCACTTCGAATCTTGAATTCAAAACATTCTTAGCGAATTTTAGGATCAGTTAAAAAGGGTAAAGTGTTTAAAAGGGAAGGTTGAATAAACACTCCGGCCTTTTGAAGACCTTTTGGATATGAATCAGTTATTTGATTGAACTAATCCTGAGATCTTGTGTGTCAATATCAATCAGTCAACTAATGATAGTGCAGAATTAGACTGAAAGGTATATTGAATAATTAGGCTGAGGTGTTGTGAAAACTGAATAAACAATAGGATTAAACACAAGGATTTGTATGAATGTTCATATACTTTAAATGCTCCTATGTCACCTCATCTATCTTCAGGATAAATTTTTCACTAAAAGACTTTGATATATTACAGCAGACTATAATAATTATCTTCAGTTGGACTTATACACTGCCAATTTTAAACTCTTAGTTTTCAACACTTTACAGTATATAACTGAATAGCTATATTAGTAGCCTAAATGCTACGAAAAAATACAATGAAATGAGAGCTAAAATGTACGTAGTAAACTGGCATAAACCTGACTATGGATCAGGTCAATTGAAGTGCCAAAGAAAAAAATGATAAAGTTTGATAATTTGGTAGATTTCTGGACCGTTGTTCGTTTTGCTGTGATCTGGAAAGAAAAGAAGGTCAAGGAAGTTGTTGGTCTCAAACAGAATATGTTAAAATAGGCAGAGACCCAAGTGATCTCTGAAGCTCTCCAACATCGAGACTTCATCGAGATGGAGCTAAAGTAAAATCTTCCGCGCCTATTCAACAAAGGCGTGCTAATTTTGTAGCCCACAGCCCAACTGCCAAAGTTGATGCGTCCATAATTAGTCAACTTGAAATGGATGCACTTTGCTGGTCAATGAACGTTAAGTTGAAGTGCCAAGAAAATGACAAACAGAAGCTGAGACAGAAGAAAGCATTTCTGTTGGGTTTTAATTAGAGGAAAGTCTAGCTGGTCTGCGATCTGAAATTGAAGAAATTCAAAAGCCAGCCTTTGAAGATCAAGCCACTCGAAAATAAAAAAAAAAGATACAAGAGGTTTAGATACCCACTCATGTGAAAGAACTCCCTCAATCCACTGTTTACGAGGTTAAGAATCAAACTAGTGGTTCGGTGGACCGGTTTGAAATTTCAAAAGACCCAGCCTCTATTGATGGAAATGTTCTCCTTTCCTCAAAAACAGATCATTTTTGAAGAGCTTCTAGAGATTTCTCTAACCTCTGTTGATGAGGTAGTGTGCTCTATCTTTGAGACTGCGCAAACGGCTCCATCCTCTCCGATAATTCCAAATCCATCCACTGAGATAGAAGGCTCTTACACAGATCTAGATTTGAACACCCAATCTCATGTTTCAGAAGACATAGATGAAGCACAAGAAATGTCTTATAAGAAATAGTCAGGTAAGGAGATTGTAGTTAACAGTACTTTTCTATAACAAGTTCAATTTGAACTTGAATTTCTGGAAGACGAAGATGAACTGACCCAAAATGAACAAGATTTTGTTCAACCACTTCCTTCCTTGAATGATAATGTTTTTGAACTTCAAGCTAGCCCTTTTTTTGCTCCTTAGCTAGATGTCTTGGAAAAAAAATTAGACTCCCCTACCACGTCACCTTTTGATCAATTGATATCTCAGTTGGTCAACATTTCATGATCTGTAAATGAAGTTGAGATCAAGAAATTTTCCCACAACATCATGTTCGAGAGCTTCAAGAGCCAAGTTCTGAAGAGTATAAGCATTATTGAATCTCAAGTTCGACTTGCTTCTGTTGATCACAATATAAAAAATCAAGATGTCTAACACTGAACTAGCAGGTCAAATTTCTCATGTTCAACACAATATAGAGGTCGATCTGCAATCTCAAGTAGCTAAATTTATCATTATATGGATGAATGGTTCGGCTCCATAAGCGGCCAGCTGCAAGAAAACTTAGAATACACGCAGCATGGTAATGAAGAAAGGGGGAAAAGTACAAGAAGATGCAAGAACACAAAAAACGTGCTGAATATAAGAAAAGAAGGGGTGGAGGCAGTGGATGTTCATATATTAGGAGATAATTTTTTTGATTTTGTAGGTATAATATGTTTACAAATTTCACACACGTGTAATATTGTCGTTTCATTACCTCAATGAAATACAATTAGTTGTTCTTAAATCTACATTATTATACCTTATTTTTAACTGACTGTATAACCATGCAGCTTGGTTTTGTCATCAACAAAAGGAAAGAAATTGTTATAATATTTCAATTACCTTTTAGTTTTGGTGATTGAAAAAATAAACAGAATCGAGCTGCTTCAGGATCCAACCGCTGTGTTCTTTTTGTAAAACAGGTTTTTCATACTACATGATTTTCAAGTCGTTCAGAAGTCAAACTGCTGAAGTTTTTCTCAAGCTTCAGATCATTCAAATTTTTGGCCACAACAAACTTTTTAATAAGCATTCAACATAGAGCGTTACGATCCAACCACCAGTCAGAAATGTGAAAACCAAATGGATAATTTTTTTCCAATCGTTCCAAAACTACCGATTTCGGTATAAAACTACAGTATCCCCCCAACTCCCAATGTGAAAGAAAGTTTCCCTGTATGCCATTCAAGTTACATTTCAGAATCTATTCAAGCTAAAGACGAAAAAGTAAAGAGAACATTAAATGGTATTTATTGCAGTGTACGATGTTGATAAATATAAAGACATTCTGTCGAGAATTGGTACAAGTGATCATTGAAAAACAGTTCCGGTTTGAGCTTTTCAACAATGAATATGCCGAACTCTCAAAGTGAAGACTATCAAAACTCTGAACAATCAGTAGTCTGCATACTTACAAAGATCTTTGAGCACTGTTAAATGTCTATATCTCAAACCGCTCAACCAAATCACACACACAACACTTCACATCATATCATTAAAGATCATTCTGTACTACCTCAACAAATTCAAGTTGTTACAAAGTTGACCATTGCGTCTTTGTTATTTGTTGTGTTTTCTGGTGAATGAAAAGTTCTTAAACATCTAAGTCTTGTAAAGTTATCACTAAGAGTTTTAGTCGAGGTAATGTGATAAGTCCTAACTGGATCAGGCTGTTTCAAGATGTTGTTAAACCAAAGTCTTTTAATAGAAACCTTCCTAAGTAGAAAAATGAGTGATGTAGAAATTTTATCTCGGAACATCCAAAAAAACCTTGTGTCATTTATTTACTCACTTTACATTTTTGCACATTCAAGTTTTCCGACCGTTTGTTGTTAAACTGATAATCTTTTTTTTTTTATCACTAGTCACACCGAACCGTTTTCGCACTTATTCTATTTTAAAGTGGTCCAATAGAGCTAGTAGTTCAAGAATAGTTCTTAACAGCCTAAAAACTTCTAAGAACGATTTAAAGTTAAAAAAATTTGTTCACCCTCTCCCCTTCTAAAATCTGACTCGATATCAACATGTTACATATAAATAATATACTTTATATTTTAAATATTAGCTTAGTTATTATTTTTTATATATAAAAAAGAATTTTTGAATATTTAAAATGATATATAAATAAATTGAAAAGTTATTTATCATATCTATAATAGTTAGTTGACAAAAATATATTGATAATTTTGATGAGATGCGCTTAAAATTACTAATATATACACATAAAATCAAATCTACATATATCGATATAATATAGGCAATTTTAGGGGAAAAAATTGGTGTCCCTTTAATAGGCTCAACTATTACATATCTATATGCTTGTAATGGAAATATTATGAAAATTTTCTCTAACTTAATAATAATTTATATTAAAATTCGAAATGAACTTAAGATTAACCATTTAATGAGTGATACAAAATTTTAATTTTAATTAATAAAAGAACTTTGTATAAAATCCTAAATTTATCCGGAATAAGCTTTTCTTATGGCTAAAAATAAATTTTTCGATTTGACAATGTCTTTATGATATCTTCTATAAGGAGGTATTTGGATTTATGGATTTCAAATATATTTTTGTAATTTTAGAAAAACAATACATAAAATTCAAATTCACATCTTCCATATTTATATAGTGTTTCATGTTAACGAGCAAGGATTTAAGTTCACCAAATAATAGTGACATTAAATTCATTCTATTTTTTGTGACTAATGTATAATTAAGTAAGATATAAATTTAAGTTTTTATGTATTGTTTCATTGTTAATAGTAAAAATATAATCGAAATCCGTGGATTTAAAATCCATTTATCCTTATGTAACCTAATATACTTTGAATACACGCGCGCGCTCACACGCTCACATAGACTATAATTATATAATTTTATTCCTATTTACAATCTGCATATCCATATTATACATAAGATTGAATTTTCATCATTAAATTCAAAATTAACATTTACTACTAAGTTTTTCCTGAAATAGATAATTTTTTTTTGTAGTTATTAACAAATTTGCACTTTTAGCACATAACCAGAATTGAAATAAAGCATGAAATCACAATATTACACGTTGTTGTAGGACTTGCTTGAGTTTAGGAAATAATGTCACACACATTGTTGATTTATATAAATCTTTTGTTATACTTTTTTTTATTATTATTTTTTGCCACGTTATTCACATTAAATTAAATTTTGATCACTAAAATTTAAACCAGATAAAATAGAAAGAAATATGTTACAGTTAATGAAAAATCAGCACAATTGTAGCACAAGACCTCTAAAATATGTAATAGAACCTCTAAAATCTACACAATTATAGCACACAACCTCTAGTAAAATCCGCATATTTAGAGACAAAACATCCGAAAGAGAAGCAAAAAAATATAAAAAATCTGGACAATTGTAGCACATGCACAGTTATAGCACAAACCTTTAAAATTTTCACAATCATAGCACAAAACTTCTAAATCTCCACAGTTATAGCACATGAACGGTTTTAACAGAAAACCTCTAGAAAAACATTGCACAGTTATAAATACAAACCTCTTTCTTTTTTTTTTTTCCCTACTCTCCTACAACATTAATCTTTTTTAGTTACAAATGATTATAGTTTATTCATCTCAATCAAGAGAGTTTGTGCATAAATTGTTCATCAACTACAATATATTAGAAGAAAACAAGGCATCCCATTTGCCCCAAAAAGATTCAACAATAGAATTTCTTTTCATTTCATTAAATAGCTTCTTGGCAGGAAGCCAAAAACTAATCATCGAAATAACTAGTGACTTCTATCCTCGCCTTATCCATAAGCATATGACCAGTCTAATCCCAAGTAAACTCCTAGGGCCTCCTGGACTGAAAAAGAACTGTTCTGTTATCAACTGAATTTCCACATGTTATCGCACCCTTACTTCTTGCTGCCCTCTTTTAATCGTCTTCTTTCCTTCTAAACCACTAGTGCCAGCATTGAAGACAGAGGCTGCATCAATCTTCCAAGTGAAAAAGGGATACTCTAGAGCAGAGCAGCATCCGAGAGAGAATTCAAAACATTGTACTTAGAGAAGGTATCTTTGTTACCATGAAGGGGAGATTGCATTCGTGGCCCAGAATCTTAGTTCTTTTGTACATTGTAATTGTATAATCTAAACGATGACTCGAAGTCATAAATTTCATGAGAGAAAAAAAAGGTATCCCATCTTCCCATAAAAAAATTCAACAATACAATTTTTTTTCTATTTCCTTAAATATAGATAGGGTGCAAATGAAATCGATTTAACCATAGAAGCTGATTCTGTTTGGGCATAGGTCATTCTTCAAGAACAGAAGTATCGATTAGACCATAAAGAGTGTTAAAAAGATAACACGCAATTGGTGAGCATAAAAATTAGAAGAAGAATCAGGTGCGGAAAAAGTCTGCAAACAACATGAGTTCAAGAAGCCAAAAACTAGTCACGGAGATATCGAATGACTTCTGTCCGGGCCTTGTTCATCAGCATACAGCGAGTCTCATCCCGAGTCAAATCCTTGGGCCTTACGGGAATGTTACGCTATAAAGGAACTCTTTTAGCAACATAATTTTCACATGGGATTACAGTATCCTGCATATAGGGCATGTCATCCAAAATGTAGCAGATCTTACCTCGGGTTTCAGGGAGCGGGAGCGATTGTCTGTCAACTACTTTTGCACCTTCGAAAGCCAAAAAGAAAGGAAAAGGTTTATGACTACTAGTCAATGCTTCAGATCATCAAATATTCAAATGTATCTTTATATCAGTGAGTAACACATAATAATTGGGGAGAACCCACAAAAAAAACCAATAATTAAGAATAAACCAAAACAATACAAAAAAAGATTAAATCAACCTGTATAGTTATTCAAAATGACACTTGAGTGAAAGAGACCAAAAGAATAATAAAAGCTTGCTCAAAACTCAAATGAGAAACACCCTATGTAATGATATGAAGGAACCTTACACAGAAAAGATAGGCATATATATAATACTCATAAAAATCAGCAAATGAATTGACCCAACCAAAACCCTAGATTCCCAGAATAAGTTGAAATACATTCAATTATATCCATAAAAGGTTGAATGTAGTTATTTATAGATTTAAATAGTGGTCAGACAATGATGTGCACACAGAAAATAACAGAAATACATACAAAATTGCCTCTTTCCATTGTTGCTTTTAGCACACAGATAAATAGAGTTGCAGAGTAGTGGAGAACAAGAACTGATTTTTTGTGTTTTCTGAAAATCAAAGGGCAGCAAAAATGTCTAATTCTGGGAAGAGATACATCAACTGACTGAGGGATCTGAATAAAGGGACTGGAAAATTTGGAAGCCCTGGTTATTTAGTTAGAATTGCGACCAAGATTAGCTATGGATTTTAATGAATTTGGACACATATAACCGGACAATTTTATTTAATGCTTGGCTCCTAATTACAGATTTGATGTATTAGAATTTCTGATAAGATTGCAAGAACATTTAAATTTTGTGAACCTTGATTGAGTTAAGGAAATACTGTTACAATTATTGTTGTTTTATAATTGTCAAAATGTATTTAGGGTTAGAAAATTTGAAAAAGTGACAGAAGGGATCAGACAAGGAAGGACTGGAAAATTTGGCTTTATCTTAAGTCTTACTGAAAAACGGGGTTAGTCATAATTTTCTCTGAATTCGGACACATATAACTGGATAGTTGCATATTAAAGCTGCTTGGTTTTCTGGTAAATACAAATTGGATTGCAATAGGATTTATAGTAAATAAGATTACGAGAACACCTAGGATTTTGTGAACCTTGATTGAGTCTAGGAAACAATGTTACAGTTATTGTTGCTTTATTGTTCAAATCTGTTTTATCATGGTTTGAAAAAAAAATCCACATTAGATTGAATATTATTCATTAAAATTCAAAGTTGACATTTACAATTAGCTCCCCGAAAAATAGAGACAATTACTTTTTGTCAATGTGCATGCAGATTTGTTCGATCTACTTATTTTCGTACTTGACATGCTTCGAGATTGCCAAATTCTTAGCAACAAAGTTGATAGAACCTATAACTCTGCAAAATCAGCACTTTGTCAAAGGGTATACTGTATAGGCAGGAGTGGACCAAGGATTTCGAGCAAAGGGAGGGTGAGCCAATAAGATGGGGACAAATCAAAAGAACTAGGGAGGCAAAACATGATTTTTAGAAAATTTACATGTAAAAATTATGTTTCCATGTGCTTAGGAGATGCATATGAGCTTTCATTAATTAAGTCAAAAAAGAGTTCTCCAGTCATCAGGGTCAACTAGGATAATATACAAATCAACTAAAAAGCACCATCTTTCGAATTGAATGAATGAGCCCTATCATAGCTTGGAGGAAGAGTCCTTTTGGTCAGCTTGAGGACACAATGAAGAGGAACCAACATATAAGTTATTTCATCAATCAAACTATTAAAGTTATCGAAAAATCAACAATCAAGTTTATCGTATTTAATACCATTTCTGATAAGACAAATTATCATGATCTCTGTGGGAAATCAGATAAGAGAGAAAACGAATATTCTGTATTTCCTTACTTTGAATTGATATAATACACGGTATTATATAGGAGATTACAAGGAGAAAGAGAAGGAAACTAACTCAATCCTAAATCTGGAAACTACCTAACTAATTCCCTCAATCTCAGGGATTACAAATTAATTCTCCCAATTTACAGATCTATTTACAGCTCAGCGACACCTCGACACTCCCCCTCAAGCTGAGGAATAGATGTCTTCCATTCCCAGCTTGGATACAAGATCATGGAAACTCGAACTGTTCAGCCCCTTTGTTAGAACATCGGCTAATTGTCTCTCTGATGGAACATAGGACATACACACTAACCCTTCCTCCAGTTTTTCTTTGATGAAATGTCTATCAATTTCAATATGTTTTGTCCTATCATGTTGTATAGGATTATGAGCCATATTAACAGCTGACTTGTTGTCACAGTAGAGCTTCATAGGACCCTCCCATTGGACTCTCAAATCATCCAAAATGATTCTCAGCCAAAGTAATTCGCATAATCCTTGAGCAATAGCCCTGAATTCTGATTCCGCAGATGACCTTGCCACTACATTCTGCTTCTTGCTCCTCCATGTCACTAGGTTACCTCCAAGAAAAGTACAATATCCTGTAGTTGATCTTCTATCCACTAGGGAGCCAGCATAGTCAGCGTCGGTGTAGGCTTCCAGAGTAAGAGTGCCATTCCTTTTGAACAAGATTCCTTTCCCCGGATTGCCTTTCAAGTAATGCAGTACCCTGTAAGCAGCCTGAAGATGAGGTTTTCTTGGATCATGCATGAATTGACTGATCATACTTACAGAATATGTTATGTCTGGTCGAGTGTGGGTAAGGTATATGAGTCTGCCAACCAACCTTTGGTACATTCTTTTATCCACAGCTGGTTCTTCTTTAGCTTATCCCAACTTATAGTTTGGATCTATTGGAGTAGAGATCGGTTTACACCCAGTCTTCCCTGTTTCTGCCAATAAATCAATTACGTACTTTTGTTGAGATATGTAGATTCCCTGTGTTGAATGTGCCACTTCAATACCGAGGAAGTACTTTAATTTCCCCAGTTCCTTTGTTTCAAATTCTTTTACTAGTCTTAGCTTCAATTCATGCTTCTCTTTCTCATCATTTCCAGTCACTATGATGTCGTCCACATAGACTAAAAGAGCAGTCACTCCCCCTCCAGCCGAATGCTTAATGAATAAGGTGTGGTCACCTTGGCTTTGTTTATAGCCAGATTCCTTCATGACTTTTGCAAATCTGCCAAACCATGCTCTAGGAGATTGTTTTAACCCATAAAGGGCCTTTTTCAGCTTGCACACATTGTTACCTGTGTCCCCTTCAAATCCCGGTGGGATGTTCATGTAGATTTCCTCATTTAGGTCACCATGGAGGAATGCATTCTTAACATCATATTGTAGCAGTTGCCAATTGATGTGAGCAGCCAATGCTAACAGGATTCTCACAGTGTTCATTTTTGCAACTGGAGCAAAGGTTTCCTGATAATCCACCCCATAAGTCTGAGTGTACCCTTTGGCTACTAACCTTGCTTTGTATCTTTCAAGGGATCCATCAGCCTTGTACTTCAATGTAAAAATCCACTTGCAATCAACAATGTTTTTTCCCTTCGGTTTATCAACGATCTCCCATGTATTATTCTTTTCTAATGTACTCATTTCCTCTCTCATAGCATCCCTCCATTCCCTTTTTGACAATGCCTCAGCCATATTGTTAGGGATGGCAATGGTGTTCAAACTCACAATGAATCCTTTTTGGGTTGGTGATAGGCGCTTGAGAGAGACATAGTGAGATAGTGGATAGAGTGGATGTTTAGTACATTCTCTGGTTCCTTTTCTAACAGCAATGGGAAGATCCAGAACGGTTGTTGAATTAGTGGTTTGTTCAACAGGTTGTGTGTGTAAAGGTGGGTCTGATCTTACCGTAATTTCATTTCCAGAATTTGGATTGGATTCTTGGACTTGTGTCAGTTCAGGAACGATCTTTCTCCTTGAATACACCTGAGGAAATCTTGGGAAATTGTGAGTAGGAGATGATACGGGTTCAGTGACAGGATCGGGTGACTCAGATGTGACTGGTTCAGAGGACTCGGGTTCAACAACACGGGTTGGCACATGCGGAAGGTCAAGGGTTTTAAGTGGTTCAAAGGACTCACAAGTACTATCTTCCATCATTGAAATCTCCCCCTGAAGAGAGGACTTGGAAAAAAAAGGGTTTATTTTCTGTGAAAGTGACATCTGCAGAGATGTAAAATTTTCTGTTAGAGGGGTTGTAACACTTGTATCCCTTTTGAGTGGATGAGTAACCGAGAAAAACACATTTGATGGCTCTGGGGTCTAGTTTCCCTCTATGTTGTTTGTGGATATGAACAAATGCAGTACACCCAAATACCCTAGGTGTGATGCCATTCGAGGTTCTGAAGTGAGGGTAGAAGCTATTAAGGACCTCTATGGGGCTTTTGTTTTCTAACACACGGGAGGGAAGTCTATTTATCATATATGTGGCAGTAAGAACGGCTTCTCCCCAATAGGACTTAGGAACATTCCCTTGAAACAGTAAGGCTCGGGTGCTGTTGAGTAAATGGCCATTCTTTCTTTCAGCTACCCCATTTTGTTGGGGTGTGTCCACACATGATGAATCATGGATAATCCCCTGAGATTGGAAGTAAGGGGATAGAGTCTGATTGAAGTAGTCTCTAGCATTGTCTGTCCTAAAGCTTTTTATTTTGACCCCAAATTGATTTTGAACCATTGAATGGAAATTAGGTATAACAGTGCTAACATCAGATTTTTGTTTAAGAAGAAAGAGCCATGTAACTCGGGTGCAATCATCAATTAAGGACACAAACCACCGAGCCCCGGAAACATTAGGTATAGTGGAAGGACCCCATATGTCACTATAAATCAAATGAAAAGGATGAGAACTTCTTTTATTGCTAATAGGAAAAGATACACGGGTATGTTTTGCCAATTCACAAATGTCACACTGAAACTCAGAAATATCTAATCCTTGGAATAAATGAGGAAACATTATGTTTAGAACCCTAAAAGAGGGATGACCAAGACGTAGGTGATATAGCCAAATGACATCTTTGTTTTTTTTTTTTTGAAAAGAAACAATATTAATATTATAAATCGATTGTTTACATCGGCGGATAAGAAATCCACCAAATATTACAAACACCATATGACAGAGTCAAAAGATTATATCACTACCAAACATAATTCCAGTCCCTAACTAAGTCCGAGATACTGAAATGGTTATATTCTGGCAGAATCACCAACCAACTTGCAACTCGGAATTTTATGTTATCCCAGATTTCTTCTACCGAGTCGGCCTGATCTTGAAAAATTCTTTTGTTGCGCTCCAACCATAAATTCCAGAATATGCACTGCACTGTCAAATACCAGAAAGTAGTTTGTCTTCTCCCAACTTGCAGACTTGGCTTTAGCAGAAACATGTCTTTTGCTTTCTTTGGAAACGTCCACTGAAATCCCATTGCTTGTATGACCTTGATCCAAATGCTATAAGAGAATGGACAATGTAGTAGCAAATGATCTTGATTTTCTTCATGTGACCTGCAAAGGCAACACCAATTCGGTCGTAGTGCACATGTGGGCCATCTTTTTTGCATGGATTCTCCTGTTTGCAATTTCCCCAAAGCCACTATCCACGAAAACACATGAACCTTTGTAGGTACAGGTACATCCCAGATGTTACGACCGAATGATAAGAAACTTTGACTTGGATTATTGAAAAAAGACTTATAGAATGACCCTACCGAAAACACTCCCGACGAATCCCCCAACCAAACTCTATAATCCCCGACACCCCACTGGACCCTCACCGATTGTAAGATACCTAACAAGGCCATGAAGTCATGTTCTTCCCTCTCTATGAATCCTCGTCTAAAAGCTAAATCCCAGCTAGTTATATCTGTGCCATTTCTCTGTGATTGATCTACGAAAAACTGAATAGGCTTATTATTAACAGAAGAGATTAGAAATAAAGAAGGAAAACGCTCTTTAAATGGCATCCCCCCAACCCATTCATCCTCCCAGAAACGAATAATGTTACCCTCTCTGAAAACTCCTTTCACTAACTGTTGAAAAGCCGGGAAAGATCGAGAAATGCACTTCCAAGGACTTCTAAACGTCACATTAACCGCCAACCCCAAGTCCCATCCATTAAGATGAACACCATACAGACTACTTATAACCTTTTTCCACAATGTGTCTCTTTCCACCGACCCTCTCCACCACCATTTTCCAAGCAAAGCTTTGTTACGTAATGAAACATTTCCCAGTCCCAGACCTCCCCTATCTTTTGGCAAGCACACTTGTTCCCACCCCACCACATGACAATGACTTTCCCCATCAGCTCCATCCCAAAGAAAATTTCTCATTATTTTTTCCATCTTAAGTGCCACCTGATTTGGCACTAAAAATAATGACATATAATAAGAGGGCATTGCGCACAAAACCGACTTGATCAAAGTTAGTCGACCCCCCCTGGAGAGAGAAGATTTCTTCCAACTTGCTAGCTTTTTTGTCATCTTGGATATTACCAGTTCCCAAAAATCCATTGCCCTCGGGTTGCCTCCCAATGGAATCCCCAAATATCTAATTGGCCAATTCCCTTTTTTACAACCAATTACGCTTGACAAAGCATCAATATCTTCATCCAATCGGTTCAGTCCTAACAACTCACTTTTTTCCCAATTAATCTTTAGTCCAGAATGTTGGCCGAATGTGTTTAGTATATCCACAATTGCCAACAAGTGCTGCTGTGACTTTGCAAAAAATAATGTATCATCCGCAAATTGGATGTGAGAGATTACAATCTTATGCCTCCCTACCTCAAGTCCTTCAACAACATTGTCCACCTTAGCCTTATCAATCATCCTTCCCAACCCATCGACAACTAGGTTGAAGAGGAATGGAGATAGAGGATCTCCCTGTCTAAGTCCTCTCTCGCCTTTAAATTTTCCGCAAGGTTTCCCATTAATGAATATAGAGAAAGATACGTTTGTAACGCAACCCCTGATCCATCTTCTCCATCTCGCACCGAATCCTTTTTTCCTCATCACATAATCCAAAAAATTCCAGTCAACCTTATCATAAGCCTTCTCCAAATCAACTTTGAAAACCCAACCCTCTTTTTTATTTTTCCGATAAGCCTCTACCGTTTCGTTAGCAATTAGACAACAATCCAGAATCTGTCTTCCTTTGATGAAGGCACTCTGATTTTCCGCAATCGTGGAACTCATGACTTTCTTCAATCTACTTGCCAGTACCTTTGCTAGAATCTTATTCAAACTTGTGATCAAGCTAATGGGCCTGAAATTGTTTATCTTGAGATCATTTTGTTTTTTCGGGATGAGACAAATATAAGTTTCGCTAGTAATAGCATTAACAGTCCCTGTCTCGAAAAATTCAGTGAAAACTTTCATTACATCCTCCTTCATCGTATCCCAATTTTGTTGGAAGAAAGCCATCGTAAATCCATCCGGTCCTGGGGCTTTAGATCCTTCACTTTCAAACACAGCTCGTTTGACTTCTATCTCCTCAAATGGACTCTCCAACACCTCAGCCTCTGTTAATTCAATTTCACTCCACTCCAGCCCTTGAAAAACTCCCTCATCCACTCCTTCCCCGACCCTCTCCCCACTATTTTCTTTGCTGTACAACTGCCGATAGAATTGTACAATTTCCTTTTTGATTTGTGTTTCGTCAGTGACAACCGACCCGTCTTCCAACTCCACTTTCTCTATCAAAGATTTATTCTTCCTGTTATTCAACAATGAATGGAAAAACTTCGTGTTGTGATCTCCATTCTTCAGCCAGTTTAATTTAGCTCGTTGACTGTCCATTTGGGCTTTTCGAATTATCAACTTTTCCACTTCCCATCTTAACTGCTTTCTGTCCTCTTTTAACAATTCGGACCCCCCTCCATTTCCTTCTATCACGTCTAGTTCCGAAATTTTGAAACTTAATTCTTTAATTTTAGTGCCCACATCTCCCCACTCCTCCCTGTTCCATTTTCGAATTTCTTCTTTCATCATTTTCAGTTTATGCATAAACTTGTATCCTTCCCATCCTCTCATATTTCTGTTATTCCACCATGTGTGTACCAGATCTTTGAATTTATGATGAGTAAGCCATATATTCTCGAATCTAAATGGAGTCGGTCCCCACCGCAACTTAGACGTATCAAAAATCAGTGGACTATGATCAGATGTAATCTTAGGTAAAGCTGATTGTCTGAATGATGGAAAAATATCACGCCATCCTCTTGTGAAAAGAAATCTGTCTAGTCGACAGCAGATCGGGTCTACTCTAAGATTAGACCAAGTGAATTTTGCATTAAGAAGCGGTGGGTCGATAAGTCGTAACTCGTCAATCAAACTGTCAAAGCAAGTCATACTCGTGGTGAGTGTCCTGCTGTTCAGCTTCTCCCCCGTGTTCCTGACCACATTAAAGTCCCCTCCCAAACACCACCTCTCCCCACAGATCGAGTACAATCCAGCTAGCTCATCCCAAAAAAATTCCCGATCTCTTGGTCTAACCGGCCCATAGATGGCTGAGAACCACCAGCTTGTATCGTCATGCCAACTGATCTCAATGGACACTGAATACTCTCCTATCATATTATTAATTACTTCCACAACTCTTGGATCCCACATGACCACAATACCCCCTGCACTTCCCACCGACGGTAACCACACCCAATCGACAAATCTCGATTTCTATATACTAGCAATAAATCTTCTGTCAACCCGTTCAGTTTTAGTTTCCAAAAGCACCACAATATCCGGATTTTGTTGGCGTAAAACTTTTCGAACAATTTCTCTTCTTCTAGCCGCCCCACCTCCTCTGATATTCCAAGAGAAAATCTTCATAGTGAAACATTTCCTCCCTTCGAAGATGAACCTCTCTCGTATGTAATCCCACATCTGAGTCTGTGTAGTTCTCTGTTTAACCTATTGTTCGATTTCCTCACCCCATCCTCACAATGACCTTGTAGATATAGTTTTTCCTTCATTTGTCCCCCACTTATTTGATTAACTATTGCATCTCCTTCAGAAGATTCTTTCTCGCTTCCCGGCTTAACGACTGCTCTCACCAACCCCCCACCCAAACACCCATTTAAGGAAAAACCCCTAAATGAAAAAGAGACTGGAAGGAAAGAATGAAGAGTGAAAGAATGATATAGAAATGATGAGTGAATACCCGAGAGTACCTGACCAACATTAGTAATCGTGTGTACCGTTTCAGATGGCTTGGTCGCTATATTTGATTTTTGTGGAGAAGAAAACAAACATGCCAATGATACGTCATCTTCCTCCAAAGCCACTGGTTCTTCAGATTGTAATGAAATTTGAGAATCAGATTCAAGGGACTCTAGATCCTCCAATGGTTCGTCAATTGAATCCTCGAATTCGAGTCCATCACTAACATCCATCTCGCACATCCCTTTCTTTTTGTTTATGTTGTCCAAGTTAATACAACCATCCATGCCCACTTCTTCCTCATCTTGTATATCTTCATTTATTATTTTCCTTCTGTGATAAGTATTCCCAAAGCTTGTCAATAAACTGCTGATTCTTTGATCACCCTCTGTCTTATCTTGAACCTCCTTCTTCTTATTTTCCATAGAGATAATTGAAAATTTGCCGAAATTAGGGAGTGGTTTAGGATTAATTCTAGCCAGAATTCTGTTGACCTTGCCCACATTTTTTCTCCCAGGCATATTTGCTGTATTATTAACTGCCTTTCCCCTGTTTTCCAATCCCTGCCCTTCATCCCATCTTGCAATATCTGCATGCGGTGAATTTTGTTTCCCCACAGCTTGTTGTGTAATATCATATTCGGTTCTGACTTGTGAATCAATATCCCCTGTGCTATTCCGACATTGTTGGATTCCATTTTTAAAAATTGTTCTTTGAATATTCTGATTGCCCCATCCCGCCAAAGTTTTCTTACCATTTACCACAACTTGCGCATAGGTTTGCTTTTCGTAACTATCATAAGCAGAAATATCAAAAGTTTCAACCCGAATAGTTACCTCTGTAGTTTCTCCTTGCAACGATATTTTCATCCGACTATGAATGAATCCTCCTTCCATACCTTTGACCTTGATTTTTGCAGCTCGTAGGTCTCTGAATGATAACGTATCAGCATGAATGTCCACCAATCCTCCACAATTTCCACCAATTGTTTTAAAATTATCCGGTGTCCATAGTTTCCACGAGAGTCCGTAAATACTAATCCAGCTGTTGCAGCATTTTTCTATTATATCTGCCGAATTAACATCTTCTGTCCATGCCTCGAAGTCCAAGGAAATTCCGTTTTCAAAGAACCCTCTTCTCAGTTTCAAATAGGATGAAAATTCATCAGTGTTACTAGGCCACCACACCGCCTTGTTCGCTTGGAATGGAAATAGTTCTATCTTGCTCTTAGTGGCTGTCTCAATTGCACCTTGAACATTCTCCCAGGTTAAATTTACTCTTCTTTTTGTGACGATAAGCGCTTCCTCCCAATTCTTCCTTGTATATTGTCTATCACTATCATCCAGATTTATCTCCCGGCCTTGGTGTTGAGTCTTCTGTAGAAGGGTATCCTCTTGTTTGTAACTAGTGGTCTGCCGGTGAATCATCCCAGAAGGTGGCTGATTAAATTTCGGCTGCTGAAACCCTAAAACCAACTTTCCCAAAGCAATCGATATATCTATCCAGCCCGATGATCTGTTCCCGCTTGGCACAATAGTAGAAACTTTCCGTCCTTGTTGGGTAATTTTTGACATCTCCAAGAACCGTCCACGCTTGTTGCTGAAGAGTTGTATAGTGAAAACAGCGTTCCTACCTCGAAATCTATAGAACTTTGTTCCTGATACTGATGCCATAGCAGCATCTCTGAATCTCGAACTTATCCAGCGGGCTTCCTCGTGGTCGAAATCCATCGTGTAACACGCGTTCCGAGTTCTTTCAGCCCACCAGATATACTTGCCTCCCTTGCCCATTCTCATCGTGAAAAGCTTGTGTTCAATCTTAATAACTTCATCTGTCAATCCTATCCTATTACCCGAGGGTAAATATCGATACTTAGCCCGATTCCATTGTACTGTACTCATCTTGAAAAGACTTATTCCGGCGACCGGCAGTCGGAGATGGTCGGAATATCAGGTCCGACCTACGGTGAAGAAAGATCGATGGTTGGTGATTGGGTAAAGGGCGAGGACGATGGGACGAAAAATAAAGGAGGGAGAGAGCATTTTTGAATTTTTTTGTTAAAGTAATTTTCAGATCTACCATGCTACATCTTTGTTTGAGGAACTAAGGAAAGATGAAGACAAATTGCTCCTGGATTTCTGGGATGGTTCAAGGTGGTAAAGACCGTTCCTTTCCTTAGCAAGTCCAATCCTCCTCCCCGAGTCCTGGTCCTGAAAAACACAATAAGAAGAGCAAAAAACAGCATAGCATTTGAGATCATGAGTCAACTTTTGAATAGACACAAGGCTTGTTGACAGTTTGGGTACATGGAGAACGTTTTTAAGGATAAGGCTAGGTGTGATATGTATATCTCCAATCCCTGCAACAGTAGCTAAAGAGCCATTGGCCACAACAATTTTTCTATTACTTGGACATGGGGTATAGGAATGGAAGAGTTGAGATGTGGGGGTCATATGGTCTGTAGCACCGGAGTCTATGATCCAAGAGTTGGGATAGAATTTGTCTAAGACATTCATGCAAACAGGTTTACCTGAAAGAGCCATTGAACATGCTCCAGAAGGCTTCTCAAGAGATCCCATTAAGCTTCTCAACTTCTCAATTTCTTCGCTGCTGAACCCCCCATTGCTGAATTTTCCTCAATATTGGGCTGCTCTGCCATATGTGCCTGAGGCCTTTGTTGCCCCCCACGGTTGCCCCATTCTCGGCTCGGAGGTTTACCATTCAGCTTCCAACACGTCTCCCTTGTATGCCTCGGTTTCTTGCAAAAAGTACACCAAAGATTGTCTTTGTTCCCTTGGTTATCTCTACCCGAGTGTTTAGGCAGATCATTCTTCGACTGCTCCTGATTTGTTTTCGCTGCTAAGGCTGACCCATCCATAGTATGGGGTTCTAGCATGACACTCCTCCGACTTTCTTCTGCTCGGATTAATGAGATTGTCTCTTCTAGAGACGGTGTATCCTCTTTGCCGAGGATTTGGATTCTAACTTGATCAAATTCAGAATTCAATCCTGCCAAAAAATCATAGATCCTATCCTTCTCAATGAATTTCTTCAATATGGCCGCATCATCAGGGCATTTCATCTCAATTACCCGATAGTGATCCAATTCCTGCCAAAGATTTTGCAACAGGGTTGCATAATCTGTGACAGATTTGTCTCCCTGCTTGGTGGCTGAGGTTTTTACCTTAATTTCATACACAAGGGCAGCATCACGGGCCTTCGAGTATGTGCGGTTGATATAGTCCCAAATTTCCTTTGCGGTATTCAAGAACATACAAGTGTCACTGATCGTTGGCTCCATGGAATCCCATAGCCAGGACATAATCATGGAATCCTCCTCATCCCATGCGGCAAAGGTTGGATCCCTTTCTTCTGGTCCGGTTTCAAGTAGGTGATTAAGCCTCCCTTTGCCCTTTAGGTATGTGCGGACAATTTGGGACCATTTGAGATAGTTTTTCCCATTGAATCTGTTGGATGCCCGAATATTCTGCAACTCTCCAATTTTCTGAACAGAATTGGATTCTTCGGACATTGACATGGTGAAGAAGAAATTCACAGCAATGAAGGCTGGAACACGTAGAAATGGAAGCCCAGAAAAAACTGGAATATGAAAAGGAAACACACAGCAATGAAGGCTGCTTGAAGAATACGAAACCCCAGAAAAATTCCTAGTGCTCTGATACCATGTGGGAAATCAGATAAGAGAGAAAACGAATATTCTGTATTTCCTTACTTTGAATTGATATAATACACGGTATTATATAGGAGATTACAAGGAGAAAGAGAAGGAAACTAACTCAATCCTAAATCTGGAAACTACCTAACTAATTCCCTCAATCTCAGGGATTACAAATTAATTCTCCCAATTTACAGATCTATTTACAGCTCAGCGACACCTCGACAATCTCTATCTTTCTAGGATATAAATCCTTTACCTTTTCAAACTCTTTTCTATTAATCATTTTTAATATTTTTCTTACATTTAATTATTTTTCATCTCCTTATTTTTTCATATGTTTCTTTCTTCTTTCCACTTAATTTCATCCTAAGTTTCCGACAAGAATGAAACCGTGGAACAATGGCCATTCCCATTTCGTCGGTTATTGAGGCATTCGGTGAACCATGAGCTCTATGAGCAGAAATCCAACATCAAAATTCGTTCCAGAAGGCATAGAGTGATAGAAATTAACTTGCATTTAGCATATTCCAATTTGAAACTAAATTGTGTTACAGCAGCGAAAAATACAAACTATCTTTTTCACCTGACATCAACCGGAGAAGGCAAAAATGGCAGAGCTTATTCTAGAATCGATTCTAACATACACAGTAAACGCACATAATAATGCCAAAAAAGATAAACTTCGACGGAAAATATTCAATATATACAAAACACGTACTATAAAACACCCCCGTCCATCGACATTGTCATGAAGACCGGTGCCACCACGGCCACCCGGTGAAAGTAACACCTTACGTCGGATTCAATCACACTGACTTCCGCCACATCTCCGGATGCGGCGGAGACCGGCGTGGCGCTTCGCGGCGGATTGTATTCCATTTATTTTTTACTCTCTGTAGAAGGAAGCGGAGAGTGGGGTGAAGGTAGCCTTGACTCCAGGAATTTTAGATTGAATGTACAATCTGTGTAGAACAACGTACAAGTTCATTTATTTTTATTTTTTTTTTGACAAAACAAGTTCATTTATTTAAATATTGAACTAATTTAAAACAATTATAATTTTATACTTTTAAATATAATATTTTTTTTAGGAAATAAAAGATTTTAAAAATTAAATCCAATATATATAACATATTTAAATTTTAGATTTCATTTATTATGTTGCTACTGGTAGGCAAATCACATTATGTGTTAATAATAAGTTTATAGTTACATATGTTTTTAATTAGTTCATCAATTAAATATCTTGGGTTTAATATATAAACAGAAAATAGAATTTATAATTTATTAATTAAGAAAAAATTCATTTGTGAGATTTTGTATTTCTGGGTATTAAAATTATAAGATTGTGCTTATAAATGATGCTTGAATAAAATTTAATGGAAACGATCCCCAACTTGGAACTTGACTGAGGTCACGAGGATTTATTAAAATTATTGATGTAACCGTTGCGTATTTGTATATTGTTTTCATATTTAAATCGATTTAAATTCAAATAAAGTAACATCATAATGATAAAAAAATAACGAAAGATCATTATGCAATTTAAAACGATCATATTTAAAAGAGGTTATATCATAATTGTAAAAACTAATAATCGACCTGAAAACTATGGACTCCCCCATTGCTAAATACTCTCATATATTTTTGACTCTTTGATCCAGAATATGATGAATCTCTCGTATTTATTAAACTTTTTATCCCTTGGTATGATAACACCCCAAGGTGCAAATGATTATTCGACCCTGAAGTCACAATTCTTTTAGAGAAGTTTTGGTTTCTTGGCCCAAAGGCTGTGAACTCCCTCACATTTCTAGAGTGACTCCCTTAATAGAATCTCCTATTATGACAGTACGCATGCTTCCTCACATCATCAGCATAATGAGACATCTACCTTTCCTTAGAATCCTATATTTCTTTATCTTCATATTTTGAGTCACTTGTTTTCCTTTCCTATTTTCATTTAGCCATGCACATAAATTTTTTATATTCAAATTCATAGAGGTCACCAGGGGAAACAAATCTTCATCAATGACCATCTTTTCGCGGAAATTGAGTATTTGCTTTTTTATTTTTCCTTGCAAAATATCTTTAGAAACACAACAAACTTTAGTAGGATGCTTAAATAAATCATGAGATTTACAGTGATCTTTGTCTTCCAACTCCTCCTTGGATGGTTGTCCCCCCGAGCGCTTGTACCAACATTTACTCCTTCAAACTCATACATGGTCTCATCTTCAAACCGACCGGGCTGATATGGGGGATTAATCACCATATGCTCATGGTTCACCGATTGTTTTGCATTTTCCTTCGAGCATTTAACCGATTCTCTTTACCAATAGTTGCATCCCCCTATCTGGCAATGTTTCTTTGTGGTTAGGTAGTACTATCTTTAGGCAGAGAAGATCGCATGCCTTGGAACTCCAGGACCCTTGGGTTTATACTTACAGCAACTTTTGCCTTTTGGACTCATCTTTGGATGCTTGCCACCGACCATCTACTTCTTGTGTGATCCAGGTTGATGGATTTAATAAGTCACAACATGGTTTACTAGTTGATCTTTATTTCCATTTGCACGTACACTTGACCGATTCCTCTTGCCAAAAACCACTTCTATTATTTGTGGTGGTGTGCACTCTTTTTCACGAATAGAGAGTGTTGAGATTGGAGGTGAATGTCACCTGCCTTGAAACTCCCTGAACCTTGTTCTACCTTCTTGGGTTGATTATTCCCTTGACTTGCCTTCACATATTTAATTGTTTGACTCAAAACTGCTTTCACATAAGCCAGGATTTTATCGGCCAAAAGCTCTGAGGATTTTTCCACATCTATTGCATTATTTCCTACTGCATTCCTTTGAAGCTCTTAAGTTTTTTAAACACAAAATGGCCATGTTGTTGGCATTCAATTTGTTTAACCATGTGTTAAACAGATATATCTGGTTCAACTTACTCATATCAGAGGTTCATCTGCGTTGGATTGAGATTCTTCAATTCCCTTGTCAGCATTTTCTCGTATCTGGCTGCATATCTACAGTCCTACTTTGCGTCATGTGCCAATATTGTTAGCACAAATATTTGTAGATTTCTGGTTTTTCAGGTGCTACAAGCACCAATTTGTGTAGAAAAGTGTAAAAATCTAACTTCTACAAATCAAACAAAATGAATTCGATAGATTTTTCTATTCTCCTAAACTAATATACATCAAATGCATCAAAATAGAGAACATTGATGTAAACGTCACCGAAAATTGAAGAAAACAAATTCTCAACATGACTTTTTTAATAAATCATTAGGAATTCTCAAATATGAAAATTACTATAAAACTTACTGAAATCTGGAATGGAAAAGACGTAATCATGCTTAAATATAGAATAAAAAAAATTAAAATACTTGAATTGAAATACTAAAATTTGTAGATTTGCTACTGGAGCATTGTTGACTGATAACTCTTCTTTCCATTGATGAATTCTTTTTTTTTTTTTACAAACTACCGGATGATTTCCATACTCTTCCCACGACTCTTGATCTTCTCATGTTTATTCCCACGATCTTCTCGTGCTTTGGTGGTTCATGATCTATTTTAAACAATTTGAATTGATGGATTTGGTCTATTTTTTTGTTAAAATAAATTGATGGGCTTAGAAAATTAAATTGCTCACAATTTTAGCCCAAACACCATGATAACTCACAGTATCTTTGATCATTGCAGCACAATTGTTGGTTCTGTTGAACTATTTTTTTTCCAAACATTTTCCCACAATTCTCGTTTAGTGTTTCCTGTAGATAAGAGCAGCCCCACAACCACAATAATGTGGATGGAAGTCCCCCACAACCTCTTGAAATATTCTTTCCTATTTCCACCAACTGGAGAGGACAAGATTCCTGTCCAAAAATCTTTCCCTCTGCTCTTAATTCAAAATTTTGATTTGGTGAACCGGAATATTAGAAGATCCTGCACAAACAGCAACATTAGATAGCCTCGTAGTCATCAATATCCGACTTCCACTACCATTGTCTGGAAATATCATCTTCAGGTAATCCCAAGCCTTGACATCCCATACGTAATAAATCACGACTAGGTATCGCCTACCCACGAGATTATGGTACACTAGTGTTGCCAATTGAGCATCGCTACAATGAATTCTAAATACTTAATATTTAGCTAATTACTGGAAAACATTTTGATAATCATGACATGATTAAAAATAACAATCTTCTTCTTCAAATAATAATTAACAATAATATTTATGATATATTGAATTTTGTTGACGTTACATACATAATTGAATCGATAATGATAGTTCATCATATATTCATTTATGTTGAAGACATTATAACTCTCATCAACTTTTGGCTTCATCGCACAAAATGCATTAGAAAAGAAAATAACTAATGTTTAAAAGAACAACGCACTATATCATAAATATATCAAACTGAACGTATTTTTAATATTCGGACAACCATAATAGTCAGAATATTTCTCTCAAATATTTTTGGGTCCATAGTTCGCATCATCAATCAAATATCATCATTCTCAGTTATCCCATATTTCACAATCAAATAACCCAACAATAAATATTTATGGATCCCACATTCTACACTTAAATATACCGCCATTAAATATTGTAACCGGATATTCCACGTAAGGGAATATTTCTCTTTTTCTCCAAATATTCCCGACTGTAGTTGGCGCTAAAATTAGGATCACCGGAGCAAGGACTTTGTTGTTACCTAGTCCGTAGAATCAAAACTAGGAGCATACCATCCTAACTCATTCAGTCTTCTTCATTTTGTATTCCTGTTCTCTCGCGTCGCCCAAGGCCGTCGTAAAAGTATACACACATGTAACTTTGGTTGCCATAGTTCGAAATGAAACCACATTTTCATTCACCAAAAATTCAAGAACATCTCTACCATATCCTCCATCCACCTCAGCTTGCATATATTTTACCTGCATTTTTAACACTATTGTTAAACTTAAAAAAAAACGCAATTTACCAATACAAATTTTGCACTCATAGCCCATGGGATATAAGTTATGCATATTATATTTTTTCATCAGTTTATCTAAACACACGGATTTTTATGAATGTTCATATACTTTAAATGCTCCTATGTTACCCCATTCTATCTTAAGGATAAATTTTTCACTAAAAGACTTTGATATATTATAGCAGACTGTAATAATCCTCCTCAGTTGGACTTATACACTGCCAATTTTAAACTCGTAGTTTTCAACACTTTACATTATATAACTAAATAGCTCTAATTAGTAGCCTAAATGCTACGAATAAATACAATGAAATGAGAGCTAAAATGTACGAGTTGTAAAATGGCACAAACCTGACTATGGATCAGGTCAATTGAAGTACCAAAGAAAAAATGATAAAGTTTGATAATTTGGTAGATTTCCGGACCGATGTTCGTTTTGCTGTGATCTGGAAAGAAAAGAAGGTCAAGGAAGCTATTGGTCTCAAATAGAAATGTTAAAATAGGCAGAGACCCAAGTGATCTCTGAAGCTCTCCAACATCGATATTTCATCGAGATGGAGCTAAAGTAAAATCTTCTGCGCCTATTCAACAAAGGCGTGCTAATTTTGTAGCCCACAGCCTAAATGCCAAAGTTGATGCATCCATAATTAGTCAACTTGAAATGGATGCACTATGCTGGTCAATGAATGTTAAGTTGAAGTGTTAAGAAATGACAAACAGAAGCTGAAACAGAAGAAAGCATTTCTGTTGGGTTTGAATTAGAGGAAAGTCAAGCTGGTCTGCGATCTGAAATTGAAGAAATGCAAAAGCCAGCCTTTGAAGATCAAGCCGCTCGAAAATTAAAAAAAAAAAGATACAAGAGGTTTAGATACCCACTCATGTGAAAGAACTCCCTCAATCCACTGTTGATGAGGTTAAGAATCAGACTAGTGGTTCGGTGGACAGGTTTGAAATTTCAAAAGACCCAGCCTCTATTGATGGAAATGTTCTCCTCTCCTCACAAACAGATCATTTCTGAAGAGCTTCTGGAGGTTTCTCTAACCTCTGTTGATGAGGTAGTGTGCTCTATCTTTGAGACTGCGCAAATGGCTCCATCCTCTCCGATCATTACAAATCCAGCCATTGAGATAGAAGGCTCTTACACAGATCAAGATTTGAACACCCAATCTCATGTTTCAGAAGACATAGATGAAGCACAAGAAATATCTTATAAGAAATAGTCAGGTAAGGATATTGTAGTTAGCAGTACTTTTCTATAACAAGTTCAATTTGAACTTGAATTTCTGGAAGACGAAGGTGAACTGACCCAAAATGAACAAGATTTTGTTGAACCACTTCCTTCTTGAATGAAAATGTTTTTGAACTTCAAGCTAGCCTTTTTTTGCTCCTTAGCTAGATTTCTTGGAAACAAATTAGACTCCCCTACCAAGTCACCTTTTGATCAATTGATGTCTCAGTTGGTCAACATTTCATGATCTATAAATGATGTTGAGATCAAGATCGAACTTTGTCCACAACATCATGTTCGAGAGCTTCAAGAGCCAAGTTCTGAAGAGTATAAGCATTATTGAATCTCAAGTTCAACTTGCTTCTGTTGATCACAATATAAAAAATCAAGATGTCTAACACTGAACTAGCAGGTCAAATTTCTCATGTTCAGCACAATATAGAGGTCGAGCTGCAATCTCAAGTAGCTAAAACTTATCAATATAGCAGCCATCTGCAAGAAAACATGGAATACATGCATCATGGTAATGAAAAAGGGGGAAAAAGTACAAGAAGATGCAAGAACATAAAAGACGTGCTGGACTAAAATTGAAGAAGATAAGATTCAGTCCGAAAATGACAAGAAAAGAAGGGGTGGAGGCAGTGGATGTTCATATATTATGAGATAATATTTTAGATTTTGTAGGTATAATAGGTTTACAAATTTCATGCACTCGTAATATTGTCGTTTCATTACCTCAATGAATACAATTAGTTGTTCTTAAATCTCCATTATTATATCTTATTTTTAACTGACTGTATAGCCATGCAGCTTGGTTTTGTCATCACCAAAAAAAAGAAATTGTTATAATATTTCAATTACCCTTTAGTTTTGGTGATTGACAAAATAAACAGAATCGGGCTGCTTCACGATCCAGCCGTTGTGTTCTTTTTGTAAAACAGGTTTTTCATACTATAGGATTTTCAAGTCGTTCAGAATTCAAACTGCTGAAGTTTTTCTCAAGCTTCAGATCACTCAAATTTTTGGCCAAAACAAGCTTTTTAATAAGCATTCAATATAGACCGTTACGATCCAACCACCAGTCATAAATGTGAAAAACAAATGGATAATTGTTTTCCAACGGTTCTGAAACTACCGATTTTAGTGTAAAACTACAGTATCCCCCCAATTCCCAATGTGAAAGAAAGTTTCTTTGTACGCTAGTCAAGTTACATTTCAGAATCTATTCAAGCTAAAGATGAAAAGGTAAGAGAACATTAAATGGTATTTATTGCAGTGTACGATGTTGATAAATATAAAGACATTCTGTCGAGAATTGGTACAAGTGATCGTTGAAAAGCAGTTCCGGTTTTAGCTTTTCAACAATGAATATGCCGAACTCTAAAGGTGAAGACTATCGAAACTCTGAACAATCAGTAGTCTGCATACTTACAAAGATCTTTGAGCACTATTAAACGTCTATATCTCAAACCGCTCAACCAAAGCACACACACAACACTTCACATCAGATCATCCTATACTACCTCAACAAATTCAAGATGTTACAAAGTCGACCATCGCGTCTTTCTCATTCATTGTGTTTTCTGGTGAACGAAAAGTTCTTAAACATCTAGGTCTTGTAAAGTTATCAATAAGAGTTTCAGTTGAGACAATGTGACAAGTCCTAACTGAATCGGGTTGTTTCAAGACGTTGTCAAACCAAAGTCTTTTAATAGAAACATTCCTAAGTAGAAAAATGAGTGATGTAGGATTTTTTATCTCGGAACATCCAAAAAAACTGTCATTTATTTACTCACTTTACATTTTTGCACATTCAAGTTTTCTGACCGTTTGTTGTTAAACTGCTAATCATTTTTTTTATCACTAGTCACACCGGACCTTTTTCGCACTTATTCTATTTTAAAGTGGCCCAATAGAGCTAGTAGTTCAAGAATAGTTCTTAACACCCTAAAAACTTCTAAGAAAGCTTTAAAGTTAAAAAATTTTAAAAAAAATTTGTTCACCCTCTCCCCTTCTAAAATCTAACTCGATATCAACATGTTACATATAAATAATATACTTTATATTTTAAATATTAGCTTAGTTATTATTTTGTATATATAAAAAAGAATTTTTGAATATTTAAAATGATATATAAATAAATTGAAAATTTATTTATCATATCTATAATAGTTAGTTGACAAAAATATATTGATAATTTCGATGAGATGCGCTTAAAATTACTAATATATACACATAAAATCAAATCTACATATATCTATATAATATGGGCAATTTTAGGGGAAAAAAATGGGTGTCCCTTTAATAGGCTCAACTATTACATATCTATATGCATGTAATGGAAATATTATGAAAATTTTCTCTAACTTAGTATAATAATTTATATTAAAATTCGAAATGAACTTAAGATTAACCATTTAATGAGCGATACAAAATTTTAATTTTAAATAATAAAAGCACGTTGTATAAAATCCTAAATTTATCCGGAATAAGCTTTTCTTATGGCTAAAAATAAATTTTTCGATTTGACAATGTCTTTATGATATCTTCTATAATGATGTATTTGGATTTATGGATTTAAGATATATTTTTGTAATTTTAGAAAAACAATACATAAAATTCAAATTCACATATTCCATATTTATATAGTGTTTCATGTTAATGAGGATGAATTTAAGTTCACCCAATAATAGTGACATTATAAATTCATTCTTTTTTTTTTGTGACTAATGTATAATTAAGTAAAATATAAATTTAAGTTTTTATGTATTGTTTCATTGTTAATAGTAACAATATAATCGAAATCCGTCTTATGTAACCTAATATACTTTGAATACACACATACACACACACACACTCTCTCACAAGCTCATATAGACTATAATTATATAATTTTATTCCTATTTACAAATACGCATATCCATATCATACATAAGATCTAATTTTGTTCATTAAATTCGAAATTAACATTTACCACTATGTTTTCCTGAAATAGATAATTTTTTTTGTAGTGATTAATAAATTTGCACTTTTAGCACATAACCAGAATTGAAATAAATCATGAAATCGCAATATTACACATTGTTGTAAGACTTGCTCGAGTTCAGGAAAGAATGTAACACACATTGTTGATTTAGGCTTATATAAATCTTTTGTTATACTTTTTTATTATTATTTTTTGCCACGATATTCACATTAAATTAAATTTTGTCCACTAACATTTAAACCAGATAAAATCGAAAAAAAGAAATATGTTACAGTTAATGAAAAATCAGCACAATTGTAGCACAAGACCTATAAAATATGTACTAGAACCTAAATCTACACAATTATTGCACACAACCTCTAGTAAAATCTGCATATTTAGAGTACAAAACATCTGAAATCGTAGCAAAAAAATCTAAAAAATCTGCACAATTGTAGCACATGCAGAGTTATAGCACAAACCTTTAAAATTTTCACAATCATAGCACAAAACTTCTAAATCTGCACAGTTATAGCACATGCACGGTTTTAACAGAAAACCTCTAGAAAAACGTTGCACAGTTATAAGTACAAACCTCTTTTTTTTTTTCCTACTCTCCTACAACATTAATCTTTTTTAGTTACTCTATAAAGGAACTCTGTTAGCAACATAATTTTCACATGGGATTACAGTATCCTGCATGTAGGGCATGACATCCAAAATGTAGCAGATCTTACCTCGGGTTTCAGGGAGCGGAAGCGATTGTCTGTCATCTGACTCGATGAAGCAAGATTTTTAGGCTGCTGTTTTTTACGAATTGGCTGAGATTTGCTAGTTTTGGATATATTCTGTTGAGCAGGAAGGCATAAGACGATGGCGTCATGTGTTTGATACCGAGTATGAGGGGTCAAGACATTATGTAAATCAGCAGCCGCTGGAGTCGTTGATGATTGAGATTGGCCTGGGGGATCACAAGAGGTCATAGCATCCCTTGCACTAAAACAGAGGAAGTGAAGTCAGCAATGCCAATCTTATCTTTGCAAAAAATATGGTATGAATTACCAATAAACTAGATTGCCAACTTCTACAATTGAATAACTGTAAAATAATTCAAGAGAAAAACAGTCCCGCGATGTAGATTAATGATAATGAATACTCAATTTGGTTATGAAGATCAACAGATGGAATCAGCCATTCAATGATGATTTTTTGCCTGTGAAAAAGCAATGGAAAAAATACTATGTTTCTAGAAGTAACACAAAGACAAACCACACTAGGTCTAGGAATACATTTTCATTAGGCGTTTAAAGTTGAAGGTTTAGACATTATAGTCATCAGAGAAAATAGTATCTTTTGGAGAAGGGAAAAAATTGTCAAAAGTTTGAGATCATCAAATGGATTTCATCATTTGTTAGTGATATGCAATAATTGAGTATAACCCACAAATAAATAATTAATAAATGGGATATTTTTAAGCATGGCAGTACCATGAATCAGTCATGTTTGCAGAGGCGCCTGAGTGATTGAGATTGATCTCGGTGCTGGTTCCAGGTGTCAGATAATATGGGGGATTCATAGTAGGATCAACTGGAAAACTGCCGGCCTTTGTAGGAGTCCCTGGCTGAATAAGTCGGTAAAGAGATCAAGGGAACTCATGGAAATCATTGCATGAAAAACATGAAAAATGTCACAGAACAATGTCAATCTTAAGATCCCTAAAAATATGATCACAAATGCGACAACCAATAAGCTTGATAGCCAGCTTCTAGAAAAGGGAAATAGATAAAAGGAGTAATCACAAAAATATGGGGACAAACACCATGACCTAAGATATGCGTCGAAAGACACTATAACTCTCATCAACTTTTGGCTTCATCGCACAAAAAGCATTAGAAAAGAAAATAACTAATTTTTAAAAGAACAATGCACTATATCATAAATATATCAAACTGAACGTATTTTTAATATTAGGACAACCATAGTAGTCAGAATATTTCTCTCAAATATTTTTGGGTCCATAGTTCGCATCATCAATCAAATATCATCATTCTCAGTTATCCCATATTTCACAATCAAATAACCCAACAATAAATATTTATGGATCCCACATTCTACACTTAAATATACCGTCATTAAATATTGTAACCGGATATTCCACGTAAGGGAATATTTCTCTTTTTCTTCAAATATTCCCGACTGTAGTTGGCGCTAAAATTAGGATCACCGGAGCAAGGACTTTGTTGTTACCTAATTCGTGTTCTCTCGCGTCGCCCAAGGCCGTCGTAAAAGTATACACACATGTAACTTTGGTTGCCATAGTTCGAAATGAAACCACATTTTCATTCACCAAAAATTCAAGAACGTCTCTACCATATCCTCCATCCACCTCAGCTTGCAGATATTTTACCTGCATTTTTAACACTATTGTTAAACTTTAAAAAAAACGCAATTTACCAATACGAATTTTGCACTCATAGCCCATGGGATATAAGTTATGCATATTATATTTTTTCTATCAGTTTATCTAACAACACAATATAGGTCCCATTTATCTCTCCTAGAGTCAGTGCACCCAGTTTCCTTATTTTTGTTAGCCAAAATAATTTAACCAATACAAAATACAGGAAATGATTGTGATTATTTGCAAATCAAAATATAATACTGGATTAAAATATACCAACAACTTAGACAAAATAAGTTGAGTATCAAATTAAAATTAGATAAATCAATAATAAATTAACCAAGTTTCTCTTGGAATTGATGAACCTCACACTCTAAATAATTTTCCTGTCAAAACTGCTAAACCAATATATAAACAACAAAAAAACTAACAAATAAATATATTGCAACATATGATAGAATAACAACATAAATATAATCCAACAAAACTAATTTGTATGAGGAAAATAATGAAACAAAAAAACCGAGGCCTATAACAAAATATAGTTTTCTTAAAATAGGTTTGTCCTCTACATGAGGTGCTTGAGGGTCAATGCAAACGTCTGTTTTCTACGAAACAATGGTTGAAACAGTAACGAATTAAGCATTAATTCACTGGTTCGACGAACTCAAATCGTACATTTACTTTATCACCAAAACTCAATGGAGGCCAAGTGAAAAGATAACGATAAAAAATGCAAGAAAAACGATTGAATGAGATCTTGAGTGTGTGAATGTGGATTGAGGAAATTGACACATTTATTTATAGGATCAAAAAGGCACTCCAAAAGTCATTCAAGAACGTAGAAAACCAAAAGTTCACATTAATTCAAGAATTTGGAGAGCCAAAGGTCCACATTAACTCAAGAATATGGAGAGCCAAATGATACTTCCACATTACACAATATTTCATTCAAACTTTAATTTTAAATCCATTTTCCAACAGTCCCCCACATGAATGAAAATTGGTATAAAATCTTGATGATAAAGCTCTATAGTTGAACTCTTCATAGGATAAGTAGGTATATTTGTGTACTTTAAATACCTCAGCAATATGAAAATTACTTTATAGTGTTCAGCTTCTGGATTATTCGTGAATCTGATTAATTTGCTTATTGCATAAGATATGTTTGGTCTTGTGCAACTCCTTAAGTACATCAGACTTCCAACTACTTGAGAGCATTCTAATTAATAGGTATTTTCGCCTCGATTCTTTGATAGATGTTGACTAGTATCTATCAGAATTATAGCCACTGCAGAATCAACCTTATTAATTTTTCAAAAAATTTGTCAACATAATGGAATTGACATAGAACTAACCCTTCTGATGTTCTATGGATTTTAATTCCAAGGATTACATCGGCTAGGTCCATATCTTTCACTTCGAATCTTGAATTCAAAACATTCTTAGTGAATGTTAGGATCGGTTAATAAGAGTAAAGTGTTTAAAAGGGGGGTTGAATAAACACTCTGGCATTTTGAAAACCTTTTGGATATGAATCATTTATTTGATTGAACTGATCCTGAGATCTTGTATGTCAATATCAATCAGTCAACTAATGATAGTGCGGAATTAGACTGAAAGGTAGATTGAGTACTTAGGTTGAGCTGTTGTGATAACTGAATAAACAATAGGATTAAACACACGGATTTTTATGAATGTTCATATACTTTAAATACTCCTACGTCACCCCTTCTATCTTAAAAATAAATTTTTCACTAAAAGACTTTGATATATTATAGCAGACTGTAATAATCCTCTTCAGTTGGACTTATACACTGCCAATTTTAAACTCGTAGTTTTCAACACTTTACAGTATATAACTGAATAGCTCTAATTAGTAGCCTAAATGCTACGAATAAATACAATGAAATGAGAGCTAAAATGTACGAGTTGTAAAATGGCACAAACCTGACTATGAATCAGGTCAATTGAAGTGCCAAAGAAAAAATGATAACGTTTGATAATTTGGTAGATTTCCGGACCGATGATCGTTTTGCTATGATCTGGAAAGAAAAGAAGGTCAAGGAAGCTGTTGGTCTCAAACAGAAGATGTTAAAATAGGCAGAGACCCAAGTGATCTCTGAAGCTCTCCAACATCGAGACTTCATCGAGATGGAGCTAAAGTAAAATCTTCTGCGCCTATTCAACAAAGGCGTGCTAATTTTGTAGCCCACAGCCTAAATGCCAAAGTTGATGCATCCATAATAGTCAACTTGAAATGGATGCACTATGCTGGTCAATGAATGTTAGGTTGAAGTGTTAAGAAAATGACAAACAGAAGCTGAAACAGAAGAAAGCATTTCTGTTGGGTTTGAATTAGAGGAAAGTCAAGCTGGTCTGCGATCTGAAATTGAAGAAATGCAAAAGCCAGCCTTTGAAGATCAAGCCGCTCGAAAATTAAAAAAAAAAGATACAAGAGGTTTAGATACCCACTCATGTGAAAGAACTCCCTCAATCCACTGTTGATGAGGTTAAGAATCAGACTAGTGGTTCGGTGGACCGGTAGTGTGCTTTGGTGGAAATGTTCTCCTCAATCCACTGTTTGAAATTTCAAAAGACCCAGCCTCTATTGATGGAAATGTTCTCCTCTCCTCACAAAGAGATCATTTCTGAAGAGCTTCTGGAGGTTTCTCTAACCTCTGTTGATGAGGTAGTGTGCTCTATCTTTGAGACTGCGCAAACGGCTCCATCCTCTCCGATCATTCCAAATCCAGCCATTGAGATAGAAGGCTCTTACACATATCACGATTTGAACACCCAATCTCATGTTTCAGAAGACATAGATGAAACACAAGAAATATCTTATAAGAAATAGTCAGGTAAGGGGATTGTAGTTAACAATACTTTTCCATAACAAGTTCAATTTGAACTTGAATTTCTGGAAGACGAAGATGAACTGACCCAAAATGAACAAGATTTTGTTCAACCACTTCCTTCTTGAATGATAATGTTTTTGAACTTCAAGCTAGCCCTTTTTTGCTCCTTAGCTAGATTTCTTGGAAACAAATTAGACTCCCCTACCAAGTCACCTTTTGATAAATTGATGTCTCAGTTGGTCAACATTTCATGATCTATAAATGATGTTGAGATCAAGATCGAACTTTGCCCACAACATCATGTTCGAGAGCTTCAAAAGCCAAGTTCTGAAGTGTATAAGCATTATTGAATCTCAAGTTCGACTTGCTTCTGTTGATCACAATATAAAAAATCAAGATGTCTAATTTTTTGAGGTATGGCATAGAGAGAGAATTTTTTGAAAATGCTTTCTCCCTCCTCCAACCCTTCAGTTTTCGTTCCCGTCCTTCGATCTATTTGCTTCTTCTTCAGCTGAGCTTCGTCGTCTGTTTCACCGTCGTCTCCGGCGCCGTCGCCGGCCACGGCAGGAAGTGGCATCCCAACCTTCCCCCTATCTCATTTTCCAACCTTTCTCGTCTTAACCCTTACGTTTTTTCGTTATTCTGCTCTCTTTCATCTACCGATTTCCCTCACCGGTCGTTTCAACATGTCAAGACGGAACTCGATTTTTTACTCAGATGAAGTGATAAAGATAGAGTTCAAAGCGTTCTCCCTCAGGATTGTTAATGGAGGCTCTGCCATTCGGTGGTCTGAAAGAACAAGGAATGCCAGTTACCTCCTAGACATGGATCGACAAGAGGCCGGCTGGTTCACTTCAAAACTCAGGAGCTTTGTTTACAGTCCTCAGTCAATGTCGGATTTCTATCGGTTTAGAGGGAGAAATGCGATCGTCATCATTCAGCGCTTTGTCAATAGGAGAGGCCGATTCTTAGAGGTATCGAAATTCGATTTGCAAGGAAGGAAAAGGGGAATAATTGTACCGAGTGGATTAAACTCTTGCGGGTGGATAAGGATATTACAATTACTTTACCAGTTACTGTCGGGGAAAGCCCACACATCGGAAAAAGCTAAAACTGATTTTGGACAGAACTCAAGTAGAGATACGCGACATCTTCAGGCAGTGAAGGCTAATGTAAAGGAACACCGCCAAAAGACGTTTATAAGCACGCAGGAATTGGTCACGACTAGAATTGATAGGAATTGGAACGAAGCCCTCATTGTTACTAGAGGCAGAATCAACGTATCATGGGAGCTAATTGAATCGGTTTTAGGGAAGGACGTTAAGAGAAGGATCAAATTATTTCCGTTTCGAGATAACAAAGCAGTGTGGTGGACTTCACATCCGAAGGAGTTCTCTTACTACCTTCAACTGAGAAGAGGATTCTTTGATAATGGAGTGGCTTTGGGCTTCGAAGGATGGAGACCAGATATTAACTCTTCGGATATGGTTTACAAGTGTTGTAATAGCTGGATTAGGATATCTAATCTCCCTTGGAATTTATGGACCAACGAGAACTTCAAGGTCATCGGGGATCGATGTGGGGGATTGATGGAAATCAGTGCTGATACATTATCTTTCAGAGATTTGGGGGCTGCAAAAATTAAGGTCAAAGGAACAAGAGATGGATTTATACCCAACAGAATTTCAATCAATTTGAATGGGGATAGTGCTGAGTTGTTAATTTCAGTTGCATCTTTCGACATGAAGGCGTACGAGACTTATGAGAAACAGACATACGCACAGGTAGTGATCAATGGCAAAAGGACTGCGGCGGGGTGGGGCAATTCCAATGTACAAAAGATTGGGGAAGCAAATGGGATGTCTACTTGCTGTAATGCCGAAGAGAAGAAAGATGAGCAGAGGGTTTTACCACCGAGCTCAGTAGAGGATATGCACTCAAAAAAAGGATATCAGGCAAATCAACTATTGGATAGGAAGGTGGAGAAAATCTTACAAAGAATTGTACCAAAAGAAATCGAAAATTTCAAACGATCTCCAATACAGTCGACCTCAATTAAAGATTACTCGGAAGGGGATGCGCAGAAACTTGGATTAGTACCTGGAACTTTGCTGCCTCCTTATGCACATACTTACTGCAGAAGAACTTTCGTATCATCTAAGGAAATTGAGGATGTAAACGATTCCAAAACAAGACCGAAGGCCACTGTTATTAATGAAGAGGATCTTAGCGAGGTCGGAGGAGCAGACTCTGTTGACCAAGAAGATTCTGACTTTGATGAGGCACAAGAAAATCTCCTGAATGACGGATTTGACTCCTCAGAATCTGGTAGCTTCACATCAATATATTCCGAAACCAGGGAGGATATCGACAATGAAGATTTAGACATCAAAGTGCTGTTCTCACAAGAGGAAGAAGAATTCACCAAAGAGCCACATTTCCTTGAAAACACTATACCAAATGTGGGTAAGGTACTGTCATGTCTCAATCCATCGAGTCTTAATCATTCATTTTCACTTCACGCCCTTTTTCCTTCCTCTTTTATTGCTTTGGGGTTGTCTAGTGGGTTGGTAGGGGGAGTCCAGACAGGTATGATTGACAAGTCGTGTTCTGAGTTAGATGCTATCAAAGGGGGCACAGGGGATCTCATAATTAAGGGCACAACGAAGTTGGGAGAGGTGGATCAGGATTTCAAATTGAGAGATATTGAGCAAAAGGACTCGAGCATGCTGAGGAAAGAACTTGCAAGATTGAAGTGGGGTATCAGTTATGAAAAAGGATCGAGTTCGAGAGGGTCACACCGGTTTTCATGAAGATTTTTTCTTGGAATATTAGGGGGGAGGATCATCTAGAAGGAGAGAAATTGTTCGTAGGGTGATTCGGAAAGAAAAACCGGACATTGTTGTGGTTTTAGAGACCAAGAAAGATATGGTGGATCGTCGATTTGTTGCAAGCTTATGGAAATCAAGATTTGTGGATTGGGTGAGTTTACCGGCTAATGGTTCAGCGGGAGGAATTACAGTCATGTGGGATCCTAGAGTTGTCTGTGTAAGAGATAATCTGATCGGGGAATTTACAGTTTCTATTCAAATTCAAATGACGAATGACATCAGTTGGTGGTTCACAGCGGTTTATGGCCCTTGTAAACCAAGACACAGAGAGTTCTTTTGGGATGAACTTGCAGGCTTGAAGTCCATTTGTGGGGACGAGTGGTGTGTTGGGGGAGACTTCAACGTGGTAAGGAATCTGACCGAAAAAATGAATAGCAACTCGGTAACCACGAGTATGGACTGTTTTGACAGGTTGATTGAGGAATTAGATTTATATGACCCTCCGTTATTGAACGCACGATACACTTGGTCAAACTTCAGAGTGGAGGCAATTTGTTGTAGACTGGATAGGTTCCTCTTCTCAGGTGGCTGGAAAGACATATTTCCAACGTTCAGACAAACGGTATTGCCGAGAATCACTTCAGACCATTATCCACTTCTGTTGGACACCACAAAGGTGCATCGGGGACCTACACCGTTCAGATTCGAGAATGCGTGGTTGCTACATCCCAAATTCAGTGATTCTGTCAAAATTTGGTGGAATGGATGCAATGCTAATGGGTGGGAAGGATACAAGTTCATGCAAAAACTGAAACGAATCAAATCCGAGATTAAAAAGTGGAACATCGAGGTTTTCGGGGATGTGAATCTTAAAGTTCAGGAGCTGGAAAGTTCGATAAAGCAATTGGACATGAGAGAGGCGACGGGGGATTGGACCCAAAGGTTACAAGAGCAGAGAAGGGAGGCCCGCTGTGAATTGCAAAATCTGGTCATTCGAAAACAGCAAATAGAGAGCCAAAAAGCGAAATTGAAATGGCTAAAAGATGGGGATCAAAATTCAAAGATTTTCCACTCTTTATTAAACAACCGCAGGAATAAAGCAATGATAAGTAAGATTGAGTTGGAGGATGGGTCATTGTGCATTCATGAACAAGAAATTGAGGAACAGATTGTTGGTTACTACAAAAACTTATACAGAAAATCAGAAGGAGATGGATTGGGGATTGATGGATTAGATTGGGCTCCAATAGATTCTGTTGAAGCTGAACGGCTGGAAATGCCTTTTTCAGAGGAGGAGATTCATAAAGCGGTGTTGGAATGCGATGGTTCAAAAGCACCCGGGCCAGATGGATACACGATAAAATTCTACCAAAAGAACTGGGAAACAATTAAAGCTGATCTCCTTAAGGTATTTGCTGAATTTTTCGAGGGAGGAGTGGTAAATGGAATTACTAACGAAACTTACATATGCCTAATACCGAAAAAGAAAGATGCGATGAAAATCAAAGATTTTAGGCCAATCAGTTTGATTACAAGTTTGTATAAAATCGTGGCAAAAGTTCTCACAACAAGACTCAAAACAGTAATGAGGAAAACAATATCGGAAACTCAATGTGCGTTCATTAAAGGGAGACAAATAATAGATTGCTGTATCATCGCCAATGAGGTCGTAGAGGAGCATAGAAGGAAAAAGAAAAAGGGTTGGATTTTTAAAGTTGATTTGGAAAAAGCCTACGACAATGTCGACTGGAGATTTCTAGATAATGTGCTTCTAAATAAAGGATTTGGACAGAGATGGAGGAGATGGATACAAGGCTGTGTCTCAAGTATTTCATTTTCAGTATTAATCAATGGAAAGCCGAGGGGGAAGTTTAAAGGGGAAAGAGGGCTCCGACAAGGAGATCCTTTATCCCCCTTCCTCTTCAATCTAGTGATAGATGGACTGGGGAGGTTGGTGGATAAGGCCAGGGCTGATAATTTGGTGCGGGGACTTGCGGTTGGAAGAGATAAAATAGAGATTTCGCATATTCAGTTCGCCGATGACACTTTGTTTCTTACACAATCAAAGGACCACATGTTGAAGGTGATCGAACTTTTACAACTTTTCTGCAGCAAATCGGGAATGAAAATAAGCTTCGAGAAGAGTGCCGTCCTAGGATTGAATTACTCGGACGACGAATGTGACAGTCTGGCTACGGAAATTGGGTGCAAGAAAGAGAATTGGCCAATCACGTACTTGGGAGCTCCGTTGGGAGGTAACCCAAACAAACTTGAATTCTGGGCACCTGTGGTCTCTAAAATATCGAAAAAATTGGCAAGTTGGAAGAAATCATTTCTCTCGAGAGGGGGCCGTTTGACTCTGATAAAAGCGGTTCTAAGTGCAATGCCAACATACTACATGTCACTCTTTAAGGTACCGGTTCGGGTATCTAAGATTATGGAAAAAATGATGCGGAACTTTCTATGGGATGGAGGAGATGGGGAGTTGCACTGTCATGTTGTTGGTTGGGATCAAGTGTGTAAGCCGAAAGATAGGGGAGGCCTTGGTTTGGGTAACATTCAACTACGAAACAAGGCTTTGCTAGGAAAATGGTGGTGGAGGTGTGCGGTAGAAAAAGATTCTTTATGGAAAAGAGTGTTGGGAAGCATATACCAGAAGGAGGATAATGGGTGGGATATTAGGACGGCCAGGACATCAACTTTGAGAAGCCCTTGGAAATTCATTTCTAACACTCGCACGACTTGTCATCATCTTATTGCCACTGTGCTCAAGGGGGGGAACATTCTAAGATTTTGGGAGGATTGTTGGGTAGGTGAGTTGCCTTTCATCGAGTGTTACCCGCGTCTGTACCGTCTTTCATCGTGTACCAACAAACCGATTAATCATTTCTATTCGACTACTAGCAGTCAAGGTCGGTCTACTTTACAGTGGGACATTAAGTTTAGAAGAGGGTTAACTAATTGTGAGATACAAGACTGCAGTAGGCTTTTAGGGGTCTTGGATTCAGTTATTTTGTCAGAGGGTGTCACGGATTGTCGTGTGTGGGTGGGGGATCCTTCGGGAGTCTTTTCAGTGTCATCTTTTTATTCTTCGTTTTTTCCAACACAGACATTTCCATTCTTTCCTCAGCACACTAGCATTTGGCAAGTACCGATACCACATAAGGTTAAAGTGTTTTCCTGGATTGTGGCTTTGGGGAAGTTGCAGACTAATGAACACATGCAGAGGAGGAGACCGGGCTTAGTTATTTCTCCAGATTGGTGCTGCTTATGCAAGAACGATTTGGAGACCCAGGACCACCTGCTACTTCACTGCGCTTTCACAAGGGAAATATGGATCAAGGTCATGAGGCATTTGGATTTTCAGTGGAGTTTCCCGAGCTGCTCAAAAGACATGTTCATAATGGATCAGTCATTCCTCAGGGGGAAAGGTCTTATGGATTTTTGGTATCTTGTGATTCATTGCGTTTTCTGGACAACATGGCTGGAACGCAACAAAAGAATTTTCAGCGACAACGAGGATTCACAGGAAGAAATATGGGAAACGATCCGGTTCAGAGTCGCGACTTGGACAATCAACTTAAAGAAGTTCCAACATTTGCGAATTTCAGACTTAGTTAGGGATTGGAAATTTATTTTTTCATAGAGCGACCTACGGATGTTTTTAGCACTCTTTATTTTTGTGGACCGCTCATCCACTTGCTATGTAAACACTAATTATACTTATTAATCTAAGTTTCTTATCAAAAAAAAAAAAAAATCAAGATGTCTAACACTGAACTAGCAGGTCAAATTTCTCAAGTTCAGCACAATATACAGGTCGAGTTGCAATCTCAAGGAGCTAAAACTTATCAATATATGGATGATTGGTTCGGCTCCATAAGCAGCCATCTGCAAGAAAACATAGAATACATGCAGCATGGTAATGAAAAAAGGGGGAAAAAGTACAAGAAGATGCAAGAACATAAAAGACGTGCTAGACTAAAATTGAAGAAGATAAGAGTCAGTCCGAAAATGACAAGAAAAGAAGGGGTGGAGGCAGTGGATGTTCATATATTATGAGATAATATTTTAGATTTTGTAGGTATAATAAATATGCCGAACTCTAAAGGTGAAGACTATCGAAACTCTGAACAATCAGTAGTCTGCATACTTACAAAGATCTTTGAGCACTATTAAACGTCTATATCTCAAACCGCTCAACCAAAGCACACACAACACTTCACATCAGATCATCCTATACTACCTCAACAAATTCAAGATGTTACAAAGTCGACCATCGCGCCTTTGTCATTCGTTGTGTTTTTTGGTGAACGAAAAGTTCTTAAACATCTAGGTCTTGTAAAGTTATCACTAAGAGTTTCAGTTGAGGCAATGTGATAAGTCCTAACTGAATCGGGTTGTTTCAAGACGTTGTTAAACCAAAGTCTTTTAATAGAAACATTCCCAAGTAGAAAAATGAGTGATGTAGGATTTTTATCTCGGAACATCCAAAAAAACTGTTTCATTTATTTACTCACTTTACATTTTTGCACATTCAAGTTTTCCGACCGTTTGTTGTTAAACTGCTAATCATTTTTTTATCACTAGTCACACCGGACCTTTTTCGCACTTATTCTATTTTAAAGTGGCCCAATAGAGCTAGTCGTTCAAGAATAGTTCTTAACACCCTAAAAACTTCTAAAAACGATTTAAAGTTAAAAAATTTTAAAAAAAATTTGTTCACCCTCTCCCCTTCTAAAATCTAACTCGATATCAACATGTTACATATAAATAATATACTTTATATTTTAAATGTTAGCGTAGTTATTATTTTGTATATATAAAAAAGAATTTTTTTGAATATTTAAAATTATAGATAAATAAATTGAATTATTTTCATATCTATAACAGTTAGTTGACAAAAATATATTGATAATTTCGATGAGATGCGCTTAAAACTACTAATATATACACATAAAATCAAATCTACATATATCTATATAATATGGGCAATTTTAGGGGAAAAAAATGGGTGTCCCTTTAATAGGCTCAACTATTACATATCCATATACATGTAAATATGAAAATTTTCTCTAACTTAAAGTATAATAATTTATATTAAAATTCGAAATGAACTTAAGATTAACCATTTAATGAGCGATACAAAATTTTAATTTTAAATAATAAAAGCACGTTGTATAAAATCCTAAATTTATCCGGAATAAGCTTTTCTTAATGCTAAAAATAAATTTTTCGATTTGACAATGTCTTTACGATATCTTCTATAATGATGTATTTGGATTTATGGATTTCAGATATATTTTTATAATTTTAGAAAAACAATACATAAAATTCAAATTCACGTATTCCATATTTATACAATGTTTCATGTTAATGAGGATGAATTTAAGTTCACCCAATAATAGTGACATTATAAATTCATTCTATTTTTTTGTGACTAATGCATAATTAAGTAAGATATATAAATTTAAGTTTTTATGTGTTGTTTAATTGTGTATAGTAACAATATAATTGAAATCCGTCTTATGTAACCTAATATACTTTGAATACACACACTCTCTCTCACACGCTCATATAGACTATAATTATACAATTTTATTCCTATTTACAAATACGCATATCCATATCATACATAAGATTGAATTTTGTTCATTAAATTCAAAATTAACATTTACCACTAAGTTTTCCTGAAATAGATAATTATTTTGTAGTTATTAATAAATTTGCACTTTTAGCACATAACCAGAATTGAAATAAAGCATGAAATCACAATATTACACGTTGTTGTAAGACTTGCTTGAGTTTAGGAAATAATGTAACACACATTGTTGATTTAGGCATACATAAATCTTTTGTTATACTTTTTTTTTATTATTTTTTGCCACGGTATTCACATTAAATTAAATTTTGTCACTAACATTTAAACCAGATAAAATAGAAAAAAGAAATATGTTACAGTTAATGAAAAATCAGGACAATTGTAGCACAAGACCTATAAAATATGTAATAGAACCTCTAAAATCTACACAATTATAGCACACAACCTCTAGTAAAATCCGCATATTTAGAGTACAAATCGTAGCAAAAAAATCTAAAAAATCTGCACAATTGTAGCACATGCACAGTTATAGCACAAACCTTTAAAATTTTCACAATCATAGCACAAACTTCTAAATCTGCACAGTTATAGCACATACACGGTTTTAACAGAAAACCTCTAGAAAAACGTTGCACATTTATAAGTACAAACCTCTTTTTTTTCTTACTCTCCTACAACATTAATCTTTTTTAGTTACTCTATAAACGAACTCTGTTAGCAACATTTTCACATGGGATTACAGTATCCTGCATGTAGGGCATGACATCCAAAATGTAGCAGATCTTACCTCGGGTTTCAGGGAGCGGAAGCGATTGTCTGTCATCTGACTCGATGAAGCAAGATTTTTAGGCTGCTGTTTTTTACGAATTGGCTGAGATTTGCTAGTTTTGGATCTATTCTGTTGAGCAGGAAGGCATAAGACGATGGCGTCATGTGTTTGATACCGAGTATGAGGGGTCAAGACATTATGTAAATCAGCAGCCGCTGGAGTCGTTGATGATTGAGATTGGCCTGGGGGATCACAAGAGGTCATAGCATCCCTTGCACTAAAACAGAGGAAGTGAAGTCAGCAATGCCAATCTTATCTTTGCAAAAAATATGGTATGAATTACCAATAAACTAGATTGCCAACTTCTACAATTGAATAACTGTAAAATAATTCAAGAGAAAAACAGTCCCGCGAGGTAGATTAATGATAATGAATACTCAATTTGGTTATGAAGATCAACAGATGGAATCAGCCATTCAATGATGATTTTTTGCCTGTTGAAAAAGCAATGGAAAAAATACTATGTTTCTAGAAGTAACACAAAGACAAACCACACTAGGTCTAGGAATACATTTTCATTAGGCGTTTAGAGTTGAAGGTTTAGACATTATAGTCATCAGAGAAAACAATATATTTTGGAGAAGGGAAAAAATTGTCAAAAGTTTCAGATCATCAAACGAATTTCATCATTTGTTAGTGATATGCAGTAATTGAACTATAACCCACAAAGAAATAATTAAAAAATGGGATATTTTTAAGCATGGCAGTACCATGAATCAGTCATGTTTGCAGAGGCGCCTGAGTGATTGAGATTGATCTCGGTGCTGGTTCCAGGTGTCAGATAATATGGGGGATTCATAGTAGGATCAACTGGAAAACTGCCGGCCTTTGTAGGAGTCCCTGGCTGCATAAGTTGGTAAAGAGATCAAGGGAACTCATGTAAGTCATTGCATGAAAAACAAATGAAAAATGTCAACAGAACAGTGTCAATCTTAAGATCCCTAAAAACATGATCACAAATGCGACAACCAATAAGCTTGATAGCCAGCTTCTAGAAAAGGGAAATAGATAAAAGGAGTAATCACAAAAATATGGGGACAAAACACCATGACCTAAGATATGCGACAAAAGACATGAAAGAAAGACTTATGTTTCAAAAAGTAACATAATGACAAATTTGATGCACCCTAGCTATATGGGATTTCATTTCCTTTTATGTCTTTGAAAATTGTGATTTAATTCATCATGTAAGTTCATCTCCAGCAAATGACATTCAATGAATCGTACGGAAACATCACCACAGCATATATATAATAAGGCAACAACAATAAACCAACCAACGGAAAACTAAATTAGCAAAATATTTAAGCTCCAAGCCAGACCACATCAGATTACAAAAAAGTTACCCCAACTTTTGAAATATGCAAACAGAACTGGTGCGAAAATCCTAACCAGGTGTAATTCTCATCAATTGCTAAATCTAAGCAAAACAGAAAACTTTCATCAACATTTTATCAAATCAAGTCAATCAAAATAAGGACAGAGAACATTTATCACTACTACCAGAATACATGAAAATCCAGATTTGTGAAAACACTTTTTTAACAAAGTTTTGTTCCTGGAAGCTCAAAACTATAGTCACCTACTTTTGCAACTTGGAAAGCCAAAAAGAAAGGAAAAGGTTTATGACTACTAGTCAATGCTTCAGAACATCAAATATTCAAATGTATCTTTATATCAGTGAGTAACACATAATAATTGGGGAGAACCCACAAAAAAAAACCAATAATTAAGAATAAACCCCATGATTGTTTCAAACAAAACCAATACAAAAACAGATTAAATCAACCTGTATAGTTATTCAAAATGACACTTGAGTGAAAGAGACCAAAAGAATAATAAAAGCTTGCTCAAAACTCAAATGAGAAACACCCTGTGTAATGATATGAAGGAACCTTACACAGAAAAGATAGGCATATATATAATACACGCAGTGTTCTAAATGGCGGTCGAGGCGGCCGCCTAGGCGGTAGGCGGCCCTCGACCGCACCGCCTACGCTTGAGGCGGGTGTTTTAGGCGGCTAAAGCTATACGGCGTTGGGGAGGCGGGTCGAGTCGGTGAGCAGACGGGCGAGGCGGGCAGTCGAGGCGGGCGAGGCGAGCAGGCGGGTCCTAGCACACCCAACTTATTTTTTTTTACTTTTGGTTTTCACTCTAAAGTCTCAACCACTAAGCCCACTACACACTGTCTGTCGCCCGCCGCTCGCCGCCCGCATAAGTAGATATAGTAGATGGTGCATATGTAGATGATTTCGAAGATTAATTATGGCATATATAGATGTAGTAGATGGTACAAATGTAGATGATTTGGAAGATTAGTTATGTTTACTCTAGTACTTGTTCTACTGATGGATAATAGATTGAAGCTTTGAAATTTAAACTTAGTTTTTTGGTGAAAATAATTATATTACTTTGTTAGCATAATAGCATTAATATCATGATGAATCTTTATTAATTATTTTGTTAGTTTGCATGTATATATATTTATTTGCTTTGTATGAAGCTTTTTTGTGCTTAAAAATTATTTAATTACACATCTTACATGAAAAATGACGACTATTTGTGATTATATTGTATGATTATATATGATTATCTATAAAAAATATTTAAAAAAATTCAACCGCCTAGACACTGCCTGGGCACCGCCTAGGCGGCGGCGGTAGGCGGTCACCGACCGCCCCGCCACCGCCTCCCGCCATTTACAACCTTGAATACACGTAAAAATCAGCAAATGAATTGACCCAACAAAAACCCTAGATTCCCAAAATAAGTTGACATACATTCAATTATATCCATAAAAGGTCGAATGTAGTTATTTATAGATTTAAATAGTGGTCAAACAATGAGGATGTGCACACAGAAAATAACAGAAATACATACAAAATTGCCTTTTTCCATTGTTGCTTTTAGCACACAGATAAATAGAGTTGCAGAGTAGTGGAGAACAAGAACTGATTTTTTGTGTTTTCTGAAAATCAAAGGGCAGCAAAAATGTTTAATTCTGGGAAGAGATACATAAACTGACTGAGGGATCTGAATAAAGGGACTGGAAAATTTGGAAGCCCTGGTTATTTAGTTAGAATTGCAGCCATGGTTAGCCATGGCTTTCAATGAATTTGGACACATATAACTGGACAATTTCATTTAATGCTTGGCTCCTAATTACAGATTTGATGCATTAGAATTTGTCATAAGATTGCAAGAACATTTAAATTTTGTGAACCTGGATTCAGTTAAGGAAATACTGTTACAATTATTGTTGTTTTATAATTTTTAAAATGTATTTAGGGTGAGAAAATTTGAAAAAGTGACAGAAGGGATCAGACAAGGAAGCACTGGAAAATTTGTCTTTATCTCAAGTCTTACACTCTTACTGAAAAACGGGGTTAGTCATAATTTTCTCTGAATTCGGACACATATAACTGGATAGTTGCATATTAAAGCTGCTTGGTTTTCTGGTAAATACAAATTGGATTGCACTAGGATTTATAGTAAATAAGATTATGAGAGCACCTAGGATTTTGTGAACCTTGATTGAGTCTAGGAAACAATGTTACAGTTATTGTTGCTTTATTGTTCAAATCTGTTTTATCATGGTTTGAAAAAAAAATCCACATTAGATTGAATATTATTCATTAAAATTCAAAGTTGACATTTTCAATTAGCTCCCCAAAAAATATAGACAATTACTTTTTGTCAATGTGCATGCAGATTTGTTCGATCTACTTATTTTCGTACTTGACATGCTTCGAGATTGCCAAATTCTTAGCAAAGTTGATAGAATCTAAAACTCTGCAAAATCAGCACTTTGTCAAAGGGTATACTGTATAGGCAGGAGTGGACCAAGGAATTCGAGAAAAGGGTGGGGGAGCCAGTAAGATGGGGAGGGGACAAATCAAAAGAACTAGGGAGGCAAAACATGATTTTTTAGAAAATTTACATGTAAAAATTATGTTTCCATGTGCTTTGTAGATAGCATATGAGCTTTCATTAATTAAGTCAAAAAAGAGTTCTCCAGTCATCTGAAATTTAGCAGCAGGGTCAACTACGATAATATACAAATCAACTAAAAAGCACCATCTTTCAAATTGAATGAATGAGCCCTATCATAGCTTGGAGGAAGAGTCCTTTTGGTCAGCTTGAGGACACAATGAAGAGGAACCAACCTATAAGTTATTTCATCTTACATACTATTAAAGTTATCCAAAAATCAACAATCAAGTTTATCGTATTTACTACCATTTCTGATAAGACAAATTATCATGATCTCTATCTTTCTAGGATATAAATCCTTTACCTTTTCAAACTCTTTTCTATTAATCATTTTTAATATTTTTCTTACATTTAATTATTTTTCATCTCCTTATTTTTTCATATGTTTCTTTTTCTTTCCACTTAATTTCATCCTAAGTTTCCGACAAGAATGAAACTGTGGAACAATGGACATTCCCATTTCGTCGGTTATTGAGGGATTCGGTGAACCATGAGCTCTACGAGCAGAAATCCAACATCAAAATTCGTTCCAGAAGGCATAGAGTGATAAAAATTAACTTGCATTTAGCATATTCCAATTTGAAACTAAATTGTGTTACAGCAGCGAAAAATACAAACTATCTTTTACACCTGACATCAACCGGAGAAGGCAAAAATGGCAGTGCTTATTCTAGAATCGATTCTAACATACACAGTAAACGCACATAATAATGCCAAAAAAGATAAACTTCGACGGAAAATATTCAATATATACAAAACACGTTCTATAAAATACCCCAGTCCATCGACATTGTCATGAAGACCTGTGCCGCCACGGCCACCCGGTGTACGTAACCTACGTCGCATTCAATCACACTAACTCTCGCCATAATCTCCGGATGCTGTGGAGACCGGCGCGGCGCTTCGCGGCGGATTGTATTCCATTTATTTTTTACCCTCTGTAGAAGGAAGCGGAGAGTGGGGTGAAGGTAGCCTTGACTCCAGGATTTTTAGATTGAATGTACAATCTGTGTAGAACAACGTACAAAATCAATTATTTAAATATTGAACTAATTTAATTAGTTGATCGATTAAATATCTTGGGATTATATCTTGGGATTAATATCTAAATAGAAAATATAATTTATAATTTATTAATTCAGAAAAAATTCATTTGTGAGATTTTGTATTTCTGGGTATTAAAATTATAAGATTGTGCTTATAAATGATACTTAAATAATGGAAATGATCCCCAACTTGAAACTTGACTAGGGTCACGAGAATTTATTAAAATTATTGATGTAAACGTTGTGTATTTGTATATTGTTTTCATATTTAAATCGATTTAAATTCAAATAAAGTAAAATCATAATGATTAAAAAAATAACCAAAGATCGTTATGCAATTTAAAATGATCATATTTAAACGAGGTCATATCATAAATGTAAAAACTAATAATCGACCTGAAAACTATGGACTCTCCCATTGCTAAATACTCTCATATATTTTCGATTCTTTGATCTAGAGTATGATGAATCTCTCGTCTTTATGCAACTTTTTATCTCTTGGTATGATAACACCCAAAGTGCAAATGATTATTCGACCCTGAAGTCACAATTTTTTTAGAGAAGTTTTGGTTGCCCCGAAGGCGATGAACTCCCTCACATCTCTAGAGTGACTCCCTTAATAGAATCTCCTATTATGAGAGTATGCATGTTTTTTCACATCATCATCATAACGAGACATCTATTTTGCCTGGAAAAGCATTCTTTGGAATCCTATATTTCTTTATCTTCATATTTTGAGTCACATGTTTTCCTTTCCTATTTTCATTTAGCAATGCACATAAATTTGTGATATTCAAATTCATAAAGGTCACTGGGGGAAACAAATCTTCATCAATGACCATCTTTTCGAGGAAATTGAGCATTCGTTTTTTTTCCCTTGCAAAATATCTTTAGAAACACAACAAACTTTAGTAGGATGATTAAATAAATCATGAGATTTACAGTGATCTTTGTATTCCAACTCCTCCTTGGATGGTTGTCCCCTCGAGCGTTTGTACAAACATTTACTCCTTAGAACTCATACATCGTCTCATCTTCAAACCGACCAGGCTGATATGGGGGATTAATCACTATATGCTCATGGTTAACCGATTGTTTTGCATTTTCCTTCGAGCATTTAACCGATTCTCTTTACCAATAGTTGCATCCCCCCTATCTGGCAATGTTTCTTTGTGGTTAGGTAGTACTGTCTCTAGGCAGAGAAGATCACCTTCCTTGGAACTCCTGGACCCTTAGGTTGGTTATTGCTTTGCAAAATATTCTTAAAGTACAACAAACTTTAATGACATTAGGGGTGGAAAAATACAACACGCCCCGTCAACCCGACACGACCCAACACGAAAAAAATCAGGTTCGGGTTGGGTTTCAGGGTCGGGTTCGGGTTGGGTGGATTCGGGTTTGTGCCAGGTTAGACGGGTTTCGGGTTGGGTCGCGGTTTGACCCGCAAACTTTGTTTTTGAAAATATTACCTATATTTTTATATATTGTATGTTTGAACAAAATTTATTGTATATTTATATGCTAAATTTTCATCATTTAATATTTATTTTGTATATTTTTTTTATTTTTTTAACATTTGTTTATGTGATTTAGTAAATATATTTTTAATTTTCTATAATTAAACTTTCAAATTTAAATCGGAAATTTTGTTATTATGTGTTTAAATTAAAATATTATTATTTTTTTATTTTTCCGAATTTTTTTTCATTAATTTTTTTTGAAAAATAAATAAAATTCGGGTTTTCTTAAACACAAAATGGCCATGTTGTTCTACCTTATTGTGTTGATTATTTCTCTGACTGCCTTCACATATTTAATTGTTTGACTCACAACTGCTATCACAGACAAAAGCTTTGAGGATTTTTCCACATCTATTGCATTATTTCTTAGTGCATTCCTTTGAGGCTCTTAAGTTTTCTTAAACACAAATGGCCATGTTGTTGGCCTTCAACTTGTTTAACCATATACTGAACAGAAATATCTGGTTCAACTTCCTATATCTGAGGTTCATCTGCATTGGATTGAGACTCTTCAATTCCCTTCTTAGCATTTCCTCGTTTTCGGCTGCATATCTCTGGTCTACTAAGCGTGCGAATAATGTTTGCACAAAAAATTGTAGATTTCAGGTTTTTCAGCACTTAAGCACCAATTTCATAGGAAATCTCAAATATGAAAATTACTATAAAACTTACTGAATTCTGGAAAAGATGTAATCATGCTTAAATATAAAATAAAAAAATAAAATACTTGAATTGAAATACTAAATATAAAGGCCTGAAATCCTTACTTGGAAAGTTTGCGGAAAAATTAAATTTTTTTTTTTAAATAATTAAAATTGCCTCCTTCATAAATGAACTTATAAATAAAGTTTGATGTTCAACATGGCAGCGGAAGAAATTAACACTTTTGAAATAACAGTAAAAAGTTTTTCCAACAATAATTAAAATGTTTGAGCCATCAATTAAAAATAAATGCTGAACTGAGGTCCTCGGGTCCTACTACTGCCGACTCGAGCCTGCTCACTGGTCCCCGCCCTCGGCCCCGACATCATCAGTACCTACAACAATCAAGTCTAGTGAGTCTAAAGACTCAACATGCATATATCGTAGATAACAATAAATATAGTAAAATTTGCATGAGATAAAAATATCATGTCATGAGGCATATCGTAAAAGTGTAGTGTCATGATTAATTATAATACGTGCATCACTGAACTGAAAATATCATGGTAAAAATGTTTGCTCCTTGGAGCCTTATACTGAAATAGCCTGTAATAATTTTTCCTGGTGAGATTATGGTATACGCAAGTGGCCCCTGCATTGAAACTGACTGGTAACTGGCGACCGGATAATAAAATGCTCCCATGACCGGTAACTGGCGACCGGGTAAAATAGTAAACGTCTGATCAGACTGTAGCCACAGTATACTGGGTGAAACAAACTCAACTGACCGGTAACTGGCGACTGGACCGGTAACTGGACGACCAGATTTAGCAATAATCCCATGATAGTGTAATAGCCACAAGCAATATTGCATAATCTCAAAAATGAACATTTTATATATTTATGCACGTAATATAATTAAATGACACAATTAACTATCCTGAAATAATTTACTGCTTGGATTGGATCGCTCCCAAGCTCCCTGCAACCTAAATATGTCATGAAAAATATGAAATAGATTTATGGGACCAAACTATGCAATTAAGTTTGAAAATGCGACAATTACTTCTAACGACTTCGTATTTAATCATGACTCTGAACCAACCCGAACCAACACTGAACCGACGTACATTCATGATTAAAATACGCTTAAAATTATGAACTAATGCTCCTAAAATGATGAGGGTCGAAATCTAGGTGAAATGGAGGCCAAAACAAGAAACGCTCTTTCGAGAGTCAATTTGGCACATCGCACCGTAAATTCTCGTTCGAACTCAAAAAATGATCCGAATCACAAACGGTCAAAACAATGACCTTCCTAACTCGATGAGGCACTGTCCAGTCCAAGGTTATAGGCTAAAAGCCAACCGAGCCCTCGAGAAGATCCTCCGAACAACGGCACCACTTGCTGTCAAATTCCAGCAGCTGTGCAATTGCGTATCTTGTGTCGTTTTCGAGTCTACCGGCCATTGGGGCTTGAACCACTGATCAGAGACTCTTACCAACATCCCAAGGAATGATTTGAACCATGGCTAAGGAGGGCCCTAGGCCAGCCACAATTCGAAATATTCCAGCAACAACCGAAAGGAGTTCACCCGAGAGCAATTCTGCACGTCGGGGTATGATTCTTGTTTTGCTGTCACGGATCGTTCAAATGGCCATTTGATTGGCCATGGCACGATCTAGACATCTAGGGGACATGGTATGAACCGTGGCTAAGGGCCATAGGCTAACCAGGATCCATACCATTCCACAAACTCGAAACACAAGTGCTGTAAAATGGAAGGGGCGAAGGGGTGCAGGGGCTGTTCTTGATGTTTGATTTAAAAACCGGTGAACCATGGACCAAGCCACCAAAAAGGCAACTTAGTCACGTCTTAGACATGCTAGGGAAGTGATCTAACCATGGCTATGAGCCTTGGGGCAGCCATGATCAGTTTTGCATCCCTTTGACAGCAACAACTGAATTTCGAAACACAAAAGGGACAAGGTTGAAAAGCTGCTGTCATTTCGGTTTCTATCATGCATGTAGCTTGCTTGAATGGACCAACATGGTCCTAATGCATCCTATTACATGTCTAGATGTCGCTTTGGGAGCCTGGACACGAGCCATCCACCTGAAACCACCAAAAACCAGCAAACCGTGAAGGCGCACATGAACCATAAAAATTCTGTGCATGCATTTTCGAATGGTGCTGAAAATATTTTCGGTTTTGATGATTAAAATCATGAATATGTGATGTAAAAATTTCAGTATATGGCTTGATTGAGGAGCAATGAAATATATATACATGCCTTTGATTCGTTTGAAAGGAAAACGAAAGGACGAGACGATACGGCACGGAGGAGTGGAATGCTTCTTTCCTTTTCTTTTCTTGCTCTCGATTTTCACTCTTGTTCTAGGCTATGGTGCTCACGATTTTTTAATCTGAAAATCTGCTGAATTCGGTGGGGAGGGAGAGGAGAAATGGTTGTTAAGAGAGTGAGGGGAGATCCACTAATAAAGGGATACCAAGTCTACCTTTCTTTGAAATTTGAATTATTGTTTGCTATCAAATCTTCTTGAGGTGTTTGTGGATGGGGTGGCCGATTTCTTTATGCTTAGACTAGGTTAGGATAATGCTAATTAGATAATTAAATGGTGCTAAAACTTGAAGGATTATCTTACTTAATTAATTACAAAGAAAGGGTTAAAGGTGATGTGTTGGCAAGGACTTAATTAATCATCTAGGGGCCGAAATTTACTATTTAAATGGAGGGAAAATATTATCTAGTTGATAAATTTCTAAACTTTAAAGCCTTACCTATTCTTTAAATAATTTAGTGAACTAATCCCTTAATTAATTGAATTCAAATGAATTTATTTCCTACTCACCTCAAGTAATTAAAATAAATCCTCAACCTCCTTTTTAACTTAAATCAACTTACTTGCTAGCTAAAAATAAATCCTGGAAATATTTTCTAAATTTTTAAATTTATCTCTAAATTCCAACTCCAGTCCGGCCTCACTGAATTACTGAAAAGAATAAAATTAAACTGTTGCATGAAATAATTAACTTAAGGAAAAAATCATTTAAATGCTCATGAAGCAAACTCATTTAAAATACTAGAATTATGCATGGCTTATACGTAGTCTAAGTACGGGTTCTACAATCCTTCCCCCCTTAAAAGAAATTTCGTCCTCGAAATTAAAACTCACCGAATAACTCTGGGTAACAATCTCTCATCTCCGGCTCAGACTCTCACGTAGCTTCCTCCTCTGAATGGTTGAGCCATTTGACTTTGACTCGCTTAACCAACTTGTTCCGAAGTTTCTTCTCATGTCTGTCTAAGATCTGTACTGGTCTCTCCTCATAAGACAGGTTCGGAGTAAGTTGCAACGGCTCAAAATTCAGCACATGCGAAGGATTTGACATATACTGCATAGAGACGTGAAAGACGTTGTGTACTCCGGCCAGATTCGGCGGAAGAGCCACACGATAATCTAACGTCCCAACTCTGTCAAGGATCTCAAATGGTCCAATAAATCTCGGGCTGAGCTTCCTTTTCTTCCCAAATCTCATGACACCCTTCATAGGTGCCACCTTCACAAAAACATGATCGCCCACTGCAAACTCTAAATCTCTCCTTCGCTGATCGGCATAACTCTTCTGTCGAATCTGAGCAGTCCTCATCCTATCACGGATCTTGACTACTACATCTGCAGCCTGCTGAATAATCTCTGGGCCCAACTCTGCTCTCTCTCCTACTTCGTCCCAATGAACAGGAGATCTGCACTTGTGGCCATACAGTGCTTCGTACGGAGCCATACCAATAGAAGACTGGAAGCTGTTATTATAGGTGAACTCTACCAATGGCAAGTTCGACGCCCAACTCCCAGAAAAATCAATGACGCAAGCACGGAGAAGATCCTCCAAAATCTGAATGACTCGCTCTGACTGCCCATCTGTCTGAGGGTGGAAAGCTGTGCTAAACAACAACTTTGTACCCATGGTCGAATGTAAACTCTTCCAAAAGGAGGAAGTGAATCTAGGATCTCTGTCAGATACGATCGAAACTGGAATACCATGAAGTCGGACTATCTCCCGGTTATACAACTCCGCATACTGAACCATGGTGAAAGTCGTCTTAATAAGCAAGAAGTGTACTGATTTGGTAAGACGATCAACAATCACCCTAAATAGCATTCGATCCCCTGGCTGACTTCGGCAATCCGGTCACGAAATCCATGGTAATGTTCTCCCACTTGCACTCGGGAATAGGAAGAGGCTTGAGCAAACCTGCTGGTCTCTGATGTTCTGCCTTCACTAACTGGCGAGTCAGACACTCGGATACAAATCCCCTGATGTCTTTCTTCATACCAGGCCACCAATACAGAAACTGCAGATCTTTGTACATCTTCGTACTCCCAGGGTGAATAGAGTACGGGGACATGTGGGCCTCTGATAGAATATCTGCTCGGATAGAATCACTGCTAGGAACCCACATCCTGTCTCGGTATCTCACAATACCGTCGGTGACTGTATACAAGACACTGCCCTTGGTTTCATCCCTCTGCTTCCACTTTTCCAATTGCTCATCTGCTGCCTGACCACTGCGAATGCGGTCCAAAAGGGAAGACTGAATGGTCAAGGTAGATAAACGGGGAACTCTACCTTGGGGATAAGTCTCAAGATCAAACCTCTGCATCTCAATCTGAAGAGGTCTCGAAACTGTCAAATGAGCCATCACTGCGACTTTTCTGCTCAATGCATCCGCAAATACATTAGCTTTGCCCGGGTGGTAGCTAATGTCACAGTCATAATCCTTCACAAGTTCCAACCAACGCCTCTGACGCATATTCAGCTCCTTCTGCGTAAAGAAATACTTGAGGCTCTTGTGGTCAGTAAAGATCTGACACTTCTCCCCATATAGATAGTGCCTCCAAATTTTCAGTGCAAAAACTACGGCAGCCAACTCTAGATCATGGGTAGGGTAGTTCTTCTCATGAGTTTTCATCTGTCTAGAAGCATATGCTGTCACCTTCCCATTCTGCATCAATACTGCGCCAAGACCGAGCTTCGAAGTATCGGTATACAGAACAAACTCACCGGACCCTAATGGCACGGCCACAACTGGTGCTGATATAAGAGCTTGCTTCAAAGTATCGAAGCTCTTCTGACACTCCTCGCTCCAAACAAATTTCACATTCTTCTTTGTCAGTGCTGTGAGTGGAACTGCAATCGAAGAGAATCCCTTAATGAACTTCCGATAATATCCTTCTAAGCCAAGAAAACTGCGGATCTCTAATGCATTCTGCGGCACCACCCAATCTCTGACTGCTGCAAATTTCACGGGGTCTACCTCAATGCCACTGCTGGAAACAATGTGGCTTAAGAACGCCACCTTCTCTAACCAGAATTCGCATTTACTGAACTTTGCGAATAATTTGTGCTTCTGCAATGTCTGCAACACTAGTGGTCAGATGCCTGCTGTGATCCTCCCGACTCTTGGAGTAGACGAGAATGTCATCTATGAACATTATCACAAACTGGTCGAGGTACGGCCGAAACACGCGATTCATGAGACCCATGAAGATCGCTGGCGCATTCGTCAAACCGAACGGCATCACAAGGAACTCGTAGTGGCCATAACGAGTCCTGAAAGCTGTCTTCGACACATCAGCATCTCTCACCCTCAACTGGTGATAACAGGAACGCAGATCTATCTTGGAGAAAATCGAAGCTCCCTGCAACTGGTCAAACAGATCCTCAATTCTCGGAAGTGGGTATTTATTTTTCACTGTAACCCTGTTCAACTCCCGATAGTCAATACAAAGCCTCATCGTGCCATCTTTCTTCTTAACAAACAAGACTGGCGCGCCGCAAGGTGAGAAACTAGGGCGAATGAACTCCTTGTCAAGAAGTTCCTGAATATGCTTCTTAAGCTCTGCCATCTCTGTCGGTGCAAGTCGGTACGGTGCTTTAGAGATCGGAGCCGTACCTGGCATAAGCTCAATGGAAAACTCCACCTCTCTCTCAGGTGGCATACCAGAGACGTCCTCAGGAAAAACGTCTAAGAAGTCTCTAACGATCGGAACATCTGAGGCTGACTGACTGGGCGCTTCGGGGACAGATACAAAGGTTGCTAGAAACGCCCGACATCCTCTATGCATGAGCTTCCTAGCCTAGGACATAAGGAATAATACGTGGTAGAGGAAAGTACCTGTCTGGCTCGAATAAGAATTGCGTCATTCCAGGCGGTCGGACTAGAACAGATCTCTGATGGAAGTCAATCAAACTCTGTTCTGTCAGTAGATAATCCATCCCTAGTATAATGTCAAACTCTGGCATCGGCAGTACGATCAGATCCGCATAAACAAGGTTGCCATGGAGCTCAAGATCTATGTCTCGGATCACATTGGTGGCTACCATCTCCTCGCCAGACGGCAGTACTACGGAATAGGCTATATCTAGCCTAATGGTCTTAACTTTGAGGAAATTAGCAATGACCTCTGAAATGAATGAGTGAGTGGCCCTGAATCTATCAAGGCCTTCGTAGAGGAACCGGATATAAAAATTCTCCCTGAAAGATTGGAACTCTAAGTTGAACCCAATAGTTACAAAGACTAAACCTATAGACATGCAGAGGTTGAAGTTCTTCTAACTTAAATTTCCAAAAATATTACAAGATAGAACATGCAATCCTAACGCAATTCTATGTTAAAAATATTAACCCAAAACATTATGTTCCAAATGCAGACTCAAAGCTTAAGATACCTGTCATCAGCATAGTATCGGGGTTCGTCTCCGTCGCATCGAGAGCAAACACTCTGCCCTGGGTAGGCAGGTTCCTCTGAGGGCAGTGCAGAAATAAGTGGTCTGGACTACCACACCTATAACACTTTCCTGAGCCGTACATACATGCTCCAGGATGGCGACGTGAGCACTTAGGACAGACTAGGCGCTCAGGAGCCGTCGGGGTTGGGCATCCCCGCTGCTGCTGCTGGCCTCTGTTTCTAGGCGGCCCGTGAAAAAGCCTCTTGTTCTGCTGCTGATGCTGCTGAGGAGGAGGGCGGTGCGGTACCTGGACTGGTCGCTTTCCCAAGCGATCTCTCTCGATATCGCGCTGATCCTGCTCTACGGCTAGGGCTTTGGAGACAGAGACCTCATAAGAAGTAGGGTCAGACACCCTAACATCACGGCGCAAGATCGGCCGTAGACCCACCAGAAAATGCATCATCCTGGCTCTAGAATCATTTGCGATCAGGGGTACAAAATGACAACCCCTCTCAAACTTACGGATGAACTCCGTAAAAGTCATATCTCCTTGCCTCAAGCTCATAAACTCAGTGGTCAACCTGGTGCGCACTTCCTCAGCAAAGTATTTGGAGTAGAAAACCTCCGTGAAGCATGCCCATGTCAGTGTAGCCAAGGTCAGGGCTACGGACGCTCCTTCCCACCATAAGCGGACATCTCCACTGAACAGATAGGTGGCACATCGGACTCTGTCTGCGTCTCCTAGCTCCATAAACTCGAAGATGACCTCGAGGGATTTGATCCATCCCTCGGCAATCATGGGGTCAGACGTCCCAGAAAACTTCTTCGGGCGCATCTTCATAAACCTCTCATAAATAGCCTCGGGCCCTATCGGCCTGGCTGCTGCTGCGGCTGCGACTGCGGCAACGGCATTGTTCCCCGCAAACTGTGCGAAGAACTGCGTCATCCCAGCTAGCATCTGGGCATTCATGTCAGGTGGAGGTGGAGGTGGAGGTGGAGGAGGGGGAGGAGGAGGAGGTGCCTGCCTCTCTTGTCTCAGATCATCACCGTCCTCGCAACGGTGCTCGCCACCACCTCTCGGGCATCCGACTTGACGTCTAGGGGGCATACTGTTCCAAACATAACCCATACGTAACTAACATGCATAATTCCATAATTTATTTTAAATGAACACTGAAATACTGAAAATCTGATCGAAACTATTTCATGGAAGCATGCTGTCAAAATAATTCATGCTTTAAATAAAATGCGTAAATGTAAACTTACAGACCGAAGACGTGACTTCATGAGCTTCTCTTGGTCAGTAGTAGTACAACTCTATACAGAACCATTGCTCTGATAGCATCTACAAAGGCCTGAAATCCTTACTTGGAAAATTTGCGGAAAAATTAAAATTTTCTTTTTAAATAATTAAAATTGCCTCATTCATAAATGAACTTATAAATAAAGTTTGATGTTCAACATGGCAGCGGAAGAAATTAACACTTTTGAAATAACAGTAAAAAGTTTTTCCAACAATAATTAAAATGTTTGAGCCATCAATTAAAAATAAATGCTGAACTGAGGTCCTCGGGTCCTACTACTGCCGACTCGAGCCTGCTCACTGGTCCCCGCCCTCAGCCCCGACATCATCAGTACCTACAACAATCAAGTCTAGTGAGTCTAAAGACTCAACATGCATATATCGTAGATAACAAATAATATAGTAAAATTTGCATGGGATAAAAATATCATGTCATGAGGCATATCGTAAAAGTGCCGTGTCATGATTAATTATAATACGTGCATCACTGAATTGAAAATATCATGGTAAAAATGTTTGCTCTTGGAGCCTTATACTGAAATAGCCTGTAATAATTTTTCCTGGTGAGATTATGGTATACGCAAGTGGCCCCTGCACTGAAACTGACCGGTAACTGGCGACCGGATAATAAAATGCTCCCATGACCGGAAACTGGCGACCGGGTAAAATAGTAAACGTCTGATCAGACTGTAGCCACAGTATAATGGGTGAAACAAACTCAACTGACCGGTAACTGGCGATCGGATTTAGCAATAATCCCATGATAGTGTAATGGCCACAAGCAATATCGCATAATCTCAAAAATGAACATTTTATCTTGTGTCGTTTTCGAGTATACCGGCCATTGGGGCTTGAACCACCGACCAGAGACTCTTACCAACATCCCAAGGAATGATTTGAACCATGGCTAAGGGCACTAGGCCAGCCACAATTCGAAATATTCCAGCAACAACCGAAAGGAGTTCACCTGAGAGTAATTCTGCACGTCGGGGTATGATTCTTGTTTTGCTGTCACGGATCGTTCCAGTGGCCATTTGATTGACCATGGTGCGATCTAGACATCTAGGGGCATGGTATGAAATGTGGCTAAGGTCCATAGGCTAACCAGGATCCATACCATTCCACAAACTCGAAACACAAGTGCTGTAAAATGGAAGGGGCGAAGGGGTGCAGGGGCTGTTCTTGATGTTTGATTTAAAAACCGGTGAACCACGGACCAAGCCATCAAAAAGGCAACTTAGTCACGTCTTAGACATGCTAGGGAAGTGATCTAACCATGGCTATGAGCCTTGGGGCAGCCATGATCAGTTTCGCATCCCTTTGACAGCAACAACTGAATTTCGAAACACAAAAGGGACAAGGTTGAAAAGCTGCTGTCATTTCGGTTTCTATCATGCATGTAGCTTGCTTGAATGGACCAACATGGTCCTAATGCATCCTATTACATGTCTAGATGTCGCTTTGGGAGCCTGGACACGAGCCATCCACCTGAAACCACCAAAAACCAGCAAACCGTGAAGGCGCACATGAACCATAAAAATTCTGTGCATGCATTTTCGAATGGTGCTGAAAATATTTTCGGTTTTGATGATTAAAATCATGAATATGTGATGTAAAAATTTCAGTATATGGCTTGATTGAGGAGCAATGAAATATATATACATGCCTTTGATTCGTTTGAAAGGAAAACGAAAGGACGAGACGATACAGCACGGAGGAGTGGAATGCTTCTTTCCTTTTCTTTTCTTGCTCTCGATTTTCACTCTTGTTCTAGGCTATGGTGCTCACGATTTTTTAATCTGAAAAGCTGCTGAATTCGGTGGGGAGGGAGAGGAGAAATGGTTGTTAAGAGAGTGAGGGGAGATCCGCTAATAAAGGGATACCAAGTCTACCTTTCTTTGAAATTTGAATTATTGTTTGCTATCAAATCTTCTTGGGGTGTTTGTGGATGGGGTGGCCGATTTCTTTATGCTTAGACTAGGTTAGGATAATGCTAATTAGATAATTAAATGGTGCTAAAACTTGAAGGATTATCTTACTTAATTAATTACAAAGAAAGGGTTAAAGGTGATGTGTTGGCAAGGACTTAATTAATCATCTAGGGGCCGAAATTTACTATTTAAATGGAGGGAAAATATTATCTAGTTGATAAATTTCTAAACCTTTAAAGCCTTACCTATTCTTTAAATAATTTAGTGAACTAATCCCTTAATTAATTGAACTCAAATGAATTTATTTCCTACTCACCTCAAGTAATTAAAATAAATCCTCAACCTCCTTTTTAACTTAAATCAACTTACTTGCTAGCTAAAAATAAATCCTGGAAATATTTTCTAAATTTTTAAATTTATCTCTAAATTCCAACTCCAGTCCGGCCTCACTGAATTATTGAAAAGAATAAAATTAAACTGTTGCATGAAATAATTAACTTAAGGAAAAAATCATTTAAATGCTCATGAAGCAAACTCATTTAAAATACTAGAATTATACATGGCTTATACGTAGTCTAAGTACGGGTTCTACACTAAAATTTGTAGATTTGCTACTGGAGCATTGCTGACTGATGACTCTTCTTTTTATTGATGAATGGTTTTTTTTTTGCAAGACTACTGGGTGGTTTCCATACTCTTCCCACGACTTATGATCTTCCCATGTTTGTTCCCAATATCTTCTCCTGCTTTGGTGCTTCATGATCTATTTTAATCAATTTGAATTGATGGATTTCGTCTAATTTTTTGTTAATATAAATTGACGGGCTTACACAATTTTAGCCCAAAAACCATCATAACTCAAACTCGGTATCTTTGATCATTGCAACACAATTGTTGGTTCTGTTGAACTATTTTTTTCGAACACTTTTCCACAATTCTTGTTTTGTTTCCTGTAGATAAGAGTAGCCCCACAACCACAATAACGTGGATGGAAGTCCCTCACAACATCTTGAATTTTTTTTTTCATATTTCCACCAATTGGAGAGGACAAGATTCCGGTCCAAAAATCTTTCCCTCTGCTCTTAATTCAAAATTTTGATTTGGTGAACCGGAATATTAGAAGATCCTGCACAAACAACAACATCAGATAGCCTCGTAGTCATCAATATCCGACCACTACCATCATCTGGAAATATCATCTTCAGGTCATCCCAAGCCCTGGCATCCCATACATCATAAATCACGACAAGGTATCTGTTGGAACATTTCATGTTCGCAATCTTGATTTTGATGTAAACAAAACTTGTTATTTTGTTTCCAATGAATTTACCTAAGTGCGCAGAAACTGGAACTGATCAGTTATCGAGCCAAAACTGAAGCTATCGAGACGCAAACTGATCGCCCAAACTGAACCAGTTCAACTGATATATCAAAAGACCAGTTCAACTGATTGTCCAGCTGATGGGCAGTTCAGCAGAAAACCTTCAGGAACCTGGCCAGCTGATGAAGAGCTCAACTAATGAAGAGTCCAGCTGACAAGTTCAACTGAAGCAACGAAATCAGTTCAGCTGACGAGCCAACTGATTTCATCGAACCAGTTCAAGATCAGTTCAACTGTACCAGTTCAGAATATCAGTTAGGAATCAATCAGTTTGCAGAACACGACAAGCTTATTTAATGGAATCCAGCTGTGCGCACTGAGGAAAAGCTTTATTCCAGTCAAAGAACAATAATAGAAGTTGCAAAAGTGTTTAAAGCCAAAACATTCCAGAATGGCTATCGGAAAGTACAAACACATTTCGAGGAACGAATTCAAACTGCAACGTTCATATTTGATAAGTCTTGGTGTACGGTCACATTGCCTCTATAAATACCAGACCAAGATCATTAACATACAAGGGTGTAGAAAATACACAAGTGTGTGAAAATCAAAAGAGAAAAAGGGCATGCCAACTGCTTAGTATAGAAGAAAAATTCTCAGTGTGTGAGAACCCTTTCGTGTTGTATTCATAGTTCATTCTCACACACTCACACACACAATCACTCACATATATAGAGAGTTGAGCTTATTGACTACCTCAGTGAGTCTTGCACAAAGACATAAAACTTGTGTATGTAGTCTTTGATACATAGACGTTAAAAAAATGTTGGTTGGAAGGTGCTGTCTTCAGTCTAGGCTAGGAGTTCAGTTAGGTAGTAATGTAAGTCCTAAGCTAAGTGTGTTCGTACAAGACGTTGTATAATCAAAGTTTTCTAGTGGAACCTACCTGAGGTGGTAGAAGGGGTGACGTAGGAGCAGTTGAAGTCTCCGAACATCCATAAATATATCTTGTGTTATTAATTGTCTAACTATTGTTTTAAAAATGATTTGATCAGTTCGGGCAGTTATCAGTTCAGTTTCACCATAACTGAACTGATATATGCAAGAACTGGTTCCCTTATATCAATTAATCAGTTTACACAAGTTTAAAAGCTTTAAACTGATTATCTTTCTTAATGAATGACTATTTCAAGTATTTTTCGCTTGGTTTAAAATTAAACTCGATCTAATTCATCGGTGTTTACATTCTTAGAATACGAACTATTGCAGCTCATTGAGAATATTGTGTTTGAAGAACCTTCAAAGGTGCCCGAACCGATCCATCAGTATCGACTACCATGGGGGTTATGGTACACTAGTGTTGCCAATTGAGCATCTCTACGATGAATTCTAAATGCTTAATCTTTAGCTATTTACTGGAAAACATTTTGATAATCATGACATGATTAAAAATACTTCTTCAAATATTAATTAACAATAATATTTATTATATATTGAATTTTGATGACGCTACATACATAATTGAGTCGATAATGATAGTTCATCATATATTTATTTATGTTGAAGACATTATTATTCTCATTAAATTTTGGCTTCATCGCACAAAAAGTATTAGAAAAGAAAATAACCAATGTTTAAAAGAACTATGCACTATAACATAAATATAACAAATTGAACGTATTTTTAATATTAGGACAACCATAGTAGTTAGAATAATTCTCCCAAATATTTTTGGGTTCATAGTTCGCATCATCAATCAAATATTATCATTCTCAGCTATCCCATATTTCACAATAAATTAACCCAACAATAAATATTTATGGATCCCACGTTCCACACTTAAATATACTGCCATTAAATATTGTACCCGGATATTCCACGTCAGGGGCGACTGCAGTTGCAGCTAAAAGTAGGAACACCGGTGCAAGGATTTTGTTGTTACCTAATCCATAGAATCAAAACTTGGAGTATACCATCCTAACTCATTCACAGCCTTCTTCATTTTCTATTCATGTTCTCTCGCGTCGTCCAAGGCCGTCGTAAAAGGATACACGCATGTAACTTTGGTAGCCATAGTTCAAAATGAAACACATTTTCATTCACCAAAAATTCAAGAACGTCTCTACCATATCCTACATTCACATCAGCTTGCAGATATTTTACCTACATTTGTAACACTATTGTAAAACTTTTAAAAAAAAAACTCAATTTACCAATTCAAATTCTGCACTCATTCTTGCGTGTTTTCACTATCGCAAGTGTACGGTGTCAAGTTTTAGTACTGGTTAGAGTACAGATATCGATCTCATGAGGAATGTGTATAAAAATGTATATCAATTCTTGTAATTAAAATAGTTTCAATTTTATTTAGAATAATCAACTAAAAGGTTGGTTTGCTTAATCGAATTAATTGAAAACAAATGATTAATCTAATCACCGAATTGAGAAATAACAATGAGAGAAAATATCTAGAGAAATGATTTCACCAAGTTTTCTCGACAATTATTCCCAGTTAAATTTATATCCTGAATTCCAATAATTTAATGGCCAAGAACACTTAATTATTTTATTCTCCCTTTCCCAAGTGACGAATAACTGTATCAATCAAACCTCGATTCAATTATTCCTAATAAAATCTAAGTTTACTTGATAAATGCGAATGATGTTCTTATCTAAGCCTCGCTAAAGTTATACGCCTTCCGAATTCTATAAACATTCAACAATTTGTTTCTCACAATCTATAATCCTAGTCCTATCCCGATTTATAGAATTAATCAAATAACACACAATTTATGGCCAGTAAATTACAGTGAAATGAATACAGAGAACACAATTAAACAAAAGCGGAATTCAATCAAATAAACAACAGTGTCAGATCATCGTATCAACAAAGTTACGTCATTCTCTAGACTAGAAAATTAGTTCATGACGAATTCTAAATAAAACAACAATTGTTCGAAGGGTTAGACATCGAGATAAAGGAAAATATAAAAACGAGAGAATAGATGACAAATTCGATTGTCGTCTTCGTCCCCAGATCCGTCGTTCTTCGTATTTGTGATTTTTCTTCGCACTCTAGATCTTCGTCTCATTTCTGTGCCTTTATTCTCTCGTGTATTTCTTTGCCAAGGCGGCTCTCCTTCTTTTTGACCTAACTCGTTCATTTTATAAGATTCTGGACGTTCGGCGCGCGCGATTGCGAGTGAAGTTTTTCGGCCGTGCGCATCATTCTGGTCGCTGGTTCTTTTCTGCGCGTGTGCGGGTGCGCGCGATCTCGCACAGTCGCACGCACCTCTTGGGTTTTATGCTGCTTACATGCGTGCGGGTGCGGGCGATCTCGCGCGACCACGCGCCAGGTTTTGGTCTCTTGCCTGTATTTGTGCGCGCGCGGCTGCGCGTGAAGTTGTGCGGCCGCGCGCGCACCTCTGTCCAATGGATTGCTCGCGGCTGTGCAACTTATTAGTCCGCTTTTGCGCACCGCTCTGTTTTCTTGGTCCAATTGGCCTGGTTTCCCCTTTTTACTCCATACCTGAAATGACAACAAAAACAAACCAAAACGCATAATTCTGTTCGAAACAAGCATAATTCAAAATGGATTCTAATATAAATTAATTGCAAATCTTGCACTTATCAAACCCCCCCAAACTTGAACTTTTGCTTGTCCCGAGCAAAATAGAATAAAAGCTAATAAATAAGGAAAAAATTTACGCAAACTACTAAAGTCATGGATATGCGAAAAGTGATATTGACCTCTGACTTATCTAATTTCATGTAATTCACGATTTCCCAAGAGTCACGTGCGTGTGTGATATGTCAATGTTCGTTTACCCCATCGAATGCTCAAATAGAGTTGTAATGCCCATTCGCCTTACAGAATCAAGAAATCATCAGTTCAGTTCAACTCACACTTTATTAAAATATAAATTCACATTCACAGATCACAACATTCAAAGATCACATATGACTTTATCGATGATTATTTGGCTCGAAAGATAGTCAACGCAAGTATGCCAAAGATGAAATCACACAATGAGATGCTTGCAAGCAAGTGATTAAAGTCTATACTCGTTGACAATGTTTTTCATGTATCCATAGGCTTGACTTGAACAAATTTTCTCCACTAGTATATTGGATAAATGTGGCAAGGTTAATAGGTCTTGTAGTCTTGTAATGTTAGGCCACGGCTCACGGCTACAATAAAGGGTATGGAAATAAAAATTTGAGAGAAATAATCAAATCTTCATCATTTTCACTATCATTTCATTCACCATCACTTTATTGTTTTCTTCCCCATCATATCCTCCATTTTCCAATTTTTCCTTTTTTCACCACTATTCATTCCTTTGATTGATTTCTTTTCCTTCTTTTTTCTTTTTTTTTTGGAGTGTTTGAATCATTACAACAATTATGAACTTATTTCTCTAAAAATTAGGTAGGACAATAAGTGTATAAGCTTCATTAGGTGGTTGTTGTGGGCTTGCAGAATATATACAAGTGGGGGCTATTGTGTGTCATTGACACACACCACTTGATTCTTTAGTAGGCTCAAAGTGGGAGACTAGGGATATTTCATTTTCATTTGGTAGGCTCAAAGGCTCAGAATGGCTCAAAAGATCGCCTAAATCATTCATATGTCATATATTATATGTATTTCGCCTCGAAAAGTGTTCAAAAAAGTTCTAGACTTCCGTCAATCCATTAGTCAACTCATACAAACCAGTCACATGCAGTTTTCAATCAAAATGATATATGAAATAGGTGCACGAAGAAAATTTAAGTATCTCAATTAACTCGAAGCTCAAAAGGCTACAATTGACAGTAAACAAAGAACACATGTCCAAGGATATTGTGAAAAATTGCCTAGATCATTTCTATGATTGCAAAAGTGTCAATCAATGTCATGCAAGAATTACCAAGAATCGGATCTCCATCGTCTATTTAGCAGCACATGCATGCAACTTGTCTCTAAGCAACAATATATACACTTCAGGACCGCAATTCACTTTTCATCATCAGTCACACATTTTACTTATCCATGACTCTACCTAACAAATCTATCAAGCAATAAAAAATTCAAATACTGAGCAATAATAAAAAAATGCAAAAAATTCTAACAAGCAGTTTCACCCCCCTCCCCAAAAAAAACTTGAAGTATGCATTGTCCTCAATGTATAGAAATAAAGAACACAACAACACATACCTCGTGCACGAGTGTCAGAACTCGGGGCTCGAGTCATCGTTCCCAGTATCTTCAGCATCATCGTCTATGGGCTGTGGTGGTGATAGATCTGGTGGTGGGTACTGTGGTGGCCAGGCTGGATATGGTGGAAAAGGAGCGTCCTCAGGTCCAGTAGGTGGAAAAATCTGGGCGAGAACCAATGTGAAGTCCATCATAAAATACATGAAAGTATTAGTAGTGTGTCGGTGTTCGGGCAGCTCTTGGCGCTGAGCCCGCGTATCATGTTCCAGTCGGAACATCCTGTCTCGCAAACTGGCTCGAGAGATCGATGGTGGCGGCGGCGGTTGGCGTTCTCTAGCCCTCTGATTGTAATCTGTCCTAGCCTCTTGTTGTTCTACTTCTCGTCCTCCTCGCAAGCGGTATGCTTCATATATCGTGATTGAGGCCTTGGATTTCAAAACTTGTTCATCCGAGCCCCATTGCACACCAGCATGAAGACATAGTGTAGTGATAGTATGTGGACAAGGGAGGCTGACGGTCATGAGTCCCGTACCGGCACGCGTGATAAAACTGTTAATGAGCTTCCCAAGATCCACGGTCTTCCCAGTCATTATGGTGTAAATCAACGCCACTTTATCCTTTGCAATTTTTGTTTGATGTGATGCGGGCATGATCCGTGATAGAATGAAAGATGCCCAACTGCGTGGGTCACGGCGTAAGTCAGATTTCTTCAGAGTGACTGTGGAACCTTGATTCCAGCGCCACTCTGCACCCTCGATGTATAAGGTTCTGATAATTGCATCGTAATCCACAGTGCTAGTAATCAAAGCAGTATACTCAGTCATTTTCAAAACTCGGCAGATTATAGATAGCATTAATGGTTTGCTAATCGAAATAGACCAGTTTCCCTCGTACCAAAACTCCGTAGTCCTCGTGTTTGATTATCAGATTAGCATAAAATTCCATGACTATAAATATAACTGCATATGGCGGTTACTGGGCTATATCTACCCACCCCTTTCGCTTAACCTCTTCAATGATCGCACAGTCAGGGTAAGTCAGATATAGCCCTCTTTCTTTGATAATAGACCTAGACAGGGTGCTCTCGTAAACTCTGAAGGCTTTCTCATTCCAAAATCTATTAGCATCGTAGGAACGAGAAGAAGAAGCCACATCCTTCGATCTATTTCTAGGCGACATGATTATCAACAATATGCACACTTATAATCAACAAATATAGAGACAATGACACCCACAATGCTTGATTTTTGAAAATTGACACAAACTATAACAAAGTATAGCACAATACTGGCACCAACGGTTGTATGATTGCTAGAAGTTATCCCAATAATCAATAAACAAGAATAATCGGAACCTTGAGTGTAGAAAATTAACCCGTAGATGACACTTGGCTGGCGGCGGTAGTAGCGGCGGCGGCGGCGGCTCTATGTAGGTGGTTGGAGAGGATGAGTTGTGGTTGTGTTATGTAGGAGATGAGTGAAGATGAAGATGGTGTTGGAGATGGTGGTGTTGGTGGAGTGGTAGTGTTTGAGTTGGAGAGGATTTGTAAGGGAAGAGAGTAGGGGGAGGCGGCTGTTTTTGAGGGAGAGGAGAGTTGTGTGTGTGAAATTGTGAGATAGAGTTTTTAAATAAGGGGTGTAAGCGGCGCGCGTGGTCGCACGAGAAGTGCTGCGGCGACGCACGAGGTTCTGTTGGTCTTCTATGATCGAGGGTGCGCGGTTGCGCGTGAAGTGGCGCGGCAGCGCACGATGCTCTGTCCCCTGCAATAATTGAGAGCGCGCGGTCGCGCGAGATGTGGCGCGGCCGTGCGAATGATTCTGTTCGTCATGGTTGATGGGGCGCGCACGGCTGCGTGAGAAATGGCGCGATCGCGCGCGAGGTTCTGTGCTGACCACTGGTTCCGAGCGCACTGCTGCGCGTGAACTGGCGCGGCTGCGCGCTTACGTCTGTCCATAATTTTTTTTTAAAGAATACCTATAAAAAATAAAACAATTGAATCAATATCGAATAATGAAAATTAAAATTACAATTAAAAGATTAAAATGAAATAACATAAATAAAACGAATGCATTGTGGGTTGCCTCCCACACAGCGCTTGGTTTAACGTCGTCAGCCAGACTGTCACCAGTTTATTCAAGGTGGGTCGTGAGAACTTTTGGATGCCTTGATTTCTACCCTTTGACCTTCAACTTCCATGGTCAACTTTCCTCGTTTCATGTCAATGATGGCTCCAACAGCAGCCAATAATGGTCGTCCTAGAATGACGTGAACGTTCTGACTATTCTCCATGTCAAGTACCACGAACTCTGCTAGAACCTTGAATTTGTCGATCCGAAGTTCAACATCTTACACAATACCCAACGGTATCCTGATCGATTTATCTGCCATCTCTAAGCTTAGTCCTGTGGGCCTCATCCTGCTCAATCCAAGTTTCTCGTAGAGAGAACTTGACATTATATTTATGCTCGCTCCTGAGTCACAGATAGCTTTTTCCACTAAATGACCCCCTATTTCACATGGCATAATAAAATCACCGGGATCTAGCAACTTTTGAGGAAGATTTCTTCGTGTTCCTTCGGTAAATTCACCCTCCACCTGATCTGCAAACTCATTATTAGTGTGTAGGTTCTTGAGATCTTCAAGACCTTTTTTCTTTTGAAATTCAGCTTGCAATTGTAAAAATCTCTGGGGGTAGGGAAGTAAAGAAATATCAATACATTGATTTAAATATTACCTCTCATATTTCTTACCTCGGGCTCTTTTGGTTGTAGTTGGCTTTTCATCCCGAACAGGTGTGGGTTCAACCTCTTTCTCTTCTCTGCCTACCACACAGCTCTTCATGTTGTATAAAAATGGCATCTACTTCTCTCAGATTTGGGTCTGCTGTCTTTTGAACTGTGCCTGACGGTTGAGACGTGAGTTGCTTCGTTATCTACCCACTTGTGATTCAAGGATTTTCAAGGAAGCACCAATATTCGCCATGTGTGTCTCAAGGTTGTCAAGTCTAGACTCAGTCCTCGCCATCCTCTTTCCTGATTCAGCAACAAATATTCCAACCAAATCCTCAAATGATGGTTCCCTTCCCCATTTGATGTATTGAACCCCGGTGGAGGATTCAATACATTCTAATTATTCGCGTATGAAAAATTTTCATGGTTTCTCAAACTAGGATGATAAGTGTTAGGGGGAGGGTTACCTCGATAACCTCCATAGCCTCCAAAATTCTTGTTGTTGATTTATTGAACTTCTTCAGGAAATTGTGATTCTTCAACAACAACCGATGGGCTCTCAGTCTCTGATGTGCTCACCTTATTCATCGCTGCTATTTGAGTGGTCAATGCAGATACATGTGCAGTGAGTGATGTGATAGGATCCACAGCATAAACTCCAGCAGTCCTATTTACTCCTAACCTCTCAGACGGCCATTAGTAGCTATTAATAGTCATCTGCTCAAGCAAGTCATAGGCTTGAGCAGGGGACTTGGCAAAGATCGTGCAACCTGTCGTTGCATCCACTGTGGTCCGTGACTGACCATTCATTCCATTATAAAAAAATTCAATCTGCACCAAGTCTTCGAAACCATGATTCGGGCACCTCCGCAAGAACTCTTTATACATTTCCCAAGCTTCATACAACTGCTCGAAGACTGTCTGTCTAAAGTGCCGATCTCAATCTTTAAATGTGCAAACTTCGCAGGTGGAAAATATTTAGAAAGGAACTTCGTCGCCAGCTCCTGCCATGTCGTGATGCTTCCTAACGACAATGATTGGAGTCATTCTCTTGCTTGATCCCTGAGAGAAAATGGAAACAAACGCAATCTAATAATATCGTCAATAAACATTATTAATTTTTACTGTATATGTGATTTCCAAGAAGGTTCTCAAGTGAACGTGAGGATCTGAAGTAGCAGTTCCAGCGAAATGGTTTTTTTGAACCATATTGATCAGTGCAGGCTTCAGCTCAAAATTGTTGGCATTTATGGTCCCCCGAGCAGTGCCAGAATAATGTGCATTGATCACTGGTCTGAAGTGATCTCTGATCGGTATAGCCTCTGGTGGCATATGTATGTCATTCTATCTGTTCTCAGCCATGGCTTAGATCTCTTCTCTTTGTGATTTTCTTAATCTTCTCGCAGTTTTTTCGATCTCCGGATAAAAGATAAGCACGTCAGTGTTTTGCGATCTTAGCATACACTGTCAAACAGAAAAAAATGCAAAACTCAATTAATATATAATAAAAATAAAAAACTCTAAATTAAAATCTAGACTAATTGGTAACAATACTGATATAAATTCAAATTTGACACTCTCCGGCAATGGCGCCGAAAACTTGTTGCGTGTTTTCACTGTAGCAAGTGTACGGTGTCAAGTTTTAGTATTGGTTGGAGTACAGATATCGATCACACGAGGAGTGTGTATAAAAATGTATATCAATTCTTGTAATTAAAATATTTCAATTTTATTTAGAATAATCAACTAAAATGTTGGTTTGCTTAATCGAATTAATTGAAAACAAATGATTAATCTAATCACCAAATTGGGAAATAACAATGAGAGAAAATATCTAGAGAAATGATTTCACCAAGTTTCCTCGACAATTATTCCCAGTTAAATTTATATCTTGAATTCCAATTATTTAATGGCCTAGAACACTTAATTATTTTATTCCACCTTTCCCAATTGACGAATAACTGTATCAATCAAACCTCGATTCAATTATTCCTAATAAAATCTAAGTTTAATTGATAAATGCGAATGATGTTCTTATCTAAGCCCGCTAAAGTTATACGCCTTCCGGACTCTATAAACATTCAACGATTTGTTTCTAACGATCTATAATCCTAGTCCTCTCCCGAGTTAAAGTATTAATCAAAAAACACACAATTTATGGCCAGTAAATTGCAGTGAAATGAATACAGATAATACAATTAAACAAAAGCGGAGTTCAATCAAATAAACAACAGTGTCAGATCATCGTATTAACAAAGTTACGTCATTCTCTAGGCTAGAAAATTAGTTCATGACGAATTCTAAATAAAAACAACGCATGTTCGAAGGGTTAGATATCGAGATAAAGGAAAATATAAAAACGAGAGAATAGATGACAAATCCAAATTCTCGTCTCCGTCCACAGATCCGTCGTTCTTCGTATTTTTTATTGTTCTTCGCACTCTAGATCTTCGTCTCGTTTCTGCGCCTCTATTCTCTCGTCTATTTCTTTCTCAAGGCGGCTCTCCTTCTTTCTGACCTAACTCGTGCATTTTATAAGATTCTGGACGTTCGACGCGCGCGGTTGCGCGTGAAGTTGCGCGGCCACGCGCATCATTCTGGTCGCTGGTTATTTTCTGCGAGTGCGCGGGTGCGCGCGATCTCGTGCGGTCGCGCGCGCCTCTCGAGTTATGCTGCTTCCGTGCGTGTGGGTGCGCGCGGTCGCGCGGTTCTGGTCTCTTGCTTGTATTTGTGCGCGCGCGGCTGCGCGTGAAGTTGCACGGTTACGCACGCACCTCTGTCCGATGGATTGCTCGCGGTTGTGCAACTTATTGGTCCGCTTTTGCACACTGCTCTGTTTTCTTGGTCCAATTGGATTCGTTTCCCTTTTTAACTCCATACCTGAAATGACAACAAAAACAAACCAAAATACATAATTCTGTTCGAAACAAGCATAATTTAAAATGGATTCTAATATAAATTAAGTGCAAATCTTGCACTTATCACTCATCATTCCAGCCCATGGGATATAAGTTATGCATATTATATTTTTTCATCTGTTTATCTAACTACACACTATAATTTCCCTTGTCTCTCCTAGAGCTAGTGCATCCAATTTCCTTATTTTTGTTAGCCAAATAATTTAACCCATATAAAATACAGGAAATGATTGTGATTATTTGCAAATCAAAATTTAATACTTGATTAAAATATACCAACAGACGACTTAGACATAATAAGTTGAGTATAAAATTAAAATTAAATAAATCGATAATAAATTAACCAAGTTTCTCTTGGAATTGATGAACCTCACAGTCTAAATAATTTTCCTGTCAAAACTGCTAAACCAATATATAGACCACAAAACCTAACAAATAAATATATTGCAACGTATAATAGAATAACAACATAAATATAATCCAACAAAACTAATTTGTATGAGGAAAATAATGAAACAAAAAACCGAGCCCTCTAATAAATTAGAGTTTTCTTAAAATAGATTTGTCCTCTACATGAGGTGCTTGAGTATCAATATATGTAAACGTCTGTTTTCTAGGAAACGATGGTTGAAGCAGTAACGAATTAAGCAATAATTCACATGTTCGATGAACTCAAATCGTACATTTACTTTATGACCAAAACTCAATGGAGGCCAAATGAAAAGCTAACAATAAAAAAAAAATGCAAGATAATGATTGAATGAGATCTTGAGTGTGAGAACGTGGATTGAGGAAATTGACACATTTATTTTACAATAAAAATGCACTCGAAAAGTCATTCAATAACGTATAGAACCAAAATTTCACATTAACTCAAGAATTTGGAGAGCCAAAGGTCCACATTAACTCAATAACATGGAGAGCCAAAAGATACTTCCACAGTACACAATTTTTCATTCAAACTTTTAATTTAAATCTATTTTCCAACAATCCCTCGCATGAATGAAAATTGATATAAAATCTTGATAATAAAACTCTATAGTTGAACCCTTCATAGGATAAGTAGGTATATTTGTGTACTTTAAATACCTCAGCAATATGAAAATTAGTTTCTCGTGTTCAGCTTCTGGATTATTCGTTAATCTGATTAATTTTCTTATTGCATATATAGGATATGTTTGGTCTTGTGCAACTCCTTAAGTACATCAGACTTCTAACTACTTGAGAGCATTCTAATTCATAGATATTCTCGTCTCTATTATTTGATAGATGTTGACTATTATATATCAAAATTCTAGCCAATGCAGAATTATCCTTATTGAATTTTTCAAGAATTTTGTCAACATAATGGAATTGACATAGAACTAACCCTTCTGATGTTCTATGGATTTTAATTCGAAGGATTACATCGGCTAGGTCAGTATCTTTCACTTGGAATCTTGAATTCAAAACATTCTTAGTGAATGTTAGGATCAACTAATAAGGGTAAAGTGTTTAAAAGGGGGGTTGAATAAACACTCTGGCCTTTTGAAAACCTTTTGGATATGAATCAGTTATTTGATTGAACTGATCCTGAGATCTTTTGTGTCAATATCAATCAGTCAACTAATGATAGTGCAGAATTAGACTGAAAGGTAGATTAAATACTTAGACTGAGGTGTTGTGATAAATGAATAAACAATAGGATTAAACACAAGGATTTTTATGTATGTTCATATATTTCAAATGCTCCTACGACACCCTTTCTATCTTAAGGATAGATTTTTCACTAAAAGACTTTGATATATTCCAGCAGACTGTAATAGTCCTATTTAGTTGGACATATACACTGCGAATTTGAAACTCTTAGTTTTCAACACTTTACAGTATATAACTGAATATCTCTAATTAGTAGCCTGAATGCTACAAATAAATAAAATTAAATGAGAGCTAAAATGTACGAGTTGTAAACTTGCATAAACCTGACTATGGATCATGCCAATTGAAGTGCCAAAGAAAAAATGATAGAGTTTGATAGGTTGGTAGATTTCCTGACCGTTGTTCGTTTTGTTGTGATCTGGAAAGATAAGTTGTTGGTCTCTAACAAAAGATGTTAAAATATGCAGAGACCCAAGTGATCTCTCAAGCTCATCAAAGTCGAGACTTCATCGAGATGAGCTAAAGTAAAATCTTCTGCGCATATTGTGCCTATTCAACAAAGGCGTGCTAATTTTAAGGCGTGCTAATTTTGTAGCCCGCAGTCCAGCTGCCAAAGTTGATGCATCCATAATTAGTCAACTTGAAATAGATGCACTATGTTGGTCAATGAACGTTAAGTTTAAGTGACAAGAAAATGAGCTAACAGAAGCTGAAACAAAAGAAAGCATTTTTGTTGGGTTTGAACTAGAGAAAAGTCAAGCTGGTCTGCGATCTGAAATTGAAGAAATGAAAAGGCCAGCCTTTGAAGATCAAGCTGCTCGAAACTAAAAAAAAAAGATACAAGAGGTTTAGATACCCACTCATGTGGAAGAAATCCCTCAATCCACTGTTGATGAGGTTATGAATCAGAGTATCAGACTAGTGGTTTGGTGGACCAGTTTGAAATTTCAAAAGATCTAGCCTCTATTGATGGAAATGTTCTCCTCTCCTCTCCTCTCCTCTCCTCACAAACAAATCATTTCTTCAGAGCTTCTGGAGGTTTCTCTAACCTATGTTGATGAAGTGGTGTGATCTATCTTTTAGACTGAGCATACGGCTCCATCCTCTCTGATCATTCCAGCTTTAGCCATTGAGATAGAAGGCTCTTACATACATAAAGATTTGAACATCCAATCTCATGTTTCAGAAGAGATAGATGAAGCACAAGAAATATCTTATAAGAAAGTCAGGTAAGGAGATTGTAGTTAACATTACTTTTCTAGAACAAGTTCAATTTGAACTTGAATTTCTGCAAGACGAAGACGAACTGACACAAAAAGAACAAGTTTTGTTACCACTTCCTTCCTTGAATGATAATGTTTTTGAACTTCAAGCTAGCCCCTTTTTTGCTCCTTAGCTAGATTTCTCGGAAGACAAATTAGACTCCCCTACCAAGTCACCCTATTGATCAATTGACGTTTCAGTCGATCAACATTTCATGATCTATAAATGATGTTGAGATCAAGAACTTTTCCCACAACATCATGTTCGAGAGCTTCAAGAGCCAAGTTCTGAAGAGTATAAGCATTATTGAATCTCAAGTTCGACTTGCTTCTGTTGATCACAATGTAAAAAATCAAGATGTCTAACACTGAACCAGAAGGTCAAATTTCTCTTGTTCAGCACAATATAGAGGCTGAGCTGCAATCTCAAATAGTTAAAATTTATCAATATATGGATGAATGGTTCGGCTCCATAAGTGGCCAGCTACAAGAAAACTTAGAATACATGCAGCATGGGAATGAAAAACGAGGAAAGAGTACAAGAAGATGCAAGAACATAAAAGACGTGTTGTGCTAAAATTGAAGAAGATAAGAGTCGGTCTGAAAATGACAATAAAAGAAGGGGAGGAGGCAGTGGATGTTCGTATATTAGGAGATAATTTTTTTGATTTTGTAGGAATAATAGGTTTACAAATTTCATGCTCAATGAAATACAGTTAGTTGTTCTTAAATCTCCATTATTATATCTTATTTTTAACTGATTGTATAGCCATGCAACTTGGTTTTATCATCACCAAAAAGAAAGAAATGTTTATAATATTTCAATTAGTCTTTAGTTTTGGTCATTGAAAAAATAAATAGAATCGAACTGCTTTAGGATCTAGCCGCCGTGTTCTTATTTTAAAACAAGTTTTTCATACTACAGGATTTTCAAGTTATTTAGAAGTCAAATCGCTGAAGTTTTTCTCAAGCTTCAGATCACTCAAATTTTTGGCCGGAAAAATCTTTTTAATAAGAATTCTGTAAGGACCGTGTATCGTATTATCGTAAATCCTATGTTGATTATCGATAATTCATGAATTTGATATGAGATTATGTATTTGATGTATATTATGACAATGAATTGAGAAAATGAATATTGAATATGAATTGACGTTGTAAGGGCTCGAGTGGAGAAGCCAGACGCAAATATAGTACAAAAATGTATATTTGTACAGAACATGTGGCGCCCGGGCGGTAGAAAATGACCGCCCGGGCGCCAAGGCATGCCAACTTAGTATTTGGACAGAACATGCCGCGCTCGAGCGGTAGTTTTTGACCGCCCGAGCGCGGTGTAAGTTGAAGTCGGGGGCAGAATGTCTCGCGCTCGGGCACGAGAATTCTACCGCCCGAGCGCCGAAGTGGTGAGTTGATAAGAACAATTCTTTCATTCGTTTTCTTCATTTTCATTTCAGAGACTTCGAGAGAATACGAGGGAATTTAAATTTCTTTCTTCCAAATCGACTCTGAAACACTGTCTAAACGCGAAAGAAATTATATATTTGTGATCTTCTCGTCGAGGGATTCTGACTGAGGTAATTTTCTTCCAGTTCCAGCAGCTCTAAATATCAAAGTGCTGGAATAGCATGTATTTGAAGTTGAATTTCCTATATGTAGTAGAATAACCAACAAGAAACGCATATTCGAAGTCGGAATTGAATTATAATATGATTTTGATTTGATATGAATTTTTGAAGTTTCAAATGATATTTGAAACTCATATTAATGATTTTGGAGTATGTTATTGATGTAGATAAAGTATTATACCGATATCTTCAGGCTACATCAATTGGGAACGAAGAATTGAGGTATGTTGCGACCTGGTAACATACGACAGGTATCTGTATTATATGATATATGTCGGATTGATTGGAATGAGAATACATGTATATATGTCTTATTTGTTGATTGATGTGGCATACATGACATTGAGATTGATATATCGATGTATAAAATAAATGTTTTGTTAACACACATCATTTTATGCATACATCGATACATGACATGCACGTTGAGCTATGATCCTTGGATACCCTGATATGATTTGATTGGATTCTGGGGTTTGTGAACACAATTGCTATGTTGGTATTATGTGACCCGTAAAGCATAGACAATTGTGGCCCCGATGATTGGATATGAGATTTGGGATTTGATGGCGCTTTGTCGACGCTATCATACGTGTATCCCTTATTGAGGTCGGTGTGCCATCTCGAGCATTGATTTGATAGCGATTCGTTTGATTCTGACATGTGCTCAGTGGATGGGCATTTGACCTGATACCTCCACGACATACATGCATTGCATACCATATATCATTGTTTAGATATCTCTGGTATATATGATTGGTTGTTCCATACGGAGCTTTGCTCACCCCCAAGGGGGGCTGTTGTTGTCTTTGTGTGTGGACAATGGCAGTTACTCCAGGATATCAGGAGACCGGAGAGGGTACTTCTGGAGGGAGCCACAGCTTGGACTGAGGTTTTATGTTTATGTCTTGTTCCATGTATATATGTATATGAATCTATATACCGGGGCATGTCCTGAGGATATGAGTTGTTTGTATGTGATTGGTTTTTGATTTCGTGTGGGCATGTTTTATGATATGAGATTAAATACTATTTTTAGTATTATAAATTCTAGAAGAAATGTTTTGGGCTTGTTGTAAAGAAATTTTAAACTCGTTTTCCGCTGTAATTATTTAACCCTAATCAGATTGCATTGTAATAACGATTAGGAGCTAAGGGCTCCACACAGAGTGGTATCAGAGCATAGCTGAGAATGCTCGATTGAGTCTTGTGTACACTTGAATAGGCACAAATGAATTGTGCGCTTGTGTTTGATTTATTTGTATTACTTGCTCCTAATTGATTTGGTTTGAGTAAGTATATGATGAGATTGATCATATTAGATGATGATGATGTGGAATCGATATGGAATTGTGATATTCATATTTTGCTTTGTAGATGGATCCCACAAATGAAACTGCGAGTAGCAGTACTGAGAGGATAGTTGGACAATTTGAAGGATTGTCCTTGGATGTGGTTATGGCTCGATTTCAGGATCTGAAACCACCGAGGTTCTTTGGCACTGAGAGTGCTGAAAGAGCTGAAGCCTGGTTAAAGGATATCGAGCACTTGTTTAATATTGTGGAGTATTCTAAGGCTCGGAGACTGAAACTTGCTTTGTATCAGTTGAAAGATCGAGCTAAATATTGGTGGGAAGCCGCTGAGATTGGATTGAAAGAAGCCGGGACTGAAGTCACATGGGATGTCTTCAAGGCCTAGTTTTTAGGGCAATATTCTCCTCCTTCTTATTATAATGCACAGGAGAATGAATTTAATAATCTGTAGCAGGGAACGATGTCTGTTGCGGAGTATGCTTCGAAATTTTCTATTCTGTTGAAGTATGCTCCTCACGTAGCTGGGAATGCGAGGGCAAAATATAACAGGTTTGTAAATGGATTACATCCTGCTTTATATACATGTTGTTTCTGGATTGCCTACCAGCTACGCAGAGGCAGTTGAACGAGCCAAGGCAGCCGAGGCTGGACTTAGGAGAGGAGGTCCACAGTATACTCCTCCACCTCCGGTATCAGCTCAGCAGCCTACTTTGCGACCAAGAGGTAAGAAGTTCAAGAAGACTGGTTCTGTTTCCTCGTCTTCTTCGAGCTCTAGTGGATCTCAGCGAGGGAGCCCTGTGATGGCTCCTTATTGTAGCCATTGTGGAGGCAAACATACTATCGAGCAGTGTCGAGGTATGTTTGGTACTTGTTATCAGTGTGGGCAGGAAGGCCATTTCTCTCGAGTATGTCCGAACAGGGGTACGACTTCTGCTCAACCCCAGCTAGGATTTAGAGATGGCCCTAGTATGATGAGACCTGCTGTTCCTGTTCCACCTTCTCAGCAGTCGAGTGTCCCACGTTATCGAGGACCGAGTGGTCAGAGTGCCCAAGTTCCTCCTCAAGTGAGAGTGTACGCCATGACTGAGGATCAGGCGAGAGAAGCTCCTGGTGGTGTGATTGAAGGTATTTGCACGCTTTGCGATTATCCTGCACATGTTTTATTTGATATAGGAGCATCTCATTCATTCATATCTCATGCATTTGTTGCATCCCACGATATTGAGTGTACCCCGTTGTATGATACCTTGTCGATAGCCACGCCAGCTGGAAAGATTATTTTATATGAGAACGTTGTGCATAATTGTGTATTGATATATGAGGACAATGTGATATTTCTGAATTTGATTGTTGTTCCAATGCACGACTTTGATTGTATTGTTGGCATGGATATCTTGATGACAAATCGAGTTACTGTTGATTGTTGTCATGGAGTGGTTCGATTTCGACCGATTGATGGACCTAAATGGAATTTTTATGGCAAGGGTTCCCAAGCCAAAATTCCATTGGTATCTTCCTTGGAAATGTCTCGAATTTTGACTAGCGGAGATGAGGGTTATCTTATCTACGCTATTGATGTCTCGAAGAAGGAACCTTCTTTATCGGAGATTCCTGTTGCGAAAGAGTTCCCAGATGTATTTCTCGATGAGATTCCTGATTTTCCTCCTCATCGAGAAGTTGAGTTTAGTATTGATCTTGTGCCGAGGACTACGTCTATTTCTAGAGCTCCTTATCGCATGGCACCATTGGAATTGAAAGAATTGAAAGAACAATTACAGGATCTTCTCGATAAGGGTTATATTCGACCGAGTGTATCACTTTGGGGAGCTCCAGTTATATTTGTTTGAAAGAAAGATGGTACTATGCGAATGTGCATCGACTATAGGCAACTGAATCGGGCTACTGTGAAAAATAAGTACCCACTTCCTCGTATTGATGATTTATTTGATCAGCTTCAGGGTACTTCTGTATACTCGAAGATTGATCTTCGATCTGGTTATCATCAAGTACGAGTTCGAGACGAAGATGTGCCTAAAACTGCTTTTCGTACGAGGTATGGCCACTATGAGTTTTTGGTTATGCCTTTTGGTCTCACGAATGCTCCTGCTGTATTTATGGATTTAATGAATCGTGTCTTTCGAGATTATCTTGACCGATTCGTTATTGTATTTATTGATGATATTCTTGTATATTCGAAATCAAAAAAAGAGCATGCTGAACATTTGAGACTGGTACTTCAAACTCTTCGTAATGGACATTTATATGCTAAATTGTCCAAATGCGAATTTTGGATGGATAGAGTTGTATTTTTGGGCCACGTCATCTCGAGACATGGCATATCTGTTGATCCTGCTAAGGTTGAAGCCGTATTGAATTGGCCGAGACCTACGAATGTTCCTGAGATCCGTAGCTTTATGGGTTTGGCTGGTTATTATCGTCGCTTTATTGAAGTATTTTCGAAAATAGCTAAACCGATTACTCAACTGACACAGAAGAATCAGCGATTCATTTGGTCAGATGAATGTGAAGCTAGTTTTCTTGAATTGGAGACGAGATTGACCACAGCACCTGTGCTTACTATTCCCTCAGGTACCGGAGGATTTGTGGTGTGTACAGATGCGTCTGGTAAATGTTTAGGCTGTGTTCTGATGCAACATGGCAAGGTGGTTGCTTATGCGTCTCGTCAATTGAAATCTCATGAAACACATTATCCTGTTCATGATCTTGAATTGGCCGCCATTTTGTTTGCTCTGAAGATTTGGCGCCATTACTTGTATGGAGAGAAATTTGTTATCTATTCGGACCATAAAAGTCTGAAATATCTCTTTTCTCAATCTGATTTGAATATGAGGCAACACAGGTGGATGGATCTCTTGAAAGATTTTTATTGTGAGATTCAATATCACCCTGGATCGGTGAATGTTACTGCAGATGCCCTTAGTCATAAGGTGCATGATTCTGTGCTAGCTTCTCTCAATGTCGCCAAAGTACACGAGGATATATGTACTTCTGGTTGGACTTTTCACTCGAATTGGAATTCTGTCACTGTCTCAGCATTGAAAATTGAGCCGAACTTGATATCGAAAATCCGAAAGGCCCAACGAAGCGATGCTCAGATCCAATAGTCGAAAGAGCTTGTATCTGCAGGACATCAGTCTGGATTTCAGATTTCTTATGGTTCTTTACGACTTAATGGTCGGCTGGTAGTTCCTGATGATTCTGATTTGAAATCTGCCCTTCTTCGAGAAGCACATTGTAGCAAATACAGTATTCACCCTGGAGGCCGAAAGATGTATTTGACATTGAGACCTCAATTCTGGTGGAAACGTATGAAGAAGGACATTGCTGAGTTTATTTCGAAATGTCTTATCTGCCAGCAAGTGAAAGCCGAGAGAATGAAACCAGGAGGATTACTCCATAGTCTTGAAATCCCGAAATGGAATTGGGAACATATTGCTATGGATTTTTTGACTCATTTGCCTCGTTCGCCCAAGGGCTGTGATGCTATTTGGGTGATTATTGATCGGCTTTCGAAATCTGCAAATTTTATTCCGTATGAGCGGACTTATCCTTATAAGAGAATGGCCCGTTTATACATTGAGAATGTTGTGAGACTGCATGGTGTGCCAGTCTCAATTGTATCTGATCGTGATCCCAGGTTTTCTTCTAAATTCTGGGGTAGTTTTCAAGAAGCGATGGGTACGCGCTTGGCTATGAGTACTGCTTATCATCCTCAAACTGATGGCCAAACTGAGCGTACGATTCAGACTCTAGAGGATATGTTGCGTGCGATTGTGATGGACTTCAGAATGGGATGGCAAGATGCCTTACCATTGGTTGAATTTTCTTATAATAATAGTTTTCAGACGAGTATCGGTATGGCACCGTTTGAAGCTCTATATGGGAGACGATGTAGATCACCGTTATTCTGGGATGAGATTGGTGAGAAACAATTAACTGGACCTGAAATGATACAGGAAATGAACGATAAGGTTCAGTTAATTCGGCAGCGGATGAAAGCTGCTCAGGATCTTCAAACGAGTTATGCGAATAAACGAAGACGACCCTTGGAATTCCAGAAAGGTGACAGAGTGTTTTTGAAAATATCTCCCTTTAGAGGCACTGTTCGATTTGGCATGCGAGGGAAATTATCTCCTCGATATGTTGGTCCATACGAGATCCTTGATCGAGTTGGTGATCTTGCTTATCGACTGGCATTGCCACCAGCTTTATCTGCCATTCACGATGTATTTCATGTTTCTATGCTGAGGAAATATGAACCAGATCCATCACATGTGCTTGCACCTGACGAAGTTGAACTTGATCCTTCTCTTTCCTATGTTGAACAACCTGTTCGTATTATGGATCGAAAGGAAAAGATATTGCGAAATAAATCGATTCCTCTAGTTCGAGTGCAATGGACACGACATGGTGTTGAAGAATCAACATGGGAATTGGAGAGCAAGATGCGAGATTCGTATCCCCATTTGTTTGATTCTATGTCATCTGTTCCATTGTATTCGATGTATAATGATACTTTTACTGATTTTAGTTTTGATATGTACTACAACTGGTGACATAGGTATGTTTGCCAATGTTATGTATATAGAGACGTTTGAGATTTCGAGGACGAAATCTTTTAAGAGAGGGAGAAATGTAAGGACCGTGTATCATATTATCGTAAATCCTATGTTGATTATCGATAATTCATGAATTTGATATGAGATTATGTATTTGATGTATATTATGACAATGAATTGAAAAAATGAATATTGAATATGAATTGACGTTGTAAGGGCTCGAGTGGAGAAGCCGGACGCCAATATAGTACAAAACTGTATATTTGTACAGAACATGTGGCGCCCGGGCGGTATAAAATGACCGCCCGAGCGCCAAGGCATGCCAACTTAGTATTTGGAAAGAACATGCTACGCCCGAGCGGTAGTTTTTGACCGTCCGAGCGCGGTGTAAGTTGAAATCGGGGGCAGAATGTCTCGCGCTCGGGCGCGAGAATTCTACCGCCCGAGCGCCGAAGTGGTGAGTTGATAAGAACAATTCTTTCATTCGTTTTCTTCATTTTCATTTCAGAGACTTCAAGAGAAAACGAGAGAATTTAAATTTCTTTCTTCCAAATCGACTCTGAAACACTGTCTAAACGCGAAACAAATTATATATTTGTGATCTTCGCGTCGAGGACTTCTGACTGAGGTAATTTTCTTCCAGTTCCAGCAGCTCTAAATATCAAAGTGCTGGAATAGCATGTATTTGAAGTTGAATTTCCTATATGTAGTAGAATAATCGACAAGAAACGCATATTCGAAGTCGGAATTGAATTATGATATGATTTTGATTTGATATGAATTTTTGAAGTTTCAAATGATATTTGAAACTCATATTAATGATTTTGGAGTATGTTATTGATTGAAATGAGTATGTTATTGATGTAAATAAAGTATTATACCGATATCTTGAGGCTACATCAATTGGGAACGAAGAATTGAGGTATGTTGCGACCTGGTAACATACGACAGGTATCTGTATTATATGATATATGTCGGATTGATTGGAATGAGAATAAATGTCTATATGTCTTATTTGTTGATTGATGTGGCATACATGACATTGAGATTGATATATCGATGTATAAATAAATGTTTTGTTAACACACATCATTTTATGCATACATCGATACATGACATGCACGTTGAGCTATGATCCTTGGATACCCTGATATGATTTGATTGGATTCCGGGATTTGTGAACACAATTGCTATGTTGGTATTATATGACCCGTAAAGCATAGACAATTGTGGCCCCGATGATTGGATATGAGATTTGAGATTTGATGGCGCTTTGTCGACGCTATCATACGTGTATCCCTTATTGAGGTCGGTGTGCCAGCTCGAGCATTGATTTGATAGCGATTCGTTTGATTCTGACATGTGCTCAGTGGATGGGCATTTGACCTGATACCTCCACGACATACATGCATTGCATACCATATATCATTGTTTAGATATCTCTGGTATATATGATTGGTTGTTCTATTGTGTGTGGACAATGGCAGGTACTCCAGGATATCAGGAGACCGGAGAGGGTACTTCTGGAGGGAGCCACAGCTTGGGCTGAGGTTTTATGTTTATGTCTTGTTCCCAGTATATATGTATATGTATCTATATACCGGGGTATGTCCCGATGATATGAGTTGTTTGTAAGTGATTGGTTTTTGATTTCGTGTGGGCATGTTTTATGATATGAGATTAAATACTATTTTTAGTATTATAAATTCTAGAAGAAATGTTTTGGGCTCGTTGTAAAGAAATTTTAAACTCGTTTTCCGCTGTAATTATTTAACCCTAATCAGATTGCATTGTAATAACGATTAAGAGCTAAGGGCCCCACAAATTCAATATAAACCGTTACAATCCAACCACCAGTCAGAAATGTGAAAAACAAATGGACAATTGTTTTCCAACCGTTCTGAAACTACCGATTTTGGTATAAAACTATAGTATCGCCCCAACTCCCAATGTGAAAGAAAGTTTCCTTGTATGCCAGTCAAGTTACATTTCAGAATCTATTCAAGCTAAAGACGAAAAAGCAAAGGGAACATTAAATGGTATTTATTGCAATGTACGAGTTGATAAATACAAAGACATTCTGTCGAGAACTGGTACAAGTTATTGTTGAATAGCCGTTCCGATTTGAGCTATTCAACAATAAATATGCCGAACTCTCAAAGTGAAGACTATCGAAACTCTGAACGATCAGTAGTCTGCATACTTATAAAGATATTTGAGCAATGTTAAACATCTATATCTCAAACCTCTCAACCAAAGCATACGCACAACAGTTCACATCAGATCATTAAGGATCATTCTGTACTACGTCAACAAATTCAAGATGTTACAAAGTCGACCATTGCGTCTTTGTTATTCATTGTGTTTTCTGGTGAACGAAAAGTTCTTAAGCATTTAGGTCTTGTAAAGTTATCACTAAGAGTTTCAGTAGAGGCAATGTGATAAGTCATAACTGAATCAGGTTGTTTCAAGACATTGTAAAACCAAAGTCTTTTAGTAGAAACCTTCTTAAATAGAAAAATAAGTGATGTAGGATAATCTCGGAACATGCAAAAAAAAAAAACCTTGTGTCATTTATTTACGCACTTTACATTTTTGCACATTCAAGTTTTCCGACCGTTTGTTATTAAACTTCTAATATTTTTTATCACTAGTCACACCAGACCGATTTCGCACTTATTCTATTTTAAAGTGTTCCAGTAAAGCTAGCCGTTCAAGAATAGTTTTTAACAGCCTAAAAACTTCTAAAAACGATTTAAAGTTCAAAAATCATTAAAAAAATTTGTTCACCCTCTCCCCTTCTAAAATCTAACTCGATATCAACATGTTACATATAAATAATATACTTTATATTTAAATATTAGATTAGTTATTAATTTTTATATATAAAAAAGAATTTTTGAATATTTAAATGATAGATGAATAAATTCATATCTATAATAGTTAGATGACAAAAATATATTGATAATTTTGATGAGATGCGCTTAAAATTACTAATGTATATACATAAAATCAAATCTACATATATCTATATAATATGGGCAATTTTAGGGAAAAAAATTGATGTCCCTTTAATAGGCTCAACTATTACATATATATATGCATGTAATGGAAATATTATGAAAATTTTCTCTAACTTAAAAGTATAATAATTTATATTAAAATTCGAAATGAACTTAAGATTAACCATTTAATGAGCTAGCGATACAAATATTTAATTTTAAATAATAATAGCACATTGTATAAAATCCTAAATTTATAGAAATAAGCTTTTCTTATGGCTAAAAATAAATTTTTCGATTTGACAATGTCTTTATGATATCTTCTATAAGGATATATTTGGATTTATGGATTTCAAATATATTTTTGTAATTTTAGAAAAACAATACATAAACTTAAAATTCATGTCTTCCATATTTATATAGTGCTTCATGTTAATGATGATGAATTTTAAGTTCACCCAATAATAGAGACATTAGAAATTCATTCTATTGTTTGTTACTAATGTATAATTAAGTAAGATATGAATTTAAGTTTTTGTGTATTGTTTCATTGTTAATAGTAAAAATATAATCAAAATCCGTGGATTTAAAATCCATTTATCCTTATGTAACCTAATATACTTTGAATATATAAACACACACACACACACGCGCTCACACGCACATATAGACTATAATTATATAATTTTATTCCTATTTACAAATATGCATTTCCATATTTTAAGATTGAATTTTGTTCATTAAATTCAAAGTTAACATTTACCACTAGGTTTTCCTGAAATAGATAATTTTTTTTAGTTAATAATAAATTTACACTTTTAGCACATAACCCGAATCGAAATAAAGCATGAAATCACAATATTACACGTTGTAGTAAGACTTGATTTAGGAAATAATGTAACACACATTGTTGATTTAGGCTTATATAAATCTTTTGTTATACTTTTTCTTTTTATTATTTTTTGCCACAATATTCACATTAAATTAAATTTTGGCCACTGAAATTTAAACTAGATAAAATAAAAAGAACTATGTTACAGTTAATGAATAGCAAAAAAATCTAAAAAATTTGCACAATTGTAGCACATGCACAATTATAGCACAAACCTTTAAAATTTTCACAATCAAAGCACAAAACTTCTAAATCTGAACAGTTATAGCACATGCACGGCTTTAACAGAAAACCTCTAGAAAAACGTTGCACAGTTATAAGTACAAACCTCTTTTTTTCCCTACAACATTAGTCTTTTTTAGTTACAAATGATTATAGTTTCTTCATCTCAATCAAGAGAGTTTGTGCATAAATTGTTCATTGACTACAATATATTAGAAGAAAACAAGGCATCCCATTTGCCCCAAAAAAATTCAACAATAGAATTTCTTTTCATTTCTTTAAATAGATTCTTGGCAGGAAGCCAAAAACTAATCATAGAAATAACTAATGACTTCTATCCTCGCCTTATCCATAAGCATATAACTAGTCTAATCCCAAGTAAACTCCAAGGGCCTCCTGGACTGAAAAAGAACTGCTCCGTTATCAACTGAATTTCCACATGTTATCGCACCCTTACTTCTTGCCATCATCTTTTTAATCGTCTTCTTTGCTTCTAAACCACTAGTGTCAGCATTGAAGACTGAGGCTGCACCAATCTTCCAAGTGAAAAAGGGATACTCTAAAGCAGAGCAACATTAGAGAGAGAAGTCAGAAAATTATACGTAGAGAAGGTATCTTTGTTACCATGAAAGGGAGATTGCATTCGTCATCCCAGAATCTCCAGGTTGAGAAAAATATTTATGTATTCAAACATCATCAGATGCAAAAAAGAGTCTACAAAAAACATTATATTCAAAGCTCTAGGAAGCCAAAAACTAATCAACGAGATATCGAGTGACTTCTGTCCTAGCCTTATCCATCAACATACGGTGACTCACTTTCCCAAGTAAACTCCTTGGGGCTTACTGGCATGTTACTCAGTAAATTAACACTGATACCAAGAGAATTTTCACATGGGATCGCCCTCTTACTCCTTGCCCTCCATTTCGCAATCGTCTTCAAAGAAGAATGAAGCCTTCCATCTATACCATATTGGTGCAGATCATCAGTGAGATACTTCAGAACACTCTCTGTACTTGAAGAAGGCATATTTGTTTCCATGAAGGAGAGATTTCATTTGTGGCACAAAATCTGTTGATTGATAAAAATATTTGTGTACCCATTTAACATCCTGCATTTAGAACATGGCGTCCAAAATGTAGCAGATTTTTCCTTGGGTTTTAGGGAAAAATTGTATGTAATCTAACTACATGAAGAAAGATTTTTAGTTGGCGGTTTTGTAGGAATTGGCTGCGACTTGCTAGTTTTGGCTCGAGTCTGTTGAGCAAGAAGGCATAAGATGATGTCGGCATGTGTTTGATTCCAAGTATGAGGGGACAAGAGATTTTCACATAAATCAGCAGCAGCCGCTAGAGTCGTTGGTGAAAGAGATTGTCCTTGGGGATCGCAGAAAGTCATGGTATCCCTTACACTAAAACACAAGAACAAAAGTGAGCAATGCCAATCATTGAAAAAAATATAGTTATAAGTCACAAATAAACTAGATACCAATAAACTAAATTTTGTTTTACTTTTAATTTTTTTATTTTTTGCTAGAAAATCCACAATAAATTAAATTTAGTTTCTGAAAATTAAAGTTTGACATTTAAAATTAATTCTCCTCAAATAGAGAGAAATAGTCACAATTAATGAAAAATATGCACAATCATAGCACAAAACCTCTCAAATATGCACAATTATAGCACATGAACAATTATAGCACAAAACGTCTAGAAAAATTTGTAGTTAAACCACAAAGGGTTTCGGTCTTCACCTTATCCATCAACACCCGATCGATGAATGTCATCCTGAAATTGTCCTGGGGGATCGCAAGAAGTCATGGTATCCCTTGCACTAAAACACAAGAACAGAAGTGAGCAATGCCAATCTTTGAAAAGAATGTAGTTATGAATCACAAATAAATAGATACAAAACATCTGAAATGTGCACAATTTAGAGCACATGAATCCTCTTTTTCATTCCTTGCTTACCTTCTACACCACTACTACTAGCAGATGATGTTTGTGTAGTCCTTGAATTGCTACATGCAGCAAACATAGTTGGACACATGTAGGGAAGGAGATATTGGTAAACTCACAAAGGGATATGACTAAGAATAATAAAAATTTTAAAATCCATGGTTATTAGTTAGTCAAAAAGGTAACCATGGTTGGTTATAACTTAAATGAATTTGGACACATATAATTGGATATCTTCATTTAATACAGCTTGCATGTCCACTAAATATAGATTGGATGGCATCAAATTTGTGATAAATAATATTAAAAGAATAAATGAACTTAAGATTAACAATTTAATGAGAACACGGGGAATGACTTCAAAAAATCTGCTTTTGGAGAAGGTATCCCAATTGCCACGGAGGGAGAAACAAGATAACAACATTGATAGAGTAAGTTGACTTACATTCAATTATATCCAGTTAAAGGTTTGATGTAGTTATCTTTAGATTCAAACAATGAAGATGTGTCTACATAAAATCACATAAATACATACAAAATGCCTATTTCCAGTGTTGCTTTAAGCACATGGATAAATATTGTTGTAGAAACAAGAACTAGTTTTTGTTGATTTTTGGAAAACAAAAGGCAGCAAAAAAAATCTAATTAGAGGACGACATATTGGTAAACTCACAAAGGGATCTGAATGGAATAATAAATTTTTAAAATCACTAGTTAGTTAGTTAGTCAGAAATGTAACCATAGTTGGTTATAGTTTAAATCAAGTTGGACACATATAATTGGATATCTTCATTTAATACAGCTTGCATGTCCACTAAATATAGATTGGATGGCATCAAAATTTGTGATAAATAATATTAAAAGAATAAATGAATTTAAGATTAACAATTTAATGAGCGATACAAAATTTTAAATTTAAATAATAAAAGCACTTTGTATAAAATCCGAAATTTATTTGGAATAAGCTTTTCTTATGGCTAAATATAAAATTTTCGATTTGAAAATGTATTTATGATGTCTTCTATAAGAATGCGTTTGGATTGATGGACTTCAAATCAATTCAAATGTATTTTTGTAGTTTTAGAAAAGCAATACATAATTTTCAAATTCACATATTTTATGTTTATATGGTGTTTCATGTTAATGAACATGAATTTCAAGTTCACCCAATAATAGAGGTATTTGAATTTCGATCTACTTTTTGTGACTAATGTATAATTAAGTAAAATATGAAATTAAGTTTCTATGTATTGTTTCATTGTTAATAATAAAAATATAATCGAAATCTATGGATTTCAAATCCATTTATCGTTATATAACCTAATATACTTTGAACATATGTGTATATATATATATATATATATATATATATATATATATATATATATATATATATATATATATATAGAAACACACATACATATATATACGCTCACACGCGCATATAGACTATAATTATATAATTATTCATATTTAAAAATATGCATGTCGATATTATACATAAGATTGAATCTTGTTCAATAAATTCAATGTTAACATTTACCAATAATATTCCTGAAATAGAGAAATTTTTTGTAGTTAACAACAAATTTGCACTTTTAGCACATAACCATAATCGAAATAAAACATGAAATCACAATGTTACAGATTGTTTTAAGTCTTGATTGAGTTTAGGAAATAATGTAACACACATTGATGTTTTATTCTTATACAAATCTTTTGTTGTACGCTTTCTTTTTATTATTTTTTGCCACAATATTTACATTAAATTAAATTTTGGCCATTAAAAATGATACCAGATAAAATAGAAATAAATATGTTGCAGTAAAAGAAAAATAAGCACAAATTTAGCACAAGACTGCTAAAATTTGTACAACCATAACACATAACCTCATAATCTACCCAATTATAGCACAAAACCTCTAGAAAAATCAACATATTTAGAGTACAGAACATCTGAAATCGTAGCAAAAAAATCTGCACAATCGTAGCACATGCACAGTTATAGCACAAACCTTTAAAATGTCCACATTAATCACAGCACAAAACTTCTAAAATGTGCACGGTTATAGATATGAACGGTGATAACATAAAATCTGTAGAAAAACGTTGCACATTTACAAGCACAAGCCTCATTTTTTTTGTCTTCTACTCTCTTTCTACCCCAATGATCTTTTTTAGTTACAAACGATTATACTTTATTCATCTTAATCAAGAGAGTTTGTGCACAAATTTTTCATCGACTACAATATATTAGAAGAAAACAAGGAATCTCATTTGCCCCAAAAAAAGTCAACAATAGAATTTCTTTTCATTTCATTAAAAAGCTTCTTGGCAGGAATCCAAAAACTAAACATCGAAATAACTAGTGACTTCTGTCCTCCACTCATCCCTAAGCATGTGACGAGTCTAATCCCAAGTAAACTCCTAGGGCCTCCTAGAGTAAAAAAGAACTGCTATGTTATCAACTGAATTTCCACATGTTATCGCACCCTTACTTTTTGCCCTCATCTTTTTAATCTTATTCTCTCCTTCTAAACCACTAGTGCCAGCATTCAAAACTGAGGGCGTATCAATCTTCCAATTGAAAAAAGGGGTACTCTAGAGCAGAGCAGCATCAGAGAGAGAATTCAGAACATTGTACTTAGAGAAGGTATCTTTGTTACCATGAAGGGGAGATTGCATTCGTGGCACAAAATCTTCAGGTTGAGAAAATATTTATGTATTCATACCATATGTGCAATAAGAGTCCGCAAACATGATATTCAAATCTCTAGAAAGCCAAAAACTAATCAACGAGATATCGAGTGACTTCTGTCCTAGCCTTATCCATCAGCATATGGCGACTCATATCCCAAGTAAACTACTTGGGGCTTACTCGCATGTTACTCAGTAAATGAACCCTGTTACTAAGAGAATTTTCACATGGGATCACCCTCTTACTCCCGGTCGTCCATTTCACCATCGTCTTCTCTCCATCTATACCATATTATCAACATGGAAGAATGAGGCTGCAACAATCTTCCTAGTGAAAAAGGAGGCATTTTGGTGCAGATCATCAGTGAGGTACTTCATAACACTCTCTGTACTTGGAGAAGGCATATTTGTTGCCATGAAGGGAGATCGCATTTGTGGAAAAAAATCTGTTGATTGAGAAAAATATTTATGTACCCATTTATCATCTTTCCTTTAGGGCATGAAGTCCAAAATGTAGCAGATTTTGCCATGGGTTTTAGGTAAAAAATTGTATGTAATATAACTCTATGAAGGAATATTTTAGTTGGCGGTTTTTGTAGGAATTGGCTGCGACTTGCTAGTTTTTTTCTCGTGTCTGTTGAGCAAGAAGGCATACGATGATGTCGGGGATGTGTTTGATTCCAAGTATGAAGAGGGGCAAGAGATTTTCACAATAGAATCAACAGCAACCGTTGGAGTCGTAGGTTGAAAGAGATTGTCCTGGGGGTCGGCAAGAAGTCATGGTATCCCTTGCACTAAACACATGAACAGAAGTGATCAATGCCAATCTTTGAAAGAATATAGTTATGAATCACAAATAAATTAGATAACGATAAACTAAATTTTCTTTTACTTTTTACTTTTTATTTTATTTTTTCTAGAAAATCCACAATAAATTAAATTTGGTTATGAAAATTAAAGCTTGACATTTAAAATTAATTCTCATAAAATAGAGAGAAATATGTGGCAGTTAATGAAAAATATGCACAATCATAGCACAAACCTTTAAAATATGCACAATTATAGTACATGAACACTTATAGCACAAAAACTCTAGAAAACATAACACAACCTATAAAGTCTGTTGCAGTAAAATAGAAATAAATATGTTGCAGTAAAAGAAAAATCAGCACAAATGTAACACAAGACCGCTAAAATTTGTACAACCATAACACATAACCTCAGAATCTACCCAATTATAGCACAAAACCTCTAGAAAAATCAACATATTTAGAGTACAGAACATCTGAAATCGTAGCAAAAAAATATAAACAATCTGCACAATCGTTGCACATGCATAGTTATAGCACAAACCTTTAAAATATCCACATTAATCATAGCACATAACTTCTAAAATGTGCACAGTTATAGATATGAACGGTTATAACATAAAACCTATAGAAAAAACGTTGCACAATTATAAGCACAAACCTCATCTTTTTTGTTTTTTACTCTCCTTCTACAGTAATGATCTTTTTCAATTACAAATGATTATGCTTTATTCATCTTAATCAAGAGAGTTTGTGCACAAATTTTTCATCAACTACAATATATTAGAAGAAAACAAGGCATCTCATTTGCCCCAAAAAAATTCAACAATTAATAGAATTACTTCATTCAATTAAATAGCTTCTTTGTAGGAAGCCAAAAACTAAACATCGAAATAACTAGTGACTTCTATCCTCCCCTTATCCATAAGCATATCACGAGTCTAATCCCAAGCCAACTTGATACGATCCCGCCCACGAGATCTTTAATTTGTCCCGATCTTTGAAACAAGTAATTGATAGGTGTGATAATCGCCTCTAGATCACGCGGTCCAGCAACAATTAATCGACGGTAAAAACAATCGTGTTCAAGAGAACGTCCAAAGAACCCGTCCTTGGCAACCCTCGTGATATTCGACTGACAAACGCTACAAAAGATAAATCTTTTGATAAGTTTGATTTGATACGATGCAAAAGTTATAACGAAACTTAAGCTTGTTTTTTTTAGAGAATTCTCAAAGGAATTTTTATAAATTCAATCAATAATTCAATGTTCTCTACAATGATAGATTTTCGAGTATATATTGTTCACAAATCTCAAAGATATCAAATCTAGTTACCAAAATAATTAAAACTCTAAAATAGGAAAATCTTCTCGCCAAAACGTAAAGGACACGGACCCCTTGTAGGTCTCCGGGTAAGGGTCCGTGTATGCTCAGCAAAATCACTCTCCGGTAAACAATGGACACGGACCCCATGTACAGGTCCTGTGCTCGGGTCCGTGTAGGCTCGGGATTTCTCTTCCTCAAGTGTAATGGACACGGACCCCGTGTACGAGTCCGTGCTAGGGTCCGTGCAGTCTCGGTTCTTCAAAATAATGCTTGAATAATGTTCCTTTGGCCTCCCAATGTCATCCCATGCATCACAAGCCCTTCTTCCTTGTTCATCGCTCCTTGTAGTGCCTCTTTGACTTCCTTAGCTGTCCTTTGAACGCCATGTCCGGCCAGATTCATATCATACTCCCCTTCTTCAAAAATATTTGTCCTCAAATCTTGCCTACCTACGCAAAAATGAAGCACGTCAGTAATAGAAAGAATTAAATTATCAACATGCTTACCTTTAAATTGAAGTTTGTAGGTGTTATCATTTGCTCGCTCCAACCACAGTGGAAATTTCAACACCATCGTTGCCTTTCCTATAAACTCAACGTCACTACATAACAAGTAACAAATAACACCGAATGATAAAATATCACCAAGTATCACAAATATAAGATTTCTCCCCTTCTTAGACCTAGTCAACACCAAAATAATATCCATACACATGTACGACCATAGCTCACTAGGAATAAGAAATACTTCAAGCAACTTATAGAAATCAAGCTCAGGTGCTCTCTCCCTATAGGCAATGCATTCTTTGCTATACCATTTAACATACCTCTTCATATGCAACCAACACATATAATCTTGAATTATGTTGATGATGAAATCACAACAATACTCCTCAATAGCGAGTAATTCATAAAATAAACATAACATGAACAATTTAATCTCCTTAAAATTATATTCATCATGAACATAAAAATTCTTATATTCACTCATCATCTTTCCAAATACATCATCAAACAAGTATGAATCATGCAAATAGGACACACTAGATGTACTACCCATGTAAACATTTAACACATCACAAAGATTTGAGTATAATGCATACAATCCATTGTCATAACAAAGACTCTTCAATTTGACAACTTTTGAAAAATCACAATCACTAACATTTAAATTTGAAGCATGTGGTTCCTCACTAATATCAAACTCATAAAATCTAGAACTAAAATTTAAATCCAAATCACATCTCTTATACCTCACAAGTGCAAGTTTCCCATAAAACCCATGAAAACTAAAACTCACATAATTAATAGGGGGAAGTAGCACATACCTCATAGTTGTTGCATTAACAACTATTTTTACCTCTCCTCAATTGATATGTGGATCAACCCATTGAACCCATCCATCCTTGACACTCACTTGCCTCCTCATCTCGAGGGCGCCAAAGTCCTGCAAAGAATAATTAATACTGCTCGGGGTTGAACCGGCTATATCATCACTAGATATATAAATCTCATCTTTATACAAAGATACTTGGAGAGATTTATACAAAATTAAATCACGCTCATATTCACTCTTTTGTGCCTTTAATTTATTTTCTTTTCCTCTTCTTTAGGCATCTTTTGCATTTTCTTTTTCTTTTCTTTCTATGGCCATCTCACTCTTTTGATCACTCATTCTTTCGGCCATTTTAAATTCTTTTTCACTCTCACAATTAAATTGCAGTTGATCATCAGTAATTACAATTGAAATAGGTTGATCAAGAAAGGTACATGATGAATCATAACATGCGTGCAACAAATTATTACTACTTTTTTCTTTCTCCTCCATAGCACACACATTAGAAGCAAATTCACCATCTAAAGTTTCACCCTCCACAACACAACATTCTATGCTCAAGTCAGAAAACAGTGGGGTACCAATCTCCTCAATTCTCTCAACCTCCACTTTAGGTTCAACTTCAATGCTCACTTCAACTCCACATTCGACTGCATCCTTAGATTCACATTCAACTCTAGAATCCAGTATATTCACCTCTCATTTGGCCATTGGCTAATATCATGTCCAAACTCTAGACACCAAATACATTGAATATCATAAGTACTAACATTTGAAATTTTAGATGTACCTTGATACCCATGCTTCAAAACCAACTTCGGTCTAGTCTTGACCTTCTTCTCTTCACTCGACCTTCGTGCGGATGTCAAAAAATCCTTCCACGAGTCACTTCCATGCCTACCACTCGATTTGCACTTCCTATCATCATCCGATACCAGGCGTGGTGCTCCACTCTCCTTGACTCTCCTAGCCCAATCAACTTCTCGTGGATCATCCATTCCGCACCACCTATATTTCTCACGAACGGGTTTAAACTCCTTCTCCCACATTTTATCCAACCCCCTTAACATTGTTTGAAATTGACGATCGTCAACCATTATACCTGCAAGAAAAGGTTAGTATAAAACAATAAAAGAATAAAGTTTCCTCACCACAAATTCTCACTAGTCACATCCAATGACAATTCACTCGCACACGTCTTTTTTTTTCCTCACCACAAAACCTCACAAATCACTCCAATGAAAATTCACTCCACTCAAATATTCTGTAAGTGAGAATTCTCAAGGAGGCGCTTAAGTCTCGCGGCTTCCACGTATCAAACTTATGAGATCAATCCTGTGACGCTTGAAATTCGACTCACTTAGACCACACAAGAATAAGCAACTTTGGAAATTGACTAGAATGCGACTAAATGACAAGGACAAACTTAACGCTGAAATATAAGCGCTAAAATTCAAACAAACACCCGATTCTATTTTTTTTCCGGGTGAACAGTACGTGAACAGTAAATCCGGCGAGTGAACAGTAATCCGATTCGTGAACATTAATTCCGATTCGTGAACAGTAATTCCGGTCGCTAACAGTAAATCCGATGCGATGAACAGTTATTCCGGAAATGAACAGTAATTTCGGAAACGATGAACAGTAATTCCGACGAATGAACAATAATTCGAGAATTTTTTAATTTTTTTTTCAACAAATACGTAGAAATCGCTACACGAAAATCGGTATTGAAAATCCTACGAAGAATTGAACGGATACGCTTACTTGAATCAAAACCCCAAAGCTATGATACCACTTTATATGATCCCGCCCACGAGATCTTTGATTTGTCCCGATCTTTGAAACAAGTAATTGATAGGTGTGATAATCGCCTCTAGATCACGCAGTCCAGCAACAATTAATCAACGGTAGAAACAATCGCATTCAAGAGAACCTCCAAAGAACCCGTCCTTGGCAACCCTCTTGATATTCGATTGACAAACGCCACAAAAGATAAATCTTTTGATAAGTTTGATTTGATACGACGCAAAAGTTATAGCGAAACTTAAGCTTGTTTTTTTGAGAGAATTCTCAAAGAAATTTTTATAAACTCAATCAATAATTCAATGTTCTCTACAATGATAGATTTTCGAGTATACATTGTTCACAAATCTCAAAGATATCAAATCTAGTTACCAAAATAATTAAAACTCTAAAATAGGAAAATCTTCTCGCCAAAACGTAAAGGACACGGACCCCGTGTAGGCCTCCGGGTAAGGGTCCGTGTATGCTCGGCAAAATCACTCTCCGGTAAACAATGGACACGGACCCCGTGTACAGGTCCGTGCTCGGATCCGTGTAGGCTCGGGATTTCTCTTCCTCAAGTGTAATGGACACGGACCCTGTGTACGAGTCCGTGCTAGGGTCCGTGCAGCCTCGGTTCTTCAAAATAATGCTTGAATAATGTTCCTTTGGCCTCCAAACGTCATCCCATGCATCACAAGCCCTTCATCCTTGTTCATCACTCCTTGTAGTGCATCTTTGACTTCCTTAGCCGTCCTTTGAACACCATGTCCGGCCATATTCACATCACAACTCCTAGGGCCTCCTTGACTAAAAAAGAACTGCTATGTTATCAACTGAATTTCCACATGTTATCGCACCCTTAGTTCTTGCCCTGCTCTTTATAATCGTCTTCTCTTCTTCTAAACCACTAGTGCCGGCATTGAAGACTGAGGCCGTATCAATCTTCCAAGTGAATAAAGAGATACTCTAGAGCAGAGAAGCATCAGAGAGAGAATTCATAACATTGTACTTAGAGAAGGTATCTTTGTTACCATGAAGGGGAGATTGCATTCGTCGCCTAGAATCTCCAGGTTGAGAAAAATATTTATGTATTCATATATCATCGGATGCAAAAAAAAAAAAAATTCTGCAAACAACATGATATTCAAAGCTCTAGGAAGACAAAAACTAATCATCCGAGATATCGTGTGACTTCTGTCCTAGCCTTATCCATCAGCATACGACGACTCATATCCCAAGTAAACTCCTTGGGGCTTACAAGCATGTTAATCAGTACATGAACCCTGTTACCAAGAGAATTTTCACATGGGATCGCCCTCTTACTCTCGACCTTCCATTTTGCGATCGTCTTCTCTCGATCTATACCATATTATCAACAAGGAAGAATGAGGCTGCAGCAATCTTCCTAGTGAAAAAGGAGGCATTTTGGTGCAGATCATCAGTGAGGTACTTCATAACACTCTCTATACTTGGAGAAGGCATATTTGTTGCCATGAAGGGAGATCGCATTTGTGGCAAAAAAACTGTTGATTGAGAAAAATATTTATGTACCCATTTAACATCTTTCCTTTAGGGCATGACGTCCAAAATGTAGCAGATTTTGCCATGGGTTTTAGGTAAAAATTGTATGTAATCTAACTCTATGAAGAAATATTTTTAGTTTGTGGTTTTGTAGGACTTGGACGCGACTTTCTAGTTTTTGCTCGAGTCTGTTGAGCAAGAAGACATAAGATGATGTCGGCATGTGTTTGATTCCAAGTATGAGGGGGCAAGAGATTTTCACATAAATCAGCAGCAGTCGCTGGAGTCGTTGGTGAAAAAGATTGTCCTGGGGGATCGCAAGAAGTCATGGTATCCCTTCCACTAAAACACATGAACAGAAGTTATCATTGCCAATCTTTGAAAAGAATGTAGTTATGAATCACAAATAAACTAGATAATGATAAACTAAATTTTATTTTACTTTTACCTTTTATTTGTTTTTTACTAGAAAATCCACAATAAATTAAATTTGGTTCATGAAAATTAAAGCCTAACATTTAAAATTTATTCTCATCAAATAGAGAGAAATATGTTGCATTTAATGAAAAATATGCACAATCATAGCACAAAACCTCTAAAATATGCACAATTATAGTACATGAACAATTATAGCACAAAAACTCTAGAAAACATAACACAAAACCTATAAAATCTGTTGCAGTAAAATAGATATAAATATGTTTTAGTAAATGAAAAATCAGCAAAAATGTAGCGCAAGACCTCTAAAATTTGTACGATCATAACACAAAATCTATAAAATCTACACAATCATAGCACAAATCTAGAAAAATCAGCATATTCAGAGTACAAAACATTTGAAATCGTAGGAAAAAAATCTAAACAATCAGCACAATCGTAGCACATGCACAGCTATAGCACATACTATTAAAATATCCACATTAATCATAGCACAAAACTTTTAAAATGTGCAGAGTTATAGATATGAACGGTCATAACGTAAAACCTCTAAAAAACGTTCCACAATTATAAGCACAAACCTCATCTTTTTTGTTTTTTACTCTCCTTCTACAACAATGATCTGTTTTAGTTACAGATGATTATACTTTATTCATCTTAATCAAGAGAGTTTGTGCACAAATTTTTCATCAACTACAATATATTAGAAGAAAATAACTCATCTCATTTGCCCCAAAAAAATTCAAAAATAGAATTTATTTCATTTTCATTAAATAGCTTCTTGGTAGGAAGCCAAAAACTAAACATCGAAAAAACTAGTGACTTCTTTCCTCCCTTATACACAAGCATATCACGAGTCTAATCCCAAGTCAACTCCTAGGGCCTTCTTGACTAAAAACAAACTGCTATGTTATCAACTGAATTTCCACATGTTATCGCACCCTTACTTCTTGCCCTCCTCTTTTTAATCGTCTTCTCTCCTTCTAAACCACTAGTTCTGGCATTGAAGACTGAGGCCGTATCAATCTTCCAAGTGATAAAGAGGAACTCCAGAGCAAAGCAGCATCAGAGAGAGAATTTTAAACATTGTACTTAGAGAAGGTATATTTGTTACCATGAAGGGGAGATTGCATTCGTGGCCCGGAATCTCCAGGTTGAGAAAAACATTTATGCATTCAGACATCATCGGATGCAAAAAAAAAAAAGTCTGCAAACAACATGATATTCAAAGCTCTAGGAAGCCAAAAACTAATCACCGAGATATCGTCTGACTTTTGTCCTAGCCTTATCCATCAGCATACGGAGACTCATATCCCAAGTAAACTCCTTGGGGCTTACAGCCATGTTAATCAGTACATGAACCCTGTTACCAAGAGAATTTTCACATGGGATCGCCCTCTTACTCTCGGCCTTCCATTTCGCGATCGTCTTCTCTCGATCTATACCATATTATCAACAAGGAAGAATGAGGCTGAAACAATCTTCCTAGTGAAAAAGGAGGCATTTTGGTGTAGATCATCAGTGAGGTACTTCATAACACTCTCTGTACTTGGAGAAGGCATATTTGTTGCCATGAAGGGGAGATTGCATTTGTGGCAAAAAATCTGTTGATTGAGAAAAATATTTATGTACCCATTTAACATCCTGCATTCAGGGCATGACGTCCAAAATGTAGCAGATTTTGCCTTGGCTTTTAGGAAAAATTGTATGTAATCTAACTCTATGAAGAAAGATTTTTTTTGGCGGTTTAGTAGGAATTGGATGCGACTTGCTATTTTTTGCTCGAGTATGTTGAGCAAGAAGGAATAAGATGATCTCGGCATGTATTTGATTCCAAGTATGAGGGGGCAAGAGATTTTCACATAAATCAGCAGCAGCCGCTGGAGTCGTTGGTGAAAGAGATTTTCCTGGGGGATCGAAAGAATTCATGGTACCCCTTGCACTAAAACACATGAACAGAAGTGATCAATGCCAATCATTGAAAAGAATGTAATTATGAATCACAAATAAACTAGATAAATATAAACTAAATTTTCTTTTACTTTTACTTTTTATTTTGTTTTTTGCTAGAAAACCCACAATAAATTAAATTTGGTTCATGAAAATTAAAGCCTGACATTTAAAATTAATTCTCATCTAATAGAGAGAATTATGTCATAGTTAATGAAAAATATGCACAATCATAGCACAAAACCTCTAAAACATGCACAATTATAGTACATGAACAATTATAGCATAAAAACTCTAGAAAACATAGCACAAAACCTATAAAATCTGTTGCAGTAAAATAGAAATAAATATGTTGCAGTAAATGAAAAATCAGCACAAATGTAGCACAAGACTCTAAAATTTGTGCGATCATAACACAAAACCTATAAAATCTACATAATTATAGCACAAATCTAGAAAAATCAGCATATTTAGAGTACCGAACATCTGAAATCGTAGCAAAAAAAGCTAAAAATTTTGGACAATCGTAGCACATGCACAGTTATAGCACAAACCCTTAAAATATCCACATTATCATAGCACAAAACTTATGAAATGTGCACAGTTATAGATATGAACGGTTATAACATAAAACCTCTAGAAAAACGTTGCACAGTTATAAGCAAAAACCTCATCTTTTTTTTGTTTTCTACTCTCCTTCTACCACAATGATCTTTTTTTAGTTACAAATGATTATAATTTATTCATCTTAATCAAGAGAGTTTTTGGGAACTGTGAATTGCTAGTTTTGGCTCGAGTCTGTTGAGCAAGAAGGCATAAGATGACGTCGGCATGTGTTTGATTCCGAGTATGAGGGGGCAAGAGATTTTCACATATATCAGCAGCAGCCGCTAGAGTCGTTGGTGAAAGAGATTGTCCTGGGGATCACAAGAAGTCATGGTATCCCTTGCACTAAAACACATGGACAGAAAGTGATCAATGCCAAACTTTGAAAAGAATGTAGTTATGAATCACAAATAAACTAGATACCAATAACTAAATTTTGTCTTACTTTTACTTTTTATTTTATATTTTGTAGGAAATCCACAATAAATTAAATTCGGTTCTCGGATATTAAAGCCTTGACATTTAAAATTAATTCTCCTCAAATAGAGAGAAATATGTCATTGTTAATGAAAAATATGCACAATCATAGCACAAAACCTCTAAAATATGCCCAATTTAGAGTATATGAATAATTATAGCACAAAAAATCTAGAAATTTTTTTATTTAAACCACAAAAGGTTTCGGCCCTCGCCTTATCCATCAACACCCGATGGATGTCATCCTGAGGTAACTCCTTTGGCCTTTTACACAAGTTGATTTCGGGAAGGGACCCCTGTGTTTCCAAGAGAAAATGGATTTGCCAAAGGACTATCTGTCCCAAACCTCCTCTTTTTCATTCCCTGCTTACCTTCTACACCACTACTACTAGCAGATGATGCTAGTGCAGTCCTTGAATTGCTACATGCAGCAAACATAGTTGGACACTTGTAGGGAACAAACAGGGTGAATGACTTTAGAAAATCTGCCTTCGGAGAAGGTATGCCAATTGCCACGAAAGGCGAAACAAGATACAACATTGATAGAGAAAGTTGACTTACATTCATTTATATATAGTTAAAGGTTTGATGTAGTTATCTTTAGATTCAAACAATAGTCAAACAATGATGATGTGTCTACATAAAATCACATAAATACATACAAATTTGCATGTTTCCGGTGTTTCTTTCAGCACATAGATAAATATTGTTGTAGAGAACAAGAACTGGTTTTTGTTGATTTCTGGAAAACAAAAGGCAACAAAAAAAATCTAATTATGGGACGAGATATTGGTAAACTCACAAAGGAATCTGATTAAGAATAATAAAAATTTTAAAATCCCTGGTTATTTAGTTAGTCAGAAATGTAACCATAGTTGGTTATAGCTTAAATGAATTTGGACACGTATAATTGTATATCTTCATTTAATACAGCTTGCATGTCCACTAAATATAGATTGGATGGCATCAAATTTGTGATAAATAATATTAAAAGAATAAATGAACTTAAGATTAACAATTTAATGAGCGATACAAAATATTAAATAATAAAAGCACTTTGTATAAAATTCGAAATTTATTTGGAATAAGCTTTTCTTATGGCTAAATATAAATTTTTCGATTTAAAAATGTCTTTATGATGTCTTCTATAAGAATGCTTTTGGATTGATGGATTTCAAATCAATTCAAATGAATTTTTGTAGTTTTAAAAAACCAATACATAAATTTCAAATTCACATCTTTCATGTTTATATGGTGTTTCATGTTAACGAGGATGAATTTCAAGTTCACCCAATAATAGAGTTATTTTAAATTCGATCTACTTTTTGTGACTAACGTATAATTAAGTAAAATATGAATTTAAGTTTTTATGTATTGTTTTATTTTTAATAATAAAAATATATCAAAATCCGTGGATTTCAAATCCATTTATCCCTATATAACCTAATATACTTTGAATATATGTATATATATAGACACACATACATATATATACGCTCAGACGCGTATATAGACTATAATTACATAATTTTATTCATATTTACAAATATGCATATCCATATTATACATAAGATTGAATCTTGTTCATTAAATTCAAAGTTAACATTGACCAATAATTTTTCAGAAACAGAGAAATTTTTTGTTGTTAATAATAAATTTGCACTTTTAGCACATGATCATAATCGAAATAAAGCATGAAATCACAATGTTACACATTGTTTTAAGCCTTGATTGTGTTTAGGAAATAATGTAACACACATTGATGTTTTATGCTTATACAAATATTTTGTTATACTCCTTTTTTTTTGCCACTATATCCACATTAAATTAAATTTTGGCCATTAAAGTTTAAAAAAAATAAAATAGAAATAAATATGTTGCAGTAAATGAAAAGTCAGCACAAATGTAGCAGAAGACCTCTAAAATTTGTACAATCATAACACAAAACCTCAAAAATCTACACATTTATAGCACAAAACCTCTACAAAAAACCAGCATATTTAGAGTACCGAACATCTGAAATCGTAGCAAAAAAATCTAAACAATCTGCACTATCGTAGCACATGCACAGTTATAGCACAAACCAGAGAAGGTATCTTTGTTACCATGAAGGGGAGATTGCATTCGTGGCCCAGAATCTCCAGATTGAGAAAAATGTTTACTGTATTCATACATCACCAGATACAAGAAAGAGTCTGCAAACAGCATGATATTCAAAGCTCTAGGAAGCCAAAAACTAATCACCGAGATATCGATTGACTTCTGTCCTAGCCTTATCCATCAGCATGCGGCGACTATTATCCAAAGTAAACTCCTTGGGGCTTACTGGCATGTTACTTAGTAAATGAACCCTTTTACCAAGAGAATTTTCACATGGGATCGCCCTCTTACTCCCGGTCCTCCATTTCGCAATCACCTTCTCTCCATCTATACCATATTATCAACAACGAAGAATTAGGCTGCAGCAGTCTTCCTAGTGAAAAAGGAGGCATTTTGGTGCAGATCATCAGTGAGATACTTCATAACACTCTCTTTACTTCGAGAAAGCATATTTGTTGCCGTGAAGGGGAGATGGCATTTGTGGCACAAAATATGTTGATTGAGAAAAATACTTATGTATTCATATAGCATCCTACATTTAGGGCATGACGTCCAAAATGTAGCAGATTTCGCCTTGTGTTTCAAGGAAAAATTGTATGCAATCTAACTCTATAAAGAAAGATTTTTAGTTGGCGGTTTTTAGGAATTGGCTTCGACTTGCTAGTGTTGGCTCGATTCTGTTGAGCAAGAAGGCATAAGATGATGTTTGCATGTGTTTGATTCCAAGTATGAGGGGGCAAGAGATTTTCACATAAACCAGCAGCAACCACCGGAGTCGTTGGTGAAAGAGATTGTCCTGGGGGATCGCAAGAAGTCATGGTATACCTTGCACTAAAACACATGATCAGAAGTGATCGAGGCCAAGCTTTGAAAAAAATGTAGTTATGAATCACAAATAAACTAGATACCAGTAAACTAAATTTTGTTTTACTTACCTTTTTTTATTTTTTGCTAGAAATTCCATAATAAATTAAATTTGGTTCATGAAAATTAAAGACTGACATTTAAAATTAATTCTCCTCAAATAGAGCGAAATATGTCATAGTTAATGAAAAATATGCACAATCGTAGCATAAAACCTCTAAAATATGCACAATTTAGAGCACGTGAATAAACTATAGCACAAAAAGTCCAGAATTTTTTTTTATTTAAACCACTAAGGGTTTCGGTCCTCGCCTTATCCATCAACACCCGACGGATGTCATCCTGAGGTAACTCCTTTGGCCTTCTACACAAGCTGATTCTGGAAGGAACCCCTGTGTTGCCAAGAGAGTATGGATTTGCCAAAGGACAATTTGTCCCATACATCCTCTTAGCTTTCTCATTCCCTGCTTATCTTCTACACCACTACTACTAGCACATGATGCTAGTGCAGTCCTTGAATTGCTACATGCAGCAAACATAGTTGGACACGTGTAGGGAACAAACACGGGGAATGACTTTAGAAAATCTTCTTTCGGAGAAGGTATCCCGATTTCCACGAAGGGAGAAACAAGGTAACAACATTGATAGAGTAAGTTGACTTACATTCAATTATATTCAGTTAAAGGTTTCACGTAGTTATCTTTAAATTCAAACAATAGTCAAACAATGAAGATGTGTCTACATAAAATCACATAAATACTTGCAAAATTGCATGTATCAGTGTTGCTTTCAGCACATAGATAAATATTGTTGTAGAGAACAAGAACTAGTTTTTGTTGATTTCTGGAAAACAAAAGGCAACAAAAAAATCTAATTATGGGACGAGATATTGGTAAACTCACAAATGGAACTGACTAAGAATAATAAAAATTTTAAAATCCCAGGTTATTTAGTTAGTCAGAAATGTAACCATGGTTGGTTATAGCTTAAATGAATTTGGAAACATATAATTGGATATCTTAATTTAATACAACATGCATGTCCACTAAATATAGATTGGATGACATCAAAATTTGTGATAAACAATATTAAAAGAATAAATGAACTTAAGATTAACAATTTAATGAGCGATACAAAATTTTAAATTTTAAATAATAAAAGCACTTTTTATAAAATCCGAAATTTATTTGGAATAAGATATTTCTAGATTGTTCTAATTTATATGTCTACTAAACTCTTACAATTCCATATAGGTAATTTGCTGAATTGGCAAAATATAAATTTTTCGATTGGAAAATGTCTTTATGATGTCTTCTATAAGAATGATTTTGGATTGATGGATTTCAAATCAATTCTAATATATTTTTGTAGTTTTAAAAAAGCAATAAAAAAATTTCAAATTCACATATTTCATGTTTATATGGTGTTTCATGTTAATAAGGATGAATTTCAAGTTCATCGAATAATAGAGGCATTTGAAATTCAATCAACTTTTTTGTGACTAACGTATAATTAAGTAAAATATGAAATTAAGTTTTTATGAATTGTTTAATTGTTAATAATAAAAATATAATCGAAATCCGTGGATTTCAAATCCATTTATCATTATATAACCTAATGTACTTTGAATATATTTATATATAGACACACATATACAGACATACACACACACACACAGATATATATATATATATATATATATATATATATATATATATATATATGCACACACATATGCTCACACGCGTATATAGACTATAATTATATAATTTTATTCATATTTACAAATATGCATATCTCTATTTCAGGAAAATTATTGGTGATTGGATGACATCAAAATTTGTGATAGATAATATTAAAAGAATAAATGAACATAAGATTAACAATTTAATGAGCGATACAAAATTTTAAATTTTAAATAATAAAAGCACTTTTTATAAAATCCGAAATTTATTTGGAATAAGCTTTTTTTATGGCTAAATATAAATTTTTCGATTTGAAAATGTCTTTATGATGTCTTCTATAAGAATTCTTTTGGATTGATGGATTTCAAATCAATTCAAATGTATTTTTGTAGTTTTAGAAAAGTAATACAAAAATTTCAAATTCACACTCATGTTTATATGTTGTTTCATGTTAATTAAGATGAATTTCAAGTTCACCCAATAATAGAGACATTTGAAATTCGATCTACTTTTTGTGACTAACGTATAATTAAGTAAATTATGAATTTAAGTTTCTATGTATTGTTTAATTGTTAATAATAAAAATATAATCGAAACCATGGATTTCAAATCCATTTATCCCTATATAACCTAATATACTTTGAATATATATAGACACACACACACACACACATACATATATATATGCTCACACACGTATATAAACTATAATTATATAATTTTATTCATATTTACAAATATGCATATCCATATTATACATAAGATTGAATCTTGTTCATTAAATTCAAAGTTAACATTGACCAATAATTTTCCAGAAATAGAGAAATTTTTTGTTGTTAATAATAAATTTGCACTTTTAGCACATAACCATAATCGAAATATAGCATGAAATCAAAATGTTACCAATTGTTTTAAGCCTTGATTGCGTTTAGGAAATAATGTAACACACCTTGATGTTCTATACTTATACAAATCTTTTGTTATACTCTTCTTTTTTGCCACAATATTCACATTAAATTAAATTTTGGCCATTAAAATTTAAACAAGATAAAATAGAAATAAATATGTTGCAGTAAATGAAAAATCAGCACAAATGTAGCACAAGACCTCTAAAATTTGTACAATCATAACACAAAACCTCAAAAAACTACACAATTATAGCACAAAACCTCTACAGAAAACCAGCATATTTAGAGTACCGAACATCTGAAATCGAAGCCAAAAATCTAAACAATCTGCACGATCGTAGCACATGCACATTTATAGCACGAACTGGAGAAGGTATCTTTGTTACCATGAAGGGGAGATTGCATTCGTGGCCCAGAATCTCCAGATTGACAAAAATATTTATGTATTCATACATCACCAAATGCAAGAAAGAGTCTTCAAACAACAAGATATTCAAAGCTCTAGAGGAAGCCAAAAACTAATAACCGAGATATCGAGTGACTTCTGTCCTAGCCTTATCCATCAGCATACGGCGACTCATATCCAAAGTAAACTCCTTGGGGCTTACTGGCATGTTACTCAGTAAATGAGACATGTTACCAAGAGAATTTTCACATGTGATCGCCCTCTTATTCCCGGCCCTCCATTTCGCAATCACCTTCTCTCCATCTATACCATATTATCAAAAAGGAAGAAGGAGGCTGCAGCAGTCTTCCTAGTGAAAAAGGAGGCATTTTGGTGCAGATCATCACTGAGATACTTCAGAACACTCTCTGTACTTCGAGAAGGCATATTTGTTGCCGTGAAGGGGAGATTGCATTTGTGGCACAAAATCTGTTGATTGAGAAAAATATTTATGTATTCATATAGCATCCTACATTTAGGTCTTGATGTCCAAAATGTAACAGATTTTGCCTTGTGTTTCAAGGAAAAATTGTATGCAATCTAACTCTATGAAGAAAGATTTTTAGTTGGCGGTTTTTTAGGAATTGGCTGCGACTTGCTAGTGTTGGCTCGATTCTGTTGAGCAAGAAGGCATAATATGATCTTCGCATGTGTTTGATTCCAAGTATGAGGGGGCAAGAGATTTTCACATAAATCAGCAGCAGCCATTGGAGTCGTTGGTGAAAGAGATTTTCCTGGGGGATCGCAAGAAGTCATGGTATCCCTTGCACTAAAACACATGAACAGACGTGATCAGTGCCAAAATGTGACGTCTCGAAAATTTGAGATCCACCTGAAGCACGTGCGTGCAAGTTATTAAATTCTTTATATATTTTATTAAATGGTTTTAATGCATGTTTAATTCATTGATTTGGGTTTTAGTTCACGATTTAAGAATTTGCATTATTTTAATATTTATGTTTAATTGATGCACGTTAAAATGTTTTTCGAGTTTCATGTTTCAGGCGATTATTCGAGGCGGGATCGAGGAAAAGACCGGTGACGATTCTTGGCAATTTAAAATGCGGTATTTTTATTTTAAAAGTTAGGAAGGGGCATTTTAAATAATTTATTTAGTTTAGCATTTTAAAGCCTTATTTAGGTGTTTAGATATTTAAGAGTTTAAAACTTTTAAAATTAGTATTTTTGTGTGCATTATTTTAATTGAGGTATTTTATTAAAGTTTAAAGAGTGTTAGTATTTTAAATAGTTTTATTTATTATTTAATTAAGCAATTTTTCCTAATTTACTAATCACACACACACACACACTTTTACACACACTAATAAACGCCTAAACACACACACATTCAGATTTCCACTTCTTTTATTTTTTTTTAAAAAAAGAGCAAAACCTAGGGTCTCCTTCCCAAGTGTGCAGCCGCCCCTCCCTTTCGGTTCCAGCAAGATTTTGTTGGATTTTCTTCAAAGAAAATCGTGCCACGCTCGTCTCGGATCGACCCTCACTCCGTCTCCGCTTCGATATCGTCGTTACGGTATTTCAAATTATCCAAGGCACGTATATTCTGTTATTTCTGCATCGATCTCATCATATTATGTGTCGTGTTATTTTTATGCGTAAAATTTTATGTATGATGTTCGTCGCTTGAGCAGAAAACGATTTGGATCAGTTTTGAAGTAAGTGTTAGATCTCAAATCCCGTTTTTTTTCTGTTCTTTGGAAAACCGCGATCTTTCGGTCAGGATTCTGAGAAAACTTTTAATACGAAAATTGAAGAACTTTTTGATACCTTCGATTTGATATAAAATTCAAAATATTTGGATAAAAATTGGGTGCGTTATGATGTTTTTCGTGGGACTGCTCAAACTTCGTTTTTCAGAAAATTATGTGTTGATGCGTTTTTGAGATTTTATTGTTGCAGGCTTCGTTGGGAATCGACGAGTGATCGTTGCTGCGTCTATATATGCTATGGGATGTATTTAGGTGTTAGTTGGTGGTTCGTTTGGGTCGGGATTGGCTTGGGATGTAATAGAAGTCGTAGGAAGCGAAGCGATGCCGAATTACGGGTTATTGTTGAATTGAAGTTACTTGTCGATGTTTGGGAACATTCGGGGTGTTTGTATGAGTTTGAATCAATGTAATAACATCTTAGGATGAGTCTTGAGGTGTTGGTTTATGGTCCTTAGGCTTGGATTGAAAGGGTGAATGAATAAGTTAGTGAATTTTCGTGACTTTGCAAGTCCAGTGCCTACCCGGACCCCTTCCCGGAGTCCGTGTCCGTTTTCCTTCAAAAATACGAAATTCCAGAGCCTACCCGGACCCATACCCGGACCGCGTGTCGGGGTCCGTGTACCCCTTTTAAAAAAAAATTTAAAAAATTATTTTTATTTTTTTGGATTTGCTTCGGGGTTCTATATCATGGTTTAGCACCATGGTTAAATTTATTTATGTAAAAATATAGGATTTGTTTTATGGTTTTATGTCATGGTTTAGTACGATGATTATACGAGGTCAAGTCCAGAGCGAACTAGAATGTCATAAGCTACTTATTCACTTTGGTGGTGAGCTCAAGTACCTACGTCTAAGACATGCAAGTTAAGTATTTTAAATTCATGTTAGTATGTGCAGTAGCGGCCCCAAACGAGATCCAACGAATCCCTCAACGCCAAGTAAGTATGATGACGTGCAAAAGAAAACATTTTAAAGTTTTGAGGTATGCTAATTGCTTTGTGACCAAATGTATGAATGGGTTTGGAAGTCGGTGAACGTGTCTGAGGACCTCTCCGCCCCGTTAAACTTATGAATGGGTTCAGATCGGGATTGGAAAGCGTTAAACTTATGAACAGGTACCAATCCACCCGTTAAACTTATGAACGGGGATCTTATGTATGCGGCAGTGGATACATCCCTGTCAGCCCAGTATTGTGGTGTGTCTGATCAGGCCTTATTATGTTATGGGTCACTTACTTTGAAACATGCCTCTACGCAAAAATTATGCTTTATACGCTCAAGTTTATGTTACGAGAATGTTTAAGTAAAGCTCATGTTGATGGCACGTCTAAGTTAAGCTCACGATGTTCAAGTTTCAAGCATGTTAAATTCAAGTTCAATTATGTATGTTCTATTTTTAAAGTTGCATGCGGTTTTATTATGTAGTACTCGCTATTTCCCAGTTTATACGTGTTGAGTCTTTAGACTCACTAGACTTGATCGATGCAGGTGAGTATGTTGATGAGGAGACAGGAGGTGGCGACCAAGGGGCAGGCTTGGACTGAGCGGGAGGATAACCCGAGGACCGCAATGTTTATGTTTTTATGCAAATGTTAATTTACTCTGATTTCATGTTTTGAGGGAAACACTTAGAGCAAATCTTTTGTGAGCAAATTTTATTGAAGTTATTTTGAGCAACCATGTCTTATGGGGAACTTGGTTGAGATATTTTATGGCAAACTTTGAAGGTTATGTTATGTTTAAGAAAATTTTAAATTTTTCCGCAAATTTTGAACGGTAAATGTAAAGGCCCGTATTTTGTATTCATAATTTTCCGGAATTATTAAAATTTTTCTAAATAAATAAATAACTTGCCCAATTTATAAAATAAACATGTAAATAATTTTAACTTTAAAATAACAGCGGAAGTCAACATTGTATTTCAAACAATAATTTAAAAATAATCCAACATGTTAAAATCGAGTTTGAATGATAAAAGGTGCATAAACTAAATCATGAGGTCCTCGGGTTTACTATTGTTGTCCCAAGATCGCTCACTGATCTCCGCCCGCGGTCTCGACCTCATCAATACCTACAACAATCAAGTCTAGTGAGTCTAAAGACTCAACATGTATATATCGTGAATAACAAGTAAATATATCATAAAATCGCATGCATCATAAAAATAAAGTATCGTAGAGCGTATGGTGAAAATCGTATCATGAATAATTATAACTACGTGCATATCTGAAAATTCATACGTAAAAGCTTTACTCAATAGAGTTCTGTCATAACATATCATAATTTTTCTGGTGGAGATAATGTTTCTAAGCAAGTGGCCCATAACATAGCGTAAGCGCCTGATCAGACTAAACCACAGTATACTGGGCGGTAGAGATCAATCATAGCCCTTGGACTGGATGTCTGTACCCATACATAATCATAAACCGGTCGTAAGTCACCGGGTGGAGAGGTCCTCGGTTGCGCCTACCGACTTCCAAACCCATAAGCATAAGGTGGCCACAAGACATATATCATATATCTCAAAAATAAATATTTTATATTTTTATGCACGTAATATAATCATAACCTTATTTTTACCGGATGAGTTGGATCGTTCCCAGGCTTGCTGCGACTTACTTCTAATATGTGACACATGCAATAATTCTTAACTTAAAAAAATGTTAACAATAGAACCAAAAACGAGACGATTCGGACCAAATTGATTTTTAATCAAGGTGTCGTACCAACCCGAATCAACATTAAACCGACGTTTAACCATGATTAAAAATACCCCAACATACTGAAAAATATGCACAAGGACTGTAAAACACAAAAATAGGTGAATGGAATCCAAAAACATAAAACACTCTTTCGAGAGTCATTTTGGCACCTTTCACCGTAAATTCTCGTACGACCTCTAAACTCGACCAAATCACGGACGGCCAAAAACATGACTTTCCTAACTCATTGAGGTACTGTCCAGTCCAAGTCCATGGGCTATAAGCCAAACAAGAACTCAAACCACCTCCAAAACCGAAGATGAAAGTTGCTGTCAAAAAAATCCAGCAGTGGCACTTGTGTGTTTGTGGTGTAACTCTGAAATTTATTGACCAATGGCTTGACCCACCACCCAAGTACTCTTACCAACATTCTAAGGAATGTCTTGGACCGTGGCTAAGGGCTAAAAGCCAAACACAACCCAAGCAACCACTTAGAACCACCACAGCATACCAACCGAAAGCATCACTTGCTGTGTAGTGAGTTGTATTGAACCATTTTACTGTCTTGTCTCGTTCCAAGGGCCATTTTATCGACCATGGCTCGATCTAGACATGATGAAGTGTTGTATGAACCATGGTTATGGGCTAGGTGCCAACCATAATCCAAACAACACCACAAAAACCGAAACACAATCCTACAGAATTTGAGGGAAACCGAAATGCACTTGTGTTGTTTTGGTGAAATTTTGATGGATCAGTGAACCAAGCTTGGAAAGGACACCTTGGTCACGTCTTAGACATGTTAAGGGAGGGTTCTAACCATGGTTACAGTCCTTAGGACAGCCATGATTCGAACTCTCACCCTAAACCACCAAATGACAAAATCCTTGACACCATTTGTAACTTCATGGAAATGTTGCTGTCATTTCTTTGTTTTTTTTATTGTATGGACTGAAACCAACGGACAAACAACCTCCTAACACACTCTATATCATGCCTAGAAGCAGCCATGTGTGCCTGGAAAACGAGCCAACCTTCTGAACCACAAAGAAAGCCAACCAAAACCGTGAGACACAAAGTGGAAACATAAAAATTCTGTACAGAAATTCTTGGGTAGTTGCTGCTATATTTCGTTTTTCCTCCCAAACCTTGATCACATATTGATTTAAAATATCTATTATAACTTGATTGAAGAGCAAAGAACTGATATATACATGCCTGGAATTTGTTTTGAAGAAAACAAATCAAAACGACGAATACGAGCGGCGGAATTGGAGTTGGTATTCTTTTCTTGTTTCAGCTGCTGTGTCTCGGTTCTAAGCTGTTGTTTTCTCTGATTATTTCCAAGGTAATGGTGTGGATGTGCTAGACAATGAAGATGGGTGTTATAGGAGGTCTTAAAGGTGCCATAATATACATTAAGTTGGGGGTTACAAGTGAAGGAGTTGAATGAATTTGAAATGCTTCTTCTTCTCTTGTTTTATTGCTGCTGTTTTCACGCTTTTAGCAGCTGCTTCCTTCTGATATTTTCGAGCATATGCATGGGCGGAGCCAGCTAAGGCCCAGTGTGGGCACTTGCCTACACTGGGCCTTAGCTAACTATGTATATATATTATAATTTTTAGGAAAAAAATTAAGTATATATATATATATATATATATATATATATATATATATATATATTATAAGTTGTAAATCAAAAATTTTAAGTTTTGATATTCTAATATTGTGTAATTCCCCAAATTAACTTAAAAAACAACAAAAATATTTCTTTAATAATTTATAGACTCAAATTTTAGATTTTTTACTTGATAGTACTATTCTGATTGACAATATGTAATATTCTATACAATTTTTTCCACATAAGCCCCATACTTCATATGATTTGATTAATAATCATTCCAATTCATATTTACTAATGTCACATTTTTTATATTCCCAACAAAATCCAGAATTTTATGAAATTTAAGATCGTTTTTTTCATTTAATATTATTCGATCATTCAACTGTTTTATTTTTTTGCAAGCGAGAATGAATTTATGCATATTTTTCGTTTGTAAAATTTATATTTTCTATCAGATTTTGTTTTGATTGTTGGTTTGTACGCAATATTTTTTGTCATTTTTCTGATGTTTTCCATCAACTAACAGATGTTTCTGGCTTTGTGTAGCTTGTGTTCTAATCTTAGAACACATTTTTTATGGTTTTTGTTTAATCGGTTTTTTTTTTGCTTTATTAATTATAGTATATTATTGCCTACACTGAATAATAATTCTGACTCCGCCCCTGAGCATATGGGTGTAGGATATGTAGGTAATGAAGATGAATGTTATAAGTGGTGATTAAAGTGCATTTAGTTGAAACTTACAAGTGAATGGAATTCTAAATGGCCTTTGAATTATTTCACATTCTTGGCTGCAGCTTTTCTCATTCCTTTATTCTTTCTGCACGATTCATGTTGGATTGCTAGTATAATGGATTGAGGAGCTATGAGGTGAATGTGCTTGTATTACCCATAATTGTTGAATTTAAAAGTGGGAAGTGAATACACCATGAAGGTTATTTAGAGGTGACTTGAATGGGTTTACTCCACAATTGAATTTGTTTTAAAAAGGGTTGACCAATTTCCTACTAATTTTACATGCTATGTTATGGTTTAAATCTTGCATTTTAATTGTTTAAGGTTTTAAATACCCATTATACATTTCAGTGAATTTACATATTAATTTAGACTAAACTCTTGCATGGCATTGCATGGTTTATAATTTAAGTATTTAAATGCTATATTTAATTTCTTGAATATATTATACCTAGATTAATTCATCCTTATTTGTTTACACATTTTAATTTAAGCTTTAATTAAATATTGGACCTAAAAGAATTATTTACTAATTTAGCTTCAATTAATTTAGTAAATCCTAAAAACATTCTTTTTCATTAAAATAAATCATTCCTTAGCTTAAATTAAATTTAGGAATATTTTTCTTATTATTAATCTTATCTATATTCTCCAACTCCGGTCCGGCCTCACGTATTTATCCTGAAAAGATAAAACTAAACATCTACTTTTAAAATAAATAATCATGACTTAAAATTATTAAAATAAATCAAACACTTCATATATTTATAAAAATTCATTTTTAATTTAAATAGTAGCAATTATGCATGGCTTATACGTAATCTGATTTTTTGGGTTCTACAGTAAAAGTACGGTACGCTACAGTTGGTATCAGAGCGGTGTTCTTGTAAAGGGTTATGCCTGCTGTCAGTCGCAAGAAGCTCACGAAGTCACACCTCAAGTCTGTAAGTTTTAAGTTTTTAAATTATTTCATGTTTTAAGCATTCGAGTCATGATCTCAGCATGTGCATGTTTTAATACAATCACTTGTATGTTTACATGACATACGTTTTAGAGTACATGTTTATCTGTCATTATGAATTGAGATTGGATCCTTAAAACTTTTATGCATGTTACGACATGAAATTAGAAATTATTTAATTTTCTTGCATGCTGGTGTGGTGGAATTGGACATGTGTAAGAATTCTGCTTTTGGGCGTTAGGAAAAGTCGGAAATGATTTGCCTATATTAATTTTTGGTTAGTAGTACTGATGTTATACTTGTGGGTCATAAGTTAAACTTGACAATTATGAATGCTTTTGGGACTTGTAAATTTTCTAAGAAACTACTGATGGTTCGTGGTTGCTAGCTGAGTTGCTTTTTGAGAAATCCATGTAAGGATTAATGATTCGGGACTACGACAATCTTTGGAGGTATACAAAGCGTAGAATTTATTTAGGATTCATGCTCCTCCTAGTTGGATTTAAGGATTGAATTGTGCGAATTGAGGACTTTAAGGACCTAATTGTAATAACCAATAATTTGAGGACCTAAGTGCAAAAGAAAATAATAATTCTAAGGGACTATTTTCGAATTTACCGAAGTTTGGGATTAAATTCCGAGTTTTGAGAATGTTAAGGTTTAATGAGGCAAAAAAAATATTCGAAAACTATGCAAATTTCGTGTGGTTGTAGGGCCAAAATGGTAATTCTTGAGGACTCTAAGGGCCGAATTGTAAATTCCGAAATTTTTGATGATTAAATTCGAACTTGGAGGAACACTTGGGTTAAATAAGTAAATTTTTTTCAAGGTTATGGAAATTGATTTTGGGTTTAATATGTTTAAAATTATTGAACTTTATGATACGGAGAACCTATAAAATGGAATTAGGAACGCCACGTTATCTTAAGAAATTTGAGGGACTAATTTAGCAGTAAGTGAGAATTGAATGGTTTAAATGATATGAATTTTAGGTGATTTGGGCTTGAAGGATATTTAGAACCTTTAGATATCTGGGTTATAATGTTATAACGAATTGTAATCAAAGACATTGTAGGATAAATACATACAAAATTGCATGTTTCCAGTGGTTCTTCCAGCACATATATAAATATTTTTGTAGAGAACAAGAACTGGTTTTGTCGATTTCTAGAAAACAAAAGGCAACAAAAAAATCTAATAATGGGACGAGATATTGGTAAACTCACAAAGGGATATTACTAAGAATAATAAAATTTTTAAAATCCATGGTTATTAGTTAGTCAAAAATGTAACCATGCTTGGTTATAGCTTAAATGAATTTGGACTCATATTATTGGATATCTTCATTTAATACAGCTTGCATGTCCACTAAATATAGATTGGATGACATCAAATTTGTGATAAATAATATTAAAAGAATAAATGAACTTAAGATTAACAATTTAATGAGCGATACAAAATTTTAAATTTTAAATAATAAAAGCACTTTGAATAAAATCCGAAATTTATTTGGAATAAGCTTTTCTTATGGCTAAATATAAATTTTTCGATTTGAAAATGTCTTTATGATGTCTTCTATAAGAATTCTTTTGGATTGATGGATTTCAAATCAATTCAAATATATTTTTGTAGTTTTAGAAAAGCAATACATAAATTTCAAATTCAGATCTTTCATATTTATATGGTGTTTCATGTTAATGATAATGAATTTCAAGTTCGCCCAATAATAGAAGCATTTGAAATTCGATCTAATTTTTGTGACTAACGTATAATTAAGTAAAATATGAATTTAAGTTTCTATGTATTGTTTAATTGTTAATAATAAAAATATAATCGAAATCCGTGGATTTCAAATGAAATCACAATGTTACACATTGTTTTAAGCCTTGATTACGTTTAGGAAATAATGTAACACACGTTGATGTTTTATGCTTAATCAAATCTTTTGTTATACTCTTTTTTTTTTCAACAATATTCACATTAAATTAAATATTGGTCATTAAAGTTTAAACAAGATAAAATAGAAATAAATATGTTGCAGTAAATGAAAAATCAGCACAAAAGTAGCACAAGACCTCTAAAATTTGTACAATCATAACACAAAACCTCAAAATCTACACATTTATAGCACAAAACCTCTAGAAAAAACCAGCATATTAGTACCGAACATTTGAAATCGTAGCAAAAAAATCTAAACAATCTGCACTATCGTAGCACATGCACAGTTATAGCACAAACCAGAGAAGGTATCTTTGTTACCATGAAGGGGAGATTGCATTCGTAGGCCAGAATCTCCAGATTGAGAAAAATGTTTATGTATTCATACATCACCAGATGCAAGAAAGAGTCTGCAAACAGCATGATATTCAAAGCTCTAGGAAGCCAAAAACTAATCACTGAGATATCGAGTGACTTCTGTTCTAGCCTTATCCATCAGCATGCGGCGACTCTTTTCCAAAGTAAACTCCTTGGGGCTTACTAGCATGTTACTCAGTAAATGAACCCTTTTACCAAGAGAATTTTCACATGGGATCGCCCTCTTACTCCCGGCCCTCCATTTCGGAATCACCTTCTCTCCATCTATACCAGATTATCAACAAGGAAGAATGAGGCTGCAACAGTCTTCCTAGTGAAAAAGGAGGCATTTTTGTGCAGATCATCAGTGAGATACTTCATAACACTCTCTGTACTTCGAGAAGGCATATTTGTTGCCGTGAAGGGGAGATTGCATTTGTGGCACAAAATATGTTGATTGAGAAAAATATTTATGTATTCATATAGAATCCTACATTTAAGGCACGACGTCCAAAATGTAGCAGATTTTGCCTTGTGTTTCAAGGAAAAATTGTATGCAATCTAACTCTATGAAGAAAGATTTTTAGTTGGCGGTTTTTTAGGAATTGGTTGCGACTTGCTAGTGTTGGCTCGAGTCTGTTGAGCAGGAAGGCATAAGATGATGTTCGCATGTGTTTGATTCCAAGTATGAGGGGGCAAGAGATTTTCACATAAATCAGCAGCAACCACTGGAGTCGTTGGTGAAAGAGATTGTCCTGGGGGATCGCAAGAAGTCATGGTATCCCTTGCACTAAAACACATGATCATAAGTGATCAATGCCAAGCTTTGAAAAAAATGTAGTTATGAATCACAAATAAACTAGATACCAATAAATTAAATTTTGTTTTACTTTACCTTTTTTTATTTTTTGCTAGAAATTCCACAATAAATTAAATTTGGTTCGTGAAAATTAAAGACTGACATTTAAAAGTAATTCTCCTCAAATAGAGAGAAATATGTCATAGTTAATGAAAAATATGCACAATCATAGCACAAAACCTCAAAAATATGCACAATTTAGAGCACGTGCATAATTATAGCACAAAAAGTCTAGAATTTTTTTTATTTAAACCACTAAGGGTTTCGGTCCTCGCCTTATCCATCAACACACGATGGATGTCATCCTGAGGTAACTCCTTTGGCCTTCTACACAAGTTGATTCGGGAAGGAACCCCTGTGTTGCCAATAGAGTATGGATTTGCCAAAGGACAATTTGTCCCAAACCTCCTCTTAGCTTTCTCATTCCCTGCTTACCTTCTACACCACTACTACTAGCACATGATGCTAGTAGCAGTCCTTGAATTGCTACATGCAGCAAACATAGTTGGACACGTGTAGGGAACAAACACGGTGAATGACTTTACCTTCGGAGAAGGTATCCCCATTTCCACGAAGGGAGAAGCAAAATAACAACATTGATAGAGTTAGTAGACTTACATTCAATTATATCCAATTAAAGGTTTAATGTAGTTAAATTAAGATTAAAACAATAGTCAAACAATGATGATGTGTCTACATAAAATCAAATAAATACATACAAAATTGCATGTTTCCAGTGTTGCTTTCAGCACATAGATAGATATTGTTGTAGAGAAGAAGAACTGGTTTTTGTCGATTTCTCGAAAACAAAAGGCAACAAAAAAATCTAATTATGGGACGAGATATTGGTAAACTCACAAAGGGATATGACTAAGAATAATAAAAATTTTAAAATCCATGGTTATTAGTTAGTCAAAAAGGTAACCATGGTTGGTTATAACTTAAATGAATTTGGACACATATAATTGGATATCTTCATTTAATACAGCTTGCATGTCCACTAAATATAGATTGGATGGCATCAAATTTGTGATAAATAATATTAAAAGAATAAATGAACTTAAGATTAACAATTTAATGAGCGATACAAAATTTTAAATAATAAAAACACTTTGTGTAAAATTCGAAATTATTTGTAATAAGCTTTTCTTATGGCTAAATATAAATTTTTCGATTTAAAAATGTGTTGGGGATCGATGTAGAGTTTAGAGGGGGGTGAATAAACTCTTCTCCTTTGATGACAATTTATGCAAAGAGTGCTAAAATCATGTTAGATATTGTAGTTGTTCTTGTTCAATAGTACGTCCAGCAGATCACAATTGAAAGTGCGGAAACAATCTGATGGAGTAAGGTGAAAGATAGTAATAGCAGTAGGTAGTAACACAGTAGCTGTTTCTGGAAGTTCGAAGATAAAATCTTCTACGTCTCCCTTTCTTCTGTTTCCAGAAGGTATCACTAAAAGACTTTGGTTTTACAGTACACACCCACTTCAGCAGGGCTTATCTATTGCCTACTGAAACTCTTAGTAACTCAATACAATAGTTCAAAAATAGCAATGTTCTGGAAAAGACTCTTTCCGGTTTACAAACTCTTCTACACAATATTATAAGGTTTTGGCTTGAAAAGATGAAGAAACATCAGTACAAAATGATCTCAAAGATCAGATGTATAATATGATGCGTGTACTACTTTTCTGCAGGTTTGAGCTTTTGAAGATAATGGAAAATTTCGCGGTTGCTCAATGTATCGTTGGATAGATAAGAATGATCAGTGTTATTATCTAATGGTTTTGATCCATATATATAGGTAACTTGAGTCCAACGTCTATAATCAGAGATTGTCTCATGTCCTCTGATACAATTAGCTTTAATACCGAAATAGGTTCCTGCATAAAAGCTACAGAACAATCAGTCTTATTTTATACTAAAATTGGTAAAGCGCATTAAATGACTTAGTATAGCATTTAATGGTGCAATAAATGCTTGGTACTAGATAAGATAACGGTAACAATTAAGATTGAAACAATCGAGTAGAAAGACGTTAAGTGTTGATCCAGTAGAACTAAGTTCTACTAAGCCGTTGAGTATTAACTAAAATACTGCTTCTGATAGAGAAACTCAAAAGCTACTGTTTTGTATAATCTTCTGGTTGATATTATTGCTACTGGTTTTAATACTTATCACCACAATAAAGTTAAGTCTAACAATTTCCCCCTTTGTGGTGATGCCAAAACCTGGAGGTTAGTAGCCATAAATAATACAACAGATAGTAACTAAAACCAGATGATTAGAAAGTAAATAAGTAGTTCAAACAGAGTTTTGAGAAAAATAAAGAAATTTAGTCATCTGTTCCAATATCTCGGAACAAAGTATCTTCATCCTGAGGATCTAGATTTCTGTTGGATGGTTCTGCTTGAGCTTCCATCATGCCTTCTGTTTCCCCTTTTTTGGCATCAGCGGCGTGAACCCGAGCAAGTAATAGATCCATTCGGCCACTGAGTGAAATAATCCCATTATAAAGATATCCAGTGTTGGTGTGTGACAGGATACTTTATCATTCAAGGCTTGGATTGTTTGAGATTGATACGCAATCTCAGTATCGATAGTATCAAGTCGGGAGTCTAGATTGTAAACATTGGTGGAAACATTTTGGAAATCCGTAGCATGAGCAGAAAGAGTTCGGCGAGCGTCGAGTTGTCCAAGAACAAGATCAGCATGGCTTTTGAGAACATTTCGTCGGAAGACATCAGCTCCGTTCTCAATTTTGGCCAATGATTCTGCGGTCTTGTGGACATATGTCATGATACTTTGGAAGCATAGACTTCACTAGAATGATCATAGGAAAAGTTCTTGATAGTCTGAGAGAGAGTGTCAACAGTCCTCTTAAGATCATCAATCTCAGATTCAAGATTGAATGGAGCTTCAACTGGGGATTGGCTTTTGTTACGCAGTCGTTCTTGAAATGCAACAATACGTGCAGCGCGATCAGTTTGAGTTGGTGAGTCCGTAGGAGCAACAACTATCGCAGTAGAAGAAACAGGAGCAGAAGAAAGAGTAACGAGAGCAGTAGACGATGCAGTGGGGAGGCCTTCTTGAACAACAAATTGCTCAGCAGCAATGGGTTCAACAGCAGTATGTTCAAAAACAGCAGAAGGTGCAGGAAGCGTGCTTTCTTCTGGTTGACCGACTTCCATGGCTTCCAACTATTCAACGGGTTGAATCGGATCATTCAAGATCATGGCCATCTCCTCTTGATGTTCATTAGAGAAAATCTCCAAATTTGGCAAGGAGGGAGACGGGGCAGCGTGCGATTCTTCCTGAGCTTGTTCTGCTGGTTGGACTGTTGGGTGAACGGATTCATCAGCTGTAGTTGTATCTGGTGCCACACAAGTGTTTCGAGTGAGAGATTGGATAACTTCATCTACTGAAGCCAATTCACGAACAGATACAAGAGACGAAGATTGAGTAGGCATCGAGTGAAATGCAGGAGTACTGGAAACCATAGTGTTTGTAGGAGCTATAGATTGTTCCTCAACTAAATGAATCTGATCAAGATCTGGAATAAGGCCTACTGAATATAGTTCAATCTTTCCAAAATTCTGTTCTTGAGCACTAAGTTTCTCATCCATTATTTTCAGACGTTCCGTTAATACAAGAATCACTTCTTGATCGTGAGCAGCAGTGGGAATACGTGCATCAAAATTAGACTTAAGAGTCTTTAAAATTGATTCCAGCTTTTGACGTTTAATTTGCTCAAAAATGAAGCTGCGACGGCGCATCGCTTCAATCACATTTTGTGTCTTTGCAAGTTCAAAGACCTTTTTCTCATATTTTACCAGCCTTCCAGAGGAACCTTGTGTTCTGAAAAACGTGAGGGGGTAGAAGACCCGAACCTTGTGCCATTATTAAAGAACTCCATTTCTTTATTTGCGAAGTTCTCAATTTATTCTAGATGGAGATCAATACCAGTAGAGACAAATGATTTGGCAGCTTGAAAATTTTGTTCTTCAATAAGTTTTCCCTTTCCTTTTCCTGATGAAGAGACAGTCTTTACGGAATGAAAAGCAGAAGACCTGACAGTTGATTCACGAATAACAATTCCAGACACGGGTCTGAAAGTTGAAGCAGTAGATGTTGTTGGAACAGAAGCAGTAGTTTGTAGTGAGACCGAGACAGTTGGTCGTGCAAAAGGAACAGCTTCTGGGAATACTTGCCTTATCGGAACAGTTTCCAGCTCAGAAAGGGCTGCTGTCTTCTTGATCCGAAGAACTGTGCGAGTTTTATTTTTATGGGGAGTGGGTGGCAGAGACGGTTGAATAGGAGCAGCAGACTCCTTGTACATTGTTTTGTCAGAATCAGTAGAGATTACCACTCTCTTTCTTTTAATTTTCTTCTGAGGTGCTAGGTCCTCAGCTTGAGCATCTCCCACTTCCTTTTTCAAAGCAATAAATTCAGCCACAGTTGGCTTTGGTCTTAACGCAAGAACATTATCAGCATCCGTCATGATTATGTACATTTCGTCCGAATCAGAAGTAAGAGCAAAACCAGCATCCTTAAGCATTTGGCTGATCTGCACAGCAAAACCAGAACTCCTTCTAACCACCATTTCCTTCATTATCTTGAACAGAAAACGACTCCAATCCACCTGGTATCCAGAATTGATGGCGACCATCACTTGAACCTTTTCTTTGGTCAGCTTATCAAACGTACCGGCCTTGACCAACAGTGCCTTTGCGAGAGTGTCAGCAAGTACTTGATATTCTATTTTCAGAAACTTCTTGAAACAGGATGGAGACAATTCTTCTCCAGAAGCTGAGAAGTTCAGTAAAGCAGTGGACATTTATTCCTTGGAAATTCCAGAAAGTTCATTGAGTCCTGAACAAGAGAGAAAATATGTCGATCCAAGCACAACAACATCGATAGAGATGGATGCTCACCCTGGTAATACACAATTTTCCGTCTTCCACAGTTGCCTTAGCATAAAATTCCAGAAGGGCAGTTTTATATATCACATCAGGTGCTTCTAAGAATTTTCGAAGTCCCTATTTTTCAATGGTTTGAAACATCTTTAGGAGACTTTCATCCTTGATAGTAAAGACATATGTGAAGTTAACCTGGTAAGCATTCAGGATGTAAGCTCCGGCCATTTCGTTTCCAGTAAAGAAAGTAGCTTCGAAGTAGATTGTGAGAGTGTAATTTCAAGAGAAAGCAGTAGTTAGAGAGTAAGATTCTGGAAACGTAAAACGTGACAAGTAAAAACAAGAATGGTTAATATTCAAGAGAATGTACAACCGTCAATGTAAACACAAGGACACTTGTCAATATGTCTACGGTTGCGTATTTGAAAATTTTAGAACGTGTCAGATTGACCAATGATTTAAAATTTTAAAATTTAGTAAAAAAAACGGGCTGTCCAAGCGGTTACTAAAAAAAATCAGAAGGAGGTTTGTCGTTTTAAGATAATGTCTGCTGGAAGTTTCAAAGTCCTGGAATATGTGAGCACTTTGATAAAATCAGTAGACTCGTTGTTTTATCGAAAAGACAAACCATCCTTTCTTCTTCTGACAGAGTAAAAATGTCAGTCTGAAAAAGACGATACTGTTTTCCCTTGATTAATGCAACTAATAAATGCAAAGATACGATATCTGAGGATAAGAGGGATGAATCTTGGTATTCGAGTAACCAGATCGCCGTCTCTTCAGCTTCCCGTGACTCTATATAAGTGCCTGTATGTTCACAAACTAAATCATTCAATCTTTTTATTAAACCAATACATATGATAGGTGCAAATGATATCTCGGAGTCTTCTCCAGAGTCAGAATCAGCAGAGGAATTCCAAAGACTACTTCCAGCCTCTCGTAAGCAGATGTTTGAAGACATCCTTTTCCAATACATTAGTGCTGACAAGACCCAAGCTTGCTAGAGTCTAACAAGATCCAAGCTTGCTGGAATCTTTTCAAAGAAGACCATCCTTTTCCTGATTAAAATACTTTGCAACAAGAAAAGTACTTCAAGCTGCTGACTTTCAACAAATGTAGTAGATAAACTCAATGTAATGCTTCTGGTTTTATGAATGAAAAAGAATCTTACTTTGGCATATTCTGTTTATCTACTACTTTCACTGAATGAATGTTGAAATAGTTTGAGTAAGAAAAGCTCAGTCTGGTAAATCAGTAGATGCTTCGGCTGACTTGAGATTATTACACTTCTTCACCATTAATTGTAACCTGTATATAAATAAAACAACAACAAGCGACAGGCTAACATGATTTCAAAATATCAGATTCAAGTAATTTTGATGCTTGCAGTAGTACGCATGTCTTTTTATCCTTCTGCAGAGTTTTCACAAAGTTGATAAAATAAACCAGATGATATCATAAAATCGAGTTAAGTCAATTAAACCCAAAATATTTTGAAAATAAGAAAACTTATTCTCAGGCAGAGGTTTAGTAAAGATATCTGCTGCTTGTAAATCAGTAGAAATCTATTCCAGACGAACATCCTTATTCTGCACATGATCTCTTATAAAATGATGTCTGATGTCTATGTGCTTCTTTCTGGAATGAAGTACTGGATTTTGCGTGATTGCAATGACACTGGTATTGTCACAAAGATAGGTGATTCAGAGGCCTGAATTCCATAGTCTTTAAGTTGTTGTTGCATCCATAGTATTTGAGAGCAGCAGCTTCTAGCCGCAAGGTATTCTGCTTCTGCAGTAGACGTAGCTATGGAAGTCTGCTTTTTACTGAACCAGGAGATCAGCCTATCACCAAGGAATTGACAAAAACCACTTGTGCTTTTTCTGTCTAGTTTGCAACCTGCATAATCAGCATCTGAATATCCAATAAGATTAAAAGATGAATCAATGGGGTACCATAAGCCGACATTTTGATTTCCCTTTAAGTACTTCAGAATGCGTTTAGCAGCAATATAATGAGATTGCTTAGGGTTAGATTGAAATCTTGCACAAATGCAAACAAAAAATAATATATCAATTCTACTGGCAGTAAGATATAACAGTGAGCCAATAAGACCACAATACTGAGTTACCTGTACTGGAATTCCACTTTCATCTTTATCAAGCTTGGTAGATGAGCTCATTGGAGTAGAAGCAGCAGAGCATGCTTCCATACCAAACTTTTTCAGAAGCTCCTTAGTATACTTAGCTTGATTTATGAAGATTCCAGTATCAAGTTGTTTAATTTGTAATCCTAGGAAGAATGTTAACTCTCCCATCATGCTCATTTCGATCCTGCATCAATTTAGCAAACTTCGCACATAATTTGGGGTTAGTTGACCCAAAAATAATGTCATCAACGTAGATCTGTACCAATAGAATATGTTTATTCTTGATTAAAGTAAACAAAGTTTTGTCTACTGTCCCAATTGTAAAATCATGATTGACCAGAAATTGTGAAAGAGTATCATACCACGCTTTAGGTGCCTGTTTTAGACCATACAAGGCTTTGTGTAATTTGAATACATAATGAGGTGAAAAATGATCAAAAAAACCTGGAGGTTATTCGACGTAGACCTCTTCTTGTAGTAAACCATTTAGAAAAGCACTCTTCACATCCATTTGATAAACTTTGAAATTTTTGAAAGCAGCAAAGGCTAAGAATATTCTGATAGCTTCGAGCCTTGCTACTGGTGCGTAAGTTTCATCATAATCTATTCCTTCTTCTTGTATAAAACCTTGAGCCACCAGTCTTGCTTTATTTCTGATCATTGTGTCTTCTTCATTAATTTGTTTCTGAATACCCACCGGGTTCCAATGACAGCTTGGTGAGATGGTCTAAATACTAGAAACCAAATTTCGTTTCTTTTGAATTGATTCAGCTCTTCTTGCATAGCTTCAATCCAACTAGGATCCAGAAGGGCTTCTTCAATTTTCTTTGGTTCATCCTGAGAAATGAAAGCAGCATGCATATATTCATTAATCATTTGCCTTCTAGGCGTTCTCAAAGGCGCTGTTGGAATTCCAATAACCAAAGAGGGAGGATGAGATTTTCTCCAAATAAAAGGATTTAAAGGGATTTTTTCCTGATTTGATATATTTGGATTGATTTCTACTGAACCAGTAGCAGGTTCTTGAATGTCTTCTGCTGGTACTGGTAAATCTAATGTCTGTACTTCTGGTTCCACTAATGGAATGTCTGGTTTTGGATTTTGAACATCTTTAAAGCTTGGTTCTGTATCTTCTTCACTATCTGGTTCCAGATGAATTCTGTCTAACCTGTTACTTAAATTTGACATATTAGATATTTCAGGAGTATTGATATCTTCATTAAAGACAACATGAACCGATTCTTCAACATTGAGAGTTCTATTGTTGAAGATTCTTAAAGCTTTGCTCACAGCAGAGTAACCAAGAATATTCTAGTATCTGATCTTGAATCAAATGCAGTTAAATAGTTTTTACCATTATTGAGCACAAAGCACTTGCAACCAAATACATGAAAATAAGATACATTAGGCTTACTCCCTTTCCATATCTCATAAGGAGTCTGATTATGTCTTTTTTTTTTTTATCATTGTTCTGTTTTGCGTATAGCATGAAGTGTTGATTGCTTTTGCCCAGAAGCGGTGAGAGATGTCTGCATCTGCTAGCATTGTTCTAGCAGCTTTTTTAAGAGTTCTGTTTCTCCTCTCAGCTACTCTGTTTTGTTGAGGCGTTCTAGCAGCTGAATATTCATGATGAATTCCCTGCTCATCTAAATACAACTCAAGTATTTTAGTTAGTGAACTCAGTACCATGACCAATTCTGATTTTAACAATAGAAGAAGATTTTTCATTTTGAATCTTTTTCAGAAGCTTGATCAGGATGTTACTGGTTTGATCCTTTCCAGCAAGAAATATTATCCAAGTAAATCTAGAGAAATCATCAACAACAACAAGGGTGTATTTCATTCCCCATAAGCTCATGATAGGGATTGGACCAAATAAGTCCATATGCAGTAATTCCAAACACCTTAAAGTTGATTTACTGCCTTTGTTCTTGAAGCTGGATCTGACCTTTTTTCCTAGCCGACATGCAGAACAAACATGATTCTTAACAAATTTAATATCGGGCAAACCATCAACTATGTTCTGCTTTTTGAGACTATTGATTGATTTGAAATTCAGATGATTCAATCTCTTGTGCCAGAGCCAATGCTTATCAGTAAGAGAGGCAACTAAACATGTAGGAGCATTAACATGATCTAAGTTCCAAGAAACTCTGTATGTGTTGTCCTTCTCTCTTTCCAGTTAATACAGTAGACTCAGCAGAATCTTTAACTGTGCATGTGTGCTTCTGAAAAACAACAGAATAACCATTATCACACAGTTGACTAATGCTGATTAAATTATAACAGAGATTCTCAACCAGTAGTACGTCATTGATAGTTATGTTACCATAGATAATCTTACCTTTACCCACGGTTTTACCTTTTGAGTCGTCGTCAAACGTTATCTTTGGTCCAGTACAACTCATTACTTCCGATAGTAGATTTTTCTGTCCAGTCATGTTTCTGGAACATCCACTGTCCAGATACCATGTGGAGCTGCTTACTTTAGCTTTCTTTACCTATTCCTGCAAACACAAATTTTAGTATCTAGTGCCCAATCTACTTGGGTCCAACCTTATTAGTCCCTTAGGAACCCACATTTGTACAATTTTTGGTGATTTTGTACTTCGGGTATCCATAGAGGTGTGTGCAGCAGAGGGTCTGTTATTTCTAACAGTATGCATCTCAGAATGTTGTTCTTCCCTTTTGTTCCTGTTGTCTAGCCTGTATCTCTTCTGAACAGGTCTAGAATTATAGTACTGGTAGTTTTTAACCTTCATAGGGGGTTGTCTTCCTGAGTTGAATCCTCTACTGGATCCAAAAATTTGGTCAACTCTTCTCTTAGGTTCAACATATCAAAGACCATAATTTTTTCTTCTGTTCATCTGATTTACATTTCTTTCAACTTGAACAGTCGGTAATTCCGGTTCATATGTCACACTGGATTTGACAAAGTGAATGAATTTCTCTTTGCCTTTCTCCAGTTTTGGTTTGGTACTGGTTTCAGAAATGCTTTCATTATTGCTGAATCCGAGACCACTTCTGTCACCGGATTGCTTCTGCAATTCTTGCATCTTTTCCAATGAAACAGAAGACTTATTCCAAGCATTTACCAGAACAGACAGCTTCTGATTCTCAGATTTCATTTTATGGTAATCTGCTTTTACTCTTTCATTCTCGGTTTTCAACTTACTCATCTCCACTTTCAAATCATCGCAGCTATTCTCTTGCAAGCAAGTGAATTTACTGACTTGATTTCTTAAGTTTATATTTTCAATCTTAACTTCCTCGAATGATTGAGAAAGTCTTGAGTACTCCCCTACCATGTCATGCAATGCTTTAATTAAATCAGTTCGTATAAATTCGTCAGAGTCAAAGTCGAATACCACTTCAGATGTCGAGTTTGATTCAACATCTGCCATTATACATTTAATATCTTCTGCATCACTTTCACTAGAATGACTTTCTGAGTCAGATGACTCAGAACTGGAATCCGCCCATTTAGATTTGCTTTCTTCAGCAATCATCTCTTTGCGGTCTTTTCTGAACTTTTTGTCATTCCTTTTGTACTCTTTCTTCTTTTGGTCATCTTTCTTGGGCTTTGGACAGTCAGCAATAAAGTGACCAATCTTTCCACAGTTGAAGCATGCCATATCATCAGATGGTGAATCCTTCTTGAAGTTGCGATTAGGGTTTTGGTAGGCTCGGTGATTTTTCTTCATTAACCTGGAGAACTTTTCACAAATAAGGACATAGCTTCATAGCTGATCTTTTCAGCAGTCTTTTCAGAAGTACTCTAAGTAAGGGTAGCAGGTACTGTTTGTGGGATGACTGCAGCAACAGCAGCAGCAGTAGAAGTAAAAGCAGTAGTAGCAGCAAGGGCCTTGGTTGGCAGATTTGTTGCCTGCTCTTCTCCACTTCTCACTTCTAGCTCGAAATCATAGGCCTTTATTTTATTTTGTCTGCTCATTTCCTTCACATATCCGAATGAGCTTTTCCCAGATTTCTTTTGTGGTAGAACACATCTTGATTTTGCTAAATGTGTTTTTATCAAGAGTCTTATAAAGAATGTCTTTCGCAACATTGTCAAGATTAGCTTTGTTCTTATCTTCGCCGGTCCATTCGTTTCTTGTTTTTTCAACCATTTGTGGCGCACCATCAGTAACAGCAACACCAACAGCTGTATTAGGCTTTAATATCTTTAATGGACCATCTGTGATGACATACCACATGTCATCATCCTGCGCTGCAAGGTGAGCTTGCATACGAATCTTCCAATCATCAAAATCTTCTTTTGAGAACATGGGAACTTTGCTAAAATGTGCCATTACTGTTGCAAATTTTCAGAACAAGAGAAATCTGCTCTGATACCACTTGTTGGGGATCGATGTAGAGTTTAGAGGGGGTGAATAAAATCTTCTCCTTTGATGATAATTTATGCAAAGGGTGCTAAAATCCTGTTAGAGATTGTAGCTGTTCTTGTTCAATAGTATGTCCAGCAGATCACAATTGAAAGTGCGGAAACAATCTGATGAAGTAAGGTGAAAGATAGTAATAGCAGTAGGTAGTAACACAGTAGTTGTTTCTGGAAGTTCGAAGATAAAATCTTCTACGTCTCCCCTTCTTCTGTTTCCAGAAGGTATCACTAAAAGACTTTGTGTTGGGTGCAATAATTGTCTCTGCTTGGTAGAGCGATCGAACCGTGGTGTGGGGACCCGGACGCTAATCATCTTCTTAATCATCTTTGGGATTTAATTATCAATTAAGATAAACAGGGTCTAAATTTTTTTTTTTATGTAAGTGCGGAACGTAATGGAATTAAACTAACATACATCTCAGTATAAAAGTACAATAATGTACAATACTCATTCAAACTAGTCTAAGGTTTAACTACTAAATTTCAAGTATTAAACCAAGTCTACAATAAGTCCGGAATCACCACTCTAAACTCGTCTTCTCTCATCATCTTCTTGACCCCGATCTTGCCCCACCTGTTGTCATGCACACATACAAACAAGACAACAGCCGAATACTCTGGTGAGAGTAAATCCCAGTATAAATAATGTATACATGCAATCATATAACTGATATAAAAGCATGAATTAAACCTTATCACATGTAGCATAATCGAACAACATGCATCGTTACCAAACTGTAACTACAACATGAATCGTAATCTACGAAACATAATCAATACAGATCTAGAGAATCAAGTTTTTGACTCGACTCATCTCTCATTCTAATCTAGGGATCCCGGTGAATAAGAACGTAACAAGTCTCCCACCTACTACTACCAGTCGCGGTGGCGTTACGTTCTTATTTCTGGACTTTGGTCTAGCTGTATCGAATAATCTACAATAAGAACAATATCTGTATCTTAAGCATATCGATACACCAAACGTCCAGTGCCTTGGCGTATCTACCAAGACTAAGCCTAATCTGACAATGTGCAATGGGTCAGTGACTAAACAGTCAAAATCTAACCCCTCTGTCAGTGACTCTTACTCAATAGCTCTCTGCTTTCTACTTCTAATTCAACAAAATACACATAATCAATAAAACACAAAGGTATAAAAACAATACCATACAAGTATGTGGTTTAGGGAAACTCGAGTGGAATCTAACTCAAGTCGATCTCCCAATTACATCAATTTATACCTTTCTCTTCACGATCTGATGAAGACGAAGTCTTGTATTCAAATATTTCCATACCCTAGTCTGGCAATGACAATCACATAGATACAATATCAGTATACAACTCAATTCAATACCTGTTCTGATCAATATTCAAATCGAAATATACTCTGATCACTGTCAACGACATAATAATACAATCTCAATCAATACTGAATCTGATCAATATCTCTCTACTGATGTTTCGACGGCATAATGATACAGTCTTGATAATCCCGTCAATCACAACATCACAGGTATAATACCACGAGTCATAATCGGTATTAATATAACTCATAATCAATAACAATACAACTCTGATATCAAATCTCAATCAAATTTACTCGAAACTCATAACAATTTCATAAACAATCTATTCTTTAATCTGACTTCAGTTATACAATGTCTACTGTAGCAGAAACATCATATCTGATTCGTATTCAATTCTGACAATATCATAAATTCCAATCATGTCTAAATGTAACAAAATTTACGTCCAGTTGTAGCTTCTGTTTCCAGGAACTCAGTACTGAAATCGGATTCAAAAACAGATGGACTGATTTTACGTGGCATTCAATTTCTCACCCGAGAGAACTTGGAGCTTCATCCCTTGTTTCTTTCCTTTTAATCTGAAGGATTGCATGTAGGTATATATATATACACGTTCCTTAGGTAGGAGGCAAGTGGCGTCGTGCATGTTCTGCACGTTGCGCGCATATGCGCGCACAAAGTCGCGCATATGCGCCGGTAGTTCGACCAGCATCATTTGTTGGCTCGCGCATATGCACCATCTACGTCGCGCATATGCGCCGATCATTCTGGACGTTCCGCACATGTGCGCGCATTCAAGTCGCGCATGTGCGCGCATGGTTCTGTCTTCCTCGTGCATGTGCGCCCATACATGTCGCGCATGTGCGCGGGGAATCTTCTTGTACTTCATGTCAAATCTTCTTTCGGTTCTCCCGGTCTGATCCGTTCCGTCTATAATCATCTTAATTAATAATAAATCATTTCAGATTAATCTCAGATTACAGTAATAACATCTCGGGCCTTACATTTCTCCTCCTCTTAGATTTGAGTTCGTCCTCGAACTCGCAAGTAATCAATTCAGATATATCAGAAGAATGTATACAGAGTTTAAATCAGAAACTCATCTCAATGAATCCATTCTGAAATCTCAATCTTATATTAGATTCTATCTCTCAAAATAGCTCTGACAAAGTCAATCTCGCAATACTGGCTATAAAACATCCGTATATACCAAACCACAGCTCATAACAAATCACTACCATCAGTTGTTATCAAATATGTTCATCACATTCAAGGATATATTAAATCTTCAGCCTCGAATACCAATCGTCACCATCCGACGTTGGCATATTAAGTCTGTCTGGTCTGAGCTATCTTCATTCTTTTCTGAATTAGCTACATTTTCCTGGTCATATCTCGGACCGTATCAGATCCTATCTCAGGTATCTCCGAGATATTATTCTTGTACCCTAATTCGTAAAATGACAATATGTCATATCAATTAGTGCTAGCATCCAGCACTACAGCTCCACAAATATCTTCCAATATCTAGATAGTACGCCCTGGCTATCCGTCAGTCTATGGATAATATATGAGAAAACTTATGGTATATTCTGCCGCAAGTATACAATCAAGCAAAATCACAATCTGATATATCCTACTTCGGCATTCTGGTTACTCTGACCACTTCTCTGACATCGATCTGTGTCATTTGGTCATGTCTGTACGTTATCTGGTACAAACGAATAGATATATATTGAACAATCTGTCAATCACAATCATATCATATCACAATCTGGAAAGTCTTACAGTGATCTCATTACGAAATTCATCGAAATATACTCTCCATGTCTAGTCGAGATTATACTAATTCTGTAATAAATCTTCTGATTTCTATCTTTCTGTCTTCATTTATTGGCAATTCAAACATTTCAGTACAATTCCTGCCAACATTTCAGTATAAATTCTATCATAACTGATTTAATCTGTCTATATCAAAACTGTCTGTCCGAATATTATACATTCTCAGTCACCAAAATGAAAACTGAATTCATTACTGTGCGCTTCTGACCCTATCTGTCATTTCAGATTCGAACTATTTGGTACAAACAAATCAGTTACTAATATAAATTAAAGAAAAATACCTACCTGGTATTCAGTTCTGACTATCGATAACAAATTCTGTTGTATAATTCTGAAACATTTGGCATCACAAGATAATCATTCTCATCCAGTACAAATCACATATCTGTCACTCTGATCGATGCTCTGCTCTGATTATCGAATTTAAATTCTGAATATTCTGATTATATTTCTGATTTACTGGAATTCTCTGATTAAGATTGAACTGTATATAATCTCAACGGTTCACAATAATCTGTATCAAATACGGCTGTAGAAATATAACAATACTCAGGAAGACACAAAATAACAATCATATACGATAATCTGTCAACTTAGATCAAAAATAAATTTCTGACATTTCTGACATTTCTGATATTTCTAGTCTTTCTAATATTGGTATCATTCTCTGTCACTGATCCCGATCTCAACTGTGTCACAATCAATCAGTATACTAACTGTAGGTGTCGCATATTCTGAATACAATCTGTTTCAAGCAGGATTCATATCTGAATAATTTCTGTATACAATAATCACAGTTCTCAGAGTATTCAATACAATTTTAAGATATTTTATTCAATTAATCAGATACTACAACTATATCAAAATCTCATAGATACAATGAGCATGAAATCAACAGAATATCTCTGAACATACTGAAACATGCCATAGAGAAACACTAAATCAGATGTAACTCTTGGTCGGTACTCTTCTACTGATCTTTCAATTCTTTCAATTCATTCTGTCATTCTGTACATTCAATATCATGCTGTACTAAATTCTAAAACAACAAACGATACCTGGTATCGATTCAATTCTGAAATTTATCTTTCTAATACAAGGTAAATCTGAAATCTTATCTGGGCAAACATCATCCAACTCGTACCTTACTGGCAAATCTGCCAATGCTAGGCTCGATTTCAGTACATCTACTGAATACATAAGGATACCATCTGCTCATTTCTGTATCAATCGAGTCATAGACAATACATATATCAAAGGAATTCTAGATCTAGAATCCTTACCGTAGAATTCCTACTCATCAGCCTTATCTGATCTGAATCTTATATTTTTCTGGAAGAAATCTATAATAGTTATGTACTTGTTCAACATATTAATGTCAATAATACGGTCAAATCTGAAAACACAATTACATCATAATCTAACTCGATCTTATTCTCATCTTACTGTAGTTTACGATATTTCACAGAGATCTCTAATATCAACATTTCCCCCAAAAGGTAAGGAAATCAATACTACAGTACAAACAGACCCAACAGATACATATCTTAATGCAATTCAGTCAAAGATAATCGTATGGAATGCATTAGTATATATCAATACATATGCAATATAATCATAAAAGAACAGTACATGCCCCTATATTATCAAGTGCCTCCTGTTTCTGTTCCTCGGTCATTACCACCAGATGGTCCAGCTCCCTGAAATCTGCGGGAACCTCTCTGTGGACAGACTCTCGCAAAATGTCCAGACTGTCGACAGATAAGGCAACTACCAGTCACTCCCTGGCATTGCTCCGTGGGATGTCTTCCTCCACACATTCTGCAGTAAACTCCAGTATAACTCGGGCTCGAACAACTGGAACTAGAGGAACCACTCCCTAACTTCTTGAATGGTTTCTTTCGAGCTTTCAGCAAATCTTGCTTTCCACTCGTGATGCCGCGATCAAATCGGAGAGGGGATTGCTGTGTTTGGGGTTGCATCGCACACAACCTTTTTAGTTGTCTAATCAGACTCGCCTCCACTCTCTTCGCTCTACTCAAGGCATCAGCAAAATGGTAAGGTCGCTGTATATTCATCAATGCAACTATCTCTGAATTCAATCCTCTGATGAACTGATCCGCTACAGCTTCATAATTCCCAACTACATGAGGAGCAAAACGCAGTAGAGTAGAGAATTTAGCAACATATCCTTCAATATTCAGTTGACCTAGTCTCAAATTCTCAAACTCTGCTTTCTTGTCCTCTCGGTACGAAACTGAGAAAAATCTTCGATAAAATTCAGTTCTGAATATTTTCCACGAAATCACTGTACCTCTCTGTTCTAACATTCTTTTACTTGTAATCCACCAACTCCTAGCGGCTTCTCGTAACTGGTTAGGCACCATTTTAACTCTCTGTTCATCTGTACAACCAAGTAAATCGAACAGTATTTCTATGTCATCAAACCAGTTCTCACAATCTTCAGACATCTCGATACCACTCAGAATCGGCGGCTGAAATAACTGAAACTCTTTCAACTGTATTTCCATCTGTGTTTCTGATATATCTACCTGTTCAGTCGAAGTACTACCCCTTTCTGGAATTCTCCGTGGAGGTACATCTGCTTATCAAAACATTAGTACCCAAATACTACAAATCTGTTCCAATCTTTCTCTGATCATCTTACTGCTGATCGGGAATCAAATCTGATTCATTCTCAATAATACATATTACCAATTCAAATCAGATAATTAGATAACATGTATTTTAAAGCAGTAAAACATAATCTCATGCTAGCATACACCATGTCAATCAACATTAAAATAAATCTCATGCTAGCAATCACATGCAAGGAAAGAAAACTCAATCTACCCCGCTCATTCTCTTTTATCTCAGTCTAAAGGATTTATCGCTCTGATACCACCTGTTGTGGGACCCGGACGCTAATCATCTTCTTAATCATCTTTGGGATTTAATTATCAATTAAGATAAACAGGGTCTAATTTGTTTTTTAAATGTAAGTGCGGAACGTAATGGAATTAAACTAACATACATCTCAGTATAAAAGTACAATAATGTACAATACTCATTCAAACTAGTCTAAGGTTTAACTACTAAATTTCAAGTATTAAACCAAGTCTACAATAAGTCCGGAATCACCACTCTAAACTCGTCTTCTCTCATCATCTTCTTGACCCCGATCTTGCCCCACCTGTTGTCATGCACACATACAAACAAGACAACAGCCGGATACTCCGGTGAGAATAAATCCCAGTATAAATAATGTATACATACAATCATATAACTGATATAAAAGCATGAATTAAATCTTATCACATGTAGCAAAATCGAACAACATGCATCGTTACCAAACTGTAACTACAACATGAATCGTAATTTACGAAACATAATCAATACAGATCTGAGAATCAAGTTCTTGACTCGACATATAAGACTCGACTCATCTCTCATTCTAATCTAGGGATCCCGGTGAATAAGAACGTAACAAGTCTCCCACCTACTACTACCAGTCGCGGTGGCGGTACGTTCTTATTTCTGGACTTTGGTCTAGCTGTATCGAATAATCTACAATAAGAACAATATCTGTATCTTAAGCATATCGATACACCAAACGTCCAGTGCCTTGGCGTATCTACCAAGACTAAGCCTAATCTGACAATGTGCAATGGGTCAGTGACTATACTGTCAAAATCTAACCCCTCTGTCAGTGACTCTTACTCAATAACTCTCTTCTTTCTACTTCTAATTCAACAAAATACACATAATCAATAAAACACAAAGGTATAAAAACAATACCATACAAGTATGTGGTTGAGGGAAACTCGAGTAGAATCTAACTCAAGTCGATCTCCCAATTACATCAATTTATACCCTTCTCTTCACGATCTGATGAAGACGAAGTCTTGTATTTAAATCTGTCCATACCTAGTCTGGCAATGACAATCACATAGATACAATATCAGTATACAACTCAATTCAATACATGTTCTGATCAATATTCAAATCGAAATTTACTCTGATCACTGTCAACGACATAATAATACAATCTCAATAAATACTGAATCTGATCAATATCACTCTACTGATGTTTCGACGGCATAATGATACAGTCTTGATAATCCCGTCAATCACAACATCACAGGTATAATACCACGAGTCATAATCGGTATTAATATAACTCATAATCAATAACAATACAACTCTGATATCAAATCTCAATCAAATTTACTCGAAACTCATAACAATTTCATAAACAATCTATTCTTTAATCTGACTTCAGTTATACAATGTCAACTGTAGCAGAAACATCATATCTGATTCGTATTCAATTCTGACAATATCATAAATTCCAATCATGTCTAAATGTAACAAAACTTACGTCCAGTTGTAGCTTCCGTTGCCAGGAACTCAGTACTGAAATCGGATTAAAAAACAGATGGACGGATTTTACGTGGCATTCAATTTCTCACCCGAGAGAACTTGGAGCTTCATCCCTTGTTTCTTTCCTTTTAATCTGAAGGATTGCATGTAGGTATATATATATATATATATATATATATATATATATATATATATATATATATATATATATATATATATATTTATATATATACACACGTTCCTTAGGTAGGAGGCAAGTGGCGTCGTGCATGTTCTGCACGTTGCGCGCATATGCTCCGGTAGTTCGACCAGCATCCTTTGTTGGCTCGCGCATATGCGCCATCTACAACGCGCATATGCGCCGATCATTCTGGACGTTCCGCGCATGTGCGCGCATGGTTCTGTCATCCTCGCGCATGTGCGCCCATACATGTCGCGCATGTGCGCGGGGACTCTTCTTGTACTTCATGTCAAATCTTCTTTCGGTTCTCCCGGTCTGATCCGTTCCATCTATAATCATCTTAATTAATAAATAAATCATTTCAGATTAATCTCAGATTACCTTAATAACATCTCGGGCCTTACACGTGGTGCTTGAGCTGTTGTGCAGTCTAAAAGATTTGAGTTGCACCATTACTACTAGCTATAGCTTTTGGTAAAGCGGCAAGCGCTCGGTCCTACAATTGGTATCAGAGCCAAGGTCACGGGTTCGATTCCCATTGATTGCAAGGAGTGCAATTATTGGGAGGAAGATTGTTGGGTGCAATAATTGTCCCTGCTTGGTAGAGCGATCGAACCGTGGTGCTTGAGCTGCTGTGCGGTCTAAAATATTTGAGTTGCACCATTTCTACTAGCTATAGCTTTTGGTAAAGCGGCAAGCGCTCGGTCCTACACTTTGGTTTTACACTACACACTTGTACACCCACTTCAGCAGGGCTAATCTATTGCCTACTGAAACTCTTAGTAACTCAATACAATAGTTCAAAAATAGCAATGTTCTGAAAAATACTCTTTCCAGTTTACAAACTCTTCTACACAATATTATAAGGTTTTGGCTTGAAGAGATGAAGAAACAGCAGTACAAAACGATCTCAAAGATCAGATGTATAATATGATGCGTGTACTGCTTTTCTGCAGGTTTGAGCTTTTGAAGATAATGGAAAATTTCGCGGTTGCTCAATGTATCGTTGGATAGATAAAAATGATCGGCGTTATTATCTAAATGGTTTTGATCCATATATATAGGTAACTTAGTCCAACGTCTATAATCAGAGATTGTCTCCTGTCCTCTGATACAATCAGCTTTAATACCGAAATAGGTTCCTGCATAAAAGCTACAGAACAATCAATCTTATTTTATACTAAAATCGGTAAAGCGCATTAAATGACTTAGTATAGCATTTAATGGTGCAATAAATGCTTGGTACTAGATAAGATAACGGTAACAATTAAGATTGAAACAATCGAGTAGAAAGCCGTTAAGCGCTGATCCAGTAGAACTAAGTTCTGCTAAGCCGTTGGGTATTAACTAAAATACTGATTCTGATAGAGCAACTCAAAAGCTACTGTTTTGCATAATCTTCTGGTTGATATTATTCCTACTGGTTTTAATACTTATCACCACAATAAAGTTAAGTCTAACAAAATGTCTTTATGATGTCTTCTATAAGAATGCTTTTGGATTGATGGATTTCAAATCAATTCAAATGTATTTTTGTAGTTTTAAAAAAGCAATACATAAATTTCAAATTCACGTCTTTCATGTTTATATGGTGTTTTATGCTAACAAGGATGAATTTCAAGTTCACCCAATAATAGAGGTATTTGAAATTCGATCCTAATTTTTGTGACTAACGTATAATTAATTAAAATATGAATTTAAGTTTTTATGTATTGTTTTATTTTAATAATAAAAATATAATCGAAATCCGTGGATTTCAAATCCATTTATCCCAATATAACCTAATATACTTTGAATATATGTATATATATAGACACACATACATATATATACGCTCACACGCGTATATAGACTATAATTACATAATTTTATTCATATTTACAAATATGCATATCCATATTATACATAAAATTTAATCTTGTTCATTAAATTCAAAGTTAACATTGACCAATAATTTTCCAGAAATACAAAAATTTTTTGTTGTTAATAATAAATTTGCACTTTTAGCACATGATCATAATCGAAATAAAGCATGAAATCACAATGTTACACATTGTTTAGCCTTGATTGTGTTTAGGAAATAATGTAACACACATTGATGTTTTATGCTTATACAAATCTTTTGTTTTACTCTTTTTTTTTGCCACAATATTCACATTAAATTAAATTTTGGCCATTAAAGTTTAAACAAGATAAAATAGAAATAAATATGTTGCAGTAAATGAAAAATCAGCACAAATGTAGCACAAGACCTCTAAAATTTGTACAATCATACCACAAAACCTCAAAAATCTACACAATTATAGCACAAAACCTCTACAAAAAACCAGCATATTTAGAGTACCGAACATCTGAAATCGTAGCCAAAAAATCTAAACAATCTGCACTATCGTAGCACATGCACAGTTATAGCACAAACCAGAGAAGGTATCTTTGTTACCATGAAGGGGAGATTGCATTCGTGGCCCAGAATCTCCAGATTGAGAAAAATATTTATGTATTCATACATCACCAGATGCAAGAAAGAGTCTGCAAAGAGCATGATATTCAAAGCTCTAAGAAGCCAAAAACTAATCACCGAGATATCGATTGACTTCTGTCCTAGCCTTATCCATCAGCATGCGGCGACTCTTATCCAAAGTAAACTCCTTGGGCCTTACTGGCATGTTACTCAGTAAATGAACCCTTTTACCAAGAGAATTTTCACATGGGATCGCCCTCTTACTCCCGGCCCTCCATTTCGCAATCACCTTCTCTCCATCTATACCATATTATCAACAGGAAGAATGAGGCTGCAGCAGTCTTCCTAGTGAAAAAGGAGGCATTTTGGTGCAGATCATCAGTGAGATACTTCATAACACTCTCTGTACTTCGAGAAGGCATATTTGTTGCCGTGAAGGGGAGATTGCATTTGTGGCACAAAATATGTTGATTGAGAAAAATATTTATGTATTCATATAGCATCCTACATTTAGGGCATGACTACCAAAATGTAGCATATTTTTCCTTGTGTTTCAGGGAAAAATTGTATGCAATCTAACTCTATGAAGAAAGATTTTTAGTTGGCGGTTTTTTAGGAATTGGCTGCGACTTGCTAGTGTTGGCTCGATTCTGTTGAGCAAGAAGGCTTAAGATGATGTTCGCATGTGTTTGATTCCAAGTATGAGGGGGCAAGAGATTTTCACATAAATCAGCAGCAGCCACTCGAGTCGTTGGTGAAAGAGATTGTCCTGGGGGATCGCAAGAAGTCATGGTATCCCTTGCACTAAAACACATGATCAGAAGTGATCAATGCCAAGCTTTGAAAAAAATGTAGTTATGAATCACAAATAAACTAGATACCAATAAAATAAATTTTGTTTTACTTTACCTTTTTTATTTTTTGCTAGAAATTCCACAATAAATTAAATTTGGTTTGTGAAAATTGAAGCCTGACATTTAAAATTAATTCTTCTCAAATAGAGAGAATTATGTCATAGTTAATGAAAAATATGCACAATCGTAGCACAAAACCTCTAAAATATGCACAATTTAGAGCACGTGAATAATTATAGCACAAAAAGTCTAGAAATTTTTTATTTAAACCACTAAGGGTTTCGGTGCTCGCTTTATCCATCAACACCCGACGGATGTCATCCTGAGGTAACTCCTTTGGCCTTCTACACAAGATGATTCGGGAAGGAACCCCTGTGTTGCCAAGAGAGTATGGATTTGCCAAAGGACAATTTGTCCCAAACCTCCTCTTAGCTTTCTCATTCCCTGCTTACCTTCTACACCACTTCTACTAGCACATGATGCTAGTGCAGTCCTTGAATTGCTACATGCAGCAAACATAGTTGGACACGTGTAGGGAACAAACACGGGGAATGACTTTAGAAAATCTCCCTTCAGAGAAGGTATCCCAATTGCCACGAAGGGAGAAACAAGATAACAACATTGATAGAGTAAGTTGACTTACATTAAAATATATCCAGTTAAAGGTTTCATGTAGTTATCTTTAGATTCAAACAATAGTCAAACAACAAAGATGTGTCTACATAAAATCATATAAATACATACAAAATTGCATGTTTCCAGTGGTTCTTCCAGCACATATATAAATATTTTTGTAGAGAACAAGAACTGGTTTTTGTCGATTTTTAGAAAACAAAAGGCAACAAAAAAATCTAATTATGGGACGAGATATTGGTAAACTCACAAAGGGATATTACTAAGAATAATAAAATTTTAAAATCCATGGTTATTAGTTAGTCAAAAATGTAACCATGGTTGGTTATAGCTTAAATGAATTTGGACACATATAATTGGATATCTTCATTTAATACAGCTTGCATGTCCACTAAATATAGATTGGATGGCATCAAATTTGTGATAAATAATATTAAAAGAATAAATGAACTTAATATTAACAATTTAATGAACGATACAAAATTTTAAATAATAAAAGCACTTTGTATAAAATCCGAAATTTATTTGGAATAAGATTTTCTTATGGCTAAATATAAATTTTTCGATTTGAAAATGTCTTTATGATGTCTTCTATAAGAATGCTTTTGGATTGATGTATTTCAAATCAATTCAAATGTATTTTTGTAGTTTTAGAAAAGCAATACATAAATTTCAAATTCACAATCTTTCATGTTTATATGGTGTTTTATGTTACTGAGGATGAATTTCAAGTTCACCCAATAATAGAGATATTTGAAATTCGATCTACTTTTTGTGACTAACGTATAATTAAGTAAAATATGAATTTAAGTTTCTATGTATTGTTTCATTGTTAATAATAAAAATATAATTGAAATACGTGGACTTCAAATCCATTTATCCCTATATAACCTAATATACTTTGAATATATGTATATATATAGACACACATACATATAAATACGTTCACACGCGCATATAGACTATAATTATATAATTTTATTCATATTTACAAATATGCATATCCATATTATACACATAAGATTGAACCTTGTTCATTAAATTCAAAGTTAACATTTACCAATAACTTTTCCTGAAATAGAGAAATTTTTTGTTGTTAATAATAAATTTGCACTTTTAGCACATAACCATAATCGAAATAAAGCATGAAATCATAATGTTACACATTGTTTTAAGCCTTGACTTGAGTTTAGGAAATAATGTAACACACATTGATGTTTTATGCTTATACAAATCTTTTGTTATACTCTTTCTTTTTATTACTTTTCGCCACAATATTCACATTAAATTTTTGCCATTAAAATTTAAATCAGATAAAATAAAAATAAAAATGTCAGTAGCAAATGAAAAATCAGCAAAAATGAAGCACAAGACCTCTAAATTTTTAAAATCATAACACAAGACCTCTAAAATCTACACAATTATATATAGCACAAAACCTCTATAAAAAATCAGCATATTTAGAGTACAGAACATCTGAAATTGTAGCGAAAAAATCTAAACAATCTGCACAATCGTAGCACATGCACAGTTATTGCACAAACCTTTAAAATCTTCACAATCATAGCACAAAACTTCTAAAATGTGCACAGTTATAGCACATGCACGGTTATAACATAAAACCTATAGAAAAACGTTGCACAGTTACAAGCACAAACCTCATCTTTTTTGTTTTCTACTCTCCTTCTACAACATTGATCTTTTTTAGTTACAAATGATTATACTTTATTCATCTTAATCAAGAGAGTTTGTGCACAAATTTTTCATCAACTACAATATATTAGAAGAAAACAATGCATCCCATTTGCCCCAAAAAAATTCAACAATAGAATTTCTTTTCATTTAATTAAGTAGCTTCTTGGCATGAAGCCAAAAATTAATCATTGAAATAACTAGTGAGTTCTATCCTCGCCCTATCCCTATCCATAAGCATATGACGAGTCTAGTCCCAAGTCAAATCCTAGGGCCTCCTTGACTAAAAAGAACTGCTATGTAGCATCCTACATTTAGGGCATGACGTTCAAAATGTAGCAGATTTTTCCTTGTGTTATTGGGAAAAATTTTATGTAATCTAACTCTATGAAGAAAAATTTAACGTTGACAGTTTTGTAGGAATTGGCTGCGACTTGCTAGTTTTGGCTCGATTCTGTTGAGCAAGAAGGCATAAGATGATGTCGGCATTTGTTTGATTCAAAGTATGAGGGGGCGAGATATTTTCACATAATTCAGCAGCAGCCGCTGGAGTTGTTGGTGAAAGAGATTGTCCTGGGGGATCGCAAAAAGTCATGGTATCCCTTGCGCTAAAACACAAGAACAGAAGTCAGCAATGCCAATCTTCGCAAAACATATGGTTATGAATCACAAATAAACTAGATACCAATAAACTAAATTTTGTTTTACTTTTACTTTCTATTTTATTTTTTGCTAGAAATTCCACAATAAATTAAATTTGGTTCATGAAAATTAAAGTCTGACATTTAAAATTAATTCTCATAAAATAGAGAGAAATATGTTGCAGTTAATGAAAAATATGCACAATCATAGCCCAAAACCTCTAAAATATGCACAATTATAGTACCTGAACAATTATAGCACAAAACTCTAGAAAACATTTGTAGTTAAAGGACAAAGGGTTTTGGTCCTCGCCTTAGCCATCAACACCGGACGAATTTCATCCTGAGGCAACTCCTTTGGCCTTCTACACAAGTTGCTTTGGGAAGGAACCCATGTGTTGCTAATAGATATGGATTTTCCAAAGGACTATGTGTCCCAAACCTCCTTTTTTTCATTCCAAACATAGTTGGACACAGGTAGGAACAAACACAGGGAATAACTTTAGAACATTTGCCTTTGGAGAAGGTATCTCAATTGCCACGAAGGGATAAACAAGATAACAACATTCATAGAGAATTTGACTTACATTTAATTATATCAAGTTAAAGTACTTTTGATGTATTTATCTGTATATTCAAACAATAATCAAACAATGAAGAAGTGTATGCATGAAATCACATAAATACGTATAAAATTTCTTGTTTCCAGTGTTGCTTTCAGCACACTATTAAATATGGTACGGAGAACAAGAACTAGTTTTTGTTGATATTTGGAAAACAAAGGGCATAAAAAATCAAATTCTGGGATGAGATATTGGTAAACTCACAGAGGGGAAAATTTGAAAATCCCTAGTTAGTTAGTTAGTTAGAACTGTAACCATGGTTTATTATACCTTTAATGAATTTGGATACATAAAACTGGATATCTTCATTTAATATTTCGTGCTTATCCGCTAAATACAGATTGGATGGCATCATAATTTTGTGATAAATATTATTACAATAATAATTGTATGCAAAATCAGCACTATGTCTAAGGATATACTATTTCGGTAGGAGTGGATATAGGATTTCCGGAAGGAGGAGGGCGAGCTAGCAAGATAGGGACAAAACACGACGTTTAGAAAATTTTCCACGTATAAATCAGTTTTTTGGCTTCAGGAAGGTGACTTCCCTGGGTATTGGAAGTTTGATGAAGACAAAAATTGATATTCCATTTTATGGCTTAGAGGAGTTGGCGTCTGGGCTTTCATTTTCTAAGTTAAAAAAAAGAATTATCTTTGATTTATCCGAACATTCATCTATAATAATTCATGATGCAAGTTCATTCAAGACTATCATTTACATCCTAACCTTTACAAGGATGGAACTGTAACAATAACTATGGCCATTAAAGTGTGTTTCAGTATGGGGAATTCTCGAAAGTTTAATGTAGTCATTTACAATTTAGTCTTTTTTCTCTTTAGTTTCTCAATTTAGTCCCTTTTGTTTATGCAACTAACTAATTTGGTCCAATTTCCCATTTTACCCCTCGTTTTATTATTTTTTTATCTTTTCATTTTTTATATTTAATTTTATTGTTTTTAGATCTTTGTACATGACGTTGTTATACCTTTCGTATCTACCTAAAGGCATATTTCCAAAAGACATAAGGCTACACAAGGCTTCCGACATATATACTATAAATCTGTTTTAATAGCCCATCATGTTTCCGTAAAATAAATAAATCTCACACCATTTTGACCAGAATTTTGTGGGTCTTCTATACCGGATTTTACAGACTGCTCCTCATAGCATAAACACATAGTCGCAACAGATGGTTAATGACGCAAATACCTTCAGCAGCACCTAGCACAACATTTTTTCGTTTCTTACCTCAAGATATATGGTAATGGATTGATTTTGAAAATAATACATTATAGGGAAAAAAAACTTTTAAATTTTTATTCAGTCATACTAAGAATTATTTCAATAGTAACCTCATGTAGAGAAAGAAGAACTTGTTTAGCTACGAATTACAGCACACATAAACTGAAAGAAAATATTCCAAATTTTATTTTGAAAGAAAATAAAGAGGTTTAATGATGTCTTCATCTTCCTAATGCCTTGTTATTTATAAACACATTGGTGGATTTGAAATCCGGACTTCAGAATTGATTAACACTATTGATGCCAGTTGTTGCCGACATTTTCTTGTAGTGGGTGGTCTTGTCTTCCACTGGTGGAGTAGCCGGATCACATGCTTTCTTTAAATTTGTTTGAGACTCTTTTACTTTTTAGTGCTCCTCGAGGAAAATGTGACTTGTGTGATCCTTCACCACATGGACTTATCTCTACCTAATGCTTTCTGTCATATATTGGCCAAAAACCCTTCTCGAATTGTAGTTGTTTCTGGTTTGTGCACTCTCAGCAAAATTTATCAAGATTATTTAAAAGAAAAGATCCATTTAAAGAATTTTGATAAAATTTAAATGAAAACTTGACTTTGTCCATCTCTGTGAGTTATGCCCATAGTCTCCATGTTCTTCTAGTGGAGATGCATGTCTTCAGTGAATGATGAAACAAGAGGTGTTTCATTCTCTGGAGGATCTTTGGTGAGCTTCTCAATGTTCATGTTTGGTCTTCTTAACTTGATGAAGTGAAAGGATTCTTGCAAGTCTTTCCCGGCTGGTTCTAGTGTTGCACTGAAAGTTCCAGAATATGTCCCTTGGACAAACAATCATTTTTTTCCATGTTCCATGAAAAGCTTCCTGGATCCACTTAGGTAGAGCTGAACTTTCTGGGAAGATGTGTGATATAGTATAGTCTAAAGCAAGTGCCCCAAATTCATACCATAACATGACCTCCTTAGGATAGGAATTTGACTTAATCCATATCCTAAGATATTTTCCTACTATATCAATAAAGATTGTGACTAGGTTGATGTCTGTTCTTGTTTTCAATTTCTCTCATATCTGTTGATATACCTAAAATAGAGAAACTACAGACTCGTTAGTACCAACTTTAAATTTCCCTTTGTCAGTTTGAGGTCTAAGGTTGATATCTCTCTCTTCAATCCACGACGTAAAGAGTTTACTTGAAGACTCGAGATAAGAATTCGGAGCTTCGATTTTTCTTGGGCCGACTCATCTAAAGATGAATCTGACTTAGCACTTTTTGTAAGGACCGTGTATCGTATTATCGTAAATATTATGAGATTATCGATAATTCATGAATTTGATATGTGATTATGTATATGATGTATATCATGACAATGAAATTGAGAAAATGAATACTAAATATGAATTGACGTTGTAAGAGCTCGAGTGGAGAAGTCGGACGCCAATATAGTACAAAAATCAATATTTGGACAGAACATGTGGCGCCCGAGCGGTAGAAGATTTCCGCCCGAGCGCCAGTGCAGAATATGTGAGTACTCGGACAGAACTTGCCATGCCCGAGCGGTAGTTTTTGACCGCCCGAGCGCGGTGCATTTGAAACTCGGGGACAGAATGTCTCGCGCTCGGGCGCGAGAATTCTACCGCCCAAGCGCGAGAGAGATGAGGATAAGAATAACTTTTCTTCTCTTTATTTCTTCATTTCTTATACGATAACTTCGAGAGAATACGAGGGAATTCAATTTCTATCGTCCGAATCGACTTCAAAATGTTGTCTAAATGCGAAACAAATTATATATTTGGGATTTTCGCGTCGAGGGCTTCTGACTGAGGTAAATTTCTTCTGATTCCAGCAACTCTAAATATCAAAGTGCTGGAATAGCATGTATTTGAAGTTTAAATTCATATATGTAGTAGAATAACCGCCAATAAACTCATATTCGAAGTCGGAATTGAATTATGTACTGATTTGGATTTGATATGAATTTTTGAAGTTTCAAATGATATTTGAAACTCAAATTAATGATTTTGGATTATGTTATTGATGTAGATAAAGTGTTATACCGATATCTTTAGGCTACATCAACTGGAAACGAAGAATTGAGGATATGTTGCGACCGGGTAACATACGACAAGTATCTGTATTATATGATATATGTTGGATTGATTTGATTGATTGGGATGAGATTATGTGTCTATATGCCTTATTTGTTGATTTGATGTGACATACATGACATTATGATTGGAATATCGATGCATAAAATAAATGTTTTGGTAACACACATCGTTTGATGCATACATTGATACATGACATGCACGTTGAGCTATGATCCTTGGATACCCTGATATGATTTGATTGAATTCTGGGGTTTGTGAACACAATGCTATGTTTGGTAGTATATGACCCTTAAAGCGTAGACATTTGTGGCCCCAACGATTGATATGAGATTTGGGATTTGATGGCGCTTTGTCGACTGCTATCATACGAGTATCCCTTATTGAGGCCGGTGTGCCAGCTCGAGCATTGATTTGATAGCGATTCGTTTGATTCTGACATGTGTTCAGTGGATGGGCATTTGACCTGATACCTCCACAACATACATGCATTGCATACCATATATCATTGGTTAGATATTTGTGGTATATATGATGGTTGTTCCATACGGAGCTTTGCTCACCCCCAAGGGGGGCTGTTGTTGTATTTGTGTGTGGATAATGGCAGATACTCTAGGATATCAGGAGACCGGAGAGGGTGCTTCTGGAGGGAGTCACTGTTGAGTTGAGTTTTTATCTTTGTTTCCCAGTATATATGTATATGTATCTATATACCGGGGCATGTCCCGAGAATATGAGTTGTTTGTATTTGATTGGTTTTGATTATGTGTGGGTGTGTTTTATGATATGAATTTAAATACTATTTTTTGTATTCAAATTATAGAAGAAATATTTTGGGCTCATTGTAAAGAAAATTTAAACTCGTTTTTCGCTGAAATTAATTAACTCTAATCTGACTATATTGTAATAACGATTAGGAGTTAAGGGCCCCACACAGAGTGGTATCAGAGCATAGATGGTAATGCTCGATTGAGTCTTGTGTACACTTGAATAGGCACAAATGAATTGTGCGTATGTGTTTGATTTATTTGTATTACTTGCTCTTACTTGATTTGGTTTGAGTAAGTATGTGATGAGATTGATGATATGAGATGGTGATATTATGAAATTGATATCGAATTGTGATATTCATCATTTAATTTGTAGATGGATCACACAAATGAAACTGCGAGTAGCAGTACTGAGAGAATAGTTGGACAATTTGAAGGGTTGTCCATGGATGTGGTAATGTCTCGATTCCAGGATCTGAAACCACCGAGGTTCTTTGGCACTGAGAGTGCTGAAAGAGCAGAGGCCTGGTAAGGACGTTGAGCACTTGTTTAATATTGTTGAATATTCCATGGCTCGGAGACTGAAACTTGCTTTGTATCAGTTGAAATACCGAGCTAAATCTTGGTGGGAAGCCGCTGAGATTGGACTGAAAGAGGCCGGGATTGGAGTTACATGGGATGTCTTCAAGGCCCAGTTTTTGGGGCAGTATTCCCCTCCTTCTTATTATACTGCTCAGGAGAATGAATTCAATAATCTGCAGCAGGGAACGATGACTGTTGCAGAGTATGCTTCAAAGTTTTCTACGTTGTTGAAGTACGCACCTCACGTAGCTGGGAATGCGAATGCAAAATATAACAGGTTTGTAAATGGATTGCATCCTGCTATATATACTTATGTTGTTTCAGGATCACCTACCAGCTACGCAGAGGCAGTTGAACGAGCCAAGGCAGCTGAGGTTGGACTCAGGCGAGGAGGTCCACAGTATACTCCTCCACCACTAGTGTCAGCTCAGCAGCCTACATTGCGTCCGAGAGGTAAAAAGTTCAAGAAGACTGGTTCTGTTTCTTAGTCTTCTTCGAGTTCGAGTGGATCCCAGAGAGGGAGCCCTGTGATTGCTCCTTATTGTAACCATTGTGGGGGTAAACATACTATCGAGCAGTGTCGAGGTATGTTTGGTACTTGTTATCAGTGTGGGCAGGAAGGCCATTTCTCTCGAGTATGTCCGAACAGGGGTACGACTTCTTCCCAACCTCAGCTAGGATTTAGAGGTGGCCCCAGTATGATGAGACATGCTGTTCTTGTTCCATCTTTTCAGCAGTCGAGTGTCCCACGATATCGAGAACCGGGTGGTCAGAGTGCCCAAGTTCCTTCTCAAGTGAGAGTGTACGCCATGACTGAAGATCAGGCGAAATAAGCTTCTGGTGGTGTGATTGCAGGTATTTGCATGCTTTGCGATTATCCTGCACGTATTTTATTTGATACAGGAGCATCTCATTCATTCATATCTCATGCATTTGTTGCATCTCATGGTATTGAGTGTACCCCGTTGCATGATACTTTGTCGATAGCCACGCCAGCAGGAAAGATTATTTTGTCTGAGCAAGTTGTATTAACTATGTATTGATATACGAGGATAATGTGATATTTCTAAATTTGATTGTCCTCCCAATGCACGACTTTGATTGTATTGTTGGCATGGATATCTTGACAACAAATCGAGCTACTGTCGATTGTTTTCATGGAGTGGTTCGATTTCAACCGATTGATGGACCCAAGTGGAATTTTTATGGCAAGGGTTCCCAAGCCAAAATTCCATTGGTATTTTTCTTGGAAATGTCTCGACTTTTGACTAGCGGAGATGAGGGTTATCTTATCTACGCTATTGATGTCTTTAAGAAGGAACCTTCTTTATCTGAGATTCCTGTTGCTAAAGAATTTCCAGATGTATTTTTCGATGAGATTCCTGATTTTCTTCCTCATCGAGAAGTTGAGTTTAGTATTGATCTTATGCCGGGAACTGCGCCTATATCTAAAGCTCCTTATCGCATGGCACCATTGGAATTGAAAGAGTTGAAAGAAAAATTACATGATTTTCTCGATAAGCGATATATTCGACCGAGTGTATCACTTTGGGGAGCTCCAGTTTTATTTGTTCGGAAGAAAGATGGTACTATGCGAATGTGTAATATATTATTGGCAATTGAATCGGGATACTGTGAAAAATAAGTACCCACTTCCTCGTATTGATGATTTATTTGATCAGCTTCAGGGTACTTCTGTATACTCGAAGATTGATCTTCGCTCTGGGTATCATCAAATACGAGTTCGAGACGAAGATTTGTCTAAAACTTCTTTTCGTACCAGGTATGGCCACTATGAGTTTTTGGTTATGCCTTTCGATCTCACGAATGGTCCTGCTGTCTTTATGGATTTAATGAATCGTGTCTTTAGATATTATCTTGATCGATTCGTTATCGTCTTTATTGATGATATTCTTGTGTATTCGAAATCGAAAAATGAGAATGTTGAACATCTGAGACTAGTAATTCAAACTCTTCGTAATGGACATGTATATGCTAAATTGTCCAAATTCGAATTCTGGATGGATCGAGTAGTATTTTTGGGCCACGTCATCTCGAGACATGGCATATCTGTTGATCCTGCGAAGGTTGAAGCTGTATTGAATTGGCCGAGACCTACGAATGTTCCTGAGATCCGTAGCTTATTATCGTCGTTTTATTGAAGGATTTTCGAAAATAGCTAAACTTATTACTCAAATGACACAGAAGAATCAGCGATTCATTTGGTCAGATGAATGTGAAGCTAGTTTTCTTGAATTGAAGACGAGATTAACCACAGCACATGTGCTTACTATTCCCTCAGGTACCGGAGGATTTGTGGTATGTACAGATGCGTCTGGTAAAAGTTTGGGCTGTGTTCTGATGCAACATGCAAAGTGGTTGCTTATGCATCTCGTCACTTGAAATCTCATGAAACACGCTATCTTGTTCATGATCTCGAATTGACCGCCATTGTGTTTGCTTTGAAGATTTGGCGCCATTATTTGTACGGAGAAAAGTTTGTTATTTATTCGGACCATAAGATTCTGAAATATCTCTTTTCTCAATCTGATTTGAATATGAGGCAACACAGGTGGATGGATCTCTTGAAAGACTTTGATTGTGAGATTCAATATCACCCTGGATCGGTGAATGTTACTGCGGATGCCCTTAGTCGGAAAGTTTATGATTCTGTTTTAGCTTCTGTTTGTGTCGCCAAGATACATGAGGATATATGTACTACTGACTGGACTTTTCACTCGAATTGAAATTCTGTCACTGTCTCAGCATTGAAAATTGAGCCAAATTTGATATCGAAAATACGGAAGGCCCAACGAAGTGATGATAAGATTCAAAAGTCGAAAGAACTGGTATCTGCAGGACATCAATCTTGATTTCAGATTTCTTCTGATGGTTCTTTACGACTCAATGGTCGGCTAGTAGTTCCTGATGATTCTGATTTGAAATCTGCCCTTCTTCGTGAAGCACATTGTAGCAAATACATTATTCACCCCGGAGGCCGGAAAATGTATTTGACATTGAGACCACAATTCTGGTGGAGACGTATGAAGAAGGACATTGCTGAGTTTATTTCTAAATGTCTTGTCTGCCAGCAAGTGAAAGCCGAGAGAATGAAACCGGGAGGATTGCTCCATAGTCTCGAAATCCCGAAATGAAATTGGGAACATATTTCTATGGCTTTTGTGACTCATTTGCCTCGTTCACCCAAGGGTTGTTATGCTATTTGGGTCATTATTGATCGGCTTTCGAAATCTGCACATTTCATTCCATATGAGCGGACTTATCCTTATAAGAGAATGGCCCGTTTATACATCGAGAATGTTGTGAGACTGCATGTTGTGCCAGTCTCAATTGTGTCTGATCGTGATCCCAGATTTGCTTCTAAATTCTGGGGTAGTTTCCAAGAAGCGATGGGTACGCGTTTGGCTATGAGTACTGCTTATCATCCTCAAACTGAGCGTACAATTCAAACATTAGAGGACATGTACATGCTATTGTGATGGATTTCAGAATGGGATGGAAAGATGCATTACCATTGGTTGAATTTTCTTATAATAATAGCTTTTAGACGAGTATTGGTATGGCACCGTTTGAAGCTCTATATGGGAGACGATGTAGATCACCACTATTCTTGGATGAAATTGGTGAGAGACAATTGACTGGACCTGAAATGATACAGGAAATGAACGATAAGGTTCAGATAATTCGACAGCGGATGAAAATTGCTCAGGATCGTCAAACGAGTTATGCGAATAAACGAAGACGACCCTTGGAATTCCAGAAAGATGACAGAGTGTTTTTGAAAATATCTCCCTTTAGAGGCACTGTTCGATTTGGCATGCGAGGGAAATTATCTCCTCAATATGTTGGTCCATACGAGATTCTTGATCGAGTTGGTGATCTTGCGTATCGATTGGCATTGCCACCAGCTCTATCTGTCATTCACGATGTGTTTCATGTTTCTATGTTGAGGAAATATGAACGGGATCCATCACATGTACTTGCACCTGATGAGATTGAACTTGATACTTCTCTTTCCTATGTTGAACAACATGTTCGCATTATGGATCGAAAGGAAAAGATATTGCGAAATAAATTGATTCCGTTGGTTCGAGTACAATGGACACGACATGGGGTGGAGGAATCGACGTGGAAATTGGAAAGCAAGATGCGAGAATCATATTAGCACTTGTTTAATGTTATTCCACCTGTTCCATTGTATTCAATGTACAATGATCCATTTACTGATTTTAGTTTTGATATGTACTATAACTGGTGACATATATATGTTTGCCAAAGTTATGTATATAGAGATGTTTGAGATTTCGAGGACGAAATCTTTTAAGAGGGGGAGAAATGTAAGGACCGTGTATCGTATTATCGTAAATCTTATTGGATTATCGATAATTCATGAATTTGATATGTGATTATGTATATGATGTATATCATGACAATGAAATTGAGAAAATGAATACTAAATATGAATTGACGTTGTAAGAGCTCGAGTGGAGAAGCCGGACGCCAATATAGTACAAAACTCAATATTTGGACAGAACATGTGGCGCCCGAGCGGTAGAAGATTTCCGCCCGAGCTCCAGTGCAGAATATGTGAGTACTCGGACAGAACTTGCCGCGCCCGAGCGGTAGTTTTTGATCGCCCGAGCGCGGTGCATTTGAAACTCGGGGACAGAATGTCTCGCGCTAGGGCGCGAGAATTCTACCGCCCGAGCGCGAGAGAGATGAGGATAAGAATAACTTTTCTTCTCTTTTTTTCTTCATTTCTTATACGATAACTTCGAGAGAATACGAGGGAATTCAATTTCTATCATCCGAATCGACTTCGAAATGCTGTCTAAACGCGAAACAAATTATATATTTGGGATCTTCACGTCGAGGGCTTCTGACTGAGGTAAATTTCTTCTGATTCCAGCAGCTCTAAATATCAAAGTGCTGGAATAGCATGTAGTGGAAGTTGAAATTCCTATATGTAGTAGAATAACCGACAATAAACTCATATTAGAAGTCGGAATTGAATTATGTATTGATTTGGATTTGATATGAATTTTTGAAGTTTCAAATGATATTTCAAACTCATATTAATGATTTTGGATTATGTTACTGATGTAGATAAAGTGTTATACCGTTATCTTTAGGCTACATCAACTCGAAACGAAGATTGAGGTATGTTGCGACCGGGTAACATACGACAGGTATCTTTATTATATGATATATGTTGGATTGATTTGATTGATTGGGATGAGATTATGTGTCTATATGCCTTATTTGTTGATTTGATGTGGCATACATGACATTATGATTGGAATATCGATGTATAAAATATGTTTTGTTATCACACATTGTTAGATGCATACATCGATACATTACATGCACGTTAAGCTATGATCCTTGGATACCCTGATATAATTTGAGATTCTGGGGTTTGTGAACACAATGATATGTTTGGTATTATATGACCCTTAAAGCGTAGACATTTGTGGCCCCGACGATTGATATGAGATCTGGGATTTGATGGCGCTTTGTCGACGCTATCATACGAGTATCCCTTATTGAGGCCGATGTGCCAGCTCGAGCATTGATTTGATAGCTATCCGTTTGATTCTGATATGTGCTCAGTGGATGAGCATTTGACCTGATACCTCCACGACATACATGCATTGCATACCATATATCATTGTTTAGATATCTGTGGTATATATGATGGTTGTTCCATACGGAGCTTTGCTCACCCCTAAGGGGGGCTGTTGTTGTATTTGTGAGTGGACAATAGCAGGTACTCCAGGATATCAGGAGACTGGAGAGAGTGCTTTTGGAGGGAGTCACTGTTGAGTTGAGGTTTTATGCTTTGTTTCCCATTATATATGTATATGTATCTATATACCGGAACATGTCCCGAGGATATGAGTTGTTTGTATTTGATTGATTTTGATTATGTGTGGACGTGTTTTATGACATGAATTTAAATACTATTTTTAGTATTCAAATTATAGAAGAAATATTTCGGGCTCATTGTAAAGAAAATTTAAACTCGTTTTCTGCTGAAATTAATTAACCCTAATCATATTGTAAAGTTATAACGATTAAGAATTAAAGGCCCCACACTTTTGCTATGGATACTTGATTCTCCTGCTCAAGGTGTAGAGCCATCAACTTGAAAACTCTTCGTTTGAGAAGTTAGTGGTTTCTCAAAATCCTGGAGGATCAACTTTTGTAATACAGACCATTGTTGAGTATCAACATGTAAACATCCTATGATTCTATCACAGACAGTGCTCTTATCAACTTGTTGTAGCCTACCCGCAACTTCTATATTTAGGACAAGCTTGTTGAACTCGGTTTGAAGCATTTCAAGGTGTTTCCTCAAATGCCTCTACATTTTCATGTTGACATCGACGTTAACGTTGTCTATCTCTTATTAAGAAATTTACAAGAATATTTTCATAAGATTTAATAATAATAATAATATCAAAATTATAATTTTAACATAAAATCTGTCATCTTAATAATCTCGCATTTTCCATTTTTGAATCAATTCTATTTTTCAAGAAACATTTCACTTGTGTATAATCAAATTTCAATGTAAACTTTTTAGCAAGTAAAAATAATGGCAATTTCTCAAAAACCTTGTGCATAAAATTCTTTTTCATTGATGTGTCATATAACGCCCCGAATATTCGAAGTTCCACGTGAACCACATGCATACGAGTTATTAAATTCTCTTGTATTTTAATTAAATATTTTAACTGCATTAATTAATTATATTGTGCATATTGACATGTTTAAAATATATTTTTCTACATGGTTGCATCAAAATGTATTTTTAAAAGCCATTCGAGTTGCGATCGAGGAACGGAGACTGAGGGCTGAAAAATAGAAAATGATTTTATTAAATAGTTAATTTTAATTATTTAAAATATGGGTGATGGTTTTTCACATTTTTGAAAATGAGGGGTTTTGAGGTGATTTTATACGTCGGGACGTCAATTTTATCGTATTGGTTTTTCAACAAAAATACGAACTTTTTGGCAACCCGGCTATTAAATTTACAAACTTATTTTAACAAAACGATTTTAATATTTTAATTAAATTCTAATTAAGCATTATGGGCCTAATTTGTGAGATTAATGTGCTTAAGCTTAATTAAAGAAATAATTAACTCTATTATATGTTAAACTTACCCCAAACCCCTCACAATTCGCGCCACAATCTGATTTTCTCCAAACCCTTCCCCCACCATCAAAGTACACGGCACACTCACACATTAATTTAAAGAAAAAATTGGAAAGCTTCAAGGATTTCAGCCTAGGGTTTTCCTCGTCATCGTTTTTCGCATCACCATCGAATATTCGTGCATTTAAAACGCAAAGACACGCCATACATCTCTTTTTCTCATCTATCACATTGTATTATCGTTTTTAAATATCGCGTGCATGAAAAACATGAAATTCTTTTGATTATTTTCGGAATATTACACATACATGTATTAAATTCATGAATTTTGATCCAAAAACTTGTTCTATACGTGTAAAGGGGCTGCAAGATGTTAAGTTATGATCAAGTATGGTTTACACATGATTTATAATCCTACACACACACCCTAACCACCACAAAATCGAATGAAACAGGATGGAGTCGATTTTTCTGTCATGGGGTTTGGGGTTGATCGAGTTTCATGTTAAGGGGGCTGGTTGGGTCACGGCTTAGGGCCAGGGCTCGGTCAGGGGATGGTCTAGTCGAGGGAAGAGTCCTAGCCATGCTAGGACTCGAGTAAGAGGGCTGGGAAGAGTCCTTGCCAACAAGGACTCCTACCCGCTAGCCCTATTGCAGCGCGCAGACTTGCGCAGCCTGTGCAGGGAGGTGGGCTCGGTCCAGGGCTCAGGGACTGGGCTAGGGCAAGTATTTAGGGTCCTAGGGAGGTGCACTACAGGTGGGTTCAAGGGTGGCTCAGTCAGCTAGAGTCCTAGGAGGGTAAACAAGATTCCATGCAAGAAGGGTCTCTCGGCCGCTGCAGGTTCATGGGAAAGGGTTCAAGTTTTCGAGTTGTGGATGGATCCTAAGGGTTCCAAGGGTCCAGTAGGGTGCCTTAGTGGGTTTTTAAAGGTTTTTCCACCATGGCTCGAGGTTGGCTCGAGAAATTCGAGCCGTGGCTCGGGGTCGAATCACATAGGTCATGTTATGGTTTTCTTTGGGAAAAATAATCGAAACACGGTTCACGGGAGTCGAGTCATTGTTCACGAGGGCTAAAATAATATAAAAAGTCTAAGTTTTGAATTTAGGAATTTTATTTAAAGTTTGAGATTTTTTCGGGATTAAAACGCCTTCAAATCGATTAATTACGAACTAATTAAAAAGTCTAGTATTTAAGCTAAATAAAATTTTTGGAAATTTAATTTAGTCTTAAATAATTATTTGGGACATGTTAGAGTCAATGAAATCATGAAAAAGTCAAAAACGTGAAATTTTATGTCCAGGGGTAAAACGGTCATTTTACACCTAGAAAGTAGTAAACGTCATAGCAGTGCCCTGAATGTTGTTTTACATGCTAATATTATTTCAAATGTTTATAAATTTTTATGACATTGATTTTAAATGTTCATGATTTATTATATATGAAAAAATGTTATTTTAAAAGGTTATGATTTAATATGTTAAAATGTTTATTTTAAATGGTTATGATTTAAATGCATACATTAAATATTTATGATCTTGAAATGTTTATTTAAAAGATTTATGGATTTTTATATGTTAAAAGGTTTCTTTTAAAATGTTTATGGATTTTTACGAGGAAACGATAACGTTAAAAGTTATGTTGCATGCTTGTTTTTAAAGGAAAAGGACATTACATGCATGATTTTTATAAAGTGATGAAAATGTAAAACGTTGAAGGAAGTGAAGTAATTATGACTATTGAGGATATGAGGATAAGAATGGGGATGTCGTGAGGGAAAAGGCCCAGACGGAGCCCATTTATGGGAGAAGGCCCAGAGGGAGACCGACGATCGTATTTCCATTTGATGACCGGTGGGAGTGTTTTTGGGGTCACCGCTGCCCAGTACTGTGGTTTCATGTAGATGGATCCATCGACTTTTTGATGATTGAGGAAAGTCACAATTAACGATCTGAATTCAATAAAAAGGAAAAATGTTTATGATCATGATGAAAAGATACATTTTATAAATGAGGAAAAGAAAAATGTTTAGGTTTATGTTATGCATATTCATATGAATATGTTGAGGATAACACGAAAAGGTTTATTGAAATATTTATGAAAAGTTTATGAAAATGTCGATGTTTAAAGTTGAACGTTATGGTTAAAGTTTATGCATCTTCATGAAAAGGTTATTTTAAGTACAAGTATTTTTCACTGTTGCATGTGAGCTGTATATATATTACTTGTTATCAAGATTATGGTGTGTTGAGTCTTTAGACTCACTATGTGTGATTGATGCAGGTGATTATGACAAAAATGTTATGGAGGTCTTGATGGTTGACTTTGCTGGACTGAAGGTGCGCATAACCCGAGGACCGACGCTAGTTTCCGCACTAGTTATGATTTATGATTATGATTTATGTCAAGAATAATTTTACGACAATTTATTTATGTTTATGAGTGGTTTTTGAGAGGTTATAGTATGTGCTATACTTTTCAAATGGTATTTTTATGTTTAGTAAGAGGTTGGATAATTTTATGCTAAACTATTGGTTTTCAAATTATAGTTCGAATATTTTATGGTTCGGTCAAATGCTATGTGAGGTCTGAAAAAAAAATTCTAGTACTTTTTAGGAAAATGATTAAGAAGATGTTTCATGTCATCTTATGGCTTCTGCATCTGAGAATAGTCCACTGCAGTATCTGTATGACTGTTCTCCTTCTGTTGTGAGCTTTGTAAGAACTTCCACCCCCCAATGATCACTGACATCTGTGTATAATACCAGATCATATTCATTTTGAGGAATAGCCATTTTTGGAATATGTTTTCAAATTTCTTTTACTTGGCTAATTTCCTTAGTGTGTTCTTCTATCTATTTGAATCTTGCATATTCTTTAATAATAGACTAAACATTTTTTTTTGCTAGATTCTTAATGAACATTCCAGAAAAATTAACAACTCCTAAGAAACTTTGAAGTTGTTTATTTTCTTTTAGTTTATTTGAAAATTATGCACATTTTCTTCTATATGTTCTTTAAAATTATTCTAGACTCATCGATTTCTACTCCAACGAATTCAATCTTCCTTGTAGTGATTATTATCTTCTTTTCATATAGGACTAGTTCTTTTCTTTTTAGAAACATTAGAAAAAATTCTAAATGTTTAGTATCTTCATCTATATTTTTAGATGCTATTAAAATATCATCAGTATAGACAAACATAATATTAAAATAATATTGGGATAGAATATACAACTTTATTTGAAATATATGGAGTGCATTGACAAATTTCATTGGTAATACTTTGTGGTGTGGGCAAAGCTGTGAATTTCTTGTTTTTCCTTCATCCAAATCTGATAAAATCCTGACTCAATCAACTTTAGATAACATTTTTGTGTTATATATACAACTAATTAGATTATCTCTGTTGGGTATAAAATAGCCACCAAACTCAAGAATTTTATTAATTTCTTGAAAATTGATTATTAAACCGGATTTGTTCCTTCTAATTTCACCATGATTTCTTTCAGAAAATTTGGACTGTTGCATGTTAATATTCCTGCTTTGATCAAATCAAGATCCAAGTTTTCTTTGATGATAATCTACATATCTTTTTGATTAATTATGTTCATCGGGATAGGCTTTCTTATGAAGAACTCGTATTCTTTGTCTTCCTTAATTTTAAGGATGACTTAGAGTTGGTTTCTTTCCTACCATGTCCAGGGACCTTCATCGTAGTTTTCTCTGATCTTCTTTTTGACATCTTTTAGGGAGAATTTCGTCTTAAACTCTACATCCTTTGGATGTACAGCTGTCTTGAGGAATCCGAATTCTTTTGGTTGGATGCTTTGCTCTGCTCTTAATTAGAGCATTGTTTCTCCAAATCATCTAGAATCCTTTCATTTTAGTGTAGAAGTTTTTCTTCATCACCATTGCTTTCTGCGAAACTAGATTGACAATTTTCTGTAAAATGTCTCTTAGTCTCTGGACTACGACTTTGTGATCATATTTGTAATGCCCAAGATTTTATGTCGTGTTAAATTACGATTATAGATTTTTAATCGAGACGATTATGAAAGGGCTAACAGAGACACAAAATGAGATCGCGTGTGAAAATTGATGTGCGAGGACAGTAGCATCGGCGCACTTGCGCGACCGGATGCGCGCACATGCGCCAAAAAGGCAAAAGACCTCGCGCATATGCGCGAAAGATGTCGCGCATATGCGCAAGCCTATGCAGTTGAGTACCAGTAGGCCTCGCGCATATGCGCCAGTAATGTCGCGCATATGCGCGAGCTGCCAAGATCGAGACCAGTAGGTCTCGCGCATATGCGCCAGAAATGTCGCGCATATGCGCGAGACATGCAGAAGGAAGAAGTGAAATTTGGCGTTTTCATGTACGTTTCTTCAGAAAAGAAGGAAACGGAAGCTTCGGGGGAAAACTGCTTTTGATTCTAAAATTTGATTTTTCGATCAATCCGTCTGTTAGATTTTAAATCCGACTTCGGTACCGTGCTCCTAGCATCGCAGGCTACTACAGGACGTAAGTTTATTACGTTTTGACATGTTTTGAAATTATGATGTTGTTAGAATTGAATACACGTCATATATGTTGCTCTTGACATGTTAGACAGCGTAGAATCGAAGTCAGATTAAGAAACGGACTGATTATGGAATTGTTGTGATTTTCTGAAGTTAATTGGTTGAGATATGATATCAGATTGTGTTGGTATCAATTATGAATTGAGAGGGTTGTTATCTGGTGACATGGTATTGACGGGGATACTGAGTTTGTACCGTTGTATCGTTGATTTTGAATTAAATCCAGAATGATCAGATTGTTATTGAATAGAATATTGATACAGAATATATTGATATTGTCATTGCCAGATTGAACAGTGACAGACTTTGAATCGAGACTTCGATTGTATCAGATCGACAGCAAGAAAGGTATAAATTAATGTTGAGTTGGGATTGCACAACTCAAGTGAGGTTTGACTTGAGTTTCCCTAAATCACATACTTTATTTTATTGCATTGATATTTGCAGATTATCAGATTGATATATTAATGTATTGACTTAGAACAGAGTCAGAGTCAGAGTCTAGGGCAGATCAGCCTAGCTAGTGCAGAACCGCCGAGTCTTTCTCAGAACCGATAAGACTCTAGACTTACGGTGTATCGAAGAGCCTTAGATGTAGATCGACGTCTATCTCAGACACTCGATACAGAATACCAAAGTCTAAATTAGATTGGGATCCCTAGATTTGAGATAAGATAAGATTAGATCACGAGTCATTGATTCATGTAGTCAGACTAGATACGTGTTTTGATGTTTATTTATGCTATTATATATGTTTTATATGATTGCATTTAATACATTGTTTATACTTGGATATTTATATCTCACCGGAGTTATCCGGCTGTTGTCTTGTTTGTATGTGTGCATGACAACAGGTGGGACAGGTACAGGGTCACAGAGGTGAAGACAGATCGAGATTAGAGTGGTGATTCCGGACTTGGACTAGAGATAGGGTTTAAACACTTGAGAGTAGTTGTTGAACCTAAGTATGTATGTTTGTATATTTGATCAGATTTATACTTTTATACTGATATGTATAGGAGTTTGATTCCATTACCTTCCGCATTTTAAAAAAAAATTTAGACCCTGATTATTATAATTGATTTAGTCCCAATGACGATTAAGAACATGATTAGCGTCCGGATCCCCACAACAGGTGGTATCAGAGCGATAGATCCTTTAGATTGAGATAGAAGAGGCTAGTGAGCGGGGTAGATTGAGGTTTTCTTTCCTGCTTTTGATTGCTAGCATGTCTTACTGATTTATTACATGTTACTTGTTTATCTGATTTGATATAGTAATATGTTTAATTGAGATTGGATCAGTACTGAATCTAGACCAGCAGTAAGATGACCAGAAGAGGATTGAAACAGAATTGTTGTATCTGTTACTAATCTAATTGATTATTAGATATGCCTCCGAGACGAGTACCAGAACAGAGAAGTACATCAAATCCTCCAATGGATGTCACTCCGACTCCAATGGAAACGTTACTGAAAAGATTTCAGTCATTTCATCCGCCAACCTTGTAAGGCACCGAGAACGCTGTGGAATGCGAGAGTTGGCTCGATGATATAGAGATGTTGTTCGAATCCTTGGAGTATACAGATGAGAAGATGGTGAAATTAATTGGACACCAGTTACACGACGTTGCCAAGGACTGGTGGATTACGAGGAAGAGAGCCATGGAGCATAGATGTACGATTATCACCTGCAATATATTCAGAACTGAATTTTATCAACGATTCTTTCCAGTGTCGTACCGGAAGGACAAGGGGGCGGAGTTTGCCAACCTCAAGCAGGGACAGATGAACATAGAAGAATACGTGTCAAAGTTCTCCTCCTTGCTGAAGTTTGCTCCACATGTGGCTGACAGCGAAGAAGCTACTGCTGACCAGTTCATCAATGGCCTGAACCCCGATATTTTCACATTGGTGAACACAGGGCGACCGAATAATTTTACTGATGCCCTGAACAGAGCTAAGGGAGCAGAATCCGGTCTGATGAGACAGAAAGGGGCTTCATTTGTGCCTCCAGCACCGAGACCACAGCAACCACCTCCCAGATTTGAGGGTGGCAGCAGTAGTGGAGGAAAGAAAGAATTTTTGAAAGCCAGGGGAAAGCAATTCAAGAAATCGGGGAGTAGTTCTTCCAGCTCCGGTGGTTCCAGACAGAGCCAGAGCTACACTGGAGTTTACTGCAAGACTTGCGGAGGAAGACATGCTACTGAGCAATGCCAGGGAGTGACTGGTAGTTGCAACTTCTGTAAACAGCCGGGACACTTTGCTAAAGTGTGTCCACAGAAAGGTTTGCAGAGAACTCAGGGGGCCGAGTCATCAGGATCAGCAGCACAGACTGAGAGACGATCAGCTGCTGTTCATACATTCCAGCCAGCGCCAGCTCAGTCACAGCAGAGGTCAGGAGGAAGCTAGACAGTTGGGCAGCCTCTGAGACAGCAGGCCAGAGTTTTCGCTTTGACAGATGAGCAGGCCCAGGAAGCACCAGATGACGTTGTTGCAGGTAACTGTTCTTTATGTGGTTACTCTGCTTACATATTAATTGATACCGGTGCTTCACACACATTTATTTATGAACGATTTGCATTAAGTCATGCATTGCCTGTAGAATATTTAGCTACTGTAGTGTCTGTTTCTTCTCCGTTGGGGACGGGTTCGATATCTGTAAATTCGGTAAACCATTGTGTACTACAGTATGATGAGCATGAGATTGAGTTAGATTGCATTGTACTTGGGTTGTCAGATTTTGATTGTATTATCGGTATTGACATGCTAACCAAGTACAGAGCGACTGTTGATTGTTTCCACAAGATAGTGAGATTCAGACCAGATATGGCTGAAGAGTGGAAATTTTACGGTAAGGGTTCTAGATCGAGAATACCTTTAATATCTGTATTATCTATGACTCGATTGTTACAGAAAGGAGCAGAAGGATTCCTTGTATACTCAGTAGATTTACTGAAGTCGAGTCCAGCATTGGCAGATCTGCCAGTGGTACGAGAATTTGCTGACGTCTTCCCAGATGAGATCCCGGGATTACCTCCAGTTAGAGAGATAGACTTCAGCATTGAACTGATGCCAGGTACAGTATCGATTTCTAGAGCTCCATACAGAATGGCACCAGTTGAATTAAAAGAATTGAAAGATCAGTTGGAAGATTTACTGGCCAAGGGGTACATCATACCAAGTGTGTCTCCTTGGGGTGCTCCAGTACTATTTGTAAGAAAGAAAGACGGTTCGATGAGACTCTGCATCAACTATAGGCAACTGAACAAGGCAACGGTAAAGAATAAACATCCTTTGCCTCGTAATGACGATTTATTCGATCAGTTGCAGGGTTCTTCAGTATATTCCAAGATTGATTTAAGATCGGGATATCATCAGCTGAGAGTCTGAGATTCTGATATCTCAAAGACATCATTTAGAACCAGGTATGGACACTATGAATTTATTGTCATGCCGTTTGGTTTGACGAATGCTCCAGCTGTGTTTATGGGATTAATGAACCGTATATTCCAGAAATACCTAGATGACTTTGTGATTATTTTCATCGATGATATATTGATTTATTCAAAGAATATGAGTGAGCATGCTGAACATTTAAGAACTGTGTTGCGAATTCTAAGGGCTGAGAAATTATATGCTAAACTGTCGAAATGTGAGTTTTGGCTAAGACAGGTAGTATTTCTGGGTCATATGATATCTGGAGATGGTATATCAGTTGATCCCAGTAAAGTAGGAAGCCGTGATTTCTTGGCCAAGACCGACATCAGTACCTGAAATTCGCAGTTTATGGGTTTAGCAGGATATTACCGTCGTTTCATTAAAGATTTTTCAAGTATAGCTAAACCAATTACTCAGCTGACTCAGAAGAATGCTCCATTTGTTTGGTCTGAAGAATGTGAGACTAGTTTTCTGGAGTTGAAGAAGAGGTTGACCAGTGCACCGGTGTTGACTATACCATCCGGTACTGGTGATTTTGTGGTTCATTGCGACACTTCTCACAGAGGGTTGGGATGTGTGCTGATGCAACGAGGGCATGTTATTGCTTATGCCTCAAGACAGCTTAAACCACATGAAACCCGTTATCCAATTCATGACCTAGAATTTGCAGCCATTGTCTTTGCATTAAAGATATGGCGACACTATCTGTACGGGGAGAAGTTTGAGATATATTCTGATCATAAGAGTTTGAAATATCTGTTTTCACAATCCGAATTGAATATGAGACAGAGAAGGTGGCTTGATTTGCTTAAAGACTTTGATTGTGAAATCAAATACTATCCAGGAAAGTCTAATGCAACAGCGGATGCACTGAGTCGAAAGGTATGTTCTTTATCCTTATCGACGATTGGTGTTTCAAATTTGATAGAAGACTGCTGTTTGTCTGGATTAGAATTTGAAACAGATTATAGACCGTTGAGACTTTATACGGTGCAAGTAGAACCAGAGCTGATTATGAGAATTAAGGCAGCTCAGTGAGGTGATCAGAATGTACAGAAATCAGTATCGATGGTTAGAACAGGACATCGATCAGAATATCAGGTACGTGATAACGTCTTGTATGTGAATAATAGTCTGGTTGTGCCGAATGTTTCAGATTTGAGACGACAGATATTGTCAGAAGCGCACAACAGTCGATTTAGTATTCATCCTGGTGGCAGAAAGATGTATAACGATTTGAAAGGACAGTTCTGGTGGAAACAAATGAAGACTGACATTGCCGAATTTGTTTCCAAATGTCTGAATTGCCAGCAGGTGAAGGCAGAAAGAAAGAAACCAGGAGGATTATTACAGAGCTTGTCCATTCCTGAATGGAAATGGGATCATATTTCCATGGACTTTGTGACGCAATTGCCGTGTTCCTCCAAAGGTTGTGATGCAATTTGGGTCGTGATTGACAGATTGACCAAATCCGCATGTTTTATTCCGTACAAGATGACGTACAGGTTTGACCAGATGGCAGAGATCTATGTCAGAGAAGTGGTCAGATTGCATGGAGTGCCGCTTGTATCAGATCGTGATCCTCGATTTACTTCGCACTTCTGGCAGAGTTTGCAGCAAGCTCTCGGTAGGAAGTTACATCTGAGTACCGCATATCATCCACAGACCGACGGACAGTCAGAGCGGACTATCCAGACACTGGAGGATATGCTGAGAGCAGTAGTGCTAGATTTCAGCACTAATTGGCAAGATGCATTGCCTCTTTGTGAGTTTTCATACAACAATAGCTATCAGAAGAGTATTGAGATGGCACCATTTGAAGCGTTGTACGGAAAGAAGTGCAGATCCCCTCTATATTGGGATGATATCTCTGAAGTGCCTGAGATTGGACCTGATATGATCAGAGATATGACAGAAAAAGTGAAGCTAATTCGAAAGAAAATGAAGGCAGCGCAAGACAGACAGGCCAAATATGCCAATGTTCGACGTAGACCGTTGGTATTTGAGGTTGGAGACCGAGTATTTTTAAAGATTTCACCTTTCAGAGGAGTTGTCAGATTTGGCAAGAAAGGAAAACTGTCTCCAAGATACATTGGGCCTTATGAGATTCTTGAAAAGGTAGGAGATCGTGCCTATCGACTCGCTTTACCGCCTTCATTATCTGGGATACATGATGTCTTTCATGTATCATTATTAAGGAAGTACCTTCCTGATACTTCACATGCTATACAACCAGACGAGGCCGAGCTTGATGAATCTCTGAGCTATGTTGAAAAACCGATTCAGATTATTGATCGCAAAGAAAAGCAGCTCAGAACAAAGACCATTCCACTTGTGAAAGTGCAATGGACTCGTCATGGTGTAGAAGAAGCAACTTGGGAGACTGAATCAGATATGAGACAAGAATTCCCAGAGTTGTTTCGATGATGTAAATTTCTTATACAGTCTTGTATATATACTCCTTGTTGATACGAATGAAATGCCTGTGATTCGAGGACGAAATCGTATCTTAGGGGGGGAGAAATTTAATGCCCAAGATTTTATGTCGTGTTAAATTACGATTATAGATTTTTAATCGAGACGATTATGAAAGGGCTAACCGAGACACAAAATGAGATCGCGTGTGAAAATTGATGTGCGAGGACACTAGCATCGACGCACATGCGCGACCGGATGCACGCACATGCGCCAAAAAGGCAGAAGACCTCGCGCATATGCGCGAAAGATGTCGCGCATATGCGCGAGCCTATACAGTTGAGTACCAGTAGGCCTCGCGCATATGCGCCAGTAATGTCGCGCATATGCGCGAGCTTCCGAGATCGAGACCAGTAGGTCTCGCGCATATGCGCGAGACATGCAGAAGGAAGAAGTGACATTTGGCGTTTTCATGTACGTTGGTATATATATATATATATATATATATATACATGCAAAGCTTCTTCAGAAAAGAAGGAAACGGAAGCTTCGGGGGAAAAGTGCTTTTGATTCTAAAATTCGATTTTTCGATCAATCCGTCTGTTAGATTTTAAATCCGACTTCGGTACCGTGCTCCTAGCAACGCAGGCTACTACAGGACGTAAGTTTATTACGTTTTGACATGTTTTGAAATTATGAGGTTGTTAGAATTGAATACACGTCATATATGTTGCTCTTGACATGTTAGACAGCGTAGAATCGAAGTCAGATTAAGAAACGGACTGATTATGGAATTGTTGTGATTTTCTGAAGTTAATTGGTTGAGATATGATATCAGATTGTGTTGGTATCAATTATGAATTGAGAGGGTTGTTATCTGGTGACATGGTATTGACGGGGATACTGAGTTTGTACCGTTGTATCGTTGATTTTGAATTAAATCCAGAATGATCAGATTGTTATTGAATAGAACATTGATACAGAATATATTGATATTGTCATTGCCAGATTGAACAGTGACAGACTTTGAATCGAGACTTCGATTGTATCAGATCGACAGCAAGAAAGGTATAAATTAATGTTGAGTTGGGATTGCACAACTCAAGTGAGGTTTGACTTGAGTTTCCCTAAATCACATACTTTATTTTATTGCATTGATATTTGCAGATTATCAGATTGATATATTAATGTATTGACTTAGAACAGAGTCAGAGTCCGAGTCTAGGGCAGATCGGCCTAGCTAGGTCAGAACCGCCGAGTCTTTCTCAGAACCGATAAGACTCTAGACTTACGGTGTATCGAAGAGCCTTAGATGTAGATCGACGTCTATCTCAGACACTCGATACAGAATACCAAAGTCTAAATTATATTGGGATCTCTAGATTTGAGATAAGATAAGATTAGATCACGAGTCATTGATTCATGTAGTCAGACTAGATACGTGTTTTGATGTTTATTTATGCTATTATATATGTTTTATATGATTGAATTTAATACATTGTTTATACTGGGATATTTATATCTCACCGGAGTTATCCGGCTGTTGTCTTGTTTGTATGTGTGCATGACAACAGGTGGGACAGGTACAGGGTCACAGAGGTGAAGACAGATCGAGATTAGAGTAGTGATTCCGGACTTGGACTAGAGATAGGGTTTAAACACTTGAGAGTAGTTGTTGAACCTAAGTATGTATGTTTGTATATTTGATCAGATTTATACTTTTATACTGATATGTATAGGAGTTTGATTCCATTACCTTCCGCATTTTAAAAAAAAAAAATTAGACCCTGATTATCATAATTGATTTAGTCCCAATGACGATTAAGAACATGATTAGCGTCCGGGTCCCCACAATATTGTGTTGTGAACACTAATTTTCTAATCTCATTTTCTTGTGTATTGGATTTAAACATTTGTAGGAAATTGTTTCCTAACAATATTTCTGCTCTTGTATCATGAAAGTAAATCGGTTGTGTTTTCACCTAGTACCAAGGTGTTTGTCCTGGTCCTCCGATTAAAATATCTATCATCTTAATCTTTTTACATAAGAATAAGATATCTTTAGAGAAATATCTTATAGAAATCTTAGTATTTCTTCCATTGTTCTTTTGTAAAAACTACATTTTTTTGTTGTACAAATTCCAGCTTCTGAATCAAAATAAACAGCAAAATATTATACTTTATATTGTTCATATAACATTCCTACTAGATGGTATATTGAAAATGGACTCGTGGTCATTGGATTTTCAACTTCCTATCTTCCGCCATGAATTCCATTTCATTCTTGAGTCTTTTCCAAGGTTTATGTTCCTAGAAAAACTCTAAACCAAGAACGAATTGATCAAGTTCTTTTCCTGGAATTCTTTTGAAATAAACTCCAAATCACCAAGATGGATTAATCATTTGTAGGTTCCTATCATAGCTGTTTTAAATAATATATAGTGCTTCAAGTAAATTGATTCATTTGTCTTGTAATATCAAATATTATTTCGAATTATTTCCATTCTTCCAGACATCTAAAATTTTATATTGTTGAAAAGCTTTTTGGTTCCATTCGGGTTTCTTTAATAAGTTTTTTTCCCCAGTTGTGACGTGTCCTATCTCCTTAAAAAGATATTCTTTTGGTTCCATTCTAAGACTTTGATTCCTTTGTAGAATCGATTTATTTTGGATCTAGATATTTGTTTATTGTATTAAAATAAACTCGAATCTCTATAGATAAATTATCTGAGAAACTTTCCAATTATTTCTGGAATTTTATAAACTCGTTTGTAATAAACAATTATGAATTATTTGTGTTCGAGATAGCATATGAAATCTAATAGGTAATAGAATATGGTATATTATCTTCTTTCATCGGCCTCTTTTCTTTAAGTTTTGATGCAACGTCAAGCTTCATTTAAAATATCGATATTCCAGGTTGTAGGAAATTCTTGGATAAATTAATCCTACAATTTTTCCGGCACAGAGAATTCATGAGATATTTCTCAGTTATGAGTTTTTAAGATTACCCATTCGATTATCGCATATAGATATATCAATCGAGAATCAATTCTTTTTTTTTAAAAGTAGCTTTTATCATGATCTGGATTGCTCCAACATGAATCCATGAAATTATTTGTGCAATTTATAGCTTGAGGTTATGTAACTTTTTTTTTTGTTTACTCAAAAATAATTAATTGCATATTCATCTGCTTTCCCATAATTTCCGTAGGAATTGTCATTTCCTTTCTGAAAACATGATAAATCAGATGATGTTTTCTGTTTATTAGACAAAGATTGCCTAAGATCTTTTCTATATGTCTTGCAGATAAACTTTGAAATTTTCGTAGGCTAGAATTTTCTATCATTATCCTTTGGACCATGTTATGAGAGATAGTTTTCTAGCTAAAGAATTCAGACAAACCCAAATGTGTTTCGTGTCGGAACACTTCATCTTCATTTGGATTCCGATTCAGTTTCTCCATCAAATTCTTCTTGACTTAAGACTTCTTCTTGTTCATATATACTTTCGTCTAAAGGGATATCTTCAAACTAGTATACCTAAACCAAATCTTGGTAATAAACCACTTCTTCAATATCCGGAGTGGATTCGAAGCATCTTATTCCTTTCCTTTCATTTTCTGGACAGTTGGTCGAAATATGACATCTTGCTCCACATGTCCAAGAAATATAAAATTAAAGCTTTCATTAGCTTTGGTGTGAGCTCTTCTAAAAGTTTTCTTTGTTTGTGTTCGTCTCGTACTTCGAGATGAATTTGATGCTTGAGATGATGTCCTACTTCTTAATGGTCCGTTTTTTATCCAGATTTAGATTTATGTCTAGACCATATTGTCTTTTTTTTCCAAGAACTTCCTCCACTTATTCCACTTCTAGCATAAGGATGAGATCTAAAGCTCTTTTTCTTTTTTTTCCCTTTTTGGCTTACATCCAATTATTGTTGGTTGATCATTTTTTTTACAATATAAAGGAATACGTTCGTTGATACTTTAAAATGTTTATAATTCTTTTGTAATGTTGTCTTATGGCACCATTCTACCAACTTTTCTTTGGGGAAAGAGGCTTTTCTTGCCAGAGTATCTGAATTTCCAGTGATGTATTCCACTATCATAATTTCTCTCCAGGGATTTGGTATTTTTTGGAAGAAAAATTGAATTGCTATATTTTTTCGACTCCTAAATTCCATCTATATTTAGTTAATAACATAATGTATTCATCCATTAAACTTATGTCATGTAGTTCAAAACTATACAGAGCTTGGATATATTTCTTTTTCTTCTTTGAATCTTGACTGTTAAAATAGCCTATTCCTATATACCGTGCTTTAAATATGGTAGTCATTCCCCCGACTATTTCGCTAAGAGATTCTTCAGATATGACTGACTCTTTGGTTTCTTCCAAAGTCATGTCCAAGAAGATTTTGACAGATCTCAGCAGACCCATTTCTAAAAGTTTAATGAATCTTTCTTTATTGGGATCAAATGTTCATGCTGCAATTCTAGTAGCCAATATCCTATCATCTATGAGATCTTCTCTACTTTTGAAGTCCAGTACATCAAGGTTAAGCCTAAACCCATAAAGATGTATTGGTTAGTCTTCCCATAGGGTATTTGGTGCAAGGAGATTTTATTTCTCATTGACTGTGTTACCGCTGGTGTGATTTTCCACCAGTTTGGAAATATGTTCCGGTTTTTCCCATGTTTGTATCATATGATCTCATATTTTCTCTTTGTGGTTCTTGTAAATGTATTCTATTAATAATAGAATTTTCACCTCCAGTTGTGTTTATTTTCATATCTACGACCTTGAGGCTTTCAAAAGACTCTGCAAGATCTTATAGATCATCGAGACCAATACTCTCTATAGTTATCATCAGATTGTTTTCTTTTCTGAGACAGTTTTGCTAAGATTGACCATTTTTTTGTCGTCGATTAGAGGTTTTTCAAATGTTTGTCCTTCTCTCTCTGATGTAATAAAGGTTCAGTACCAAAAGATTGTGGTAACCTACCTTCCGGGGTCCTTTAACAAGAATTTGATTGTTGTTTTGGAGTTTGGATTCTTGATTGAATATCTTTTAACATCTCAAGAATTTTTCTTGTTTTTCAAGGATTTTTGTAATTTTATGTGGTACAAGGTATAGCTGACTGTCATAATTGTATAATCTTTTGGATTTCTCTAAGATGTCCTGAGAGTTTAGAGAAATCCAAGACTATTTCTAGGAACTTATTACTTTTAATCATATTCTTCCCTCGGTAATTTGATATGTTCCTAGTTGTCCTGATATCTAACCTTGGTTAGATTTTTTTTTTGTTTCAATATTCCAAATGTAATACTGTATATTCTAAACGGTTCCTAGTCGATTCAGCCGCCACTAAGAAGGATATAGGCCGCTCGAGTTCGAGACTAGTATCTGCGATGTGAGTACCATGTTTCATTGGTAGGGGACATTGTGATGTCCGAACATGCAGATAGGTGCTCCTTGTAGAGTGCACTGAACAACCCTCCATAAAAGGACTTTCCAAGTGGTTCTCACTTATCGAGTGGAAAAGTCCTGGTTTATGGTTGTACACCATTAGTCCTTATGACCCGGGACAACATTGAGACTCTATGTGCTAGAATTACACTTTGACTTGTTTACCGACTCTCATGGGGTCATCAGGTGGCAAGGTTGGGTGTTCTGTCGAAACACATAGGAGTCGATGCATTGTAGTCGGGGATTCACCGCTTACCTTCGGGTATGGATATCCTATGTGTTATCATGTGTATGTAGGTTGAAATCTCTGGCCAGAGTATGGTTGTAATTATGAAAGGGGTTTCATGGATTACACCATTGATGCAACTACAACATGACACATAGTATCGATTCATTGACAACTCTCGATAAACCAATGGTTGTCGAATCGATCGGGATATATGAGTTGAAGGGACCGTACTGTACGCTAACCATAATTGAATGGTTCTTGCAGGCACTATCATTTGATACCTAGGGAATCATGTAAGCGATGCTGCTAGGCGTTTAACATGATTGGTTGGGTACTATCAGACTTGAGTTCTGACGTTCTTGTTATCAAGGTGTTGATAAGTAAGAATGGAGCAATTGGGGTATGCTCGTATAAGGACATGTTTAGTCCGAATCACATGGAGATGTGAACCCACGGCTAGTCGTATCAATGAACCATTGAGGGCCACACAAGTACTAGCTTTCTAGATCCCGTTGAGAAGTAAAATAGTTCAATGTGTTGAACGGCTTATAAAGGAGTTTATAAGCGTAAAGAAAATTAGAAGTATGACTTCTATAAAGGAGAAAATAGTTCAATGTGTTGAACGACTTATAAATGAGTTTATAAGTGTAAGGAAAAATAGAAGTATGACTTCTATGAGAGAAATATAAATTCTGATTTATGGAAGTGTTCCTAAATTAAAATTTGGCCAAGAGAATAATGTAATTGAAAATTGTGATTTTCATAAACATTATTATTATGGACTAAATAAATTAATTCAAGTGTTGAATTAATTAAACACTAGTGGACCTAGTAGAGTCCAAATAATTAAATTAATTCAAGTGTTGGATTAATTAAATTATATTGAGTCTTGTAGAGCTCAATTAAAATAATTATTTAACTAGTGGGACTTGGGTAAATTCAAGTAATGTTTAATTAGTCTCAAATGTGTTTGAGATAATTAAATTTAGTCCAAAGTTTTTAATTTGATTAAAAACTATATTATATGCATGCATGGGAGGTGAAGGGTTAGAGATTACTTTTTATTAAAATAATGCAAGGCATGCACCTTTTGCTTTTTGCTTTTCTCACAACCAAGACAAGAAAAATTAACTCATTTCCTTCCCTCCAACATGAGATGGCCGAAATCTTCATTTCTCTTTCTCTCCATTTTTCTTCATTTTCTTGTTCTTCAATTTGTTGAGGAAACATTATCTTCTCTTTGAAAAATCCTCACATTTTTCTAGTGCAAAATGTGAGGGGATCTACCTAGTTGGTGGTGGGCCTAATTTGAAGGAAAGATTCAAGGAGGAGGAAGCTTGTAGATTGCCATTCCTATCAAGAGCTTAGTTGTTTGACAACTAAGTTGGAGCCATTACATCAATCTATAAGATTGATAGGTAAATTTCTAAAACACCCTATGTATGACATTTTTGTGTGTTTTTGTATTTGTTGCACAAAGAAATGGGGTGGCCGAAATTTTTGATACAAAAATTTGTTTTTTAAACTTCCGTTGCGCTTCCGGTCACCGTAACCGATCCCCTTTCATCAAGCGTATATTCGATCCATATTTTGAGAAAATATCATCCTCAGCAAGAAAAGTTACTAAATAATGATAATTTTATATGTTTGAAGTAAAAATCCTAGTCTCTGTATAATTATTTACTAAGAATAATAAAACCAAGGTATTTTGAGTAATTTTTTCAAAATATATATATACCTGGAGGACCTGATTGGGAAATTTTTTTAAAGTTAAAGGACTAATTTGTGAACGACCAAAGGAAAAGGATCAAATTCAGTTTTTGTTAAACAATAGGGATCAAATTGGGTTTTTGCACGTTTCGACATCAAAGGAAAATATAATATGTTTTACAACATACATCTATCGAACAAGGTAAAATGGCAACATTTACGAAAGTAGTTTTTGATGAGCTGTGACATAATTAAAATTAAAAATAATTATGGTATTTTTTATCTTTCAATTCATTCTCTCACATATCTTTATTATACCATTACTTTATTACTTATATTTGTAAGAAACATATTCGATTTGTCGTATATGTATTTACTTATAAAAAGTATATAGTTTTTCGAACCTAAGAATTGAATTGCATATGAAAACTTTCCGATTAACTTTTTTTTTGTTTATCGAAACATTGATAATATGTCGAAGATATGTCACATCCACTCATTTTTCAAAATTTAAAAAAAAAAACTATACTAAGGAAACATTTTTTTTATTTGCACCCCATCACGATGTAAAATGTTATCTTAGTCATAAGAATGGAGTGTACAGTTGTTGGTTGATAGTTACATTTCTTAACTGATGACGTGTCAAACTATCAATTTGACACAGCCGATAGAATTAGCTGATAGTCCTCAACTGATTGTAGTAAAACTGATCATCTAGTCGACTACATAGTTCAGTTATCTTAGTTCAGTTGCCTTATATGCGCACTAATCTTCAGTTAGGCAACCAATAGTTTGTGTATTTTTAGATCAGTTCTTTTCAATCTTCTTGATCAATTTGTTCAATCTTTATTCGCCCAATTTGTAAAAATTCCAAAATAAAGTTTCAGACACTTTGGATTCTTCCAAAGTCAGGCCCAAGAAGATTTTGACTGATCTCATCAGACTCATTTCTAATAGTTCAATGAATCCTTCTTTATTGGGATCAAATTCTCATGGTGCAAGTCTAATAGCTAATGAAACGTCTGTTATTCGTTTTTGACACCTTATCAAACATACCGAGCCATCTCCTAATTTACTCTAGCCACGCCCGAGCCACCTCGAGCCAAACCCAAGCCAACCCATCTATGAACCCTACTAACCAGCCCCAAGCCCAAGAACCAGCCCCTAAGCCGCACAATCACACCTGGAAACTGACCCTATTGCATGTGTTGTGTGTGCGTGAGTTTCATAGTTGCTCTAGGACTCTACCAGCTGAGCCACCACCGAGACCAGCACACCCTAACCCTCCCTGGACCACGCCCAGACCATACCCAGACCAACCCTTACCCAATAACCAGACCTGGTCGAGCCACCTACCCCCATGCATCAAATTCCCTTCAACCAAATCCCCACCATCTACGTTAATGATCACTTGGTTCCAGCTTTCTGTTGTGTACGTGTGCAACCTGTGTTGTGTGACTAAGGACCCTTTAAAACATGTATAAACCACCTTTAAACATTACCTAGTCATGACTAGCCCCTTAAGATCATGTTGAACATAAATTTTGGAATAAAAAACACAAGTTTAGAACACATAGGCATGTAGTTACGAAAATTCAACTTGTGTGCTATGTTTTTCCTCAAAAATTATGCATAAACAATTACTATGTTCTGATGATTAGTAAAAGGAGAACATGACGTGCCTTTGCGATTTTAACGCACGATTAATCGTTGAAGATGACGAAGAACGGGACAAGACCTTGGCTTTGAATTCTCCTTGGGTTTCTCGATTTTCTTCTTCCAATTTTTGGTGTGTTGTGTGCCGTGTATTTGAAGTATTTTGAATTTTTGAGGTGAGAATTCAGACTTTGAGGCGTGTAAAAGTGTGGGGTTTGGGGAGGGTTTTTGTATAATATATACTAGTTAATCACTAACAAGGCTTTATGCCTATTAAGCCAAAAATTAGGTCCATTATTCCTAATTAGGATTTAATTAGAACATTAAAATAGTTTTAGTAAAAATAAGTCTGTGAATTTAATAGCGGGTTGTCAAAAAGTTCATATTTTTTGTTGAGAAACCAACACCGATAAAATTTACAGTCCCGACGTATAAATTCACCTCAAAACCTCATATTTTCAAAAATAATAAAAATCATCACTCATATTTTAAATTATCAAAAACAATTATTTAATAAAAACATTTTCTATTTTTCAGCCTTCGGTCTCCGTTCCTCGATCGCAACTCGAATAACCTTTAAAAATACATTTTAATGCAACCATATAGAAAAATATATTTTAAACATGTAAATATGCACAACATAATTAATTCATGCAATTAAAACATTTAATTAAAATACAAAAGAATTTAATAACTTGTATGCATGTGGTTCGCGTGGGCTTTCGAATTTTCGGGGCGTTACAATCTTCACCCCTTAAATTGAATTTTGTCCTCCAAATTCGCTTATCCATAATAACCCAAAGTTTAGGCTTAGTTCTAGTATCATTGATAGGGAGTTATAGCTAATATCCTATCATCTATGAGATCTTCTCTTCTTTTGAAGTCCAGTATATCAAGGTTAAGCCTAAACCCATAAAGATGTATTAGTTAGTCTTCCCATAAAGTATTTGGTGCAAGTGGATTTTATTTCTCATTGACCGTGTTCACGCTGGTGTGATTTTCCACCAGTTTGGAAATCTGTTCTGGTTCCTCCCATGTTTGTATCTGTTGCGACTTTGATTGTTGCACTCCCAAGAGCAGGTTGTCCACAAGTAGTATAATTCGGTGAGTCCGAATATCGTATCCACAGGGAAGCAAAGGTAATTACAAGTCCACTACAATGTCTTTTTGTTTTGTTTTGTTTCTTTTTAATTTTAATTGAATCTTTAATGGGTAAATTTTAATTGTTCAAATTTTAATTTAAGTAGTTGAGATTAAAGGATCCACTCTTGGCATTTTAATAAAATTAACATTAATGAACAATATTGAAATCCACTTAATAAAATGGTTCCAATATATTAAATAATCATATTTATATTATGTTATATATTATTATCTTATAAGTATATAATATATACCAAAACTTATAAATGTGGTCAAGTATTTATTGTGCTATATATATTTGTAAACACTAAATCAAGGTTCCCACTTTAAATGGTTGGTAAAACCAAACTAACATTTAAATGGTACCAAGAAAATATTATTATGATATATTTATATATAGTAAATCAAGGAATCCAAGTTAAATGGTTGGTAAAACCAAACTAACACTTTAAATGGTTCCAAGAATTTAATATTATAATATATTTATATATAATAAATCAAGGCATCCACTTTAAATGGTTGGTAATACCAAACTAACATTTAAATGGTTCCAAGAATTTAGTGTAACATATAGCAACAATAAATCAAAACTCCCACTTATAAATAGGGTATAAAAATGCTTAAAGAAATAAATATAACATAAACAATAAATAATGATTAAATAATATAAAACATAAATTCTTACCTTTTAATAACCTTATTATCATGCCAAGAGTTTCACCTTATCATCTCAACTTTAGGAAGTTAGCTATTCATTATTCAAAGTGTAAAACTTTGAATATGAAATTAACATGCTAATTGTATTTAAATGAAGAAATAAAGGAAAAATATAGAGAGAAATATTATGAACTCAAAGGTTTGTTCATAGAATGAGGGATATCCCAATACATTACAATGCACCCCTATTTATAGCCAATTTTGGGGAGACAACCACAAATAAAATATTATTTTTTACACAAAAGTCTTCATTGGTGTTCCAAGAAATTAATATTATATTACACATCACTTTTGAAGGTCTTCTTCTTCGAATTTGCTTCTTCACATAAAATGAAACATGTGGATAATTGAGTTGTCTAGTTGTGGTATTTTTTTCAGAATATTTGACCAAGTAATTTGAGAGATATGGTCAAAATACTAGAGCATGGTAAAACTGCCACTCCTTTGGTAACTTTAATTGTTGCTTAATTTGATCCCAATTGTGAAAGGATTTTTATCTCATACTTGCCATCAATATTGTAGATATTAACATCAACTTTCTACAGGTCCAAGAATCATCTTAATCCCATTTGCAATGCCAAGTTTATTCTTGTTTTATCGAACCTGTAAAAATAGTAAAAACTTATAATTACACGACAACTTATATTTTATACAATTTATTATAAAACATATAATATTTAAACATTTAATAAAACAAAAACTATATATTTATATTATAAAACATTTAATTAATGTACAATTTTTATGTTTATCACACCTCCCAACCAGCTTATTGCTAGTCCCTAGCAATTTAAGCGTTAATAGCAATACAAAACATATTGATTAATTTAAATAGAAATGTAATCAAAACTATCTAAGTGTTTAAATTAAATTTGAAAACTGTCAAAGTTATATCAAGATCATCATAATTATAATTTATGAAATAATTTGAGATGGTCAATTCAAAGCTTATTTCAGGTAGTTAAGTGTACACGGCCTTCAGAAATTCCTAGTAAGAGTCTCAACTCCATATCCTCACAGGTTAATAAATGTTTCTATTTATGGCAACGATTTCTCTCATGGAGTTGGAATACAGATGAATGCTCAGGAAAATGGTTTACAGAATGCAGACAGACAAACGAGCCAAACTAATCAAAAGATAGGAAATCCATTGATTTAAAATCCAGTTGTTCTTATTATATATATTTTTTTCCTGATTTTTTTTTTTTACATCATGGAATCAAACTAAGTTTATGCTTCTTGACCACATATTTATTTAATTTGTACAATGTATTTCTCTCTCTCTTTCTTTTTTTTTTTATTTGTATTTTTATGAGAGAAAAATGGGTCGCAGCATATAACTTAAATTACATAAATCTTCAACATCTTTCTTTCTTTTTTTTTCTTCGCTTTTTTTTTTTCAGGAAATATCAAATTTTTTTTTCAAAATAAGAACTCAAGATCTAAACAATTGATAGCCTCTCCGATGATCAATAAAGGCTCGCAAGCTGTTTTCTCAATCCTCTCCACTCACTCACAAAATATGTGTGAGTTCAAAAATTTTAGGCACTCTTATAAGGTATATCTTGGGCCATATACTTTAATACCTGATTTTATCACAATGGTTAATCACTCAAAAAGATTTCATAAATCATATTTTTATATTGATCAGAATATTAAAATTGACATTTTTTTTTCAAATAAAAATATAAACATTCTTAAATAGATTAATGCATATTCTAATTTAAATCTTTCAAACATGTAATGTATAACATTTTTGCAAAAATTACTAAGATACAAACAATAAACATGATTTTATTTTAAAATAATATATATTTTTAATTTTAATTTTTTTAAATGTTTTTTATATAAGTTTGTTCTCCCCCCAATCAGAATATGACATTGTCCCTAATGTCAAAATAACTAGTAATAAAGAGTGCATAATGAAAGAGATATCACCTGGAATTTTATTGAAGATAACAAACTGAAACAAATGCAAACCAATCCACGACTTTTGAATCAATGATCCAACTTCCTTTTCTTACTGCTTGATTGCGACCAATTGATCTTTGTTATCATCGGATCAGGCTTATGAACAAAAGCTTCCAAATCATCAATTAATTGATCGGCAGTCGAAGCACAGATGAGCATCCGTCGTGAATTTTCTGAAATGAAATTCTGTTCCACAGCTTTATCAAGAAATGTCAACAAACTGTCATAATAATTATTGATATTCAACAAGCCCACAGGTTTATTATGGATATTAAGTTGTGCCCAAGAAACAGTGTGAAAAATTTCTTCTAATGTACCAAAATCACCTGGTAGTGCGATAAAAGCATCAGAATTTTCAATCATTTGAGTGATTCTTTCATACATAGAAGAAACTTTTAATTCCTCCCCAATCGTAACACCTGTAATATTTCCTTCAGCTAAAGCTATAGGAATAATACCCAAAACCTGACTACCTCCAAGATGAGCATATGTCGAAACAGATCCCATTAACCCAATATTACCTCCCCCATATACCAAGTGAATTTTTCTCTCAGCCAATATCTTTCCAAGATTATTCGCTGCTTCTACAAACACTTCATTTTTTCCAGGACTCGACCTACAAAATACACAAATATTTTTCAATGTTTGTGCAGAGGATCCAGCCATGTTTTTACTTTCTTTTTTTTTCTGCGAAAATAGAGAGAAAGATGAGAGATTTTATAGGGGTAATATGTTATCATGACAAAACTATGGGTCACAGCTGTAAACAGAATAAATAGTAAAAACAATAATGACACACATGCATATAAACAGTAGTGTGATTGTGGCTCACAATTTTCCTCTAGTTTTACGTCCAGAAACGGCTTCAACGCCTTCTATGAGTCGAGGATATGCTTCCCATCCAATTTTCTTATAAATTGGCAAACAGGGTCTTTTTTAGTCAGATTCCCAAGACTATGACGCTCATCTTGAAATTGTTTCTATAAACGGAGAAGTTCAATATGCACATGTCCACTAGAATGCGTCTCAAGAGTCAATAAGATGTTATCCAAAGACTCCTTACTCAGCCCATTCTTAATGAAACCAATTTTATCTTCTCTGTTATCGGAAACACATCCCAAAGATCTGCATCGTTTGTCACAAGTCCATCTTGCACACTTATGACAAACCCCTAAACTTTTTGCCCTTCGTTTTTTCGCATAAGTGCTTTTTCCTAATCCAGGCAAATACCGAATGAGCAATGATTGTGGAACTTCTCCTCCTAATCGGACCTTAGCTTCAATTACAAGACGGATATCTTCTGGAATTCCTTTTTGCATTAGCAATCTCAATCTTTCACACCTTCCTGCATAAATTTTTCTTAGAACATTTTCAGAAACAGAGGGAAAATATTTACAAATTTTTGAGAGAATTTCATCCATTTTGAAAAGAAAAGAAATAATTTTTTTTTATTTTTGTATCAGCAATTGTGGGAAACTGATTTAACCGACTATGAGAGTCACGGAGTACCGTTATCCGCCATTTAACCGGGAAAATAAAAAGATTAAGGAAACCTGAAATAAAAACAAACAAAATAAAATCAACATAAAAATTTAAGGATCAGAAAGGGAAATAACTCTTCTTGAAAGATTTCATTTTCCAAAAATGGTTTAAGCCTTTGTCCATTCACTTTAAAAACATCACCATTTTTAGGATTTTCAATATCCACAGCTCCATAAGGATACACATGCTTTACAACATATGGGCCTGTCCATCTTGATCGTAATTTTCCTGGGAATATGTGAAGTCGAGAATTATAAAGCAAAACTTTTTTACCAATCTCAAAAGATTTTCTAAGAATTGTTTTATCATGAAATGATTTGATTTTTGCTTTATAAATCCTTGAATTCTCATACGCATCATTTCTGAGTTCATCAAGTTCATTAAGTTGCAATTTACGCAATTTGTTGGCATCATCCATGCTTGAATTTAAAGTTTTGATCGCCCAATAAGCTTTATGTTCCAATTCCACAGGCAAATGACAATGTTTTCCATAAACCAACCTATAGGGAGACATATTCAATGATGTTTTAAAAGCTGTTCGATATGCCCACAGTGCATCATTAAGTCGCAGAGACCAATCTTTTCTAGTTGAGTTAACAGTTTTTTCCAAAATTTGCTTTATCTCCCTATTAGCTAATTCAACTTGTCCATTTGTTTGAGGATGATAAGGAGTTGTTACTTTGTGAGTAATACCATATTTTTTCATTAATGAAGCAAATGGTTTAGTAACAAAGTGAGTTCCCCCATCACTTATCATAACTCGAGGAATTCCGAATCTACTAAAAATATTTTCTTTCAAAAATTTGATGACGATTTTATGATCATTTGTTCGACATGGAATTGCCTCTATCCATTTGGAAACATAATCAACTGCAACTAAAATATACAAGTATCCAAACGACGGTGGAAAAGGTCCCATAAAATCAATTCCCCAACAGTCAAAGATTTCAATTTCAATGATAGGATTTAAAGGCATCATGTTTCTTTTTGAAATTGCACCCAATTTTTGACAATTTTCACAGATCTTGCAGATTTCGTGGGTGTCTTTAAACAAAGTGGGCCAATAAAATCCACACTGCAGGATTTTTGCAGCTGTTTTCTTTGAAGAAAAATGTCTCCTGCATGCTTCTGAATGACAAAATTTAATGACACTACTTACCTCATTGTCGGGTATGCAACGTCGAAAAATTTGATCTGGACAGTACTTGAACAGATACGGATCATCCCAATAAAAGTTTTTTACCTCATTCAAAAATTTTCTCTTATCTTGGGAACTCCATTGCGGTGGCATTTTTCCTGTCACAAGAAAATTTACTATATTAGCAAACCAAGGTGTAGTAGTAACTGAAAATAAATGTTCATCAGGAAAATTATCATTAATTGGTGTCATTTCACAAGATGATCATGTTACTAGTCTTGATAAATGATCGGCTACGACATTCTCGGTTCCTTTTTTATCTTTGATCACAATGTCAAATTCTTGGAGCAACAAAATCCATCGTATCAGTCGCGGCTTTGCATCCTGTTTCGTCAACAAATATCTAATTGCAGAATGATCAGTAAACACAATAGTCGTTGATCCAATCAAATAAGAACGAAATTTATCTAATGCAAATATTACAGCAAGTAGTTATTTTTCAGTTGTGGAGTAATTCATTTGAGCATTGTTTAAAGTTCTACTTGCATAATATATCACATAAGGCTTACCGTTTCTTCTTTGACCTAGTACTGCACCGACTGCATAATCACTCGCGTCGCACATGATTTCAAATGGTAAAGACCAATCAGGAGGTTGCATGATAGGAGCTGATGTTAAATGTCGAATGATTTTATCAAAAGCATTTTGACAATCTTGAGTCCACTCAAATGCAGTGTCTTTTGTTAAGAGGTTACAAATGGGTTTAGAGATTAAACTAAAGTCCTTTATAAACCTCCTATAAAATCCAGCATGTCCCAAAAATGAGCGAATTTCTTTAATGGTTTTTGGAGGGGGTAAATTGGCAATGACATCAACTTTTGCTTTATCAACTTCAATTCCATGAGATGACACGACATGTCCCAAAATAATTCCAGAAGTAATCATGTAATGACATTTTTCCCAATTTAAAATAAGACCTTTTTCCTCGCATCTTTTTAAAACTTTTTCCAAATTTTCAAGACAATTATCAAATGTATTCCCAAAGACAGTTAAATCATCCATGAAAATTTCCAAACAATTTTCAACCATGTCGCAAAAAATGCTTAGCATACATCTTTGAAATGTTGCTGGGGCATTGCATAATCCAAATGGCATCCTTCTAAATGCAAATATTCCAAAAGGACATGTGAATGTAGTTTTATCTTGATCTTCGAGTGCAATGGGAATTTGATAATAGCCTGAATATCCGTCAAGAAAACAGTAGTAGGGATGACCAGCTACTCTTTCTAAAATTTGATCCAAAAATGGTAATGGAAAATGATCTTTTCTAGTGGCATCATTTAATTTTCTATAGTCAATACACATCCGCCAACTAGATGGGACTCTACTTGTTAACAATTCACCTTTTTCATTTTTTATCACTGTGATGCCAGATTTTTTTGGAACTACTTGTGTTGGACTTACCCTACTTACTATCAGAAATAGGGTAGATAATCCCAACATCAAGTAGTTTGAGAACTTCAGTTTTCACAACATCTTTCATGTGTGGATTTAATCTCCTTTGTGTTTGTTGAGATGTTTTTGCATTTTCTTCTAAGTGAATTTTGTGTGTGCAAATTAGTGTATTAATGCCCTTGAGATCTTTTAGTGTCCAACCAATTGCATTTTTATGTCTTTTAAGCATATCAACTAATTTACCTTCTTGATCACTTTCTAGTTTGGAAGAAATTACCACTGGATATGTTTCATCTTCTCCAAGAAATGCATACTTCAATTCTTCTGGCAAGGGTTTTAACTCCAATATTGGTGGTTCGTCTTTGTTCTCATATTTTGCATCAAATTCTTTCTCTGATCCTGTTAACGAGTGATACCTGATAAAATCATCAGGATCAATTCAATATTTTCTTTAACAGTTTCAATTGAACAAATATCTAATTGATCACGAGTACTCCCTTCTTGAATGTTTTCTTCCACAAGAGTTTCAATAAGATTTTCATCTTCACTTTCGTCTCCTTTGTCATGTGGTTGCTTACAAAGATTAAAAATATTGAGCTCCAAGGTCATGTTACCAAATGACAACTTCATTATTCCATTCCTGCAATTTATAAGAGCATTAGAAGTTGCTAAAAATGGACGACCCAAAATTACAGGAATTGCATTACAAGCTTCGATAGGTTGTGTATCTAAAACTATGAAATCGACAGGATATACAAAGTTATCAACTTGGACCAACACGTCTTCTACCATACCTCTTGCCACTTTAACAGATCTATCGGCAAGTAAAAGTGTTACCGAAGTAGGTTTTAACTCGCCTAGATTGAGTTCTTGATAAACTGAATATGGAAGTAAATTCACACTAGCTCCAAGATCAAGCAAGGCTTTTTAATCTTTCGTTCTCCAATAATACAAGAAATAGTAGGACAACCAGGGTCTTTGTATTTCAAAGCATTATTATTTTGAATGATTGCACTTACTTGTTCTGCTAAAAATGCTTTCTTTTTCACATTCAATTTTCTTTTCACAGTGCACAAGTCTTTCAAAAATTTGGCATATGATGGTACCTGTTTTATTGCATCTAATATAGGAATATTAACTTTTACTTGTTTAAAAATATCATATATATCAGAATTCAAATTTGATTTTTTTGTATTTTTCAATGCATGAGGGAATGGTGGTGACACTGTCTGTTGAACCTCCTCTTCGCAAGTTATGGGTTCCACTTCCTTACCCTTTGGAGTTGATTTATCATCATCTTCACAAGGTTCAAGAATGGAGTTTTCCACAACCTTACCACTTCGAAGGGTAATAACAGATTTTACCTGATCCATCGGTTGAGTTGCAGATGTTCCAGTTTGTGTATGATGATCCTTGGGATTAGGCAAAGGTTGTGAAGGAAATTTACCTTTTTCATGAACATTAAGTGCAGATGCAAATTTAGCAAGAGTATCTTTCAAATCTGTCATGGTTTGAGCAGTTTGAGTATTGATAGACTCTTGCTTTGCAATGAACGAATTCAATGTATCTTCCAAATTTCTTTTCGGAGGAGGAACATGAGGTGCATAATTTTGAAAATTTTGTTGATTTTGAAAATGTGGTTGCGGAAATTGTGCAGCATTATCATTCCTCCAACTAAAATTTGGATGGTTTCGCCAACCTGGATTGTAATTTTGAGAAAATGGTTCAAAATTTGGCCTTTTGAAATTGTTCAAAACATTGGCTTGTTCATGGAGACATTCTTTAAAAGAGGGCAAAGTGGGACAATCTTTTGTAAAATGATCACTTGTATCACAGATGTGACACGCAATTTCTTGAACAGATTTTAATTGACCATTCTTTTTCAATTCAAGTGCCTCAACTTTTCTTGCCAAAGAGGTAAATCTAGCTTGAAGATCATGTTCATCTTTGAGAGTGTACATACCTCCACCAGATGTAGGAGATTGAATCTTGTTTGATGGTTCGATAGTACCTATAGTGTCCCAATTTTGAGCATTTTCAGCTAATGAATCGAGATACTCAATTGCCTCATTTGGATCTTTATCTTCAAATGTTCCATTACACATAAATTCAACCATTTGCCTATCTTTAGGTGTTAAGCCTTCATAAAATTGAGAAACAACTCTCCAAATTTCAAAACCATGATGTGGACAAAGATTAAGCAATTCTTTGTATCTATCCCAACACTGATAAAAAGTTTCTCCTTGTTTTTGAGTGAAAGTGATGATTTGCCTTTTGAAAGAATTTGTTCTATGAGATGGAAAAAACTTTTTCAAAAATTGTTGTTGCAATTCATCCCAAGTTCGAATGGATCCCGATCTAAGATTTTGTAGCCAAGTTTTAGCTTTATCTTTTAAAGAAGGAAAAAGCTTAAGGCGAATGTTGTTCATGCTACAATTTAGATCATTATATGTGTTGCACACTTCTTCAAACTCTCGTAAATGCATGTATGGATTTTCGGAATCTAAGCCATGAAAGTTGGGTAAAAGTTGGATAATACCCGGCTTAAAATTGAAATGAGATGCATCAGGGGGAAAAACTAGACATGAAGGTGCACTAGTACGTGTAGTATTCATGTGATCTCTAAGTGTTCTTCGTCTATCATGATCATGTTGAGATTGAATTTCATCTTCATTTTCTTGGATGGGTTCTTCCGCCATGTTTTGTAAAAATAAAGGGTTATTTCGAATGATTCGACCACTAAGTGTACGTGACCAAATGCTCATGCAAATGCAAATACAAAAGAATAAAAACACACAAAAGCAATAAATATTCAAATAAATAAAAATAAACTATAAACAAAATTAAATAGACTTGAAATTAAATTATACTTCCCCGGCAACGGCGCCAAAAACTTGTTGCGACTTTGATTGTTGCACTCCCAAGAGCAGGTTGTCCACAAGTAGTATAATTCGGTGAGTCCGAATATCGTATCCACAGGGAAGCAAATGTAATTACAAGTCCACTACAATGTCTTTTTGTTTTTGTTTTTGTTTCTTTTTAATTTTAATTGAATCTTTAATGGGTAAATTTTAATTGTTCAAATTTTAATTTAAGTAGTTGAGATTAAAGGATCCACTCTTGGCATTTTAATAAAATTAACATTAATGAACAATATTGAAATCCACTTAATAAAATGGTTCCAATATATTAAATAATCATATTTATATTATGTTATATATTATTATCTTATAAGTATATAATATATACCAAAACTTATAAATGTGGTCAAGTATTTATTGTGCTATATATATTTGTAAACACTAAATCAAGGTTCCCACTTTAAATGGTTGGTAAAACCAAACTAACATTTAAATGGTACCAAGAAAATATTATTATGATATATTTATATATAGTAAATCAAGGAATCCAAGTTAAATGGTTGGTAAAACCAAACTAACACTTAAATGGTTCCAAGAATTTAATATTATAATATATTTATATATAATAAATCAAGGCATCCACTTTAAATGGTTGGTAATACCAAACTAACATTTAAATGGTTCCAAGAATTTAGTGTAACATATAGCAACAATAAATCAAAACTCCTACTTATAAATAGGGTATAAAAATGCTTAAAGAAATAAATATGACATAAACAATAAATAATGATTAAATAATATAAAACATAAATTCTTACCTTTTAATAACCTTATTATAATGCCAAGAGTTTCACCTTATCATCTCAACTTTAGGAAGTTAGCTATTCATTATTCAAAGTGTAAAACTTTGAATATGAAATTAACATGCTAATTGTATTTAAATGAAGAAATAAAGGAAAAATATAGAGAGAAATATTATGAACTCAAAGGTTTGTTCATAGAATGACGGATATCCCAATACATTACAATGCACCCCTATTTATAGCCAATTTTGGGGAGAAAACCACAAATAAAATATTATTTTTTACACAAAAGTCTTCATTGGTGTTCCAAGAAATTAATATTATATTACACATCACTTTTGAAGGTCTTCTTCTTCGAATTTGCTTCTTCACATAAAATGAAACATGTGGATAATTGAGTTGTCTAGTTGTGGTATTTTTTTCAGAATATTTGACCAAGTAATTTGAGAGATATGGTCAAAATACTAGAGCATGGTAAAACTGCCACTCCTTTGGTAACTTTAATTGTTGCTTAATTTGATCCCAATTGTGAAAGGATTTTTATCTCATGCTTGCCATCAATATTGTAGATATTAACATCAACTTTCTACAGGTCCAAGAATCATCTTAATCCCATTTGCAATGCCAAGTTTATTCTTGTTTTATCGAACCTGTAAAAATAGTAAAAACTTATAATTACACAACAACTTATATTTTATACAATTTATTATAAAACATATAATATTTAAACATTTAATAAAACAAAAACTATATATTTATATTATAAAACATTTAATTAATGTACAATTTTTATGTTTATCAGTATCATATGATCTCACATTTTCTCTGGGTGGTTCTTGTAAACGTGTTCTATTAATAATAGAATTTTCACCTCCAGTTGTGTTTATTTCCATATCTACGACCTTGAGGTTTTCAAAAGACTCTACAAGATCATGAAGATCATTGAGACCAATATTCTCTATAGTTGTCATCATATTATTTTTTTTTTTTTTTTTTTGAGATAGTTTTGCTAAGATTTACCATTTTTTCATCGTCGATTAGTGGTTTTTCAAATGTTGGTCCTTTTCTCTCTGATGTAATAAGGGTTCAAAACCAAAAGATGGTGGTAACCTTCTTTCTGGAGTTCTTTTACTAGAATTTGATTGTTGTTTTGGAGTTTGGATTCTTGATTGAATATCTTTTAACGTCTCAATAATTTTTCTTGTTTTTCAATGATTTCTTTATTTTTATGTGGTACATAGTAGGGGTGTCAAAATCAGACACGGCCCACCAACCCGACACTAATCAACCCGAAAAAAATAAGGTTTGGGTTTGGGGTTTTCGGGTTTGGGTCAGATCGGGTTAGACCCAATAGCTGACCCGAAAAAATGGTCGGATTGGTTTGGGTTCGGCTCAACTTGGGTTGCCTGAAAATTTATTTTTAAAAATATATAAATATATATATATATATATATAATTACTAAATATTGTCTACATTTTTTTTATATATTTTATGTCTGAAAAAATATTTATTGTATATTTATATCATAAATTTTCATAATTTAATATTTATTTTGAACATTTTTATTTTTTAAATAATTGTTTATTTGATTTAGTAAACATACTTTATTTTTCTACTATTAGACTTCAAATTTAAATCATATATATGATGAATATTTTGTTATTATGTGTTTAAATTAAAATATTATTATTATTATTATTTTGAATTTTATTTAATTTTCTTTAAAAAAATTCAAAATCGGGTTATACGAGTTGCTCGGGTTCAGGTTGGGTTGAGGGTTTTCGGACTGGCTCGGGTTCGGTTAATTTTTTAATAGTACTATTGCTCAACCCGAACCAACTCACCCGACCCACCCGAATTGACACCCCTAGTACATAGTATAGCTGACTTTCATAATTCTACTATCTTTTGGATTTCTCTAGAATGTCCCGAGAGTTTAGAGGAATTCAGGACTATTTCTAGGAATATGTTACTTTGAATCATATTTTTACCTCGGTAATTTGATATGTTCCTAGTTGTCCCGAAATCTAACCTTGGTTAAATCTTTTTGTTTCAGTATTCCAAGATATTAGGATAAACCTAAAAATAATACATCTCAGGCGTATATTCAATCCATATTTTGAGAAAATCTCCTTCTCGGCAAGAAAAGTTACTAAATAATGATAATTTTATATGTATGAAATAAAATCCTAGGCTCTGTATAATTATTTTCTAATAATAATAAAACCAAGGGTATTTTGAGTAATTTTGATGACAATATTTATACCTAGAGGACCTGATTGGGAAATTTTTTGAAAATTAAATGATTAATTTGTGAACGTCCAAAGAAAAGGGATCAAATTCAGTTTTTGTTAAACATTAGGGATCAATTTGGGTTTTTGCACGTTTCGACATCAAAGAAAAACAAAATATATTTTACACCATACATCCATCGAACAAGGTAAATGGCAACGCTAATTCTAGAACAGATTGTGACACGATACATAGTACACGCCTTAAACAATACCACTAAGTGATAATCTTTGATAGAAAATCTAAAAAACATATTCGAAATTAGTTTTTGATGAGCTCTGCCATAATTAAAGTTAAAAATAGTTACGGTATTTATATCTTTCAATTCCTTCTCTCACATATCTTTATTATATCATTACTTTATTACTTATATTTGTAAGAAAGATATTCGATTTGTCGTATATGTATTTACTTATAAAAAGTATATAGTTTTTCGTACCTAAGAATTGAATTGCATATGAAAACTTTCCGATTAACTTTTTTTTTGTTTATCGAAACATTGGTAATATGTCGAAGATATGTGACCATCCACTCATTTTTCAATCTTTAAAGAAGCTATACTAAGGACACATTTTTTTTATTTGCATTCCATCACGATGTAAAATGTTATCTTAGTCATAAGAATGGAGTGTAGTAGCTTAAGATCTATTCTTGAAATATATTTTAATTTGTCTCTCGATTGTGAACTAAGCATTTGTACCAGTTCACAACTAAAGCCACATTTTGTGGAATTTCTACATATAGATAATCCATCTAAAGCTATTTTACTCCTTGCCAAATAGATAAGATATAATATACACACAATTATATTTATTCGTAATTAACAATCTTAGTACAAATCTTATCTTATATTTTAAAAATCTAATTTAATAATGTAAATCGCATTTGTATACTCTAAATGTAGACTCAGCTGTGTAAATTGGAAGAGAAAAGGCATCCAATTTACCCAAAAAAGTATTTAACTTTTTTAAATATATATATATATATATAAAATAAATATGAACTATAATTTTTTTATATATATTTTATGTCTTAAAAATATTTATTGTATATTTATATCATAAATTTTCATAATTTAATATTTATTTTGAACTTTTTAATTTTTTAAATAATTGTTTATTTGATTTAGTAAATATACTTTATTTTTCTACGATTAGACTTTCAAATTTAAATCATATTTATGAGGGAGATTTTGTTATTATGTGTTTAAATTAAAAATTATTATTATTATTATTTGAATTTTATTTAATTTTCTTTAAAAAAATTCAAAATCGGGTTATACAGGTTGATGGGTTGATTCGTGTTCAGGTTCGGGTTGAGGGTTTTTGGGTTGGCTCGTATTCGGGTTCGTCTTCGGGTTCGGATAGGATTCGGGTTGAGAAATTTTTGAATAGTACTATTGCTCAACCCACCCGACCTATCCGAATTGACACCCCTAGTACATAGTATAGCTGACTGTCATAATTGTACTATCTTTTGAATTTCTCTAGAATGTCCCGAGAGATAGAGGAATCCAGGACTATTTCTAGGAATCTGTTACTTTGAATCATATTTTTACCTTGGTAATTTGATATGTTCCAAGTTGTCCCGATATCTAACCTTGGTTAAATCTTTTTTGTTTCAGTATTCCAAAATATTAGTGTTAGACCTAAATTTATTGTGGCGATACGAATCAAAACAATCAGGCTATTAGTTAAAATCAGTAGACAATATAAAAGCAGGACTAAGTTTTTAGAACTTAGATAACTAGAAGCAGAACCTAGTCTGGAATTAGGATAACTTGACGTCTTCTATGCTAACGGAAGTAGTCTTAAATGTTACCGTTACTTTATCAAGTTCAAGTATTTATTGCACCATTAAATGCTGTACTAAGTTATTTAATTCGCTTTACCCATTTTAGTAAGTAACAAGACCGATTGTGTTGAAAGCTTTTTGCAGGATCCATTTAAGGAATAAAGTTGTTTATTTCAGACATCAAAAGAGCCATTTTTGATTATGGACGTTGGATTCAAGTTATCTATATATATGAATCAAAACCACTTAGAGCTGATCACTGATCTTTTATCTATCCAACGCTACTTTGAGCAACCGCAAATCAATCATCATTTTCTAAGCTCAAACTTGCAGAAAATCAGTACACGCTTCATATTTTAACATCTGATCTTTGGAGATCATCTTGTATAGCTGTTTCTTCATCTCTTCAAGCAAAACACCTCACTACATTTTGAGAGGAGTTTGTAAACTGGAAAATAGTCTTTTCCAGAACTTTATTATACTGAGTTACTTTGTGTTTAGTTACTAAGAGTTTCAGTAGGCAAAAGATAAGCCCTGCTGAAGTGGGTGTCTACAAGTGTTGTACTGTAAAATCCAAAGTCTTTTAGTGATACCTTCTGCAAACAGAAGAAGGGGAGACGTAGAAGATTTTATCTTCGAACTTCCAGAAATAATTACTGTTTTATTGCCTACTGTTATTACTGTTTTCACCTTACTCCATCGGATCGTTTCCGCACTTACTTTTGTGATCTGTTGGACTTACACTCGAACAAGAACAACTACAATATCTACCAGGATTCTAGCACCCTTTGCAAAAACTATCATCAAAGGAGAAGAGTTTATTCAATCCCCCCCTCTAAACTCTACATCGATCCCCAACAAGTGGTATCAGAGCAGATTTCTCTTGTTCTGAAAATTTGCAACAGTTATGGAACATTTTAGCAAGGTTCTCATGTTCTTGAAAGAAGATTTTGATGATTGAAAGATCTGGATGCAAGCTCATCTTGCAGCCCTAGATGATGACATGTGGTATGTCATCACAGACGGCTCATTAAAGATCTTAAAGCCAAATACAGCTATTGCAGTTACTGAAGGTGCACCACAAATGGTTGAAAAATCAAGAAACGAATGGACTGTAGAAGATAAGAAGAAAGATAATCTCGACAATGTTGCAAAGGATATTCTTTATAAAACTCTTGATAAAAACACATTTAGTAAAATCAAATGTGTTCTGCTGCGAAAGAAATCTGGGAAAAGCTCATTAAAAATATGTGAAGGAAATGAGCAGACAAAGGATAATAAACTGTCTGTAGCAATGCAGAACTTTGAAAATCTGAAAATGAAGGCTGGAGAAACTCTAAATGAGTTTGATGAACGTTTCAGCAGCCTGGTTAATGAACTCGCAGCCCTTGGTAAAGAGCATAGCAACAGAGAAATAGCACTCAAGGTGATGAGAGCTTTACCTAGGGAATGGGACGTCAAAACAATGGCTATGAGAGTCTCTAAAGATCTAAACAAGTTGGAGCTACATGACTTGTTCGTCGACTTAAAAGCCTACGAGTTCGAGCTAGAAGAGAGAAGCGGAGAAGAGCCATCAACAAACCTACCAACCAAGGCCCTTGCTGCTACTGCTGCTACTATTTCTACTGCTGCTGCTGTAGTCATCCCACAAGCAGTACCTGCTACCTTTACTGAGAGTACTTCTCAAAAGATCAACAATGACGCTATGTCTCTCTTTGTAAAAAAGTTCTCTAGGTTCATGAAGAAGAATCACCGAGCTTACCAAAATCCTAATCGGAGCTTCAAAAATGATTCACCTCATGGTGATATGGCGTGTTTCGACTGTGGAAAGATTGGTCACTTTATTGCTGACTGTCCAAAGCCCAAGAAAGATGACCAGAAGAAGAAAGAGTACAAAAAGAATGAAAAGAAGTTCAGAAAAGACCGCAAAGCGATGATTGCTGAAGAAAGCAAATCTAAATGGGCGGATTTCAGTTCTGAGTCATCTGACTCAGAAGTCATTCCAGTGAAAGTGACGCAGAAGAGATCAAATGTCTTATGGCGGATGTTGAACCAAACTCGACATCTGAAGAGGTATTCGACTTTGACTCTGACGAATTTACACGAATTGATTTAATTAAAGCATTGCATGACATGGTAGGGGAGTACTCGAGACTTTCTCAATCATTCGAGGAAGTTAAGATTGAAAATCTAAACTTAAAAAATCAAGTCAGTAAATTCACTTGCTTGCAAGAGAATAGCTGCAATGCTTTGAAAGTGGAGATGAGTAAGTTGAAAACCGAGAATGAAAGAGTCAAGACAGATTACCAGACAATGAGATCTGAAAATCAGAAGCTGTCTATTCTGATAAATGCTTGGAATAAGTATTCTGTTTCATTGAAAAAGATGCAAGAATTGCATAAGCAATCCGGAGATAGAAGTGGTCTCGGATTCAGCAATAATGAAAGCACTTCTGTAGTCAGTACCAAGCCAGAACTGGATAAAGGCAAAGAGAAATTCATTCACTTTGTTAAATCCAGTGTGGTATATGAACCTGAAGTACCAACTGTTCAAGTTGAAATGAATGTAAATCAGATGAACATAAGGAAGAATTATGGCCTGGGATATGTTGAACCTAAGGGAAAAGTTCACCAGAGTGCTGGATCCAGTAGAGGATTCAACTCAGGAGGACAACCTCCTATGAAGGTTAAAAACTATCAGTACTATAATTCTATACCTGTTCAGAAGAGATACATGCTAGACAACACAAACAGAAGGGAAAAACAACATTCCAATATGCATACTGTTAGAAATAACAGATCCTCTGCTGCACACACCTCTATGGATACCCGAAATACAAAATCACCGAAAATTGTACAAATGTGGGTTCCTAAGGGACTAATAAGGCTCGGACCCAAGTAGATTGGGTACCAGATACTAAAATTTGTGTTTGGGAACAGGTGAAGAAAGCTAAAGTAAGCAGCTCCACATGGTATCTGAACAGTGGATGTTCCAGACACATGACTGGACAGAGAAATCTACTTTCTGAAATAATGAGCTGTACTGGACCAAAGATAACCTTTGGAGATAACTCAAAAGGTAAAACCATGGATAATGGTAAGATTATCCATGGTAACATAACTATCAATAACTTACTACTGGTTGAGAATCTCTCTTATAATTTGATTAGCATTAGTCAACTGTGTGATAATGGTTATTCTGTAGCTTTTCAGAAGCACATATGCACAGTTAAAGATTCTGCTGAGTCTACTGTATTAACTGGAAAGAGAGAAAGCAACACTTACAAAGTATCATGGAACTTAGATCTTGTTACTGTTCCTACATGTTTAGTTTCTTCTCTTACTGATAAGCATTGGCTCTGGCACAAGAGATTGAATCATCTGAATTTCAAATCAATCAATAATCTCAAGAAGCATAACATAGTTGATGGTTTGCCTGATATTAATTTTATTAAGAATCATGTGTGTTCTGCATGTCAGCTTGAAAAACAGATCAGATCCAGCTTCAAGAACAAAGGTAGTAAATCAACTTCAAGATGTTTGGAATTACTGCATAAGGACTTATTTGGTCCAATCTCTATCATGAGCTTCGGGAGAATGAAATATACCCTTGTTGTTATTGATGATTTCTCTAGATTTACTTAGGTGATATTTCTTGCTGGAAAATATCAAACCAGTAACCTCCTGATCAAGCTTTTGAAAAAGATTCAAAATGAAAAATCTTCTTCCATTATTAAAATCAGAAGTGATCGGGGTACTGAGTTCACTAACAAAATTCTTGAGTTGTATTTAGATGAACATGGAATTCATCATGAATATTCAGCTGCCAGAACACCTCAACAGAACGGAGTAGGTGAGAGGAGAAACAGAACTCTTAAAGAAGCTGCTAGAACAATGCTAGCAGATGCAGATATCTCTCGGCGCTTCTGGGCAGAAGCAATCAACACTGCATGCTAGACGCAAAACCGAACAATGATCAACAAAAGGCATAATCAGACTCCTTATGAGATATGGAAATGGAGTAAGCCTAATGTATCTTATTTCCACGTATTTGGTTTCAAATGCTTTTTGCTCAATAATGGCAAAAATTATTTAACTGCATTTGATTCAAAATCAGATGCTGGACTATTTCTTGGTTACTCTGCTGTGAGCAAAGCTTTCAGAATCTTCAACAATAGAACTCTAAATGTTTAAGAATCGGTTCATGTTGTCTTCGATGAGGATAGCAGTACTCCTGAAATATCTAATATGTCAAATTTGAGTAACAGGTTAGACATGATTAACTTGGAACTGGATAGTGAAGATGATGCAGAACCAAGTACCAAAGATGTTCAAAATCCTGAACCAGACATTCCAATAGTGGAACCAGAAGTACAGACATTATATTTACCAGTACCAGCAGAAGACACTCAAGAACCTATTACTGGTTCAGTTGAGATCAATCCAAATATATCAAACCAGGAAGAAATCTCTTTAAACCCTTTTATTTGGAAAAAATATCATCCTCCATCTTTGGTTATTGGAAATCCAGCAGCGCCCTTGAGAACCAGAAGGCAAATTATTAATAAATATATGCATGCTGCTTTTATTTCTCAGGATGAACCAAAGAAAATTGAAGAAGCTCTTCTGGATCCTAGTTGGATTGAAGCTATGCAAGAAGAACCGAATCAATTCAAAAGAAACAAAGTTTGGTTTCTAGTACCTAGACCTTCTCACCAAACTGTCATTGGAATCCGATGGGTATTCAGAAACAAACTAAATGAAGAAGGCACAGTGATTAGAAATAAAGCAAGACTGATGGCTCAAGGTTTTAGACAAGAAGAAGGAATCGAATATGATGAAACTTACGCGCCAGTAGCAAGGCTCGAAGCTATCAGAATATTTTTGGCCTTTGCTGCCTTTAAGAATTTCAAAGTTTATCAAATGGATGTAAAGAGTGCCTTCCTAAATGGTCTACTACAAGAAGAGGTCTACGTCGAACAGCCTCCAGGTTTTATTGATCATTTTTCACCTCATCGTATATTTAAATTACACAAAGCTCAGTATGGTTTAAAACAGGCACCTAGAGCATGGTATGACACTTTGTCACAATTTTTTATCAATCATGATTTTACAATTGGCACAGTAGACAAGGCCTTGTTCACTCTAGTCATGAATAAACATATTCTATTAGTGCAGATCTATGTTGATGGCATTATTTTTGGTCAACTAACCCCAAACTATGTGCAAAGTTTGCTAAGTTGATGCAGGATCAATTCGAAATGAGCATGATGGGAGAATTAACATTTTTCCTAGGATTACAGATCAAACAACTTGATACTGTTATTTTCATAAATCAAGCCAAGTATACTAAAGAGCTACTGAAAAAGTTTGGTATGGAAGCATGCTCTGCTGCTTCCACTCCAATGAGCTCATCTACCAAGTTTGATAAAGATGAAAGTGTAATTTCAGTAAAGGTAACTCAGTATCGTGGTCTCATTGGCTCATTATTGTATCTTACTGTCAGTAGACCTGATATTTAATTTGTTGTCTGTATTTGTGCAAGATTTCAATCTAACCCCAATCAATCTCATTATATTGCTGCTAAATGTATTCTGAAGTACTTAAAAGGAACTCAAAATATCGGCTTATGGTATCCCATTGATTCATCTTTCAATCTTATTGGATATTCAGATGCTGATTATGCAAGTTGCAAACTAGATAGGAAAAGCACAAGTGATTTTTGTCAATTCCTTGGTGATATACTGATCTCCTCGTTTAGTAAAAAGCAGACTTCCATAGCTACGTCTACTGCAGAAGCAGAATACCTTGCTGCTGGAAGTTGCTGCTCTCAAATACTTTGGATGCAACAACAACTCAAAGTCTATGGAATTCAAGCCTCTGAATCACCTATCTTATGTGACAATACCATTGCCATTGCAATCACGCAAAATCCAGTACTTCATTACAGAACGAAGCACTTCGACATCAGACATCATTTTATAAGAGATCATGTGCAGAAAAAGGACATCCGTCTGGAATATATTTCTACTGATTTACAAGCAGCAGATATCTTTACTAAACCTCTGCCTGAGAATAAGTTTTTTTACTTTCGAAATATATTGGGATTAATTTATTTAACTTGATTTTATTAATGTTATTATCTAGTTAATTATTATCGATTTTGTGTTAACTCTGTTCTCTTTGCAGAAGAATAAAAAGACAATTTAAGATAAATATTGTTATTTCATCTTGAATGTAATCAAAACCAGGTTACACTACACAATTCAGTATCTACATAATCTTTCCACTTAGTAATCCAGTTATTCAACTCATGACTCCTAATTTGTTCAAAGGAATCTGTGCTATCGAGCAGATGCCACTCCTTCCAGAGAATCATCTGAAGCAGAACTCTTTTAGTAGCCAGCTCAGAGACTTGATCAACTTGAAACTCGCGTTTGTACTTTCTCGCTCTTGCTCTTTGAGCAGTAATAGAAGTCAAACCATTTTGATACACATTCTGCAGCTCCTGCACTTTGAACCATATGGACATGACCTTCATCCAGACATACTCCTCTATGGTTTTCTTCAAAGCTTCCAGATGTGGAAGTGTCTCTGGTGTTACCAAGACATGAGTGTTGCTACAAGCATCAGAATTGATTGAGTCTGACATGTCGAATTACTATTTTCTTATTATTTATAGACATGTTGCATTTAATGGTGAAGAAGTTTAATAGTTTTACGTCAACCGAATTGTTTAACTGAATTACATAGACTGAGCCTTTCTTACTCAATTTTTATCATTATCATTCATTCAATGAAAGCAATAGATAAACAAAACATGTCAAAATGAGATTTTTCATTCGTAAAACTAGAAGCTTTATATTGAGTTTATCTACTACATTTGTTGATATCAGCAGCTTGAAGTACTTTTCTATTGCAAAGTACTTCAACAGGAACTTATCTAAGGACTGCTGGGACCCCCCCCCCCACTCTCTCGCTTTGCGTGATCGTGGTTGGTGAAGGGGATTATCCCTCAGCTTAGTCCTAACAAGAATGAACAATATAATTGATTGTTCATATTAATAAACTGAGGATTTTCTTCTTAGTCTTCATATCTTGAAAAAGGATGTCTTCAAACATCTTCTTACGAGAGGCTGGAAGTTGTCTTTGGAATTCCTCTGCTGATTCTGACTCTGGAGAAGGCTCCGAGAGATCACTTGCACTTATCATTTGTGTTGGTTTGATGAAAAGATTGAATGATTTAGTTTGTGAATTTGCAGGTATTTTTGTAGAGTCTTGGGAAGTTGAAGAGACGACGATTTGACTACACGAATACCAAGATTAATCTATCTTTTCCTCAGAAACCGTATCGTCGCATTTATTAATTGCATGAATTTAGGGAGAACAGTATCGTTTTTCAGACTGTCACTTTTATACCCTGTCAGAAGCAGAAATGATGTTTGTCTTTTTCATAAAACAAGTGTCTACTGGTTTTTGTACTAATCGGCTGAAAATATTTCAGCATCTTATGACTTCCAGTAGATATTATCATAAACGACAAACCCTCTTCTGATTCTTTTTCAGTAACCATCTGGACAGCCCGCTCTTTTTATTACTTTTCAAATTTTGAAATAATTAGTGTCTTTCTGACACATTCTGCATGACTTTTCTCATATTCAACCGTAAACATATTGACATGTGTCCTTTTGTTTACATTGACGGATGTACATTCTCTTTTGAATATTAACCGCTCTTTTTACTCCTTTTCACCTTTCACGTTTCCAGAATCTTACTCTCTAACTACTGCTTTCTTTCGAAATCGTGATTACACAATCTACTTCGAAGCTTTTTTACAGGCAAATAAATGGCTGGAGCTTATACCCTCAATGCTTATCAAGTCAACTTTGCATCAGTACTTACCATCAAGGATGAAGGACTTGTTCAGATGTTCAAAGATGTTGAAAAATCTGGACTCTAAAAGTTTCTGGAAGCACCTGCTGTTATCTACAAGACCACACTTTTGGAATTCTTCGCCAAAGCAACTATTCAAGATGGGAATATTGTTTATTCTCAGGGGGACACATCTATCTCTATTGATGCCACATTGCTTGGTTCAACTTTCTTTCTTCCAATCTTAGGAACCTTTGATCTGTCAGGACTTTTGAAGGAAGATATGTACATTGCCCTCTCTACCTTCTCAGCTTCTGGAGAGGAACTCTCTCCCTCATGTTTCAAGAAGCTTCTGAAAATGGAGTACCAAGTACTCGCTGATATTGTGGCAAAAGGCACTTCTTGTGAAAGCCGGTACTTTTGATAAGTTAACCAAAGAAAAAGTTCAGTTGATGGTAGCAATAACTTCTGAGATTAAGGTAGATTGGAGTTGGTTTCTATTCAAAATCATGAGAGAAATGATTTCACGAAAAAGTATTGGGTTTTCTGTTCAAATTAGCCATATGTTGAAGGATGTTGGTTTTCCGTTCACCCTGAACAGGATGCTTCTTTTATTACTATGGCAGACGCTGATAATGTGCTTGATCTTCGACCTTAGCCAACTGTGGCTGAATTTGTTTCAATAAAAAAAAGAGATTGGGGATGCCCAGGCAGAAGGCCAAGCTGTTCTAAAGAAAATCATAAGAAAGAGTAATTGTCTTGACTGATTCGGAGAAGACTGTATCTGAAGAATTAGCTGCACCTACTGCTGTTTCTATTCCAGTAGCAACTCCAAGCAAAAAGAAGCTTAGAACTACCATCCGCATCAAGAAAACAGCAGTCATTGCTGATTTGGATATTGTCTCGTTGAGACAAGTATTTCCAGCTGTCAACTCACCCAAACCCAAGTCTGTTTCGGATCCAGCAGTCACTATTGTTGTTTCACAACCAACTGCTGCCACCTCTGTCATCGCACCAGTAGATGCTGTTATTTCATTAGCGTCAACTTCAGTGTCTACTCTCGGACCTGTTACTGGAGTTGTTTTACGAGATTCACTAGCCGGATCCTCCACTACTCGATCTGTGCTGCCTTCTCCTACTGGAAAAGGAAAGTTATTTGAAGAACCCCAATGCCAACGCACCAAAAACACAGTACAAACTGGCATTGAGCTCCACCTTCAGGAAATTGAAAACTCTGCCAAGGAAAATTTTTTATTTTTTGATGAATGGCTGAAGATGAGAGTTTTTCATCCTCTCACTTATTTACGTACTGAAAACACATTGGGACGCATGATGATGCATGAGAAGAGAGTTTTTGCTACTGCAAAAACCAAAAAATTCATTGAGGCAATGAATCGAAGAAACTACATCCTAGATCAATTAAGGCAGAAGGAAATGGACTCTATATTGTCAACGCTCTATATTGTCAACACTAAAGTCGAATTTTGACCAATGAGTCCTATAACTTCTCGTGATCAGGATATTATCAATCTTATCTCTGATAAATTGAATTTGTTGATTGAACAGATTCACACTCAAGAGCAGGCTTTTGCTAAGCCTCTTTCATACAGATTAGGCATGGTTCCTGAACTTTTGCAGATACAGCCAGTTGAGGAAAGGACCACAGCTCCCATAAACGCAAAGGTCTCAAGTACTCCTGCACTACCAGAACTGCCTACTCAATCATCGTCATTAATCTCTGTTCAAGAGCTGGCCTCGGTGGATGAGGTCATTCAGTCCATTGTTCCTACTGTTGCTCCACCTCAATCAAATCAGAATGTGTTCTCCTTATAAACCTCACCCGAAACCCAATCCATGGAAGCTTCAGATGATCATCCTTTACCAAATCTTGAGAAATTTTCTGCTGAACATCAAGCAAAAATGACAGCTCTCCTGCATTGGTCATCTGACCTCATCCCCTCGGAGCAACCACTGGAAACAACTGAAAATGTTCACCACGTCGAGAATGTTGCTTCTGAACAAATTAATGCTCTTGAAGTCACCTCTCCTGCTCCATCTGCTGTTGAGGAAGCTATTGCAGCACATACTCTCTCGACTGCTCCAGAAGAACTCTCTGTTGAACCTGGTCCTTCTATTGCTTTCCTGGACACGATCCCTCCTACTGCTTTACCACAGTTTCTCGTCTCTACTGCATTGGTTGTATCTGTTTCTGACTCTGCTGCTCATATTGCCCATGTTGCCGAAATCAGGTAGCGTATGCTCGCCAGAACTCCTTCTCCGGAAACAGAAATATTTAATATGGAATTTGAGATAGAAACTCTGCAAATAAATCTCAACAATCTATCGGAGATGGTTAAGCAAATATCGCGTGAACATGCCGCAGAAGTGAGTGGCGCACAGTTTTTCCGAGACTGTATCTCTAAAGAGATATTTTGCACGATGGAATCTGTTAACAAAATGCATGCTGAGACAATTGTTTTTAGACAGGCTGTTTCCAGAAGTCAAGGTGCTATCATGCTCGGACAAATTGACATTCTCCAACGACTCACCGACCATGATGATGTTATTCGTTCAGTTTCTACTACAATGGAGTTGATGGATGCTAAGATTGAGTCTCAATCTCAATCTCTTAATACTCTAAGTGAACAAGTATCTCATCATACACCATATCTGGAGATGCTCAACAATGGGATAATGAATCTCTCTAGGCGTATGGACTACTTAATTGCTCAAGTCATGGCCGCTGATGCCAAAAAAAGGGAAGAAACACAAACAGAAGGAAGTCAACCAGAAGATAGAAGAACTGGAGACTTGGCAGAATCCTCTGCCAGAAGAAATCTTAATGCTAATGATCAGGATGTTGAAATTATTTTCAGAGACATTGGCACTCATAACTAAAATCTTTGTTGTTTAAGTATCTTAATATATTTCGTTGTTTTATATTGTTGTTATCTATCTTTGCTAACATCCAGGTTTTGGCATCACTACAAAGAGGGAAATTGTTAGACCTAAATTTACTGTGGCGATACGAATCAGAACCAGCAGGATGTTAGTTAAAATCAGTAGACAATATAAAAGCAGGACTAAGTTTTCAGAACTTAGATAACCAGAAGCAGAATCTAGTCTGGAATTAAGATAACTCGACGTCTTTTATGCTAACGGAAGTAGTCTTAAATGTTACTGTTACTTTATCAAGTACAAGTATTTATTGCACCATTAAATGCTATACTAAGTCATTTAATTCGCTTTACCCATTTTAGTAAGTAACAAGACTGATTGTGTTGAAAGCTTTTTGCAGGATCCATTTAAGGAATAAAGCTGTTTCTTTCAGACATCAAAAGAGCCATTTTTGATTATGGACATTGGATTCAAGTTATCTATATATATGAATCAAAATCACTTAGAGCTGATCACTGATCTTTTATCTATCCAACGCTACTTTGAGCAACCGTGAATCAATCATCATCTTCTAAGCTCAAACTTGCAGAAAAGCAGTACACGCTTCATATGTTAACATCTGATTTTTGGAGATCATCTTGTACTGCTGTTTCTTCATCTCTTCAAGCAAAACACCTTACTACATTTTGAGAAAAGTTCGTAAACTAGAAAAGAGTCTTTTCCAGAACTTTGTTATACTGAGTTACTTTGTGTTTAGTTACTAAGAGTTTCAGTAGGCAAAAGATAAGCCCTGCTGAAGTGGGTGTCTACAAGTGTTGTACTGTAAAATCCAAAGTCTTTTAGTGATACCTTCTGGAAACAGAAGAAGGAGAGACGTAGAAGATTTTATATTCGAACTTCCAAAAACAACTACTGTTTTATTGTCTACTGTTATTACTGTTTTCACCTTACTCCATCGGATCGTTTCCGCACTTACTTTTGTGATATGCTGGACTTACACTCGAACAAGAACAACTACAATATCTAACAGGATTATAGCACTCTTTGTAAAAACTATCATCAAAGGAGACGAGTTTATTCAACCACCCCTCTAAACTCTACATCGATCCCCAACAATTAGGATACCTAAAAGTAATACATATCAGGCGTATATTCGATCCATATTTTGAGAAAATCTCCTCCTCGGCAAGAATAGTTGCTAAATAATGATAACTTTATATGTCTGAAATAAAAATCCTAGGCTCTATATAATTATTTTCTAATAATAATAAAACCAAGGGTATTATGAGTAATTTTGAAAATATTTATACCTAGAGGACCTGATTGGGAAATTTTTTAAAAGTTAAATGACTAATTTGTGAGCGTCCAAAGAAAAAGGATCAAATTCAGTTTTTGTTAAACATTAGGGATCAATTTGGGTTTTTGCATGTTTCGACATCAAAGAAAAACAAAATATGTTTTACACCATACATCTATCGAACAAGGTAAATGGCAACGCTAATTCTAAAACAGAATGTGACACGATACATAGTACACGCCCTAAACAATACCACTAAGTGATAATCTTTAATAGAAAATCTAAAAAACATATTCGAAATTAGTTTTTGATGAGCTCTGCCATAATTAAAGTTAAAAATAGTTATGGTATTTATATATTTCAATTTATTCTCTCACATATCTTTATTATATCATTACTTTATTACTTATATTTGTAACAAAGATATTTGATTTGTCGTATATGTATTTACTTATAAAAAGTATATAGTTTTTCGAACCTAAGAATTAAATTGCATATGAAAACTTTCCGATTAACATTCTTTTTTTGTTTATCAAAACATTGATAATATGTTGAAGATATGTTACATCCACTCATTTTTCAAAATTTTAAAAAACTATACCTAGACACATTTTTTTTTATTTGCAACTCATCACGATGTAAAATGTTATCTTAGTCATAAGAATGAAGTAGTAGCTTAAGATCTATTCTTGAAATATATTTCATAATTTGTGTCTCGATTGTGAACTAAGCATTTGTACAGTTCACAACTAAAGCCACATTTTGTGGAATTTCTACATATAGATAATCCATCTAAAGCTATTTTACTCCTTGCCAAATAGATATCATATAATATAACACACAATTATATTTATTCGTAATTAACAATCTTAGCACAAATCTATCTTATTTTTAAAAATCCAATTTAATAATATAAATTGTATTTAGAAATGATGACTCAGTTGTGTAAGTTGGAAGAGAAAAGGCATCCAATTTACCCAAAAAAAGTCGGACAATAAAATTTCTTTTCATTTGCTTAAACAAAATCATAGTATTGCCAATGAAATTAATTTAACAATAGAAGTTGATTCTGTCTGGGCAGAAGAAATTCTTTAAGAACAGAAGTATCAATTACACATCTCACAAACTGTAAAGAATATTACAGGCTAGCATACATCTTGATATTCAGTTGCAGAAAAAATCTGCAAAAAAGAAAATAATCAAAGTTCCAAGAGGCCAAAAACTAGTCATTGATCGAGATAACGAATGATTTCTGTCCTCGCCTTATCCATCAGCATACGACGAGTCTCATCACGAGTCAACTGCTTGGGCCTTTCAAGATTTTGAGGTGGCGGATTTTTAGGAATTGTCCGCGGCTTCTTAGTTTTGGACCGAGTTTGTTGTGCAGGAAGGCATAATATGATTCCGGCTTGTGTTTGATTCCGAGTACGAGGAGGCAATAGATTAATTTCGTGTAAATCAGAGGCAGCCGCTGAAGTCCTCGGTGGAAGAGATTGGCGTGGGGGATAACTGAAAACCATTCAAGGGAAAAACAGTCCCACAACGTAGATTAATGATAATGAATATTCAAATCGGTCACGAAGATCAACAAACGGATTCTGCCATTCGATGATATGATCTTTTGCCCGTGGTAAAAGCAATTAAAAAAATAATATGTTTCAAGAAGTAACACAAAGACAAACCACACGGGGAATACATTTTCTTTAGGCATTTAGAGTTTAGGGTTACATTATGTTCATTGGAGACATCCCAATGGGATATATGACAAACCAACTACTGGGAATATTAACTTACCAAACTTTTTCAAGCTCAACCAAAATACACAACCGAACAGAAAATTAAAAAACCTTCTTAATCTGCATATGAATATAGCGCAAAAATCCCATGCAGACCTAGATTTTCACGTGTTGCCAAGTCTAAGCATGCGCAACTGAAACTTTCACCTTTGACATTAACCAAATGAAGGTCACAGCATTCTTCGAATTGAAAAAAGGAACAAAAGTCGACAAAGTCAATCATATGTCACAGAAAATGTGGTAATTAAAGCAACAACCACCAACAAACTAGATTACCGACCTCTAGATCGACTCATGGATTATGGGAAAATAACAAAATATGCGGACAAAAAATTCCGTTCATACACATTACGAGAGCGTTTAACTGAAATAGTATAAAGCATTCAAGGGGGAAAAAGTCCAAAAGTAAACTATGATTAAGAATTTTCAAATTTTTCATGAAACTTCATACAAGGAATTATGCGATTCAATTAGATGATTTTTTTATATCAGTAGCGAACACCATGAGTTATAGGCCAAGTTTTGAGATGTTGCATAACGAAAAACAAGTGTCATTGCTATGTGGGTATTTCATTACTTTTAAATATTTGAAAACCCCAAGCAGGCCTACATTCTCGTGCATTGCTAATTCTAAGCAGGCGCAACAGAACTTGCAGCATCTTTCAAACAAATTGAATAAATATTCACTGATGCTATTCATTTTTATGATCAAAATGCACACCTTATGGCTTATTCATCATTTATACCAAGTTTATCATTGAAATCTAGAACCATAAGTTTTTTTTTGGTTAAATGCAGCACAATCTCCTAATCACTCTCTTCTACCTTCCAAAGCAAGAAGGGAAACAAATTGTCAAAAGTTTCGGATCATCAAATGGATTTCATCATTGATTAGTGATATACCGTAATTGAGTATAACCCACATAGAAAAAACTAATAAATGGGATAATATTTAAGTATGGCGGTACCATGAATCAGTCGCGCTTGCAGAGGCGCTTGGGTGATTGAGAATGATCTCGGTACTGGTTCCAGGTGTCAGATAATATGGGTGACTCATAGTAGGATCGCCTGGAAAACTGGTGGCTTTCGTAGGAGTCCCAGGCTGCATAGTTAGAACAAGGGATCAAGGGAAGTCATGTAAGTCATTGTATTAAAATCATGAAAAATGTCAACAGACAACACTGTCAATCTTAAATCCCTAAAATTATGATCACAAATGCGACAACCAATAATCTTGATAGCGGATTTCTAGAAAAGAAAAATAGATTAAAAAACGTGCAATCACAAAAATATGGGGACGTAGAACCATGACCTAAGATATGCGAATAAAAACATGAAAGAAAGACTTATGTTTCAAAAAGTAACATAACGACAAATACAATGCACAATTGCTATATGGGATTTCATTTCCTATTATGTCGTTGAAAGTTGTGATTTAAGTCATCATGTAAGTCCATCTCCAGCATATGACATTGAATGAATCGTACGGAAACATCACAACGACATTTATATTAAGGCAACAAAAACAAACCAACTAACGGAAAACTAAATTAGGGAAATATTTAAGCTCCAAGCCAGACCACATCAGAATACAAAAAGTTACCCAACTTTTGAAATCTGCAATCAGAATTGGCGCGAAAAACCTAACCAGACCTAATTCTTATGCATTGCTAACTCTAAACAAACAAAACAGAAACTTTCATCAAAATTTTACCAAATCAAATCAATCAAAAAAACAGAGCACATTCATCAGTAATACCAGAACACACAAAAAACCAGAATTGTCAACACAATTTTTTTAACATTAGTTTTGTTACCGGAAGCCCAAAACTACAGCCATCTGCTTTCGCACCTTCCAAAGCCAAAAAGAAGGGAAAAGATTTATGAATACTAGTCAATGCTTCAGATCATCTAATGTATCTTAATATTAGTGAGTAACACATAACAATTGGGGAAACCCACAAAAAAAACCAATAATCGAGAATAAACCCCATGAGTGATTCAAACAAAAACAATAGAAAAAAAAGTTAATCAACCTGGATAGTTAATCAAAATGACATTGAGTGAAAGAGGCCAGAAGAATAATAAAAGCTTGTTCAAAATTCAAATGAGAAACACCCGATGTAATGATATGAAGGAACCCTACACAGAAAAGATGGGCATATATATAAAACACATAAAAATCAGTAAATGAATTGATCTAACCAAAACCCTAGACTCCAGAGTAAGTTGACATACATTCAATTATATATAGTAAAAGGAAGATGTACATGCATAAAATCACATAAATACATACAAAATCGCCTCTTTCCATTTGTTGTTTTTAGCACAAAGGTAAATAGAGTTGCAGAGAAGTGGAGAAAAAGAACTGATTTTGGTGATTTAAGGAAATCAAAGGGAAGCAAAAACATAAAATTCTGGGAAGAGATATACATACTTACAGGGGGATCTGACTTAAGAGACTGGAAAATTGAAAGCCCTTGCTAGTTAGTTAGAATTGTAACAATGGTTAGCTATAGCTTTCAATGAATTTGGACACATATTACTGGACAATTTCATTTAATGTTTTTCACCAAATTACAGATTGGATGGCATTAGAATTTGTGCTAAGATTACAAGAACATTTACGATTTTGTGAACCTTGATTGTGTTTATGAAACAATTTTACCGTTATTGTTGCTTTATGATTGTTCATATGTATTAAGGGTTAGACAAATTGAAAAATTGACAGAAGGGATCAGACAAGGACGGACTGGAAAATTTGGCTTTATCTTACTCAAAGCCAAATTAGTCATAATTGTCTCTGCATTCACACATATAACTGAATCGTTGCATTTTAAAGCAGCTTGGTTTATGCTAAATACAGACTGGATTACATCAGGATTTTAGTAAATAAGATTACAAGAACATCTAGGATTTTGTGAACCTTGATTGAGTCTAGGAAACAATGTTACAAGTATTGTTGCTTTATTGTTCAAATCTTTTTTATCGTGTTTTGAAAAAAAATACACACTATTACAATGTTATTCAGGAAAATTCAAAGTTGAAATTCACAATTAGCTCTCCAAAATAGATAGACAAATTTTTTCGTCCATATCCATGCAGATTTGTGTAATCTACTTATTTTCATACATGCATGCTTTGAGTTCTTAGCAACAAAGTTTATAGAATCTATAACTCTATGCAAACTCAGCACTCTGTCAAACGGCTGTGTAGGCAGGAGCGGACAAATCAAAAGAATTAAGGGGGTCAAACATGATTTTTAGAAAAATTACGTGTAAATGTCATTTTTTGGCTTCAGGGGAGACTGCCCTTGGTATTGGAAGCTTGATGAGGACAAAAATTATGTTTCCATGCGCTTAGGGGGATGGCATCTGAGCTTTCATTAACTAAGTCAAAATTGAATGAGCCATATGATGGTTTGCAGGAAGAGTCCTTGTGGTCAGTGTGCTGGAAATATGACGGAGTGGTCACATGGTGATCTATACAGTTTTTGTTAAAAATCTAACTGAAAATTTTGACTCATCACGAAAAGCTGTTAAAGCATGTTGCAGCTATATATATAAATGATTTAATTAGTAAATTTACCCATAAAAATTGGCAAATAGCAATGTTAATAAAAACAATAAGATAAAAAAATACAACTCCTACTTCGAATATCGTCAGAGGAATGACATATGTGTGTGAAGGCATTCCTTAAAGAAGTTATTTATTAATCAATAGTACATAATAATCAACTCAATAAAAGATAAGTGCACTGTTAGTGACTCTTGAAGACACAACAAAGAGGATATAAGTTATTTCATCAATTCATCTTAAGAACTATTAAAGTTATTGAAAGATCCAGAATCAAGTTTATCATATTTAATACCATTTCTGATAAGACAAATTATCACGATCTCCATCTTTCTAGGACATAAATCCTTTACTTTTTCAAACTATTTTCTATTCATCATTTCTAATATATTTTTTTTAAATATAATCATTTTTTATTTCTTATTTTTCCATATGTTTCTTTCGTCTTTCCACTTAATTTTGACCTTAGTTTCTGAAAAGAATGAAACTGTGGAACAACAATGGCCATCCCATTCTATCAGTTCTCGAGGCATTCGGCGAAAACATGAGCTCCGTGAGCATAAATCCAACATCAAAATTCGTTCCAGAAAGCATAGAGGGAAAGAATTAACTTTCATTCAGCATATTCCAATGTGAAACTAAATTATGTTGCAGCCGCGAAAAATATAAACCATCTTTTACACCTGACATCAAACGGAGAAGGTAAAAATGCAGAGCTTATCCTAGAGTAAATTCTAACACAATACAGAGTAAACGCACTGAATAATGCCAAAAAAGATTAACTTCGACGTAAAATATGCCATATATACAAAAAAGTAATATAAAATACCCCAGTCCATCGACTTTGTCATGACGACCGGTGCCGCCACGGTCACCGGTGTAAGTAACACCTTCCGTCGAATTGAATCACACTGACGTCCGCCCCATCTTCGGATGAGGCGGAGACCGAAGCGGCGGCTTGTATTCATCTACTTTTTACTCTGTACAAGGAAGCAGATAAAGAGGGATGAAGGCAGTCTGAGGAATGTACAAGTTCAATTATTTAAAAATTGAATGTAATTTAAAATATAATATTTGTTAGGAAATAGAAAAATAAAAAAGAATTCAATCCAATGTACATAAAAAAAAAGTAAATATCACTCTACTTTATTTATTAATTTATTTTAGACAAATTACACTTACAGTTACTTTTTTCCTACTCGGAGAGTTTTTATTCATAGTAATTAATTCAAATTTAATACACTTGCGTCAACAACTAATGTTCTTCTTGATTGATTGTGTTTTTTCGCTTTTAAAATTGTACTATTATATAAACGATCACATTAAATAAAGACATCATCTTATAGATAGTATAAATAAAAAGGATAAAACGGTCTTTTATTGAAGATTATATGATTTGATGTTTATCATACATGTTATGAAAAAAAACTAGATTTTGACTGCCTACTGGAGTTTTTTCTTAGTGAGTGTTCTGGTTATCCTTAATCATAAAATTAGCAAAACCCGACAATTAGCAGAACTAGACAATTATGGTTCACTAGAAATAAAGTTCTAATTGCCTTTAAGATTTTGGTTTTTCTTAAGTAGTCCATCACCACAATTAAGATTTCCTTAACAATTTCTCCTTTTCAAAACCAGGAGATTATAAAAGCAGATAAAAATAAGATAAGAACATAAATAAGAAAAGTGAGAACATCAAGATCATACAAATGCATAGTAGTCGTAGTCAAATTAAGGATGAGCTTACAAAATATGTTGTTTTAAGTATATTCCTCATCATTGATTTCGTCTTCACTTTCTTGATCTTGTATAGGTTCTGCTTCTGATCTTTTTCTTGCATCTTCTTCCCCCTTTTTTGCATTGCTTTTTCTAACCCGTTTGTCTTATGGGTCTGGAAAAATGTGGATTTTCAAGATGAATAAATTCAAATAAGTTATCAGAAAGGTTGCCAACTCGGTTATCCAAAGTCTGAAGAGATTAAGATTGATCATCAAGCTTAGCATCTAGAGCGTAGACTTTGGAATCGAGTGAACGAAGCGAGTCTGCTTGGGTAGTAATAGAAGATGAAAGATAAGTCTGAGCTAGTATGACATCTTATTGAGTTTTGACACAATTGGATTTGAGACCAGAAAGTTGAAATGTAACGAACCGTACTTTCACTACTTAAAAATTTGCGGAAAAATTAAAAATTTTCTTAAATAAAAACATTCATACGGTCGTCACTCAACATTCATAAAAAATAAATCCCACAATCATCCATCACCAATAAAATTTTGCTAAAAGAAACTGTCTCACGTTCAAATCAAAACATCAGAGTAATTTAAAAATTTGCATAAACATAAACTTGCGGTCCTCGGGTTTAGCCTGCCACTCAGCCCAAGCCTGCCCCTTGGTCATCACCTCCTGCCTCCTCAACATAGTCACCTGCATCGATCAAGTCTAGTGAGTCTAAAGACTCAACACGTATAAACTGGAATAACGAGTACTACATAATAAGGTCGCATGCAATTTTAAAATAGGACATACATAATTTGAAACTTGAACTTGCGCATTAAAACTTGAACATACGTACATACATACTTCGACGTGCCATAACTTAAACTTTCATAAACATACTGCATACGTAAACATACATAACTTCATCATTTTGCGTAGAGGATGTTTCAAAGCAAGTGACCCATAACGTAAAAGAGCCTGATCAGACTATACCACAGTACTGGGCTGACAGGGACGTATCCGCTGCCGCATACATAAGATCCCTGTTCATAATTTAACAGGCCAGTTGATCCACGTTCATAATTTAACGCTTCACAACCACGATCTAACCCGTTCATAATTTAACGGGCGGATTGGTCCCCGTTCATAATTTAACGCTTTCCAATCCTAACATAATTTGGTCACAAGACATTTAGCATACCTCAAAAACTAAAAAAAATGTTTTCTTGCACGTCAACATACTTACTTGGCGTTGAGGGATTCGTTGGACTTCGACTGGGGCCGTTGCTGCAACTTACTAACGTGAATTTCATACTTAACTTGCATTGCTTAGACATAGAAAACACATGCTTACTCTCAAGCTCAATCATACCTTAGGACCTTCTACGATTTGCCACGACACGCCCTTAATAATCCTTGCACTAACCCATAACATCAAACTTAAAATGAACTTACAAATATTTCCCAAAACAAGGGTACACGGACCCCGTGTTTGGGTCCGGGAGAGGGTCCGTGTACATACTGCCTAGAGTGTGTCGGGAAACGGAAGGGGCACGGACCCCGTGCTCGGGTCCGGATGGGGGTCCGTGTAGACTCTGGAAGAAGACATTGAAAGGAAGCAAAGGCACGGACCCCGTGCCCTCATCCGTGTAGGGGTCCGTGTAGATACTGGAAAAAGACTCCGAGAAGACAACAAAGGCACGGACCCCGTGTCAGGGTCCGTGTACAGGTCCGTGCACCCACTGTAATCGCGAACTTACGAAAATTCTGAACACCTAATATTCATCCTTCTAGACTCGGTTATACGGACCATGCACCGACACCTCGAGACTCATCCTAGCATACCACAACATAAAACCCAAATTGTACAAACGTTTCAAAACAACAGTGTTCGCTCTACGACACACACGACCCAAAATATGGCAATTGACATCAAACTGTTTCCTACGACTTCTAGTTAGCTCGAGTGCCTATCGACATGAAACGTAACCTCAAAAAAACACTCTTAACATCATTACTAACATACCCGTACGCAGCAACAATCGCCCGTCGATTTCCAACGAAGCCTGCAACTTAAAACTTCAAGAAACGTATCAATAACATAATTTTCTGAAAATTTCAGTTTGCGCAGTCGCACGGAAGATATCATAACTCACTCATTTTTCGTCCAAAAATTTCGAATCATATATCAAATCGAAGGTATCGAAAATTTCTACGTTTTTGCCGTTGAAAGTTTTCCCAAAATATGAACAGAAAAATCGCAGTTTTGACATGAACAGTAAAACGAGTTTCAGATCTAAAAATTTTCCTTCGAAATCGATCCGATTCATGACCCGCTCAAACTACTATCATCATACATAACTTTTACGCATAAAAACAATGCAATACAATATATGACTTGATCGACACAACAAGAACAGATTATACGTGCCTTTTTGATAATAAACGTTACCGAAGCGGCGTCACCGAAGCGGAGATAGAAGCGAGGTTGATCCGGGGCGATTGTGACGCTAAAATCTTTGAATAAAACTCGACAAAACCTGCTGGAAATCGCTAGAGGAGGGGGCGGCTGCTAAGGGGAGAAGAACCCTAGGTTTTGCTCTTTGAAAATAATAAAAGTCTAGAATGAACTTGTGTGTGTGTGTTTAGGCATTACAGGTGTGTGTAAAAGTGTGTAGTGTGTGTGTGGCGTGTGTTTTAATAATTAGGGAGAGTAAATCTTAGTTTAATAAAATAATTAACTACTAAGTAAAATACTAACTCTTTTCCCACTTAAATAAAATCCCAACATTTAAAATAATTGCACACCCACTACACTTTAAGAGTTTTAAAACTCTAAAATTCCTAAATAACATAATTGACATGCTAATCCAATACTAATTAAAAAGGTTAACTCCAATAATAAATTAGTTAAAATACTAACTCTACTCATCTTTAAATAAAATCTCCTAATAAAATTAAAGTGCACACTTGCTAAACTTTTAAAAGTTTAAAACTCATAAAATCACCTAATAATTAAATCAGACTTAAAAATGCTAAAACTCAATAAACTATTTAAAATCACCCCCAAACTCAACTTAAAATAAAATACCACATTATCAATTGCCAAAAATCGTCACCGGGTCTTTTCCTCAATCCCGCCTCGAATGATCGTCTGAAACATGAAACTCGATAAAATATTTTAACGTGCATCCCATAAACATAAATAATTTAAAATAGTGCATTTAAATAAATCATGCATCGCCAAAACTCATTTAAAATTAATTTAAATGATTTAATAATTAAATGAATGCATAGGTTATACGTGTACTATATTTGGGCACTACAGTTCCTCCCCCACTTATAAAAATTTCGTCCTCGAAATTAAGTCTTACCGAACAACTCCGGGTAACGAAGTCTCATGTCGGCCTCTGACTCCCACGTGGCTTCTTCCACCGATTGGTTTAGCCATTGAACTTTGACCAACTTAGTCGTCTTGTTCCGAAGTCTGCGCTCCTGTCTGTCTAGGATTTGGACTGGTTTCTCCTCGTAAGACAGGTCTGGAGTCAACTACAGCGGCTCATAACTTAGAACATGAGAAGGATTAGCCAAATATTTTCTCAGCATCGAGACATGGAACACATTGTGCACCCCGGCCAGATTCGGCGGAAGGGCTACACGATACACTAGCGTCCCAACTCTGTCCAAGATCTCAAACGGTCCAATAAACCTCGGACTCAACTTGCCTCTCTTTCCAAATCTCATAACACCCTTCATAGGTGCTATCTTGATAAAAACGTGATCTCCTACGGCAAACTCGAGATCTCTCCTCCTTTTATCTGCATAGCTCTTCTGACGGCTCTGGGCGGTCTTCATTCTGTCACGAATCTTGACCACCACGTCTGCAGTCTGCTGAACTATTTCTGGGCCAAGTTCTGTCCTCTCACCAACTTCATCCCAATGAACTGGTGATCTGCACTTCCGACCATACAACGCTTCATAGGGAGCCATACCAATAGATGCTTGGAAGCTGTTGTTGTATGTGAATTCCACTAGAGGTAGTCTAGACTCCCAATTTCCTTGGAAGTCAATCATGCAAGCTCTTAGCAAGTCCTCTAAAACCTGAATCACTCGCTCAGACTGGCCATCTGTCTGCGGGTGAAAAGCTGTACTGAACAGTAACTTCGTCCCCATGGCTGCATGTAAGCTCTTCCAGAAGGACGATGTAAACCTCGGGTCCCTGTCGGACACAATAGAGACTGGGAAACCATGCAACCGGACGATCTCCTGGATATAAAGATCCGCATACTGCGTCATGGAGAAAGTCGTCTTCACTGGCAGAAAATGCGCTGACTTAGTGAGTCGGTCCACTATAACCCAAATGGAGTTCGATCCTCTGACTGACCTCGGTAATCCAACCACAAAATCCATAGTAATGTTCTCCCACTTCCACTCGGGGATGGGGAGTGACTTTACCAACCCTGCTGGTCTCTGATGTTCAGCTTTTACTTGCTGACAAGTGAGACATTCTGACACAAACCTACGGATGTCTCGCTTCATCCCTGGCCACCAATACAATAACTGAAGGTCTTTGTACATCTTGGTGCCTCCTGGGTGAATGGAATACGGAGATGCGTGTGCCTCTGTCAAAATATCCTGTCTGATCGAACCAACACTAGGCACCCACATTCTACCTCTGTATCGCACAATGCCGTCTGAAACTGTGTACAGCACACTGCCCTTGGCTTCGTCTTTCAATCTCCATTTCTGTAACTGCTCATCTGTAGACTGACATGCTCGGATTCGGTCTAGCAAATCAGATTTGACTGTCAGATTAGACAGCCTAGGAGCCTTGCCATCACGATAAATCTCTAGACCAAACTTCTGAATCTCCGACTGTAGTGGTCTCTGAGCTGTCAACTGAGCTACCCCTGCCACTTTTCTGCTCAAGGCGTCTGCGACAACATTAGCTTTTCCCGGATGGTAGCTAATCTCGCAGTCGTAATCTTTCACAAGTTCTAACCACCTTCTCTGTCTCATATTCAGCTCTTTCTGCGTGAAGAAGTATTTGAGACTCTTGTGGTCGGTGAAGATCTGACATTTCTCGCCGTATAAGTAATGTCTCCAAATCTTCAATGCAAAGACAACGGCGGCTAATTCAAGATCGTGAGTCGGGTAGTTCTTCTCATGCACCTTTAACTGTCTGGAAGCATAAGCTATGACCCGACCTTGTTGCATCAACACTGCGCCTAATCCGAGCTTAGATGCATCGGTATAAAGCACAAACTCGCCTTGCCCTGTCGGCATGGCTAGCACTGGCGCTGAAATAAGAGCTTGCTTCAAGGTGTCGAAGCTCTTCTGGCATTCCTCGCTCCACACAAACTTTGCATTTTTCCTGGTTAGTGAGGTGAGCGGCACTGCTATGGACGAAAATCCCTTAATAAGCTTACGGTAGTAGCCTGCTAAACCCAAAAAGCTGCGGATTTCAGATGCGTTCTTTGGCTCAACCCATTCTTTAACAGCTGCCACCTTCGATGGGTCCACCTCAATAC